>NC_061805.1:15006889-16206889 GCF_021462225.1 Girardinichthys multiradiatus
GACTTTCACCAGTGCTGTTTTAGTGCTATGATGAGCTCTGAAACCTGACTGAAACTCTTCAAACAGATCATTACTTTGTAAATGCTCACACACTTGATTTGATTTGAAGAATTCTGAATAAAAATGGAAGATTGGATATAGGTCTGTAATTTAGTAAGTCATCTTGATCACTCTTGAAGAGAAGGTTTCTTAAGTAAAGGTTTAATTACAGCTATCTTAAATGCCAATGATACATATCTGTTTACTCAGGATAGGTTGCTAATCAAAGGGAACACTTCCTTAAATAGTTTGGTTGGGATTGGGTCTAAATTGAAATTTTGAAAGAAGCTAATATTTTTATAATAGTTTTCAGAAAACTCAATTGAATCAAAACAGTCCAAAGATCATGTTCCACAGTTACCTCCGATGCTGTCTTCACTTACTGAAGATGAAGTAATCACGTTTAGGAGGATGCCAATAGTTTTGTTTTCTAACTGAATCAGTTTTATTTTTACAAAAACCCATGAAGTCATCATTGCTGAGAGTTGAGGGAATGGACGCCTCAACAGAGCTATGACTCTGTAGGTTTAACAACTGTAGTAAAAATAAACCCAGGATTATACTTATTCTTCTACATTAATGATGAAAAATATGCTGTTCTAGCTTGGCAATTGGTCAGTAGACTATTTTTCCAGATTGTGTAGGACTCCTCAAAATGTGTAGAGCATCATTTTCTCTCCATTTTCTCCTATTGTGTTTTTATGTTAGCAAATTGCTGCTTCTTATGAAATTTCCCTATGAGTAGTTTCCGCACTTCCTTTGACCTGAAATACAAACTAGATGAGTTGTGACTATATGTCCCTGGAGAAAAATACATCAGTCTGTTTGTTTTAGCTACTTGAACAGTATATGTTTTTGATGGCTACATATTTGTATGTACTTGGCCCAATCCCTGACTGAAGGATGCCAGCACCAGCAGGCTGCCCCAGTGGGCAAAATCATCCTCATGCCTCCTCCATGCTTGGCAGTTGGTGCTATATGTTTACACTGATGTGCTGTCCTTGGTTTGCCAAACATCACCCTGATTTTCTCTCTAAATGAATTGTTTCAAGAAAACCTAGTTGTTTTAGATGCAGCTTTGCCAAACTTAAGCATGCTGCCAAATCCTTATCTTTTTATTACCTCTTCCAGATAAATGCCAAACATGCTAAAATAAAGTCAGAGCTATACATTTGAGTTGTTAAAGTTGTTAAATTGCATTGTGGGTGACTCTCTCCTTGTGCCGCCCCCCTCACCTCTACAGTTTATGAAAACATAATTTCTTTAAATTTCCTGATTTTGCATAACTAAAAGTAGCACTCAGGCACAAGGTAACTTGCACCTAACTCAATCTGAACTCAGTGTGATTGACAGCCTGAGATCTCTATTCTTCACAGCAAGAAGGGGTTTCCACTCACCACAAAGTGCCTGCACATGAATTAAAGTAAAATAAAACGTATTTTTTAAATATAGTGCTTGTGCGTCCCTTTTATGGTGCTGCCCTGGGCAACTGCTCACATGGACCATATCAAAATCCTCCACTGGACTGAACGATCTAGAACGTCTACTGCTGGAAATATTAGAAGATTGAATGATGGCTTCCAAATTGTCTAGAAATGTCCTTTCTAGACAAATGGGGTACAACATTTGTAGATGTTTTTTTTTCTTTTTTCCCATTTGCATTGCATTCATACACACCTGAATGCTATAAACCAACAACTTAACCAAAACTTGTATTTCTGTAGAGGTGCAAGCTTACTAATTATTAGTTATCAGTATTGTGGACTAAACCAATGTTCTTAACTGTTGTTTTGTTTTACTCTCAAGAATCTTATCAACCAAATCCTTCTAGCCTCTATTGTTGCCTTTCTTATTATTTACATTCCTATGTGTACAGTTACCCCTGTGCTTGAGCTGTTTTTGTGTTAGTCCATGATAAAAAAAACAAAAAAACAACCACATCTCTGGTCATCAAAACTGTTTACTCCCACATGTTTGACTCACATTGCGTAGTCACCTACTCACCTGCATCTCCAAATGTACACTTAGAAAAGTGGAAGGCACATTTTCTCCAAGGGAGACTTGCATTTATTCATCTCTGACAACAAATGCACTATATCCACTCCAGAGATGTTTTGACTATGTGTGGGACTGAAGAGTGTATTTATTTCTCAGGTTCTGTCTAAGATCTATGTCGTTACATTCTTTGACATATGACGTAAATGAATCACACACATTTGACTGGCTTGTTATGCGTTTGGTATACATCTCCTCAAATATACCACATTCTGTGTATATCAAAAAGTTAAGTTCACTGTGAAGATGATGCCACGTGTATTGAAGTTACATTTTTAATGCCCATTTTTAAACGTTCCCAAAATCTTTTTGAAATGTCGGATATTCTTTGCCAAAAATACTTCAGAGAGACTATCACAGTTGACTTTTTCACCCTGAATTTACATATATTTCCATAGAAATTGGTTTTAGGGGGCTGTGAGAGATAAATGATTCCTCAC
The DNA here is from genome assembly GCF_021462225.1 of Girardinichthys multiradiatus. Classification (NCBI taxonomy): domain Eukaryota; kingdom Metazoa; phylum Chordata; class Actinopteri; order Cyprinodontiformes; family Goodeidae; genus Girardinichthys; species Girardinichthys multiradiatus. The sequence goes on from NC_061805.1 coordinate 15,009,424, forward strand.
CAACATTTTGGTCAGTGCAGTCCTTTGGTTTCCCATAGCTTTGTGCTACAGTGAAAATGTTAACTTGGATACAGCTTGCACTTCATATTTCTAAAATCATGTTGACTATGAGGGAACGTAAACTCTAAAACTCCTGTGCTAAAATAACCTAATTTTGGTTATTTTTCTAACCCAGTCTGGGTTGAACATGGACCAATTCCACCCTGGATTGGTTTAACAAAACAAGGTTGAATTATGGGTTTGAACCCTCAAACTGCTAGATATTTTTGACCCCAAAACTTTCAACCTCAACCTGATTAAAGTGACTGATGTCCTATGATAAATCTACCAGAGTGTCTTACAATGAATAACTCATATCTTCAATTACTAAACACATAATATTTGGGTTTATTGAATTATTTTTTTGTCCGTCCGTCCATCCATCCATCTTCTATTCAGGCATTATCCTTTGACAGATTACCTGCCCATTAAAAATGTGAAAGGGAAATTTTGGATTGACCAGTTAAACAAACATGCTAGTTTCTGGACTGTGGGAGGAAGCTGGGGTACCCAGATAAAGCACTTGTATGCCAAGGGAGATATTCAACCTCTACATAAAAAGGGCTGGGAATTGAACCTAAGGCCATTATGTTGCAAGACAGTAACACGAGCAACTGCACCACAGTGGAGCCTGACATTTCAAGTTCAATTGCATAACAAATACGATCTAACTGAAATAAAAAAGACAACAACCACATATCTGAAAAAACTTTTGTTGACAAGCAATTAAAATTTGATAACAAACTGCATACTCATTATGAAACTGCATAAAATGTTGCCTGTCCACATTCTTTGTCAAAGTGTGAATGATGAGCATAGTTAACGCCATGTAGCTATTTAGTAGCTAAAAGGCTAACATTATTTTAAGTGAACAAACTTGTATTGTAATGTGAATTAAGCTCAATAATGTAACCTACTGACAATAACATCATTACACAGCATCATTTCACAATCTTACCGCTTCATACTTCCTCTTGTGGAAGAGGTTCAATGAAGTCTGATCCGAGTGTTGTACAGCTCCCAATGGCGGGCTGTGAAATATGATGAGGCTTCTTTGAATCTCTTCTCCAACATAACGAAATGGGTCACAATTTTAGGATCCAATGTTTGGTTAAAACGACTCAATTTCTGTCCTCGACAACAAAATCCCAGTATTTGGGTTAAAGCCCTGACCTGTTAGTTTTTGGGTTTCTTTCTGTGCATGTGTTGCATAATTACTCACACCTGAGAGTCAGTTTTGCAAAAAATACATTTACCACATCATCCTCAGGGGCGCCTCAGACAGTTGGCACTAATACCCCTCCCACAATAGTATTTGTTAAACTGAGTCATGCGTTGAGTTGGTATTGGGTTGGGAAAATGCCACACCACAGACAGAAGCTAAAATAAGACAACATCCAGCCTGCAGGGAACACATGACACACAAATATCTTCAGTTGCATATTAGCTCCGTAAAGCCTGGAGCTCAAATCGGCTCCATTCCTTTGTGTGCCATTCAAGTATGCAGTGGTTCAAGGTAAAAACTATGTTTTGTTTAATCAGTTTTTCTCAAGTTTTTCCACAAGATTTTTTTTGGAATCATAAAACCTGTCCTTCTGATTGTGCTCTTGGTGAGAAACGTCCAGACAAACATTTCCTCTGTAATGGATCAATATTTTATACCTTCCCAGGGGTAACTTGACCTTTAGTGTTTGAGTAAAGTTTGGTAAAGTTCCACCGTTTTAAGTTAACCAAAAGGAATTAACCATTAAATCTATTATGACTTTATGGAAACCCAACACTTGTCCAATAACTAAGGGCTTTGCAAAAGTGACTGTAGCTCAGTGGGAAGAGTAGCTGAGTGGCTGCAAGGTACTTAATCCCAATGCCCCTTTTTCATGGGCTCTACTCCACTCAGTTTGTTTTGCGACCCCTTCCTTTACTGGCTTTCCACGTACCTCCTCAACAAGATGTCCCATTGGGGCTGAGCAGGGCCAAAATGTGATGTTAATATAATGCTGTCCACTCAATTGGTATGAGAGTCATCAGCTGTATGACAGCAGCATGAGAAGGTGTTTCCCATGTTTCGTTGTCCGATGAGCTAACCCCTCCCTCCTACTTCCCCATGTCTAAAGGGATTGCTCAATCCAGCTCTCCATCCAACGGGTCCGGATTGTGACCTACTGATTCTGCTTCTCAGCCTTGGAGATGCCAATAATAGCCACGCTGGACTGTAGTCGCATCCTCCCGTCGCTGTCAGCATGCAGCTGGCTCTCGTCCCTCCTTGTCATCCTCCAGTTCTTTCCCTAATCTGCTCAGTTTTAAACTTTACACAGTATTACACATTTCATTCTTCAGCTTACAGCATTCACTTTAAAACACAGTTGCAAAACATCACTTCATTCTTTTTATTCATACTTTACAAATGATTAATGTTATATTTCTTTCATATATAGCTGATTGAGAATGTCAAACCTTAATGTTTCTCCTCTAATTCTCTGTTCTTAACCACATTTCAATCATACATCTTTTAACGTGTTAATCAAAGACTACTAATTTTATTCAATACATGTGAAAGAATATAAAATCATCATACATCATTTCTTTGGATATACTTGTTTATATTTATGCAAAAGATAAGACAGATAACATGTGGCAGATAATATGTGGCTCCACACAGGCCTCTCCAGTCTCTCAGCTCCAGAATATGAGAACATGCTTGTTTCACTCCTCACTGCTTCAACTGTGTGTTTTAATAATTATTGCATGTATTACACATAAGGATATAAGGATATTTATTGTAACTTTTATGGAGTTAACTGTGAGCAGTTACTAAATGTTGCATGGATTACATGGAAAGATCTCACCTTATTTTGACACATGGTAGCACAGAGGATGACAAGCCACGGATTTTACGGCACAGGCTGTGGTTAGAAAAGTGCAAAAAAAATTCAAGAGCGACAACAAGGACCACAATGGCCAAAGTGGGTCAAGCCAAAAGCTGTGGCGGTTGCTCGAAATCACTGTTGGAGGAAAAGATTTGTCCCCCAACACGTCTTGTGAGTGTTTATGCTACTTTTATGCTATTTTGCATGTTTGTACTTGAAACGTATCTCATGTTTGGTAGGCTTAGACCAACTCATAACACAGCAGCATAAGGGTTAACAGTGGCACAGTGCACAAAGCTGACAGCCGGAGGTGGAGCTTCATGCTATAACTCCAGTCATCAGTGAGTCAATGGGAACACAACAGGTTCTGTGCGAGTGAAGCCAAGTGGAGTGGAGCTGTGGGGTGCTGGAAGGGGCACAAGTTGTCTACTGATCTGCACATCAGTGTATGAGAGCATGCATGTTTGATATTGTGAGTGGGTGAATGTGGCTTTCCTGTAGTCCTTTTGAATGGTCAGTATGACTAGAAAAGTGCTATTTAAATAAAGTACATATTACATACTGCGATGGGCTGGCGACCTGTCCAGGCTGTACCCCGCCTCCCCCCATAGACTGCTGGAGATAGGCACCAGCTTCCCCACGACCCACCATGGAAAAAGCGGTAGAAAGTGACTGACTGACATATTCTATATAAATGCAACAATAAAGCTCTGTATTTTAAAAAGTCATTTAGTGTCAGGGCTGCATGGTGGTGCAGTTGGTAGCACTGTTGCCTTGCAGCAAGAAGGTCCTGGGTTTGATTCCCAGCCTGGGTTCTTTCTGCATGGAGTTTGCATGTTCTCCCCATGCATGCGTGGGTTCTCACCGGGTACTCTGGCTTCCTCCCACAGTCCAAAGACATGCCTGTTAGGTTAATTGGTCACTCTAAATTGACCTTAGGTGTATGAATGAGTGTGTGCATGGTTGTTTGTGTGTTGCCCTGCGATGGACTGGCGACCTGTCCAGGGTGTATCCCGCCTCTCGCCCATAGACTGCTGGAGATAGGCACCAGCTCCCCCGTGACCCACTATGGAATAAGCAGTAGAAAATGACTGACTGAATTTACTGTCATTGATAAATATCAAACATACAATGAAGTAAAATTGTTTTTCTCTTTTCCAGAGAGGCATGAAAGCAGGCGCCCAGGAGGGGTCAGCAGTAATTTGTCCACCAGTACGGCAGTTGGTTTCCACAGTAACCAACTATTTTACTGGTCAATAGGTGGTGATAGTATTTACTACTTTCATTACGGCATTGGCTTTTAAATCAGACGTTCAGAACTGCTTCAGGGTATGTTGCAGGAGAACCACCACTTTTTAATCAAAAAGTCTTCTGAAACATCAACCTGATTACCATATGTTGCTATGGAGATGGTCAAGAACAAAAACACAGCAGTCTGTTACATGGGGTTGTACATGCTGTATGCGTTCTTGCAGCTGTAAATAATCTGTTCTCTTATCCAACTGTGGAAGACTGGTGGGAGAAACCAAATGTGTATTTCTTTAGCTCTAAGGCACGGTCAGCTAATGACTCTACCCATGCATCCTTATTTGGCCAGCAGTCAACCATGCAGCTCCTTCTCTTCAGCAAGCCATTCTCCACCATTGTATCATCAAAGGCAATCTTTATTTCGAATAAAAGAAAAACCTTCCCAGTAGCCAATAGCAAGCTTATGTTTCTTGGAGCAAGAGAGACAACTGCAAATGTGCCTAAAGCCATCTTTTTTTTTTTTTTTTGCGGCACTAGTGGCTGTTATTTTTGCAATTTTTTTCAAAGTAGGCAGACAGAAAACTGGGTGGAGAAAGGGGGAAGACATGGAGCATACATCTCAAGGGTTGGGGTTTGAACCCAGGATGGCTGCATCAAAGAATGAGGCATCCATATAGGAGTTGCATGTTATACCGCCATGCCCCTGCACAAGGCCATTCTAATCTCAGGCTTGACTCATACCAGTAAAAACACTGATATTTATGTCTGTTCTTTTGCTTTTGATCAGCCTTATTTTTTGGATGTGTTACACCAGTGCCTCTGTGTGAACAAATGTGCAATTCTAAAGAGTTTAAATACGCTTCCAGTATTCTGCATTAACTGAAGAACATGACACATTCTTTGGATGTCAGTAATTCTGGGTAAATTCAGCACATTGCATAGCTGTAACTACATCACAGAGTGCAGGCTGCAATTGAGGTGACATTTTCACATTTTACCACATTACTGCAACGTTCATTGTATTTCTTTCTGATTTTATGTAATTTACCAACACAAAATAGCATTTTTGTGAAGTTTTTTTTAATGAACAGACATGTGAAAAGTTTGCCATGGATTTGTATGCAGCCCCCTTTACTCTGATACCCTAGATAAAACTGAGTGCAGCCAACTCCCTTCAGAAATCACCCAGTTTGTTAATAGAGTGCACCTCTATGTAATTCAATCCATATAGGGTGCAGTCTTTTAGAAAGAGTAGAGGCTGCAACTGTAATTAAATTGTGTGCAACTATTTCCCAAGCATACAGAAGAAGACATTAGAGCCAGCAGAAAGAGCAGAGCCACACCTAAAGCAAGGTTATCGCCAAGACTCATAGAAAGAGAGGAAGAAGGAGCTCGCCTCTTTGGTTTGCAGCTGCAGAGAGCGGAGGCCGACTTCTACTGTAGATCTAGAAGGTATGTTATCAAAAACACTTCCGATCACTGTGTCGAGGGAAGTGGAAGGTGTCAGCTCCCCATCTTGCATGCAGAGCAATTACAACCCCCAACCCTCCCCCATCACACACACACACACACACACACACACACACACACCTCTTTTCTTGCAATTCAGTGAAATCATCCAGCAGACCTGTGACTCATCATTTGGAGTTATAGGCCTTTCCCACATTGGCCTCAGGCACTTCCCAGCCTGTAGGAGGCTTAAGGAGCACAGGGAGATCACTAAACACAGCCAGGATATCTCATTATGAAAGGCTGGACATCACAGAACATCTCAATGTGTGTAGGGCTTATAGAGACAACTTTATGTTGTCTAAAAGCTGATGGTTTTTTTTTTTCCATCAAAGCTGCCACTTCTTGCTTTAGGTCAGCATGACAGCAAAAGTACAGTTGGCTCCTGATGTGATTCAGTCTTCAAGAGAAAAAAACAAACTGAGACAAACATCTGAAAAGCTGCTTTGTCAGTGTGCACCACCTAAACCATTGTTCCAGCAGCCTTGTGATGTGCATTAAAAGGGGGTTGCAGTCAGTTGCCTTGGCAACCTTTCTGCAAAGCCAGGCGTCTTTTTTTTATTTTACCTTTCCAGTAGCGAAGATCACTAGCATCATCTGAGGAGCAACATTAAGCATGGGAAAGACCCCAAGGCTGTGTGATCGATGCTTAAGCATGGACAGAGGGTGACCTGCTGAGTGCAGTGTACAGGCCTGAGCGATGGAGCTCATCTCTTAGGCAACAACAAAGCCCTCGCTTCACTAATCCCCCCCCGCTGTAGTTGTGTCACCACATGTAATAATTGTATCATCCTTGCTGCCAGAGGCTGCTGTTGAAACAGCTCCACCGACATGCTCTACGGCTTCTTTTCACGACTCTGGGCAAATAAAGAAAAACACAGAACGAAACATTTGCCCCCATTCAGAGGCTGTGAAGACCCTGTTAGGGTAAACAAATGCGTGGTGAGAGGTTTGTGTTAGAGCAGAGGGCGAAAAGCCCTACTGCTCATCCTGAATGTCTCTCTGTGCAGAACCTTTTCATTGTTCGTAAAACTCTCCAAGGTACTGCTGTGGGTGCTTTCTGCACAAACACACAAGCACACACATGCACACACCCACCCGCAGAGCTTTAAATGTGTCACTCTCAGTTCCTTTGGTTTAACATCAAAGTAAACACACTGTGTATCTGTTTATTTTGTCGGGTGTGTTGTGTGTGTGTGTGTGTGTGTGTGTGTGTGTGTGTGTGAAAAGAGCAGTTACCTCCAACGTTATCTGCTGTTAAATGACATTTGACTACAAAGTGAGTAAAAGAGAACTGAGACAGACTTCTGACAGCTCTTTCTAGTAGCTGCAGTTGTTTAGACTGTTGTTTTGACTACTGATAGGCTTTACAGAGTAGGTGGTGTATTTTACACAGCTAAATCCCCACCTCCACCCTGACGTTGCGCTCAAGGGGTCTCCATTTTGCTTTGTAGTATCCACAACGCTTTGGAGCCTCTTACCACATTAAGTTACATTACAACCACAGACTTCAATGTATTATATCGGGTTTTTATGTGATAAACCATAAAAAAGTAGTGCATAGTACTGAATCTGAAAATGGTGGTGTATATCTGCTTCCAGCCCCCTTTACTCAGATTCCCTTAAATAAAATCCAGTGCAACCAACTGCCTTCAGTAAATGAAGTCCACCTGACTTTAATTTAATCTCAGAATAAAATCCAGCTGCTCTTTGAAGGCCTCAGATGTTTATTAGAGAAGAAACAGAACCATGAAGACCAAGGAACACAGTAGAAGGGTCATGGAGAAAGTTGTGGAGAAGTTTGAAGCTGGGTTGTTATAAACAAAATCCTAAGCTTCAACATCTTAATGAGGACTCTCCAATCCATCATCTTAAAATGAAAATCATGGCACAATTACAAACTGATCAGGATATGGCCCTCCTCCTAAACTGATAGGCCAGGCAAGAATAGGATTAATCAGAGAAGCACCCAAGAGGCCCATGGAAACTCTTGGCTGGAGAGATTGATCACTTAGGTGAATCTGGGCTAGTATTACTTGTGCCCTCCATTAAACGGGCCTTTATGGAAAATACAGGATGAAATAAAGAAATAAGATTTCTCATTTGCAATTGGCCACCAGTAATATGGGAGACACAGCAACATGTGAAGAGGGTGTTCTGGTCAGATGGGACCAACATGTGAATGTCTGGACTACTGTACATGTAAAACTTGCACAGTACAGTATGTGTGAGGCAAATCTGTGAAGCAAATCTAGTAGAGACATATGAGGCTTGTTTGTCAGATTTAACGTTTTTTTGTTTTTTTTAAAAACAACCAATAAGCAGGTATTAAAGAAAATTTCCATTGTTTTTATTGGTTGGATGTAATATATTATTCCTAAATGTCATGTTTTCATTAGCTGTAAGCAGAAAATCATCATGATTAACACAAATAAAGGCTTGAAAACATGTGTGTGCAGTTAATCTATATCATGTTTTAGGTAGTGAATTGAGTTACTGAAATAAATGAAGTATTCTATATTATTCTAACTTATTCAGTATGAGCGTATACTGCAACAGCTTGCAATTGTAATCGCACCGAGAGGTAGTTTCTAAATGTGTTGAAGAAAGGGGACTCAATGCCAATGAACACCACAACTTTTGGATAAATAAAATAGATCGAGGCTGGTAATTATGATGTAACAAAATGAGAAAATGTTACTCCATACCTTTGGAAGGCACTGTATACTGTATATGGAGCTGTTTAAGATGTAATAATAAAAAGAAATCTCAATATACAGCTCTGTATACTTTAAGAACATCATTACGTTCTTTGAATTCGTGAATTTAGTGCCATTCTGAAAAGCCAGCAATGGAAACTCTGTCTGAGTAATCTGTTAAGTGAATGGGCACGGTGACATCCTGGCCAAAGGAACCAGTTTTGCCCATCTGCTTATCTCTGAGCCCTTCCTTCCACCTCACCTCCCTTGTCTCACTCGTTTAGTTGTGATGGTGGAGCAGCCAAGGAGCATCAGAGGAGAGAAAAGGCTCAGGGTGTGCTCTGGGGAGCACATTGGAAATTTCAGTGAGCTGGAAAATCAAGAGTAGCAGGGCTTCTTGAGAAAGTAGACAAATGATGAAATAGTGACTCCATGTGGTCAAACACAGAGCGGTGTGATCTAAAAAGATCAACAGATACAGTAGGACTGACGAATCTCTACCTCTTAGACAGAAAAACAACCAAAAATAATACAGAAAAAAACATTACATAAAAATTACAAACTGATGTTCATGTCACTAAGTGAAATATACAATGTTGTGTAAAAACACTGTTCTCTCTTTAAAAGCCTGTGTGTTTTTCTAAAATATTTCAACATTTATATATTTAATATGAAATAAAAAGTTCTTTTAAAGTGTTTTTGTAAAAATGTCATTTTAGAAAAAGCTATTTCTGCTGAAAAAATCATTTATTTGCCCTTAAAATGGCTAAAATAACAGACAGGCGTATCATGTTGGGCACATGATTAGAACACTGTTGCTCAACATCTAACGTGGTGTGCTCCTGATGGTTGAATTGAAAGTAAACACCATGGTAAAATCAGAAGAGCCACCTGAGGACCTCCCGACTAAAGCAGCCTATGGGTCTGGTAAATAATTTAAAGAAGTCTAATAGAATTTCAAATCAGTTATTGCACTGTACAGAAAATAATCTACAGCTGAAGGACTTTCAAAATAACTGCTAACATGCCCAGGTCTGGGTGTCCAAACGAGTTCACTCTGAAAGCAAACTTCAAGATGCTAAAAGAAGTCACTAAAAAGTCTTAAAATATCAACACAGGGCCTACAAGACTTATTCTCCTGATGATTTGACAGTTCAGAAAGAGACTGAACATGTTTACCTTGAAGGGAGTTGTTCAAGGAAGAAACGTTTTGCTCTCTAAAAACAAGAAGGCCAGACGGAAGCTCACCACAGAGAACGAAGACAAAGACCAGAATCAAAATCATTCTTATTCACACAAACAAGGAATTTAACTTTGGTTCCAATCGCTCTCATTGAAGACATTTAAAATATAACTATATTAAAAGGGAAAATAAAAATGCCTTTTTTTCTGATTTGCAGATATGTATATAGACAGGGTTTTTACAAAAGGAAGACGAAGTTGATATACTGCAACTATACATTGTATATGACCAGGACTTCTGGAGCAAGTTCAACATCATAAAATCAACCATGAATTTCAAAGGGTGCTTGAGGAAAATGGGAAACCATCGGTAAAAACATTGAGCTGAAGCAGAGCAGGATCCCACCACATGACAATAACCCAAAACATATCACTTAATCCAGCAAGGATTAAAATTAAAAGTCCTGGGCCTAGTCAAAGCCTGGATCTTGATGAGTGAGTTGAAACAGGCGTACATACATGATACTTAAACATCCTGCAGCTTAAAGTGGGGAGTGGGGCAAACTTTCCTGTCAGAGATAGATAGATGGCTATAAGAAGCACCTTACCAAAGTTATTTCATCCAAACAGGGTTACACTAGCTATTAGGGGGTAGGGAGTCCTAACTTTTTCCTCTGGTAGAATACACATTTTTCTTAACATCGTTTGTTTGAAGAGTAAAACAAGATTGTTTTTTAATGCATTTACATAACTTTCGTTTCTAGACATAAGTAAAATATAGCATTAGCCATCAACATGGGAACATTTCTTAATAATAACTGAATTAAAGTGTCTGATTTATTACAGGATTGCTTTTGTTCCTGAAGCAAAACATAACTTGGAACTTTGAAGATATTATCTTGTAGTTCTTTACCAGGTTTGTAGATATCCGTCAAGGCATTTGGCCCTCTCCTCTTTTCAGAAGCTTTCTAAATGGTTTTTAGTCTGCTTTAGCTCCCGCCAAAAATTTTCTAAGTGATTCAGCTTTGCAGACTGGCTAGGCTAGTCCAGAACAATAATATGCTTCATCTGTAGCTGCTCCTTTGTTGTCTTTACAATACATAATAGGGCATTGCCATACTGACACCCATGTGGAAATAGTGGTGGACTTTCGGAGAACACCCCCATACACCCTCCTCACCATCCTCAACAACACTGTATCGACCGTGGACCACTTCAGGTTCTTAGGAACCACCATCTCTGAGGACCTGAGATGGTCTTCACACATAGACACTGTTCGAAAGAAGGCCCAGCAGAGACTGTACTTCCTGAGGCAACTCAAGAAGTTCAACCTTCCACAGGAGCTTCTCATCTTCTACACTGCCATCATTCAGTCTGTCCTGTCTTCATCCATCTCAGTGTGGTTTGGCTCATCCACCAAACAGGACAGGTCCAGACTGCAACGAATAATCAGGACTGCAGAGAGAATAATCAGGGCTGACCTTCCCTCCATCCAGGACTTATACAGGTCTAGGGTCAAGAAAAGAGCTGCAAAAATCTCTGCAGACCCCACACACCCTGCACATAAACTGTTCAGAGGTTTACCTTCAGGCCGCCGCTACAGAGCACTGTTCACTAAAACCAGCCGCCACAGAGACAGTTTCTTCCCCCAGAATGTTTCTCTGATGAACATTCAATAGAGTATAAAACAACAGCATACAGATGTTACAAATGCACCTTTTTATTATATATGTGTATATTGTACATTGTAAATATATACTGTAATATTCTGTAATGCAAAAACAAAACCAAAGAGCAAAGTGTACCGGAGTCAAATTCCTTGTTTGTATGTACGAACTTGGCAATAAAGCTAGTTCTGATCAATAACATGTCTTACATGTTGTAGCTTTGGGGAAAAAAGGTTTACAAAAAGTGAGTTATGGTCAGCATTTCTGTACCTGCAAACATGGAGCTACTGCCAGAGGTTGGTCACATTTGACCACCGCACTCTCCCCTTAACCTTCTCTGGGTCCTTGATATGTTCACTGGCAAATGTTAGACATAAGTGCTTATTTGGAAGAGGCCTGCAAAATTTCAGTCCATAACGACAGTGCTACTAATGTTCTTGCCGACTCTCCTGTAGCAGATTCCTCCTCACCTTACCCTGAAGCAGACTTTTCCCATTTCCAAATGTCTGCTCCAGCAGGTGCCACCTTTCCATCAAGCTGATGGGCGTGCAGATGATCCAGGCCTTGTACAGATGTACTTGTTGCTGTAATCCTTTGATAGCTCTTTGGTCTTGCCCATGGTGCTGGAGAGGTTGGAAGGAAAGGGACTGATTCTGTGGAGAGATGCTCATTACATAAAGCTCCATCTCAGTAAATTAGCATATCACTGAAAAGTTAAAAAAGGGAAACGTGTTGGCTCGTTACAAGTTTGTAGGGATATATTTCAAGCTTTTCTTTCTCTTAATTTTGATGATTATTGTTTGCAGCTAATAAAAGTCCAAAACTGAATTCCTCAGAAAAATTTGCAAAAGCCCATTCAAGAGTTTGGGGGAGATTCACAAGGAGCGGACTATAGCCAGGGTCAGAGCTTCAAAAGCCACCTCACACAGATGTATGCAGGACATGGTCTACAACTGTCTTATTCCTAATATTTAGTTACACTTTAACCAGAGAGGCCAGAAGTATCTTACCTGGGCTAAGGAGAAAAAAGAAGTGGACTGTTGCTCAGTGGTCCAAAGTCCTCTTCTTAGCTGAAAATAAAGTTTTAGAGTACCTTATGTTTCTCTCTGCTGATAAGTTTTATGTAGATGCTGATTTCATTTTCCAAGAGGGCCTGGCATCTACCCACACTACCAATAATACCAATACATGCTGTACTGACCACTTTGCCCCCACTGAAAAGCTATGGAAGATGAGAGGCACCAGGACCAACAACATGGCGGAACCAAAAGATGCTATCCAAACAAGCTGGCCTTCCTAAACAACTCAGCAGAGCAACAGGCAAATCATTTCTGTATCAATAATCATTTTTAGTCATCTTATGTAATATTTTAATTTTCTGTTCATTATTTTGCAAGAACAAATTTACAAAAGCAAAGGGGCTCAAATCGATCAAAAAAAAACAACCTATTGCGTAACATTTACTGCAGCAGAAACCCACAAATACAGGTTGGTTGCATCTAATAATTTGAATAGCAAAAAATAAACACTCTTAATGCAGCACGGATACAAAAAACCCCACCCACATACAACTGGTAATAAAGTTGAAGATAAAAGTCGAAAATGTTTAAGTACTTTCAACACTTTAATAAAAGGAAAAGATGAATTTGTGTATAAAAACAAAACACTTTATTACAATTAGGCTGAAAAATCAAATGAAAACACAACTACTTTACAAGTACAAATGTTTTTGTTGATATTTACAGTTTTTTTTTACTTTGACATCAATTTAAAAAAAAAAAGAATTTATGAGAAAACACATAACACTAAAGTACATGTTTACAGTGTATTTACTGAAATAAAAAAGAATTAAAGGAACGACCATTACTGTCCACTCAATCATTTAGATAACAGAATCAGACATACAGGGACTAATGATGATTACACTTATAATATTGGTGAGCTCATTCCCCAAGGCAGAATGACTCGATCCTCAACCTCGGCTCTGTTAACTCATATATTCATTAAACAGAAGACATGAATGCTGTATTATGGACTTCATACTGAAGTTGTTAATAACAAATGATGTACATTTAAATCAGGTTAAGAACGGAAGACCGTTTACAATGCAAGAGATGGTTGTAGAGCCCAACAGAAGCAGTAAAAGACAAGAATTAACAGGGGTAAACAAAGGGTTTAGTTTCAATGAGACAGTGGCTGGTTTTCAGGACTCAGATGCTGTGGAATCTGTAACAACCTCATATGACCTGCAGAAAAACACTTGGAGGGCGTTGGCATTACAGAGCATGCCTAGCTGCTCCCCCCACTGGGCTTGGCGGGCGTTTTGGCCCTGACGCCACCTTGCCGAGCTTGATTCTTGGTGGGCTGCTGGGCCTGGCCGGGCTGCTGTCCAGGGGACTCCGTAGCAGAAGGGGCAGCAGGTGGATGGGCAGGGCTGTGCGGACTCTGTGACTGGATCTGCGTGGCGGGCGTCACCCCCTGCTGTGAGATGATCTTCTGCTGTACCACCTGAGCTGTGGGTGTCCCTGCAGGAATCATCTGAACTTGAGCAGAAGCTGATGTTGCCGCCTGGGCCAGAGTCACCGTCTGAGGCTGGACCCGGGTCACGAGACAAACAAAAGTTTATTACCTTGCTGCTTTGGTGTGGTCCATACTACGTTGCTATAACACGTGTAATTAATAATCAGTAGACCCTCACCTGCTGGGAAGAAGACACAATCTGCTGAATGTTGGGCAGAGCTGTCTGTTGCTGCGCTATTTGTGGAAGCTTAGCCACCTAAAACAAACTCTCACATCAGCACACAAACCTAGTGCATATCTGTAAACCCTGTATTCTGTGTTACCATCTAATATCAAAGATGACCTACCTGAATTTGTTGGGCTCCAGATGGTTTCTGGGCCGGGGCAATGGGTGCAGCAGCGAAGAACTGGGTTTTGATTCCAGGCTGGAGTTGTGTTGTTGCTGCGTAGGTGACCTTCTGCTGCTGCGCTGATTGGGCTCCCTGCATCGTCACCTGCTGGGTACCAATCTATCAAAACCAATTACAGTCCATAAAATACACAGAGTTTACGTTAAATTGACCATTTTAAATGAATAATATTTGTTTTACACATTATACTTCAGAAAATCTGACTTAGACAACGAAATGAATGCTCTTCATCAAAGTATTATACTTGTTGAAATGTTATGACAGGCATAAAAAAGGAGCTGTAGAGAATATTCCTCGGACAACAGGCGGCCAATGGGTTTGTCTGCCTCTAGTAGAAGTAATGTACTTTATGAAATGAGCCAATGAAACAAACTTAAAATTAGAACTGACTGTTTAGCGCTTCTCAAGTAATTAACAGAGCAAACGAATTGAACAAAGTAAATTAATTACGCAGAAACCAGAACAAATCTGCTAAGGGTCAACATGTCTGTGGTCGAATGCAATATGAACCAACCAATTAACCTAGACTGTGCCAAAACAACTTTACAGAGGCTGACAAAAACACTCGATACATTCATTTTATGAGACTAGTAGCTTTTAGTCATCAGTAACCTGACAGGAGGCGGGGCAACAAAAAGGGAATGACCTTTGGCAAAAAAAATAGCTGAAGGTTGGGAACTGAACCCGGGGCAGCAGCACTGAGGACTATAGCCTCTATATGTGGTGGGCTGATGCAACCCAGCTAAATTATTTTTAAAAGGTCATGAAAGCAGCAAGATGTTTTAAAAAAAAAAGTAATCATTTGTACCTTTCTGAATACTGTAGCAAGATTTGGCTTCAATCCTAATTTATGAACATGATATCACTCTGGCATACTTCTCTATCAGGGTTTCTACAAGTTGTTTTTAAGACCATTTTGATTCAAATTTAAGGCTTGCATAAGTTATGTTAAATATTGTAGTACCTTAATTAGCTATATTTATATTAAATAAGTTAAACACAACGTTGTCAAATTTAAGTTTTTCAGCTTTGGCAGGTGGGTCCTAACTTCCACAACTTGCATAAAATACAGTAATCTTAATTACAGTAACTGATGACAAGCTTTAGCAAACTATTAAAATCCCTTACTTTCAAGTCAAACTATGTTGAAATTAGAGACGTTTCCACCTCTAATGAAGAAGCAGGCAGCAGAGATAGGATAACAACAACAATCCAGTTTCAGCAGCAGAAAAGGCTCGATGTTCAGGGATAAATTTCTTCCCATAGGCCTGTTTGCGACTTCGTAGTTTAGTTACAGTGAAATAAACTTAATTCCTTATCTTCAACTTCCTTGGAACAAATGGATGCCCCCAGAAAACAATTAAATAAATAATTTCAAAAAGTAGCTTGAAGATGCAACGGTTATACAAATTTAAACACAATAATGTAAAACTTTAGACCTATAATGGAAGATCTCTATGTATTTAAGATTTCTTTAGGCCTAGAATGAAACCCTGTTGTACACCTGGGACAAAACATGCATATGCTGCTTTTGTTTCTGATAAGGCAAGTGTTGCTCAGTGGGAAGAATAGTCGTCTTACAAGCTAAAGGTTGTGGGTTCGATTCCAGCTTCCTCCTGCCACATGTCGATGTGCCCCTGGGCAAGGCACTTAACCCCAAGTTGCCTACCGATGTGCGCATGGGTGTAGGAATGTGTGAGTGCAATCGGGTGAATTTTGCTCTAGTGTGAAGCGCTTTGAGTGGTAGTGGTGTGTTCACCTTCTGTTGCACGGCAGCCTGTCCTTGTTGAGGCTGTCCTGCTTTCTGCTGAGCTGCAGCTCCCTGAATTGTTCCCGGGTGCTGCGCTTTCTTCATCGGAATCAGCTGCTGGACGTGCATCGGGTGGAAGGGTGACGTCAGCACTGTGCCCCCTAATACAGGACGAAAAATAAGCAAAATCCTCTGTTTACTCAATCAACAACAAACACAGCGACGTAAAACTCACCAGTTTTCTGTGCTGGATTAATAGCCACACTTATTCCCGACACTGTAGAGACTACGGCTGGCACAGACACCCCCGGAGGCTTAGTGAGGGTCACCTGAGCCGTCTGTCCTGCCGGGGTCGGAATCTGCCCCTGAGTGGGCACTCGAGTCTGTGAAAGTACAGACATATTTGGAATTGAAGCTGACCAAATGTCCATTTGTTTAGGTGAACAGAGATGAGAAGAGACCAGCAATGTCAAAAGCACGATTTTAATTTTTACTATTAGTCAGCAGCCAAGCATTTTCATTCGAGGAGACAAAATTCAGAGTAAGGTTAATGTGATTTTCTTTTTTTTTAAGTTATTATCTCGATGTATGTGCTCCAGTAAAAACCAAACTACATGTAGTTTCCTCTCCCTGATTTTTGTTGCAGCCACTAAAACTATATTTTTATACTTTTCTTGTGATATAGACAAAGGGTAAATAAAAGACAGTAATAATAAAATAATGTTTGTGTCCCCCAGACAGTGCAGTCCTCAGCTTTTTTTTTTTTTAAATAATCTCCAAGTACCAACAACACCCCAGAGATATTTAATGGCTGCACAGCTGAAAGGTTCTCAGTCGATGCTGAAACACACTGCTAGCAGTGAAGTGATATGGAGCAGGGAAATGTAAAAGTTCTCCTAATGGGAACCTTTTCCATACATACCTAAAGTACTGACCCTATTAAATAAACCAGGTGATGATGACTCAGCTGCACTGTGTTCTCCACCATTTTCTATTCAGCATTTGATCAGTTTAAAAATGAACTAAAGTCAAAACTTATAATGAATAGTATATTAGACATGTGATCTAGTGAAGTATGTAGTTCGTTATATGCTTCTTCATGCTGGCATGTACGTAATTCTCTTGAGAAGAAGGAATGAATGATTTACTCTGAGCCGTTTCAGCAAGATTTTATTTCTCTATTTTTTTTTATATTTCCAGTCACACAAAGAAAAGGTCATAGTTGCTGGTGTGGAGAAGAATCAATACACTTAAAATGTCTGGCCAACAGAGAAGAAAACAAATCACTGGAGGTTATTCTATAATCTTACCAGTCTGGTAACTTGCAGGGTGTTTGGAGCCAGGACTGTATTGACTGCTGCAGGTCTAGCTGCAGCCACCGTTGCCAGCTGAGGACTGACTTGGCCAGCCTGAGCGGGCTGCACCTGGGCCACAGCAGCTTGCTGAGCCTGTGTTGCTGCAGATACCTGCTGCTGCTGCAGTGACCCCTTAGGTTTCGGCAATTTTAATAAATCCTGTAAACACAATCAAACAGGTTTAGGAGGGGGATAGTAAGCATGTTTAATTTTAAATAAAAAAATTCTAATTTTGACAGAAATTAACAATCTGTAGCACAGCTGTTGGTGTAACTTCATTATCATTCTCATGTAATGAGTTCTTCCGGGCCTTTGACCTTTTCACACCGTCACATTACGACCACAGATTTGTATGGATTTTAGTGGGAGTTTGTGTGATTGACCTACACCAAGGTCAACTGATTTCAACAATTCTGGTATCAGATCATTCAGCTTGTTCTGGAGAATCCTGCTATGACTTTTGGTAACTTCAGCTATTATAATTTTTTGAAATATTCAGCTTTTTATGCCAACTTTTGTCCCATTGAAATGAATGGAAATTCAGTAAAATTCCGCTAAAACTTTGCGCTCTTTCACAGCTTACTACTTCTACATTCAGCTAGAAACACCATTCAACTTTTAAAATGTTCTCAAGCCATGAAGCTATCTTCATATAATTCAGCTTTTTGATATCTGTTGTGGTTTTTCTACAATCTCGTGTCAACGTTTAGGCAAGATTTTTGAAGTTTGTGATTTTATAATGTAATCCAATGGCCACGGTAAAAGGTATCAAAATAATTCCTCCACTATGAGTGCCAGCAAAATCTGAAGACTAATTGTTGCAAAGCTCATGTCTGTACCTCGAATGGTTTACGAGAGGCGGCGATTCGAAAACGAGAGTTTAAGGATTTTTTAAGGGGTTGACTGTGCATTGCTCCCGGGGATGTTGCCGGAAATTTGTTAGTTCCACGTCAATCAGGGTGACATTATCTGAATCGCGAAAGAGAATCCTACGTTTTGATAAGATTAAATATCACTTAAGTTACACATAGTGTGTCGAGGCCACTAATGTACCTGAGGTTTGCCTACAGCTTTGATCTGAGGGGAAGTAGGCTGCTGTTGCTGCTGCAGCCGCTGCTGTTGGAACAACTGCAGCTGGGCTTGGGTAATAGGCTTCCCTGTCATCTGTATACCTGTGGTGGAAAGACATTGTCAGACGGGTCAAATCTACATAAAACATCATGATACGAACAAGAGAGCTTGGCCAAAAATATGTTCTGTACCTGGTGTGACCTGAGGGACCAGTGGGCGGGTCTGTGACTGTACTGGGCTCAAAGTAGTAGAAACGGTCACTGGGGTTACAGCTCGCACACCAGCACCTGTAGCTATGGTGACCACTTCAGCAGGGGCTGCAGCAGCAGTAACAGCCCTCTGTTGTGCATGGACCACCTGGGCTCCAGCTGTGCCTGCAGGCTGGATCAATAATGACAACAACACATTGATGAAAGCTTGTGAGGGTCTGTCTATCGGCTGTGTTTCATTCTTTATGCCAGTACAAAGGCTACTTGTGTCACAGCAAATTAATTCCAGAGCAGCAGTAAGGAGTGAACATGACTCACAGACAGGGTTCCTGGTATGACCGGAGATGCCAGGCGTTTACTGGCCTGGAAGGGACTTGGGGGAATTCCAGCTACTGTGTTCACAATTACATTCCCCCCCACAGTGCCTTGGAGAAATACAGAGAAATTAATTAACTTCAGAAACAACAACAGCACTGTAATATGAAGCATGTGTGTGTCAACATACCAGCCTGAATGGCTGTGCCCGCATTGGCGTTTTTTATCGCTCCAGCCTACAAAACAAGAAACATAGTCGTGTTAGACTTTGGATAGGGATAAGACAATTCTGGATTAGAATAATGCAAATAGAACATTTTTCTCACCAGTACAGCTGCATTGGGCACAGCAGTAGCTCCAGTTACTCCAGCCGCTTGTGGAACCTGGGCTTGGCCAGCAGCAGGAGTCTGGGCCTGACCAGGTGTAGCTTGAGATTGGGGAGCTCCAGCTTGTTGCTGGGCCAACTGCTGAGCCTTCTGCTGCTCTGCAAGTGCCTGCAAACACACAAACAAACTTAGCTGCAAACACGTTTTCAACATTTTTTAATGATAATTCAGGCTCCCAAATGGGGCTATTTAAACGCACTAATATAAATAACAAAATGGGGACAATATTAAACAATCCATCCATCCATTTTCTATACCCGCTTCTTCCATACTGGGTCACGGGGTCGCTGGTGCCCATCTCCAGCTGTCTATGGGCGAGTGGCAGGGAACACCCTGGACAAAACGGCAGTCCATCCCAGGGCAACACAGAGACAAACAACCGTGCACACACCTATTCACACCTAAGGGGAATGTAGACACACCAATTAACCTAACAGTCATGTTTTTGCACTGTGGGAGGAAGCCAGAGTACCCAGAGAGAATCCACTCATGCACGGAGAGAACATGAAAACTCCATGCAGAAAGACCCCCGGCCAGGAGTCGAACCCAGGACCTTCTTGCTGCAAGGCAACAGTGCTACCAACTGCGCCACCGTGCAGCCCGAGTTTCAATATAGTATTTGTTAATTTGTCTGATCAATTCTTTGCATTTTGAAGCTTGCAATGTAAGGCAAGATTTAAATTTTGATTTAGTTAAAGCTGCAGTAGAAAGCCACAGTTTTGAGAATACTTTGGACTTAGCCTGAAAGTTTGAACAAGCATATAGCAGGCTCGAACAAAGCGTGATAACCAGTTGTGATTACTACACCTTCTAGGAATTTGCATTGTAACCATGTGAATGAAACAATCACTAAAAGTCAGAGAATACATTCATTCTGTTGATATTTACCTTTTTCTCTTTCGCAATCCTTTCAGCCCGCTGAGAGGCCACCTGAATGGGAGGTAGGGGCTTATCATAGCTAATCCCACTGAAACAAGAAGAAAAAACAACATGCTTGTTTCTGGATTGGAACTTCTGTATATTGATTCAAAAAATTATATAAAAATTGTAATATTAAAACATACCTCTCTGCTAAGACTGACGCGTGTTTGGGATTCTTCTGGAATGGATTCATCCCAAGCCTACAAATAATATGAACACATGTATAAAAACACTACCATCTGAACTTTAAAAATGAATGTGTAATCTTTTGTTATCCGTTCAGCAGACCTTAGCTTAAACATCAGATTTATACAGTGCAAAGTGCCAGAACACAACAATAATTCATTGCATATTGAAAAATCAGTCTCAGGACGAGCGTTACCTCCATTTAACATTTCTTTCTTTAATTTCTCTTCCATTTCCTCTTTTACAAACAACCAATATATTGTGCTAATTAACATCCAGATCAGTTCATTATGCCAACTTGTACAAAGTTTTCTTCCACAGTGGAAAACAACAGTATAATCAGTGTGAGCGAACGCCAACTCTTACAGTGGTTTGATTGGTGGGCTTCGCTTGCTGGCGATTATTTTCATGAGTTCAAAGCGACTGCTGTACAGCTGAATCTGTGAGCTGTTGTCATCCTGTGTGTAGATCTGGCAGGTCCTCAAAGGACGGCTGTTCTTAGACTGAACGTACATAAACAAAGAGGAAAAATATGAACTCAAGTGAAACCCAGAGTTAACTCCAGAGTAAAGAAATGTTGATTCACTCCAACAGTAAAAAAGAATGGATACCTTGTATATGCTCTTGGATTTCTTCTTAGGGTTAGCTTCATACACCAGCTGTAAAATTAGAGAAAGCGATCAGCACAATGCGAGCAGTCTAGCTTTAAAACAGGGTGACCGAGTGTTCAGTACCTTGCCCTCCTCTCTAGGAATGATGACATTCTCATAGCGGTTGCGACACTGTTTCGGGGAGCGGTAGATGCGGCTGCAGGAGTTCACCACGTCACTCACCAGATCCCAGTTAGGTGTGTGGGCAGGAGACACAATCGTCAGATTCAAAGGCAACTCCAGCAGCTGTTTCACAGCCTAATAGGATGCAGCACAGTAACAAGTGGTTTTCTCATCGTCATGAAAACTGAACACATAGATTGCCGCCACCCAGCCAAGTGCAGTTGAAAAAGGTCAACCAGCTAGGCGAAGATCACGTGCAGGTGTTACCTGAAGCAGAGCCCAGTCCTCACTGATGAGCCACTCTGGGTTATCCTGACCAGCCTCCATGGCAGGTTTAGCCAGTGACGGCAGGGGTTTGGCAAAAGGAGGTTGTTTGAGGGAAAAGTTCTTTTTCTGGTCTTTGCCTTCACGCCGAACTTTGAGCATGCTGGCCTTTTCAAAGAGGGAGCGTGGAGGTATCACGGTCTCCCCGTGACCCTTCTTCTTCTTTCTGGCTGCTGCTGGACAAAGTAAGTACACCTAAGCTAAAGTTGAACAATTCCCAACAACTGGCATCCTTTTTGACAAATCTTTTACCCAAGGGGTCCATCTTGAGTCTCTTCTGCTCCTTGCGAATGTAGATAGGAGGCAGCTTGGACTCTGGCATAGGTGTGGTGTCATACATCAGCATCATGACTGAATCAATGTAAATATCGTTGTCATCCTGTGGTGGCGTGGGTGGAGTCCAAACCTATGTTGAAGAATCACAGAGTAATAGGAGTGGGCAAGTTGGGAGTTATAAACTATATTTAATGTCCATTTTCCTTTTTATTTTTGATTTAGATCAGCAAAGTTTTCTGTCTGAAGTGGAAATACAAATGTTTACCAAGGACTTACTGCAGATCTTTCTATAGGGGATGAATACAAATACTGTAAAAACCTTGAATGGTAACAATGGATGTAGGACGGGTGGGTGGGTTTATGGAGTAAGATGGAAACATAGATGAATCAAAGAAATTGATACGTGGATTGTTGTATTGATGGGCCAATGGGCAACCAGGTTGATAGATGAAAGAAAAAGGATGAATGGATGGACATAATGATGGATGGAGGAATATTATTTTTTGACAAGGGAATAGGGAAGAATGTCTATAAAAGCAAATAGATTTCCATCATTCATTTTGTGGTCCCACATTTATCTAGACCTAAAACATACCTAAATCATATTTCA
Organism: Girardinichthys multiradiatus; assembly: GCF_021462225.1. Taxonomy (NCBI): domain Eukaryota; kingdom Metazoa; phylum Chordata; class Actinopteri; order Cyprinodontiformes; family Goodeidae; genus Girardinichthys; species Girardinichthys multiradiatus. Next base: position 15,031,741 of record NC_061805.1, read on the forward strand.
CACTTTTCCAGAATGTGTAGCAATCCTGTTATAATAATGATTTATCTTCCAGGACACACTGCATTTAGTGGCTTACCGGCATGATTTCCTTATGACCATCTTCTGCATCAAAAACATATTCCTGTTAAAGTGTACAGAAAAGATTAGAGTCTCCAAAAGGGAAACAAGTTGTAAACCACTTCTTGTTTAACTGATGAAGATGATGAAGATAACAGTGTCCACCCACCATGTTGTAAGCATCTTCTCTGGTGTAAGTGAAAAGATCTTCCTCTCCCTCCATGGTCTTGCGCTCCTCCTCCTTCAGTTTCTGCAGTTGCTGCAGCTCCCAGCCTCTCTTTGCACACTCCAACCTCTCCTAGACAATATAAACAAAAAGCAGCAAATAGTCGCATTCATCAAGCCGACAACACAACGCAGACAGGTAAACATGACCACACTAAACATGGACTAATAAGACAACATGGCCATGCTAGGTCAACACACAGGTGAATTCTGTTGAAATAAATGGTCTCACTCATCAAGTCCCCAGAGACCCCAAAGCACTTCAATCAGTCATTCATCCATCCACACACTGACAGTGGTAGACTATAACGTAGCCACTATATGCCACCTTCAGCAGGCAAGGAGGGTGAACCCCTGCACTGACAGACAGAGCAGGGGTTCGAACCGGCAACCAGCCGGTTACAGGATGAACCTCTACTGCTGTCGCCCCAAACAAACAATACATCTTTCTTACCTTAAGTGCAGCTTCATCATCACTGATGTGGAGGTACTCCAGGTAATGCAGAGCATATCTTTCAATAGGTGTAAGCTGTTTTTGAGATAAGTGAAAATTGATTAGAAAAAAAAAAAAAAAAGCTATAAGGAAAAAAGACAATTTTATTTTAGATTGTTTCATTTCACAGAGCTTTAACAAAAATGACCTGTTCCATGACAGCATTCAACTCCTCTAAGAGGCCAGGTTCTTCTTTAGACTCCTCCTCTTGGTGCTCCCCCTCCTCTTTTTGACCATCCATATTTATACTGTGCAGAGCCTGGATGTAGGGCCTTGCAACTTTGGGTGAAATAGCTTCAGAAGCCGATGGCTCCTGATGAAGCACCACAAACTCCTCCACCTTAATACCCGAAGCTGCCTCTACCTCCAGCAGGTCTTGGATTGTCGACTAAAAGTACACAGTATCAGGTCAGTTGTTTTATGGTCTTTAATAGATGAAACTTTGTTAATCAGCATGAAGTCTAAATGGAAATTTGCATTCATTTCTTAACAACAGACACTAGAAGGATAAGATGCACCTTTAGGCAACCATACTAGGTTTATCTTACCTGTGTGAGGAAAGCCAAACTATAGTCAGTACCCTGTGCAACTACTTCCCTTATAAGCTCCTTGGTGCCATTTTTTGACAATTTCTCTTCAATTGAATTGCCACTCTCCAACCTGAGAAAACAAAAGCAAGAAGTAAAAATAACTATTAAAAAATACTCAAGTCCTTCAGTGTTGCATTTCAGGTGGCCCATTAGTATCGCCTTATTAGTCTGGATTAGGGAGCACATAGATAAAGATCACAAACAGATTTTGTTGTATTTGTGAGATCACCTGTATATGTGAATATCCTTGGAGCGCCCCACTTTGTCACACCACTCTTGAGTACGGGCATCCATGCTTGGGTTAAGGTCTGTGTCATAGAAGATGATGGTGTCTGCATCGACAATGGTCCCGACTTCAGAGCAGCAGCAGTTGGTCAGGATGCTGCAGAACACTTGCCTATTCGTGTTGAACTTTCTCATATTTTCCTGTGCGACCACAACATCAAACACAAACAGAGAAGGCAAAAGGCTGAGAAAACACTGCCAGCAGAACAACCTTTCATTTTAAAAGTGTTTCACATTTATTTTTTTCTTATATTAGCTTATTGTTTTCCATAAAAATGATCTGTAGAGAGAAATCTATAACAGACACTGAAACAAGAGGAATACGTTTTCTCATCACTGAAGCTAATAAAACAAAATGCTGAAAAGAGTTATTCTTCAAAATCTAACGGTATAGGAAAAAAACTACTTAAGAGTATGTAGAAAAAAGATGCATTATTTCAGTAGGGCATTTTATATAAGGACCTATTTATATTCATGCATATTGTGTTCTTTTATAGCTGTATCAATACAATGTGTTCTTGAAGTTCTTTTCAAATTATACATCCCTCGGTTCACAGAAAATATTCTCTAAAACTAACCTGCAGACTTGATTTGCTGTGTGCATGTATGGCTGCACAATATTAGAAAATCCTGCGATGGTGATAATATTGGTAAATATTGCGATGACAGTATCAGGTGCAATCTATTTTCATCTTCCCCTATTTCTCATCTGCTCTTCCTACATATTGAGACCTTTAATATTTTGGACAATGTCATTTGTGTTTGGCGTGATCTGTTGCCGTGAGACTCTGTCCAATTACTAGCTAAAGATTGTATTAGCATGTAAAATGCAAGTTCATAACTCTTGGAACATATTAGCCAAAAATCATTACACTCCAAACAGACCTTTGTGAACACTTAAACTATAGACAAATAAGAACATTTTGGCTTACACACACAAAGAGTTTGCATTATAATGTAGGCAGATGACCTCTTAGCATCTGGAAAAAAACATATGCCTTTGCCTTTACTGCCACCTGTCATGTTAGATTAAAGCGATGTACTAGGCAACTATTACATCTTGTTTCAATCGATCATATGTATCTTTTTCAGATTAGCGAGTAAACATTTTAAGTATTATTTAAATCAGTTGTTATACTTTACCTGCGTTTCTTCATATGTGAGGTTTTCATCAATGCGCACATGTTTGAGCTGCCTGTAAACCAGGAAAGCCTCCAGGATGTCCAGCATCTTTAACATCTGAGTAAAGATGAGGACACGACGACTCTCTGACCTAAGCTTCTGTAGCAAAATGGCAAGAGCTTCCAGTTTACCTTTAAAAAAAACAAACAAAAAAACATAAATTAGTGTTCTTCCCGTTTTCAGTGGTCCAGTGAATGGTTAAAGATGACTATACTATCCATGCAACTCGTAAACCATAATTTTGCAGGAAAGAAAATCTATTCTGTTAAGTTATTGAAAAACAATAAGAGATCAAAGCTGCAAGTAGCACTGGACGGCCCTCGCTGCTTAGCGCCGCACGGCTCATGTTGCAACTGCAGGAGTGTTGCATCACCTCCACTATGCTAATGAGGAGCCCACTGCTGGATTCTGCAGGTCGCCACTAGGCGGCACTGTAAGCAAGCTTTCATACGATGTTTGGCCATGCTGAGTTCTGCTCTGGCGAGAAGCATTCAAAATTCGGCCGAAATTCTACCCTCCCGATTGAAGCTGAGTGTTTTTTAAAATGTCTTCTAAAATTATTATGTCTCATTAGACAAAATGTAAATCTTCTGGAGACTGTCAAATAAGGTCAATCAGCTAAGAAACCTGTCATTTGGTTGTTAGTGGGTGGGGCTAAAGTGATGTCATCAACTGATTGTGGCAAAGTGTTCAGATTTCGTCCACGATGATGCAAACCAAATTTGAAGTGGATCCAATGATGCAGGAGGGAGATAGAGCAATTGAAGCTTCCTAGGATCCAAATTCCAATGTAATCCAATAGAGCTGTTTGGGGTTGACAAAGATCAACCAAATGAAGTTTTAGGTCAATTGGACCATGCATGTGTGATTTAGAGCCAACCATTTATGGTTTGGCTCAATATGAAAGTTATAGCTGTTCATATTATTTGGCGAGAAGACAAACTTTGAGGCTTGGCCCCGCCCCTTTACCATAGTCAAAAACTCATGATTTTGATAACTTTTAATCCCACGTGTCTTAAGAGCATACTGACCACATCTGAAGTCGTAGTTCAAAATCTCTAGAAAGGAGTTCGTAAAAGTTCGACATATATGAAACGTCAAAAACGGCCAAACATGACCCGTTGACCCAAAAAGGCCGACATCCTGTTGGTTTTAGAGCATGCCTCCAAGAGACTTTTTTTTATGATTGAAGAAATCTACCTATGTAACAGATTTCAAATCTCTAGAACTTAATAATTGGCCTATCTCACTTTAGGGGGTGCTGTAGAGCCGCCTGGCTAAGTCCATTTTCAGTTCCATTAAAATCTGAAAATGTTCATCAGGGCACAATTTTGGCCAAAGTTTGGTGAGTTTTCATTTATACTTAGGCCCCCAAAAAGCCACAAAAGGGGCAGAAGAAAAAAACAACAACCTGCGATTACAATAGGTGCTAAGAAATCCTGCGTTTATAATAGGCCTGCGCAGTGCTTCGCTGCTCGGGCCTCGAAACACAACAAAATAGTGGAAAACTGGGGTTTTCTACCAAACTGGTGCTAGTATTGTTGGTGCTTAGCACCCGTTCCTTGTGTTTTCAATACCACAAATAAACTGGTTCTTTCTTACCACTACCTCTAAGCTGAGCCAGAGGACATAATTGCTATTGTCAGGACCTAGGCTCAAGGAGGCCAACAACCAATCAAAAATTTGTGAGTGCCATTAGCCCCTTTTCCATTGCTTGAACAAAGCCCTAGGTTTCTGAAAACTCAGGTTGCGTTTCGATACAAATTTACCCGGGTAGTTTCACTATCCCTGGGCTTTGCTTTCACAGATAAATGGTCCTGGTTTGGAGTGGGTCTTTTCAGCTTTCACTGGGCTTTGTTGAAGAGGCGGAGCTGTGTGCAGCGAGGCATGACACTAGCAGCTTGGCAGAGGTTACTAAACAAATTAATCGTTTTTGTACCAGTCAGTCATTTTCTACCGCTTCTTCCATAGTGGGTCGCAGGGAAGCTGATGCCCATCTGCAGCAGTCTATGGGCAGGAGACGGGGTACTGCAGGTTGACAGTCCATTGCAGGGCAACACAGACACACACAGGACAAACAACCATGCACTCACACACTCATTCATGCCTAAGGGCAATTTAGAGAAACCAATTAACCTAACAGTCATTTTTGGACTGTGGGAGGAAGCTGGAGTACCTGGAGAGAACCCACGCATGTACGGGGACAAGAAGCATACCCCACGGAGAAAGCCCCCGGCTGGGATCCAATTGCGCACTGTTGCCCCATTTTTATACCAGTCATTTGTAATTAATTTTTGGAGTTTTCAGGAGCAGCGGAGCTCCGCTTACACGCTGGTCTGGCTGCTAAGCCAACTGGGTGGCTGGACTGGGATTTCCCCACTGACCGCTGTCTGATCTCGGGCCTGGGACTCTGGTATTTCCCGCTATATGTTATCTGCTTGTGGCGGCTGAAAGTGAGTATAAAGCACTTAGTAGGTATGTGGTGAATAAACGCAAGTACCAGAAAATAAAAGAATATTTTTTGCAGGAAATTTGTGACATTTTACGTTATTTTTGGCATCAATTATAAACCGTTTCGCCATAGTTCTGTAAGACAAATGTTTTATTGCAGTGCTGATGATCAGAGCACTACTCATAGGACTGATAATCAGTTTTTTTTATCCTAACAAGTACAATTTTTACTACAAACATGTTCCGTAGTTATCTGATACGAGTTTACCTGATGATAATAAAATAAAAATAAGTGTGTTAATCAGTGTTTAGTAGTTATTGAAAATGAATCACACAGTTGTAAAGCAGCAACTCTAGCCAGATGCAGGTTGGTAAAGAATTAAATGTAAAATAAAATAATGCTTTAACTTTTCCTGCTTACGGATCGAGAAAGGGATCAAATCTCTCTGCTACTGTAGAGTATATAGTGTATAGCAGCCTTTGGTTGCTTAGAACCATGAGGTCATTTTACAAAACTCTTTTTCAAAGTGTTTTAACTGCTGTTTTCCAGGGCTTATGGTATTGATGAGAAATTAGCTCAATGGAACAGCGAAGTATTTAAAAACACCATGAAAAAAATGACCGTGATGGGATTTGTTGGCAGGAATTCTGAGATAAATAATATGATTTTTGTAGCTAAACAGTCGACAAGCACTACGCTCTTTGACAAAAACTCAGAATAAAACAAATAAAGGATCAAACATTACTGGATGAGTGATGTAGTGACCAGGCACCCAGAGGGTCAGTGTTTAGACTGACAAAATGACATTGCCCTGATTTGGCTCTTAGGTTGTGGAATACCAAACCAGTTCTTTACAAGAACCAGAGTATTCTTGCTTATTTAAACTTTTAATGCTAGAACTTTAACTTAATTTGACATAAACATGTATTAAGTCATTATTTTGTAATTCAAGATTGATCATGGATATTCATACAGACAAAAAGATGTGTGAATTAACAAACCTGAATCCATCTGCATTAGCTGCAGGTCAGGATGCCTCAAGAAATGTCTGGATGCTAAATGGTGGATGTCTGCACTGTGGGGTTCAGAGGCCTCCAGCAGCTGCTGCTGAAAGGATTTCTGCTGAAGCCTGTAAGGAACTGAAGGATTGGCTGCATACAGATGAGGAGGTGGAGCTACAGCTGCTGGCAGCACAGATGTCAGCCTGCAAAATAACAATCAATTAATAACACTCAGAAATGATGTGTAAAACTGATTTACATCAAAAAGCCAGTGTGTGATTAATTATGGTAAAAAAGCAAAAAAATAAACCTGCAGCTGATTAGCTATAAAAATCCAAAAGATCAGAGGGGCAGTCAGCACATCCACATCAACTCCACTAACAATGTTGTCTCCAACTAGAACTGATTTTGACCAAATTTCCCAATTTCACCAAATAAACTAAAAAAAAACTTAGAAGAAATCGTACAGCAACTAAGTTCTTCTTCCTGTTGCCTCGATGTTTTACCCACAGCTTTCCTTAAGAAAGCTTTGCCTGTAATAACATCTGATTTAACACAAATAATAAACACGTCCCTTTTGTCAGGTGTTTTCCTGCAGGCCCTAAAAACAGCAATTATCAAACCTCTATTGAAAAAGAGCAACTTGGACAAGCTGCTACTACAGAACTACAGGCCTATATCAAACCTCCCCTTCATCAGTAAGATTATTGAAAAAGCTGTGTTTCAGCAGTTAAACAACTTCCTAACAACGACCAACCGCTTCGATGTCTTCCAGTCAGGCTTCCTGCTCACCACAGTAGAGACTGCTCTTGTCAAGGTGTTCAATGACATCCGTATAAATGCAGACTGTGGAAGAACCACAGTGCTGCTATTATTGGACCTTAGTGCAGCATTCGACACTGTTGATCAGTCCATTTTATTAGAGCGCTTGGAAAACTGGGTCGGCCTTTCTGGTACAGCACTCAACTGGTTAAAATCCTACTTGAAGGACAGGAACGTTTTGTGTCAATAGGTAACTTTACATCAGAGACCACAAAAATCACAGGTGGCGTTCCACAAGGGTCCATCTTAGGGCCCCTCCTATTCAATATCTACATGCTCCCCCTTTTATATTATAAACATTATTAAGTTTTCATTCTAACTTTCCTTTCCTTTCTTATCAATCATTTTCTCAATAATTTTTTATCTTTTTTATCATCATCTTATTTGAATTGTTCATTTTTATTCTCTTTAATTATTTGTGTTTGTTAATTATTTAATTACCTTTATGCCACGGTAATGTACTTTTCCTATTATGTCTTTTTCTTTTTTTTTTTATGTACATCACTTTGAATTGTCTTGCTACTGAAATGTGCTATATAAATAAACTTGCCTTGCCTATAAATTATTCTACATTTCAATAAAGATGTAGAGACGGATTTTGAACCATTACCCACAGAGGGTTTACAAGTTCTAACTAAAATGGAAATACCTCTTGGTCAGGCTTTTGGTAGCCTCATGATGGTCCTCCACAGTAAGCAAAGCAGACTGCAGCACAGAAGTGGTACCGACGCAGGTTCTCAGAGCTCTAATGCAGCTCTCTCGGCCCACCCACGTCCATCCTCCAGCGGTCAGGGCAGTGTGAGCAGGTTCTGAGCTCAAAGTGCATGCCTGCAGCAGATCTGACCCATACAACACTCTGCGGTTACAGCGCTGCTCATTTGCTTCAAACAAGCGCCTTAAACGCTCCTTCAGCTGCTGAGTCTTTTCTTCCGAAGCCTCCTAAGAATAAAAATGGGAGATGAGTCATTCTTTCTCTTTAATTTAGAAAACATATTTACAGCTATGCTAAGATAATCTTATAAATAAACCAAATTAAAATCTTAGAGGAAACTTAATAAACAAATGTTTCTCCTGCAGAAAAAGCACTTTCATTCACACAAGTTCAGAAAGACCTTTTTGTGGTTATTCTACAAAACTATTCACATGTTTGTTTAAATTGTTCCATTTTCAATGGCACTTGTGGCTTTTTATACCAAGCCTGTGTTTCTACTTAGGAGAAATTCGGGCTGTTTTTTGGTCTTTTTAAAGCGAGCCGATTATTATCCAGTTCCATGTTCGACTTCACATACATGTACAAGAACACACGGCCTCACTTTAACCTGAAGAACTCCTTTATGGATAGAAGGCATGAATGAACTTGTTTACTTGATTACATTAAACATGTTTTCTGTTACTTTAAAATCAATTTTCACTACTCTGCAAAGCTTGGTCAGATATTCTTTCCAAACTGTAGATGAAATGTTTTTGAAAGAAACATAAAAGCATTCTAAGGTTTTCTGTCAATATTTATTTCATTTTAACAAACTAAAATTGTATGAAAATAATTGTCTACTTCAATTGTTTAATTGTATCCTTTCTGTGTGATATTACTTCAACATTCTCACCTGGGAACGACCTACAGTTGTAGGCTTGGTTGGAGATGACGTGGCATTTGTAGTCACACCCAACGCTAATAAAAGAAACACAGCGTCAAAGGACAAATAACTTGATTATTTTACAGAAACACGAGTGTTGCACCTACAGTATTAATAAAAAGACATGTTTGGGCAAAGTAGCATTTTTTATTCCACAATAATGTAAAAACGATCAGAATGTTGCTTATTTATTGTAACAGAAAGGAAAAACAGAGACACCGAAACAGAGAGGACAATAAATATTAAATGAATTACCTTGCTGAGCTATTGAGAGGGCAGGATGAGGTGTGCCTGGTGTAACTGCAGCACTAGAGGCAGGAACAGTCTGAGGCATTGTTTGCATTACCATGGAGCCCTGGGGCCTTATAATCGGCTGCCCTGGAGCGGACACAATCTGCAGGATGTTACCTAAATGATCCACACACACGGAGACAATTAAGAGGTACCCTTACACAGGATGAACAGTAAAAATTCAAACATTTAAAACCAACAGTAATGAAAAGCTTTCAGCTATATTAACCATAACCGGATGCAAAACAGAAATATTGAAACATCAATTTAACTATACGTAAGATTATTAAGGTTAATTATAAAGGTTTTAATGTATGAAAAGCTTATGTGGTAAAATAAAAACAACACACACTGCAAATGGATTACATGGAAAGAGTAAACACGGACACTAAGGAGAAAGTAAAGAAAATAATGCAAAAATAAAATATGACAATGGGATGTACATTACCGAGTGTACCTTGGAGCTGCAAGGGCTGACCAGTGGTGAGTTGTCGGAGCTGGCTGGGGGACAGAGTAAATTTGTTCCCCTGAAACTGCAGAGTGACGGGAGTTTCTGGCTGGGAGATACGATTCTGACTCCCTGCCATGTTGGCCAGCTGGGCAACTTTCCCCGCATCTCCGCCTTCATTGAAAAGAAAGAATGAACAAACAGTAAGACAGATAAAAAAAAATAATAACTTCACATTCAGTTAGAAATATAAAACAATGTATTTAGTTAGTTATAGGGAGAAAAGGTGATAAGACATGCAGAACAGGGTGAATTAATCAGATGGAAAATCACATCTCACACAAAATTACAATAAGGGAAAATATCTTCTAAACAGCTGCTGTATATTATGTATATGTATAATTTCAGTACTAACGAAACTTAACTTTACGATTTCAAACCATTTCAGATTAATGTATTCAGGCCATTTTATAGCTATAAAAAGAATAATTAAGAAAAATCAGAGGCTGCATTGTCAATGGTTCAATAAATCTGGGATTTAAGTTTAAAGCCTTTTTAAAAAGACAAAAACCAAACCAGGCCAAAGTCTTCTATTCTCCTGTCATTATTTCATGCTAGTCTGTGGTTCACACACCATTCTAAGCTTAAAAACAAAAGAAAATAACACAAAAGGCTTTAGCTTAAATGTTCTGTCAGTAAGTAAATCATCCTAAGTGGCTCTAGATTGAAGATCAACTAAGATGTTCTGGTGTTTTGAATTTCAAACAAAAATGTCAGTTAACCATATGCTACACACCGACATCAGCTGAAATGCGATACATAATCAACGATGTTAATCATGTTCACAGCATCTCAACCCCTACACTCAAAACACATAACTGTTCAATAGTTTGTCTTTCTCGTTTTCTCTCTCAAATTCTCTAAAGTTTTGTACCTAATTTTGTTTTGTAATTCTCTAATTCACTTTAATCTACACATACAGTGGGGAGAACAAGTATTTGATGCACTGCCGACTTTGTAGGTTTTCCTACTTGCAAAGCATGTAGAAGTCTTTCATTTTTATCATAGGTACTCTTCAACTGTGAGTGACAGAATCTAAAAGAAAAATCCAGAAAATCACATGTGAGTTTTAAGTAATTAATTTGCATTTTATTGCACAACAAATATTTAATACATCAGAAAAAACAAAACTTAATATTTGGTTCAGAAACCTTTGTTTGCAACTTTCAGCTCCCTCCAAAGATTTTTGGTTGGGTTCAGGTCTGGAGACTGGATAGGCCACAAGACCTTGAGATGCTTCTTATGGAGCCACTCCTTAGTTGCCCTGGCTGTGAGTCGGGTCATCATGCTGGAAGACCCAGCCACAACCCATCTTCAATGCTCTTACTGAGGGAAGGAGGTTGTTGGCTGAGATCTCCTGATACATGGCTCCATCCATCCTCCCCTCAATACAGTACAGTCATCCTGTCCCCTTTGCAGAAAAGCATCCCCAAAGAATGATGTTTCCACCTCCATGCTTTATGGTAGGGATGATGTTCTTGAGGTTGTTCTCATCCTTCTTCTTCCTCCAAACAAGGTGAGAGGAGTTTAGACCAGAAAGTTCTATTTTTGACTCATCAGACCACATGACCTCCTCCCATTCCTCCTCTGGATCATCCAGATGGTCGTTGGCAAACTTCAGACGGGCCTGGACATGCGCTGGCTTAAGCAGGGGGACGTTGTGTGTGCTGCAGAATTTTAATCCATGAGGACGTAGTGTGTTACTAATGGTCTTCTTTGAGACTGTGGTCCCAGCTCTCTTCAGGTCACTGACTAGGTCCTGCCGTGTAGTTCTGGGCTGATCCCTCATCTTCCTCATGATCAGTGATGCTCCATGAGGTGAGATCTTGCATGGAGTCCCAGACTGAAGGAGATTGACCATCATCTTGAACTTCTTCTATTTTCTTATAATTGCTCCAACAGTTGTTGCCTTCTCACCAAGCTGCTTGGCTATTTTCCTGTAGTTCATCCCAGCCTGGAGCAGGTCCACTATTTAATCCCTGATGTCCTCACACAGCTCTCTGGTCTTGGCCATTGAAGAGAGGTTGGAGTTTAATAGTGTGTGGACAGGTGTCTTTTATACAGATAACGAGTTCAAACAGGTGCAGTTAATACAGGTAATGAGTGGAGAACAGGAGGGCTTCTTAAAGAAGAACTAACAGGCCTATGATTCTTATTGGTTGTTAGGTGATCAAATACTGATGTTATGCAATAAAATGCAAATTAACTACGTGAAAATCACACAATGTGATTTTCTGGATTTATGTTTTAGATTCTGTCACTCACAGTTGAAGAGTATCTATAATAAAAATTAAAGACTTCTACATGCTTTGCAAGTGGCAAAGCCTGCAAAATCGGCAGTGTATCAAATACTTGTTCTCCCTACTGTATCTATGGAAAAAAAAATCACATTTGAAAACAACCCGATGAATAAATTAACTATAATATTGTGCATCAAGAATCAGATTTAATCGTAAAGAACCTTGACCAACAGTGTTGGTGTAGTTTCACCGAGCCCAAATCACTTTGACAAATTTCACCCAATAAAATATCTAGGGTGCCCAAATTCTGACCTGCTGACCACAGAACAACGCTGAATCAAGCAGGTAGGTTAAGGACACTGGTTAAGATATTGGCCTGATCTTCAAAAATTCCAAATAAGGAGCACTAAATTACATGTGCATTAAGTGGGCGTGTTGCAGGTGACCTACAAAGATTGTGTGCGCAATGAATAAGAGGTGCCACAGTGGTGTACTGCAGACCACCCTACTTAAGTCAGAATTTTGTGTGGACTACAGGCTGTCATCATGGGTAGTTTGGGAAACAGAGTGGCCATATAAGACATTTAAATTTGAAGCCATGGAGCTGGTAATAATATTGGTAATAAGAAGAAAAATAACCCAGCCGCCCCCCACCCCTTTGGCCCATGAAAGCTGTCGGCTTTCATTCAGATTGTTGGAATGTAGGGGTGTGACTCGCTTGATCCATTGCAAACCAAGATAGGCCCATAATAACTTGTTTATTTCATTCAACATAAATGTGTTCATGATAAAAAGGACAGTTTCTTATTTTGTTTTTCTTCAATTTTTTTTTTCTAGTCTCTGGTGGCTGTTGATGTTCATTCAGATTTGTTAGTTTAGAAACGTGCCATGATATTTAAGTTCAGTCATGGCATTTTTGGTTTAATTGCATAAAGATTGTCTGCAGTCCTGCTGCAAACATGCAACAGACAACTATAATCTGTGCCACCTTTTCTGGCCTGTACAGAAGCGCTCCTCCAGTGCATAACGGTGTCGTCCCATAAAGTGATGATGCTCTGGATTTAGAATGCTGTAGCTCCAAAGTGGCATTGCTTAATGGATGATATCTCTGTTTTTATTTCTGACAGTAAAAATACATTGACATGCGCATAAAAGGTTCTCTCTCTCTCTGTCATTGTATCTATGCATCCTTCTCACCACAATGAACGCAGACATTTTTGCATTCCAGTTTGCACCTCCCTTACAAACATGCTAAATATAGACACAAAAACAGCACCTGCAACCTTTTTTAGGTTTGATAAATTGCATTGAGGGTGGTGTGTAATTACATTTGCATATATCCTCCTCCCATATATTTGCCTGTTTGCGTCATTATCATATGTTTTGCATAATCATGAAGTCAAACAGGCTAAATGGTATGCGCCTGCTGTTCTGCCTGTTTTACACATACTATTCATTTTGCACCTGGATTGTAAATCAGCTTTGCGCATGCAATCCGGTTTGCACGTGTTTTTATACACGCAAATCTTCTGAAGATTAGGCACCAAATATTAGGTTTAGATTACACAACGCTTTGAATTTTACCTAAATTTTATCTGACCCCTTCGGTGATGAAATTATACTTGAAACGCTGTGATTTGGAAGCAAACATAATTAAAATCCTGAAGAATATAATCACGGCAACCTTACAGTTATTACATATACAAATACTGGGTTACTGAAAAAGTTGAAAACTTGAAGCGGAAAGAGTGTGATAATTTGCAGGAAGGCTTCCACATGCTTTGCTTTGACATTCAATATTAGACATAAGAAGGGAAGGGGAGAAAGGCTGAAGCTTTGGCTATTCTCCCTATAGCTTGGGCTGATGCAAAAGGATATTAGTAAACTGGGGTGTAAAGTATTAACAAAGAAAGAAGAACATACGTAAAGGAATGAAACGTTTCCTGGACCTTTCTACTTGAGTCATATTTTTCCTGTTATCTGGATGAAAAATATTGATGGGTGGGATCACAAATACAGTTGGACTTATACCGAGTAAGGACCCAATGACATTTTGTGTTGGTTACTGGCTGTCATCATGGACAGTTCATGTGTGCATGATGCTCAATGTCATTGCAGTACCGTTCTCACTTATTCCAGTCACAATGTTCTTTTTCAGTAAGAGTTTCAATGCAAAGATTTTTAGGCCTGTAAACAATTTTTAAGGAAAAATATGGACCAGACTGAAAAATCCTAAAATGTTCTTTTAAATTAAGCAGCATAGTGATGCCAGGTATGCAGTGTACATGCAGGTGTAAAGAAAGAAACTGGGTATGCCAAGACAATGAGATGCTGCTGATATGGCTGCAGGTCTACAGAGACATCTCTTCCATCAGCTGCTGATGTATGACATCTGACAGCAATTTCTGCAACTCTGTACACTGTTGCCATCATGCATAACCATAGCCGTATTCTCTGGACTAAACATATATCAGCAGTGCCTCAAGTAAAGGCCTTGGTGTACAGCAGCCAATACATTTGTGGTAAAGGTGGAGGGAAAATGCAGAGATGAAGGGGGAGGGCTGGCCACTTACTAGGCAACCGTGCCTGGGCCTGAGATGTAAGAACCAACGTCTGGGACAAAAGGCTGGGCTGGATGGCATGGCTGGGGACTAAACCTGGCCTTAGAACCTGTGTTTTTCCAGGCTGGCTGAGGGAAGTCATAGAGCCTACAACTGTTCCAGCTAAGGTCTGACCCAAGGCCAAAGGAGTAGCCCCCAAAGCATGCTGCCCATTGCCACTGTTCCCAGAGGAGGCAATGGAGGAAGATGCAGTGTTGTTGTTGCTGCTCCTGCTGACAGTAGGAGTAGCCTGGGCTCTCACAGTAGCTGTTCCAGTGGCTGCGAAATACAAGGCAATGGGGTGGGCGACTCCATGTTAGGGCTAACCCAATATTTAGTCAAACCATTAAGAGCAAAGTGTTTAGTTCCTATATTTACAAAGCAGTGGTGGGCCAACACAGGAAGCAGTAGGAGACCGGGTGCCAATGGTCAGTGGGGAAAAGGTTCCAATACTTTCTTATATTTAGTGCCCCCCACTGCAAACTAACCTGCCTCACAAAATTTATTTGTGTCCTCTTTGTGTTTTTTTTTTAATTTTCAACACAGTCACTCAAAAAGCAAACAGGTTGTCTACTGCTTCTATGTTATGGCGGGTGTGTAATATCTGTTACATTTTCCCGACTATAAGCCGCTACTTTTTTCCCATGCTTTGAACCATGCGGCTTATAATGAGGTGCGGCTTTGCTGTGGAGTTTTCTTCACAAGACAGGTGGGAAGTCAAAATTGGAAATAAAAGAAGAAGAAAGCGCTAATTTTTACACTGACATCGACACAGAAAATGTATGTGACGAAGCTCTTCTGAGGCTGTTCAACCACTGAAGAAGATGACTTCAGTGGTTTCAGTGCGCAGGAGGACGATGAATAAACTAATCCATAACTTTTCTGATTTGTTTGATCAGCACTTTAACTTTTATGCTACAGGCACCATTCGGAAACTAATCAGTTCAGTCGATATCAGCGGCTTTTAGCCCGGCGCGGCTTATATTGAGGTGCGCCCTATAGTCGGGAAAATACAGTATATTCTATCATATTTTAAAACAAAATTGTCCTTTTCTGTTGTAGGAAAAACATGAAGATCTAAGATTGCCAAGTTATCTGTTAGTTTTAAAAAAAATAAAATGATTATCTACCACATACCACAGGATTTGAAAAAGACTGAATGTGTGAATAAGAAGCTGTAGCAGCTTTAGTGCTAGATTTGTTTTGCAAAGTGAATCAACTCCATAGAGTTTTGGAGGCATCAGAAAAGAGCAATATTGTCAACCCACCACTGCTGCAAGAAAGTTTAGATTTAAACACAGTGAGGCTCTGGTAAAAGGTTAGAGGAAGTTAATAATTTACCTGTAGTTGGTAACTCTCTGAGCATCTTCATTTAGTGTAGATCCAGATTGGGGCTTATATAAACGTATAAACTACTGGCTTGTTTACTTTGGGCAGTTATTTACAAAGAAGCAAAATGACTATTTACACTATTTATTTGCTTTAAATGTTCCATTTTCAGTGCGTGTTTCACACAGGAACATTACTGGTGTTGGACCACCTTCTACCTCTATTTCCCATGTAAATAATCATAGGTTTCTGGTTTTGAATGTTTTTAAATTAGAGTGAACATAAACTGCTGATATTTTTTCAATCTCATATGTTTTTAGATTGTAGAAGTCCACTTTGGTCTTGGACCCTCTCGAACTTGCTTTTAGGTTGAGCCTCTAGGATGTACTAATCTGGATTTAATCTTAACGAGGATGCATAGGAGTTATCTATGGTAGGAAGGACATAAACTGCTTATACCTTTTACAAAAGCATACTTAAAAACTCTGAACCTTTAACTTTAATACCTTTATGACTCCTGCGTGTGAAAGTCAACTGAAATTTCCAACAGTAGGCCTTGCTCTAAAACTACAGCAAACTAAGCAAACACATACCCATGGTACACATTTTTGTGCTTCACAATCAAACGACCGTGTATGACAATATCTGCCAGGTTTAAGTTGTAATGCATGACATAGTAATTAGGGTAATTTAAATTTAAAATGACATCTCAATCATGCAGCATAACACTGCATAATGCAAGCATGACAAGCAGAGAAAGTTTTATTAGCAAATGGGATAAAAGCAACAACCAAACAACCATAAGAAGTAATATATATTTCAGTTAAACAATGTACTGATAACCAGGAGTCCTGAAGATGGTGGATAGCCTGTCGTTTGACACACATTTTCCAAAAATCTTACCATGAGATGTGGGCGTAGCTGTCGGGGCAGTAACAGGGGACCTGCCTCTGGTCTGGCCTGCCTGGCTGATAGTGGAAACTAAGGTGCCAGTAGGGGGAAAGCTTGTTGTGGGGCGCTGACCCACTGCATTTCCAATGGCAGCCAAGCGACCTTCTGGCTTTGTACCATACTGCACAGGCTGGAACAACCTTAAAAGTGCAAACCAACAGTCAGATTGTGCAACTGCAATAAGATTATTGTATTATGACGTCCATGTGGGACATTTTAGTGCTGACCTCATGGGTTTTATCGGACATGGTCTGGGTCTTGGTGGTTGCTCAGGACCAGTGTAAATTTCCTCAATGAGCTGCTGAGTGACCTTTAGTTTAGGCATAGCTTCTTCGGTCTGGTACCGAGTCAGTCTGTTCTCATTATTAATCAGATCAAATATGGACAGGTTTGCAACCTAGGTTGATGGTAAATAACAAGGTAGATTGAAATGTGAAAGGTTAACATGCTAAACTAATTAGAATTTATTTCAGAGTAAAAGTCAAACCTTTACAAAAAGAAAAAAAGATAGAAAAGGCAGGAAATTAACTTAGCATAATGGCAACAATCGGATGCTTGAGCCTCTTGTTTTATTGTCTAGGACTTTACACCAAATAAAAATATATATTTACACTGTTTAACAACAAATAATTAAGGAATTTGTCAAGGACATATTTTCTGACCCGTAACAATGCATTTTTCTTTTTCTGGGGATCAAAATCGACCCTAGTGCACACCTCGCTCGAGTCTTTAACAATAGCTCCAAGAACCAGTGATGGCACATTGTACTGAAGCGATGAACAGAGGTAGGAGCTGCTGGTTTCTCTGGGTACCACCAACTCAGGGTGGTTACACACTCGCTGCAACTGCATCAAAACCTGAAGCACACTGACAAAATGACCCGACTTCAGCGCCTCTTGTGTCCTGGAGGAATACACAAAATAGGATTACAAAAAACTAATTGTGCAACCAATATGCACAAGATGCAGAGTTTGATGTGTTTTTTTTATTTAAATATGATACATCAAGGAATAGGCTTACAATAATAATCTAGATTTATTTAGACTGGAAAATATGCTCTGAGCCCAAGTCCTCTATCATTAAATTTATTTAGATGACAAGAAGATGATTATTCAGTAACACATCGCACCCAGGCTGCGTAAGGATATCCTCATAAAGGGTCTTCTGTCTGTTTGAGAGACGGCACTTGAGGATGTGCTCGTACTTCTTAGGAAGCTGTTTCTCTACATCCCTTTTAGAGCGTCTCAAGATGAATGGCTGGATCATCTACACAGCAGCACAAAAGAGTTTATTCATATGAAGTATGTACTTATGAATTATAGGAGATAAAAAGCACAATTGACCGTTTTACAAGCAGAAGAACATGTAGGGACAATACACACCCTGTGCAGGCGTATGACAAGTTTGTGGCAGTAGTCCTGGTTCTCGTCTGTGTCTGCCTCAACAGGAAAGTCTGAGTAAGACCTGGTAATTCCTGGCAACAGGAAGTGGATCATGGTCCAAAACTCTTTCAGAGTGTTCTGCAGTGGAGTGTGGATAAGAAGGATCCTTTGCTCACTGGAAGAACCACAGAAACATGTTGGTGATGATGCAGGAAAATATCAAGCGAATATGATTAAATAGAGACAGTTTGTACAAACCTAATCTAACATTTGCATAACCATGTACCCCCTTTATTAACAGCTGTGCTCATTATAAGACAAATATATATATTTTTTTCATGAATAAGCTCACCTTCTGAGAGCAAAGATAGTTTTCCAGTGCTTTCCAGTCATGTTTTTGATAAGTTGCACCTCGTCTAGAACCAGATGCCTCCATCTTTTCTTCAGAAAATATCTCTGGTCTTTCATCAGCAGCTTGTATGATGTCACACACACATGGAAGCTGTTGGCGTCACCCCATAACTGCAGAGCAACAATCGAATGATGCGTTACTACATGAAGAGCCACTTAAAACTAAACAGTTTATTTATGATGAACACTGTCATTCATGGGTCTATAATAGACAAACAAACTAACCATTCGCTTGTATCTGCGCTCCTTTCTGTTGCCCAGGTAAAGAATAATCTTAAGGCCAGGACACCAGCGCTTGAACTCTAACTCCCAACTTAACAACTTGCATGTCCTTACTAGAATTAGATGGGGTCCCCAAATGCCTGTAGAGAAAAATGTTGTTTAAAATGTAAATCTATGACAAACAATAACAAATAAATACTATAGTAAAATCAAATTGAACTATGAACAGTGACATACCCTCCTGACCAGCTAAGTGGGCCAAGTAAGCCACCGTCTGCACAGTCTTGCCGAGGCCCGTCTCATCAGCCAAGATGCCATTGAGCCTTTTCTTATAAAGGTTTACCAGCCAGTCCACACCAATCTGCTGATATTCTCTCAACAACCCATGTAACAAAATAGGTGCGGGGCTGCGGGTCTAGTGAGATAGATAGTGTTATCACTTTAAAATAGTAGAAATATATGTTTAAATGAGTGAAGCGTTTTCTTTATCTTACAGATGACGTGACTCTGTGGCTGCCCTTGGGCAGGAAGAGTTCTGTAGCAGCTGCTACTTCAGCAATGTCTCTGCCAGCCTTTCCTTTAGTGTTAGACGTCGATTTATCAGCACTACGTTGTTGGTCCATGCTAAACAGAGAGTCAATTACCACTGCTTCAGGTGAACTGCTTGGGAAACAAACCATTTCTGTAAAAGAATGGATGTGAAATGGTTAAGTGACACCACACTGCGGTGAGTGCAAAAAAATATCCCCAACTGAAAGCACTTTAACAATTTCAAATACAAAGGCACCTTCAGTAACTTCCACATCATCCTCATCAGTATGAGGACTAGGCTGAGGCCACTCAAAATCATCAGCATAGGCACCAGCATACTGTCTCTTTAAAGCATCCAAAGACATCTCAGCTGAAAAATAGAACAAATAAAGTTAAACAAAAACAGGCAATAGGCTAACATATGTATAGCATGACTAAAAATATTAATAGGAATATTACAATACAAGTACTTTTTGACTTATATTATGAGCAGTGCTAGCATGTGGGCTATTACCTTAGTTTTACACATGTAATAGCACTTCCTGTGTTAAAACTATAATGCTAAAACATGAAACAGTAAACGAAACAGCATGAAGGAAACCGGTGCTGCATGCAATGTTAGTGTCTTTAGCTAATAAGGTCCGGCACTTTCATCCCAACTGGACTCAAGCACAAACAAGTATAGTGTTTAGCCTACTGTTAATTAAATGATGAATATTATTATTTAGGTTAGGCTAGATTAACAAAAAAAAAAAAAAAAAAAGGGAAATGCTTGGAGAAACCTGGGAGAACAAAAACTCCAAACAAAGCAGGAACTTTTGTTTCTAGGGGACCTCTAAATTCTGAGACACCACTGTGACTCAGCCTCAGACACCCAGAGTACAATGACTCTCACTGGTAAAATAAACCTCGATTATTGTGGTAATGACGGACTATGGAAGCAACATGTCTGAAAACATATTATTTTTAAATTTGCTTATGTTTAATTCAAATTTGAATAAGGGTTAGATATATTATAGTTTTTAACATCACACCAGAAGTTATTTTTACTCATTTATACAAGAAAGATGACATCAGTGAATGCCTAAACACAAGATTGGATAAACAGCATAAAGATATTTTATTTTAGTAAAATTTGTAGAAAATGTAGTAAATTCTTTTGCAAAGCTGGTAATAATTAGGTAACAATAAGAACGGGTGTTGGATGTACTGTCTGTTCAACAAGTGTACTCAAATGGAAATACAGGAAATTGTTTTAGATGAATGACTGAAATAAATCGTGTATGGACTGCTCAAAAAAAATAAAGGACTCAAATAACACATCCTAGATCTGAATGAATGAAATATTCTCATTGAATACTTTGTTCTGTACAAAGTTGAATGTGCTGACAACAAAATCACACAAAAATCATCAACGGAAATCAAATTTATTAACCAATGGAGGTGGTGCAACGTGACGTTGGTGGATGGGGCGAAACATGATGTCCCAGAATTGGATTCAGGTCTGGGGAACGGGCGGGCCAGTCCATAGCTTCAATGTCTTCATCTTGCAGGAACTGCTGACACACTCCAGCCACATGAGGTCTAGTATTGTCCTGCATTAGGAGGAACCCAGGGTCAACCGCACCAGCATATGGTCTCACAAGGGGTCTGAGGATCTCATCTCGGTACCTAATGGCAGTCAGGCTACCTCTGGTGAGCACATGGAGGGACATGTGGCTCTCCAAAGAAATGCCACCCTACACCATTACTGACCCACTGCCAAACCGGTCATGCTGAAGGATGTTGCAGGCAGCAGATCGCTCTCCACGGTGTCTCCAGACTCTGTCATGTCTGTCACATGTGCTCAGTGTGAACCTGCTTTCATCTGTGAAGAGCACAGGGCACCAGTGGAGAATTTGCCAATCCTGGTGTTCTCTGGCAAATGCCAAGTGTCCTGCACGGTGTTGGGCTGTGAGCACCACCTCCATTTGTGGACGTCGGGCCCTCATACCATCCTCATGGAGTCGGTTTCTAACTGTTTGTGCAAACACATGCACATTTGTGGCCTGCTGGAGGTCATTTTGCAGGGCTCTGGCAGTGCTCCTCCTGTTCCTCCTTACACAAAGGTGGAGGTAGCGGTCCTGCTGCTGGGTTGTTGCCCTCCTACAGCCTCCTCCACATCTCCTGGTGTACTGGCCTGTCTCCTGGTAGTGCCTCCAGGCTCTGGACACTATGCTGACAGACACAGCAAACCTTCTTACCACAGCTCGCATTGATGTGCCATCCTGGATGAGCTGCACTACCTGAGCCACTTGTGTGGGTTGTAGAGTCCGTCTCATGCTACCACGAGTGTGAAAGCACCACCGACATTCAAAAGTGACCAAAACATCAGCCAGAAAGCATAGGTACTGAGAAGTGGTCTGTGGTCCCCACCTGCAGAACCACTCCTTTATTGAGTGTCTTGCTAATCACCAAAGATTTCCCCCTGTTGTCTATTCCATTTGTACAACAGCAGTGAAATTGATTGTCAATCAGTGTTGCTTCCTAAGTGGACAGTTTCATTTCACAGAAGTTTGATTTACTTGGAGTTATATTGTGTTGTTTAAGTGTTTCCTTTATTTTTTTCAGCAGTGTATATATATTTTAATTGTTTTGCCAGGGGAAGACCACCATGTGTCAAACAGGAAATACAAAACATTTTAACAAATAAATAAATAAAAAATATATACAAACAAACCATATACCCAGAAAGCTTAGCTTTTGCCAAGACTATCACACTGTCCTAAATGTAACGACAGTTGTCCACATCTGTGCAGAAGTTCGAATATTGACTTAGACTCTGTATTTCTAGTTTGACATCAAAGTCCCTGACTGAACTACTACACATTTTATAAAGTTGTGTATAGGGGAATATAAAACAAAAATGTTCTCAATGTTAATCCTCATTCGGTACATAAGCTTAAAAATATTATCAATATTCAGTGTATAACAATGGATTTCCATCTCCTTAAGGTTTTTAGGAAAAGTGTTTTTTTAAGTGCAAACACACATGTGCAGTCAAACAGCACATTTCAAAATTTCTAATGGGAAATTATAATCACATACCATCTTTTGCGAGGTCGATCAATTCTGCTTTGTGGTCTGTGTCGCCTTCAATGACCTCCTGTTCCTCTATGGTGCCCTCTTCATCGGTGACTAAAAAAAAAATACAGACTTTGAATAATCTTTAATTGTTCTGCTTTTATTTTATTTTTTCCTTACACAACACACAAAACTAACCCTCTTCTTCCACCATGGATAAACTTGATTTTCTCTTTCTACCAGAGGTGGTCGCCTCCTATAAAATAAAAAAGGGAACAAAAATTAGTTTTCATCACTGAGAGAAAGTTTATCCAGGATGAGATACGCAATAATTTAAACGTCAGGGTGGCGCCTACCGTCTTATTGACTTTTTCTTCTGCTGACTGACCAGACACTGGAATGCAAGTCAGAACATTTTGTTACAGAACGTCACCGGTGAGATGTTTTGACAAAGCTCATAGTAGCACATACCAGTTACACTGCACTCAGTGGCATAAAAATTGCATTTTTGCAATAATGTGTAAACTGCATTCAGTGTCTAATACAATATAGCTAAATTCTGTCAAAAGGAAAAGCACCGTGACCAATATAAAATAACTATTAAATAAAGTATACAACAAAAATATTAAGTTATTACAAGTGTTTGTTAGATGTAATGTACCTGTTGCTTTTTGTAGGTTAAGCACTTTAAGCCTCTTCTCATTGATTTGAAACTGGAGTTTAATTTCCACAACCTTAAAAATAAAACCTTTTATTTAGACTGGTTAAAAACACTACTAATTATAAATAAGAGAAATTCATAAGTATTTAAACACTTACCTGCTCAATGTTGGACCAGAAGAACTCCACCTCTCGAGCAATTGTACTGGCAATTTGACGAAGATGAATTTCCTTTTGTTTCTGTGATCTTTCTTGACTTTTCTTCTGTTCTTGATGGTAACGAGCACATGTACGAACAAGCTATAAAAGAAGCACAAAAGACAGGTTCAAAGAGCCATCTTCATGTTGTTGCATCTCTTGTATTTTGCGCATGTTCTTAATTTCATATTTTGTTTGGTGTTAAACCTTCTTTGCAGCAGCCTCCTTCCATCTTCTCTCCTGAGCAAAGTCAGCTGCCATCCACTGCATCTCCTCCAGGAGGTAATCCCATTGGGACTTTGGACGTGATGCTTCCATAAGCTTGGGGAGCCTGCTGACTGACCACTGACCCTCCTTCCTTAGCTCAGAGATGCGTTGGTGCACCTGACTCTCCTGAAATACAAAAAGCGCAGAGAATATCATATAAACTGAGGTCATCATTATTTCATCCAGGCCAAAAATGACTGAACGATGTCATCTGCTAAACAGCTGGACTTTTATTTTATGCCTATCTATACGTCTAAAAAAAAAGGAAACAGAACATTTACAATGTCACTTTACAGCTCCTTCCTCAACATTCTTATTTTTAAACACATGGAAGAATGTACTCGTATTCTTCCAGTAACATGGTTCAAAATGACATGTTTTGGGGAAACAAATAGCAGATTACTACTTACGATCAAACCAGAGGTTTAGACAACATGAAAAGATTTTCATTACCTACACCTTTATAAAACTCACCAATTTGGCCTGCTCCACTTGCTTATCCTGGGAACCTTCCTGTGGGGACTGACCGGTCGCATTTTGGCCCAAGCCTATTTTGACAGCAGATATGCCATTGGTTCCTGTCAGTTTAGACGGGGTTCCTGGGTTGGAGCTGACAGGACGGAGAGAACCTGCTGTATGAGCAGCTGGATTGGAATTAGTGGCAGACACAGGGGCAGGAACCACAGATGTTATTGATACTGAGTTGGTCATAATCCGGTGAACAGGCTGGTTTGGATCGGTACCAGGGCGAGCAAGTGCCACCGTCTAAGGAAAATGGAAGAAAATGAAAAATGTATTGAGGACGATTTGCTGATAGCAGCCCCTCAGTCTAAATACAAATGAAAATGCCAGCTTTGGGTCTTACTGTCAATCTAATTATAAGTAAATAATGGCAAGAAGAGTGTTAATACATATGTAAACTATATAAATATAGCTGAGTTTTGTTAGATATTACAAACCCAAGATAATCAAGGTTTGAAGTTTGTCAGAATTGTCCACATGTCATTGCATCCAAAAGTAGATTGTATCCTCCACCTCTAGTCTCTTAAGACACAACATTTGCAGAAAATATCCAAAGACTAATGTTGATTGTTCCACACATACTGACCGCTTGTCCTGACTGAAGAACTGTCTGGGATTGTTGTTGCTGGGGCTGCAGCTGAATATGAACACTTGGTTGCATCTGCTGCTGCAGCTGGGTTTGAAGCTGTGTGTGGGTGTTCACAGCAGCCAGCATGGGCCCGCCTCCCTGCACTTGGATTTGCACACCAGGGTGACTTGAATTCTCCACTAACTGAGCCTGCTGAGAGAGGGCCATGGGTATGCTTGCCATCGGTAGGGCACCTTGAGGCAACCTGCCAGGTAGCTGAGGAGGAGGGGTATGTAGGCTGGCTGCATTCTGTACAGGTGGTCCTTTGGATGGGTCGTACTGTTGCTGGTTCTGCTTCTGTCCTGATAGTTGGACTGCTTGAGGAGTAGGTGGCATACCGCCTGAATACATGGCAACCAAAGTATAGAACAAAGAGTAGTAAAGAGAGCAACACAAAGAAAAACTGTTTAAAAAGAGCCAAAACGGAAATATTTACATCTTAAAGTTTTTCATAGATTTTTCCTAAAAAAAAAATCAAGTGTTTGGAAGTTTTCCCTTTAAAATTATTTGAGAGACCCTTGAACAGAAATTTGATATTTTGAATCTAATGGCACGTGATCATTTTAAACGGCTGTGTGCACTTTAGAATTCAGAGCTCTTTAAACCTCTGCTTAATGAACTAAATGTATTCATTAACAGTAGAGTACTACTGCCTGATGATCAGAGCAGAACTAATGAAACTCATACAGCAAAATGATTACAGAAGAAATGAAATCAATATGAAAATCTACATGTCTCTCAAATGAAACACTACTTTGATCAATGCAAAACCAAAACACTGCATTTCAAATGCTGAGAGAATGTTGTTGAAAACTTAAAAAACATTACATGCAATAAGAGGTTTTAGAGACAAAATCTGAAAACAAACACAAAAAGACCTTCTAGAAATTAAAGGACAGCAAAAAGAAAGGGGAAATAAAATAAGAGAGCAGACACTCACGATAACAGCATATGTTTAGCATGCATGAAGCGATGTAAGTGCAGAAACCAAGGCATCTGGATGCCTCACACAAAGACAGAGCACAAAGGTGAGCAAAAGGACACACATGGGGTTTTGCAGACAGCAGGCCTGAGCAGAGCTGTGCACACTAAAGCAGCACCTGCCTTACCTCCCTGCACGTCACATCACCTTGCCTAGACGCCATCAACACCTGGCCCTGACACACCCACATCATCACAATCGCAAAAACCTGTGCCGTGAACAAAACTCCTCCAAATTATTCCCCTCTTAATTAGGCTGAGGGAAAGAAGCCAAGTCAGAACAAGATGCAATGAGATAATGTGGAAGAAAACCAACTAAAGATTCAGATGAGATAAAGACACTCCTGAAGACTGATGAAAGATGACTTTGAATCCGTTTTAGGGGGTACAGAGATGGACAATGGGAGACAGACTTGTGAACGCATGGCAATGAGAAATCAAAAGTGTCAGGTGGATTCTTACAATGGGGAAAAACTCGCAAAACCCATTGCAAAGTGATAAAAATCCCAAAGGGTTCCCACTTTCTGTGATCCACCTCCAAATTAAATGGAAATCCATCAGCATGGGAAGGTCTGTCCAAACAAAAATGACAAACAGGAACAAACTTCAGAAAAGAGGAGATGAATTACGATCAGGTGAACAACAAGAAAACCCAAAAAAAGGAAAAATAAATCTTAAGACATGGCATCTTCCCACTGAGTGGCTACTCTTCTTCAGAAATGGATTGCCTTCTTCCCCATTTATCCTGACAGAGAGAGCTGGTGCTGGTACAGCTAAGCCTGAACTTCCTGTACACTGCTGAAAAATCCAGCAGATGGATGAAGATCAATTTGATGCGCTTCTTGGAGTTTGTTTGCAGAAGATAAATGTTGGGATTCACTTTTTTAAATCTCCTTAGTCTGAGGAAAGGCTTAGGTCCAGCAGCATCGAACAGAACACACAACGGCCTGGTGGTAGGATTCCTACCTTGCGCAGTCGGCATTAGCTGCTGAAGTGGAACGCCAGGTGATCCTAAAGGAGCTACACCAGGATGTTGGAAAATCAGCCCATGGCGACCAACGTCAATCCGTGGCCTCTTAGCCTGATCTGGGATTTAAAACACACAATACCCTCATAACGCAAAAAAGGCACTCGAGTAGTGACCTTCCGATAACCTTACAGGTCACCTCTCCTTCCTTCGTTTAAGCCTTCAACACAGAGCGCTAGTAGAAGATGCCAAATATCTAAAAGCAGAAGCAATTAGAAGGAGAAAAGAAAACAAACAAAAACAAAGCAAACAGGGGGAAACAAAGCAACATAAGCAAGACAGGAGTCTACAATTCTTGCCCTACCTGTTTGCACCATAGTCTGTTGCCTCTTAAAGGCATCCATGTCTCCAGGGTTTGTAATGGTGCCTGAAGCCGCCCCTGGATGTCCCTGCAAAACAAGGTTTTCAGTAATTAGGTTGCTAATACCTGGTGTAAATCAATTTTAACACAATTGTATAAGAAAAACTATGCATGTAGTTTTTAAGATCAGTCTTTTCTTTATCACCTGAAACTGCTGCTGGGCAGAGAAAGCCGCAGAAACATTCGGAGGGAGCTGTGTTGCTATGGCAACTGGTGTCACTGCTTGGCCATCCTTTCCAGTAACAACCTTTACCTTAAGAAGACAAAGAATCGAACAAAGCACAACGTAAATGGTTTTCTTCGTGGTCTTAGCTACCAATTAAAACTATTTGTTAGAATGACTACAATGCATAGAGAAAAAAATCTGATGCTGGACACCCCTAACATTTATTTGATTATCTGAACAAAAAAAACAAAAAAAAAACCCTCCCTCAGTGTTTGACCTGCCAATCAGAGGGGGTCAAAGGAAAGTTGGCTTGTTCTGATCTCTGACCGCGTGATTAATGAATCTTTAGTGAACACCATTTAACATTATATCAAGACATTATGATACCTCGTCATTAATAACCTCCGACTGTTCTTCTTCTTCTTCATCATCATCAAGATCCAGGTCATTTTGTCTCAGGTACGTATTTAAGGGATGACAATGCTTCTTCTTAAAAGCATGATAGTCCATGATATTCCCCTGAAGATGCTGCAGAAAGAAAAGTTCAACCATGTATTCTTTAAACATTTCCTTCAGGCTCTCCATCTTCTTGGTGTGGTGCTCCAAGCACTGCTTTCTCAGCTGGGAGATCTCAGGAGTAGCAGGAGCGATTTCCTCTAACTTCTTGGGAATCTGTTTCTTTATAGAAGCAGTAGTCATACTGGAGGGTGCCAGAGGATTGTTGGTGATCCCATGTTGTGGACTAGTAAGGGATGGGCTAGAAGGTGGAATGGAGGAGGGTATGCTGAACGTTGCTGTAGCTGTGGTTCCTACTCCAGTAACCACACCTTGTGCGGTCTTCTCAAAGACCATTGGACGTCCCAGCTGTCCTTGGATGATATTACTAATCTGTGGAGGTAGGCTGGAAGTGGTGATGTGTCCAGGGCTACCCAGAGTGGGCAGTGCAGTACTAGTGGCAACAGGACTTTGAGGTCCAAGGTGGTGGATGGTGCCACCAGTCTGAGAATGAGGTTGAGAGAGCCGACGTTCCCTGACACAGCCTGGTGGTCCTGCTGTACCAAGTTGTACCTGGCCAGATGCTGGGGCAATCTGGGCAAGTCCTGTCCCCTCCTGATAAACAAAGTGACCTCCTCCTGATTGGCTGATTTGTCGCATTATCATGCTAGCATCAACATTTGTTGTAGTGCTCTGTCCACGCACTCCCAATGCTGTTGCAGGAGCCCCTGGCCTTGTGACACCTTGTAAAGTGATTGGGCTATGCTGAGTGGGACTTTGGGGTTGAATAGTTTGGGGCACAGGTGACGTGACTTGAATGTAGGATGGAGCATGCTCAAACCTCCACTGAGATGTACTGTGCTGGAACCCAGGAGATGATGGATTCTGAATGGGGAGTGGGGTTAGAGTGATTTGCTGATTACCAGTCAGTCCCACATTTTGCAATGTGATGTTCACATTCTGGCCTGTGACTGGGCTCCGACTCATGATTATCTGATAATTGGGTGACTGAGGGGCTGAAGGGCTAGCGACAGAGGAAAAGGTGGTCACAGGAGACTGAGGGTGGCTAACTGTAGTTTGTTGTTGTGTAGCTGCCATGGATAGCTGCTGCTGCTCCTCAGCTTCCGACCCAGAGACAGACTTGGATTTTTGGAGCTGTCGTTGGATATTCTGTGATCCACTTCCATGGTTCATTGCTTGACACTGTTACTATGTGTGAACACGATCTATAGAAAGGAGACAGTAAAATAAATGTCAATTTTTACCCAAGAAACATTAAACAAAGATCCCCAGACAGATAAATATGGTTTCCCGTCAAGGTGTTGCCTTGTTTCAGAGTGTACAGGCGGTCTACACAGCTGGAATGAAATAGGCTGCTTGATAAATGCTATTTTTTGACAAATTTATCACAATATACACTACTGTTCAAATGTTTTAGAATCACTTTCTCATTTAATGGTTTTCTTTTTTAATGGTTTGTGCATAGATTCTTGCTGAAGGTATCAAAACAATGAATGAGCATATATGGAATTACATAGCAAACGAAAAACTGTAAAATAACTTTAAATATTTTTTATATCTTAGATTTCTTAAAATAGCTGCAGTGATGTCTGAAATATTAACCTTTGGCCGTCTCTCAATGAATCTCTGGAAAGTTCTTTCAAGACTCTTTGGAAAACTATTTGAGGTGACCACCTCATGACGCTCATGGAGAAATTACCAAGAGAGCAAAGCAGTCATCAAAGCAAAGGGTGGCTGTTTTGAAGAATCTAAAATATACAAATGTTTAAAGTTATTTTACAATATTTTATTACTATATGATCCCATGTGAGTTCACTCATAGTTTTGTTGCCTTTGGTGAGAATCTACAATGTAAATAGTCATGAAAATAAAGACACCCATTAAGTGAGATAGTGCTGTATCACTGTACAAAAAAGCAATATCTAATTTGCAGAGATTGCTTAGAAATATTTGCATACTAATTAAGTGCCACGCACTTCATGGCAAATTTATAATCGCTAATTGGATGGATTGGCTGTCATCAATCTTGCTTCCCACAGTTAAGAATGATTTTAGCAGCAGAGTGAGGAAAGTGTTGGTTTATTGTAACCAATACTTTTATCTCAGTTTTCATCAATAATATTATAAATGCATGTTTCTCTAATATTGTGCAGCCCTTGTCCAAATGTACCCTGACCCATCACAAATAATTTCTTAATTTGTTCCATTTGCTGAATTTTCAGTTACTTTAGTCGGTATGCCGTCCTCTCAAAAACCTATTCTTGTTTGGTATTAGTATCAAATGTACAAATACACAGTATAATTTACAGCTTTTCAACAAAACAGGCAAAACCAGAAGCTTTTTCAATGTTTTGTCTTGAAGATGTCTGGCACATTATTTCATTAACAATTTTAAATTTAGATTAGCCACTACTATTGTTTTTAGTAATGTGATGACGATTGCTCAATTCTTCCCCATACCCAAAAAAAAAGAAAGAAAAAAAAAGACTTTGTTCAAGAATTATTCACAATGTCCAACAATATGTATTATGGCAACATCTTAAATGAAGCTTAATTTTGCCAATTTTTTAAACGATGGTGTTTTGTTTTTAGGTTACAATTTCTTCTGTTTTAATTTAAATGAAGACATAAATTGCCCCAGAATTCTACATTTTAAATTGCTACAATAAACTTAAGTTTTACCCTACATGTATGAGCCTGGTGTCATTTGAAAGTCTTTTAATGCTCTGTGAAAGGAAATTGTTTGCTTTAGCATTCAATCCTTGAAAACTGTTACAAAACATACCGACTTACATTTACTCTAAAACATATGACTTAATTATACCTCTTAATGCTAAAATCAACTCTTAACCCTCAATGAGTGCTCTTTGTAAGCAAATAACTGTCCAATTTAGAGGAGATTGTAGAGAATATTAGGGGTGACTGCTGAGGACACTTGACTACAAATAATAAAAATATAAATTGTATTTCTTCTGGCCTTCCTACAACCTTTACACTGTAACTGATTTTCAAGAAGCTTTACATTACATGTTTGCGTTATAACCCGTCTTGACATGTTTGTGCAGTACAGGCACAGTAGAAAAGAATAAATTTCAAATTATGAAAATAACACCGGTCACAAAGACGATACACGAGTATTACTACCGATGAAGATTTGACCATAGCTGTAGGTATAGTATTTATTTACCGTTATGAGATCTGCGACTTGAACACTTTCCTCTTTTTAAATATTCAACAACGAATGAACCATTTACGGGTAAGGTTTTTACATGTGGACATACAGATAATTGCAGCCGTCCAAAATATATGTAAAATGCTTTATACAACAGTAACGTTGACAGCACTGCCTGCTCCGGGGCGTAACGCTGGATAACGCTATCTTGCAATGCAACAATCAGAGATAAAAATGTCTACTCTAAAATAAAAATACATGCAAACAGTCACATTTTAGCCAAGTCACTACCATACAATTAAACAAAGTGCTCTACTGTGATGTTTACGATTGCATAAACTGCCATTCAGTATTTAAAACGACCGTTTCTACGGAACGCGTGCTAGGTGTTTAGCTTGTTTTTGCTAGCAGGCCAGAAGCTATTGAATTATTTCAGAAATCATTTAGACTTTGCTACTTACACGTATGGGGCTTCTGCGTTACCTTCATGAGGTCTAAGTCATGTTTGCAATATGTCAAAATCTTAAACGAGAATTATTCCATGAAATATTACTAACTAGTATCGCCAGCCGCTTTTTAATGTTTTGAAGCTAGGGTAATTTCATTCAGCAACATGGCGGCCGCCGCGACCCTCTGTGACCCGGATGTCATTCCACTGTGACGTCAACGAAAAGGAGTATAACGATAACCGGCTTTACCTTAAATTTAAATAGTTATTTAAGAAATATATGTAAAAAAAACACACACACCAAAAGACTAAGAAGAAATCTTCGATAATATAATTATATTTATTATGATCACACAGTGTAACAACTCATTTTTGCAAATTTAACAAACACTCCTGCTAATACAAAAAGGTAATCGGATAAATTCTAGCAAGCCTTGTAAAACACTTTCACAAAATACTGAGTGTATAATTGTAATATTATGTCCTATAAGACAAAAGACTATTCCAATAACCAATTAAAACTTGTAAAAACTTGTATTCACCCACACAAACGTCAAAAAGCAAGTATAGTAGAGATATAAAACAATGTACACACAAACACTGGTAATTTTACTTACAAAAACCTCCTAAATGACTGCATCGCTACCTGAGGAAACAGTAGATTTGTTCTTTTCAAACAGAATCTCAACTCAATTTGAAAAGACATGTAGTGCATTTTACAACTTATTGCAAGATTTAGGCTTTAAGACATAAAACAATTACTCTGAGGTCAAAGCACTTTTTTATTTCAGTTACATTTACTTTGTCCACTATACACAAAATATAGGCACATTTTCTTAATATTGCTACACACTCGCAATATTTGGTCATTCATCTGAAATATTCACACTCCTGTTAACATGTGAACAAATAACAGAAATATTTAATAAAAACAGACACAATCCTGACCTTTTTTTTTTTTTTTTTTACATACAGCCCATATTCCTTACCTGATTGTAAGTGGAAAAGAAAGAAGCACACTGAGAAGACATACTGCCTAAAATTATTCACACGATATGTGCTTAAGCACATAAAGCAGAAAGCTTCACCTATTTGGTGTGACGTTGCAGTTATAGACTGGATAGCAGGATAACATCAGATACTCTCGTGGTCATTTCTCCTACATGGGATCAAAGCGCGGGTGTGTTGAATGAACCATTTACATTCAGAGGAGATGGATATCATTATGTCTGCAAAGCTGAAAGGCGTCGCTCAATGCACTTCTTACCTAAAAAAAAAAAAAGATTTAAAACAAATTATGATTACATGTGAAATACATTCATCTGAGCTCTAATTTAGCAATATGACCAACTGTATACTGGCTGTTAGTGTCTACTCACATTTTTCAATACTGTCAATGTCCTTTTGCTCTGTGAGGATTCTGGACAGACCTTCCATCAGCAGAAGGGCTTTATTGTACCGCTGCACTGACGATGCACTGTAGTGAAACATCTCATCCAAAGCAGCAGACTGTATCTGAATATAGCAAGCACACACATTTGAGAGACTGATATCATAAAAGCATGCATTCTTGATGTAAAAATGACAGAAAAGGATGTGAAATAAGCTTTAGCACCATGCAATGTGCTCACCATTTGCACAGTGTGGCCATAGATGAGCTTCTCTGCTGTGAGGCTATTGAAGTGGTCCATGAGTTTCTGTTTGTCAAGCAAGAAGGTCTGAAGGCGATCGTTTAAGGAGCGGCAATAGGTTACACAGTTCTTGTACAAGTTGTTGAGCTTCCTGATCACTGCAAAAAAGTTGTTGTTTTTTCAGTTTTAACATTTTATGTATTTTTTTAAAACATTCATTCAAGTTTGTTTGATAAATTTGTGTTTGTTTAAATGATTCTATGGTCACTAACTCCTGTAGTATCTCTAGTGTTAAACACAGGAAATAAACAGCCTTGTAAAAAGAAGACGAATGCTTTAAAGACCACTAGAAGTAGTCTTTATACATACATATTCATTCATTGTTACATATGGCTGCAGTTGTAGCATCAACAGAGTTGAAAACAAAATTTGAAGAAAGTCTTTATTATTTAGTCTGAGACAATTTTGTTTGATTTTAATTTCTGTCTGCATTGTCCCATTTAACTTCTGCTTAAGACCATATCATCCATGTCAATAATCTCACCTTGTTTCACCGATGAAGAGGTCTGGAGTTGGCCTAGTTTTATGTTTTCCTTCGCAGTATGCAGTGCAGAGGACAGAAACTCTTCAGCTTTCATGTACAACACTAACTGCTCTGCATAGCTGGAACAAGACAAGGAACATTTGTTAAAGAGGAGGCTTACAAGCTTAAAACTACTGTAAATACTGAGGAAATATAACCTTCACGTAAGTCGCCCCCTGATGTTTACCCCAAAAGTTAACGGAACAAAATGTAAAAATAACGATGCGACTGATTTGTCTCAGAGGTCAGCGCTCAAATCCAGGAACGATGTCACACCCGAAGAAAATGTTTTAGTTGCAAGCCTTAAAACCAGTGGGATTTGCCAACTGTCTTGATGCTAACTACTAGCAGGAATCCATTTTGATAACAATTTGCTATTTCTCACCATTAGATACATTCAAACACTAAAGAGACATGTTCACAAGCAGATGTTGTACAGCATCGTGTGTGTGCCACGGGTTTAATGAGATACAAACAGTACAAACATGCATGTGTGCAGCAACCATATGAGATATTGAACTTATCGCTGCTTGGAGCCCCAAGCCTTTGAGGTGATGAGTGAGTAATGAGTTGTTTAAAGCCTATGGTGCTTTCTATTATTATTCATGGACACAATTAATAAAAATCTAGATTAAACTGGTCCATTTATGTGTGACTTCTTTATAGGTAAGATATTACATCTATAGTAAGACTAAATACAATTTTTCATTTTAACAGTTTCATTTTTCATGTCATTTTTCATTTTAACAGTTTCCTAAAACCTACTCAAATCACCTCAACACTATGATGACAGACCTGTCATCATAAGCAACCATTTGACTTCATACAAGCAGTGAATGACACCATAACTCAGGCAGGGACTTACATTTATTAATTTTACTCGCTTCTTACCTCCACTCTTTACTCAGAACGCTGATCTGATCTGTCACAAAGCTCTGCTCTAAAAAGGAAATATCAGAACTGCAGAAGTCATCCATCGCCGGGCCTTTTGAGGAAGCCAACTCCATAACACAGGT
Organism: Girardinichthys multiradiatus; assembly: GCF_021462225.1. Classification (NCBI taxonomy): domain Eukaryota; kingdom Metazoa; phylum Chordata; class Actinopteri; order Cyprinodontiformes; family Goodeidae; genus Girardinichthys; species Girardinichthys multiradiatus. The sequence goes on from NC_061805.1 coordinate 15,066,186, forward strand.
GACAAAAGCCAAAGTGAAACGTAAGTCACTCAGAGCGTCTGTATGAGCCTGCTGTGAAAAGACAGTGGACATGAAATTCCATGAATAGATGTGGAATTTGTTACTGCAAGGTATTCTTATAGAGGCCGTCATCCGTATTCTTCTTTACCTCCATCAGGGTATCTTCAGGGAGCTCTGGAGGGTGGAAAATCAGACTGCTTTGTGGGATGGCATCCATGGCTTCAGTTTCACTGTTTCTTCGGCTTCCTTGCTGGAGAGGACAAGCGTTCAGTATCCATCCAGAGTTAAAGTAGTTGGGAGAGCCTGCAAGTCAGGCAAAAGGCAAGTTTCACTTTCCTATGAATAACTGGGTCTGCCATAAAGCTGGCTGGCAGGAAATCTGAGATATATATTAGCAGTTACACCTACATGAGAGCATTCTGGAAACCAAAGCATCAGGAGGACTGTTTCCCTGCGATGGAGAACCCATGGCAAAAACCGCGGGAGGCGGGCTGTCTGAGAACTGAAACACTTTATAACATCCAGTAGATGGAGCTATAGAGATAAAAAAAAAAAAAAGTTTAGTCAGATGACAGAAACCCCTAGAAAGCAAACCAGCAAATCAGATAAGGCGAACACTGATCACAAGTTTATGTACTGTAGTTGAATTTGGTGGCAACTACGTAACATAAACTGGTAATAGCAGTGATATTTTAATGTTTTACCTGTTGTATCATTGCTGTTCTCCCAGTTGAAGCCCTGATCACATCCTTCTTCAAGCAGATTAGCTCCAAATGCTGCTTTCAGCAGCATGTCAGAAAGTCTGCCAGTGCTGAGGGATCTGAACATTTGAAGCAGACAGACACATTACTGTGGGCCATACCAGACATATCAGTTTTCAGATGCAAAGCTCCTTTAGAGATAGATTATTCCAAGTGGGTATTTAGCTTAGAAAATGTTTTTACATTATCGTTTCAAACTTTTTTTTCTTTTTAACCAAATAATTTTCAAATAGTGCCCTACCTTTTAAAGGGACCCTTTTTATTGGCTGGGTTCCTACTGATGTTGTTGTGGAAACCAGGAGATTGATCGAGACATTGTGGGCTTGGCACTGTCCTGGTTCGGTTCGGCCTTTTGGGTTGCTGTTAAAAAAAAAAAGACACTCATTTTAAGTTTGAAAGTTTGTAATATATGAGCTGGGCACTGAAGATCTGTTATTTTATGGGCAGGTATAACCGACAAGTAATCTGGGAGAGATGTAGAGATGATCAGCTAGAGACCAAAACCAGCTAATTTGCCCTAAACGCTGATTGCCACGTCAAATCCTAAGAAACTGGAATTTTGTTTTGTCGATTTGATACAGGCTTAAAAAAATAAGAACTTTCAATAACAAACAGGATGCATATTGGTGCACTCTTTTGCGTTTATAAAAATGAGGTAAAGGTTAGGTATATATGCTTGGATGTATAAATGGTGATGAACTTGTACGTTCTTCATTTTCTGCTTTATTCAAAACAACTACCTCTATTAAAGCAACTGCAGCATAAGTTTTTGTTTTATGTGTTATAATCCTTAAACAACTTGTTGGAATGGAAAGTTGAGATCTAAAAAACTGCTAATCAGTATTGGCTATGAATTACATGATGTGATTTTGTTTCACCAATGTTTCCAGACATTGGTGACACAAAATCACATCATGTAATTTTTTTGGAAATGTGCTGACCTTTTGACTTGCAGTGACCTTTGCATCCGGAGAACCAGTCAGCAGTCCAGTTTTTGTGCTGAGCGGGAAAGTCTGCTCAGAGGTCTTTGGGGTCATTCCAGCTGAAGCAGAAATGATCATATAACTCTTATCAGATCATTGTGTTTATTAGATAACGTGTGTTTTTCCTCATATACTTCAGGAATGACGAGCATAAGTTTGTATGGTAAGTGTTGCAAAGACTGGATGCGTCAGACTGAACACAGAGAGAAGTGAAGAGTTTATCACTAAATGAATCTAAGAATCAACTTATCATAAATTAGCTCTGGCTCTCTGTATTAGACAAATCTGTCCAAAATGTGTGAGCAAAGATTGTGTTTCTGATAGAGAGGAGCTACAAAACGTCTCCTAACAAAATCCCTTTTCAATTATGAAAATAAATCAGTAATGGTGTTGTTGTCTTTGCAGTTAACCATCTTTAGTGTTCACTCCTGTTTGATGTGTTTATACAAAAAAAAAAAAAAACAGCCAAAAAAATGTGCCTCATATTTTGAATTTATATAAACAACAATGAAGAGATGAACCCCTTTTTCCATTAAAACAGTAATAATTCTCTTGGTTCTGCTCCTCCCTCTTGTTCAAAAGTGCTACCTGTCCTGTCTTGTTGTTATGCATATTTAGAGCACAAAGTTGAAACTCTGGAACTTAATGAAACTAACAATATTACATACTGTATGACCTTTGTTAGACTGGAAAAAAAGATATAAAACTGCTTGGTTACCTGGTGGGGAGGACTGTTCTAGTTGCGCTCCTCCTTTTGCCAGTTTTGGAAAGTTAGAAACGACACCTGGACATGAAGCTCTACGCCACCCACACTGCAGGGGGGCTACTTTGACTGGTTGCAGGTTCTGCGCCATACGGTGGTAGTTGTGAATCTGAGTTGGGACAGGAATGGGTACCGAAGGGCTGCAGTTGCGGCCATTTAATGTAACTGGATTGCTGTGTGTGACACAAAGGAATGGAAAGTTAGGAATGATTTAGGCTTAAAAAAGAAAAATATAGACCTGCATAGTTATCTTTTACCCAAGAGGCTTAGGGGGAGAGTGCAGGAGGGAAGGAGATAGTGGTATCCTTCTTAAGGATCCAGAACCTCTCCTGGTCAGCTGAGACCTCCTATAAAAATTAAGTCTTGCTTAGAAAAAACGTGTAATATTTCCTGACATCAACAAATAAAATTTTAAATCAGATAACTGTACAATTAGGGTGACTCACCCTTTGTTGTTTAAGCAGATTTCAGTGGGTGACCCATCTTCCACCTCACCTAAAAAAAAAAAAAAAGCAATAAGACAGACCTAATCAGACCAGCAGAGAAAAAAACATGAAATTAATTAACCAAGATATTTACTCAGGGATGCTCACATGTCATACTGGAAAGCTCAGCAGGCAGCATGACGTAATCTTCAACACACGATGGCGAGCTTTTACTGCCTTGATTGGCTTTTGCTTCGTCCTGCAAGCCAGTGGGGTTCTGTTTCGGCAAGCGCAGCTCTTTGGGCTGAAGCTGGTGCAGCTCTCCATCGGAATGCTAAGAGGGAGTTAAAAACAATTAGAGATACACAGAAAATTTGCACAAGTTATGCTTTAAATTATGTTGGATGACTTTCCTGCTCAGAAACAGAAACACACCCCACCCAAATGCCAAAAGGTGGTTGTTGGGACCCAGCCATGGATTTCAACATTAAACTCAGGTACAGACTTTCCTGAACTTTCAAAATAAATTGCATTTAACTAACTTCCAGCAACTGAGGAAAGAGGGGGTAGCAGCAGACTTCCCATGATGCCACTGTCTGAATAAGAGCACCCCCTCTCCAACAAGCCGACCTCTTCCACCGGTGATCATCGGGATAGGAGGGGAAACATCGCGCTGATGTCTCTTTGCTGGCAAAATGACAAACTCTTCAACTGGATCCAAGAGTCTCATACGATCATCGATCATATGCACCAGTTAAGTATGAGTGAATAACTGTTTGTGTACCCAGTATTCATTCATAAAAACGGGAAATTAAGGTATAAGCATTGCCTGACTCTCTCGCTGAGGCCTGCAGAAGCAAACGGTGTTCCAGAGAAGCCCCTGCAGAGACGCTGTCTCCCAGTCTGGAAGGAAGACAGCAGAGACCGCATCACCGTGTTAACGTGCAGTGTGGTTGGCGGACACGGAGGTTAGCTGGAAGCTAACCCCTTTTGTTCACACAGCGGCCGCACCTTCAACCCCCCCCCCCCCAAAGTTATTCAGTTTTAATCTTTTGAGGATTTCCAGAACGTGCTAGATTATGAAATACTGGCAGGGTTTTAAAAAACTCACAATTAGGGTACGTTAGTTACATTTTAAGGAATATACACAAAGACTGATGTCAGTATTTGGTAATGCGAATCCTACTAATCATACTAAACAAAAAAGGAACATAAAAGCCTTAAAATTTACTGCAGAGCTGTGTAACACTGACTGCTCCCTTTGTTGCCTCTGGTCTCAATATAAATAACTAATGACCGAAAGGATGCTTATAGCTACAATAAATGAATGGCACATTCATGGTAGCTCTAAAACATCATGTTGGATGCAGCTTCTATACTGACTGGATCTTGTAGATAAAAATTGAATATTTTGTGATATAGTATACTATGCCTTTAAAAGGAAAGAAAAAGTTAGTGAGCTACAATCTGTCTTACTATGGAGTAAATCAAAGATCTACAATCCTTTGTATTTCTAATTACTACGGATTCTAATATCCCATAACCTGGAGGATTTTACTGTATTAGTAGGTTTTTTGTGACGCAAATCGAAGTAACTCTAACTTTAGGCTGTTTTTGAGAAAATAGGTTAATATTACCAGGAACATTGATAATTGTTAAATTTTACATTTATTTAGAAAGCATAAGGTCAAAGCTTTACAAAGTCGGTGATCGGAAAGCGGCTAAAAAATCTCTGATTGGCGACTCTCTTATGACAATGGAAAACCACAGGAAAACAAATAAATCATGTATATTTCTCTTAAAAGCAAATTTTGTATCTGTCATACTTTACTGAGAGATTTGTGTTCACTGGAAAACATACTTGTGGCAAGGCGAGCTGAGATGTGGAGGAGCTGCTGGATGAGCTGCTTGAGCCTGAGTTGGTGTAGATTACAGGAGAAGGTGAACCTGTCAAAAAGCACACAGCTGCTTGTGTTAGGAGCTGAGCTACTTTAGTGGCACCACAACCAGCGGCAACAACTCGCAAGGCACAGTACGCACATTTTTTTGTTGACGAACTTGACTCCAAGAAAGGATGGTGGAAGAACTCGTCTGCAAGTGTAAAGATTTGCACTTAAAATACACATTTTATACTTGAAGAATAATTATGAAAGATTAAAAGGCATAGACTTACCAAAACTCATACGCTCTTTATGGTTTCTCTGCAGAAGGCCCATGAGCAGGTGTCTTAGGTTAGCTGAAGTCTCCTTTGGGATTCTAGAAAAATTCCAAAATAAAATTTGATTATTTCATTTCACAATATAAACTAGTTAACAACACAGGAAATGTAAAGCCAAGCCAGTGGAAAGCAATGCAGTGACAGACTTAATTTAAAATAATTTAAACTGTAGTGATTTTAACACATCAAGCCTTTTAAAACAATACTTTCTGAATATATGCATTCATACTCTCATGCAAAACCCATGTGCAACTTTCTTCATTCATTTATATGTGCTCTCAAGCATAAATCATTAAGAGTAGGGATACACTGATTGTGGAGGAAGAAAGCAGTGGCTGGTTAATCTCTGTTCTATTTATACGTGCTGCCTACATTATGATAAATATATTAATATTTAGAAATTGCAGCTTCAGTGTGTAAATCGTGCACAATTTAAATAATTAAGTTCTTAATATAAATAATGTCTTCAGCACTAAAGCTCTGGGCAACATGACGTGCGCTGTCAGACAGCGTGTGTGTTTTATGTGTGGGCTGAGCTATGTGGGTCTTGTGGAAAAAGTTAGCCGCACAGACCACTAGCTGACATCTCGGAGTAGGTTATATATAGAGAGAGAAGAAAATAAGCTATGCCTCCTCCTACAAAAACATAACTTTTCTTATCATTCAGCTGTATCATTACATAAAATAGGCATGGCTGTTGGACGTAGACCAGCCAGTAAAGAACAGCGTGAACAAAGTAGGCAAACAGCCCATATATCCATCTGGATGCTTTCTTCAAATCAGATGTTCAGCATAAAAAAAAAACTAAACAAAAACGGTCTGTTACTTTTTATTTCCTGAAAGCATTTAATCAGATTTATGAATTCTACATTGAAAGGACACAAGATGTATCATTATACATACGTGGAATTGAATAGATCATGGAGAACTTTCTAGGTCTGATTAATCCCATCAGGTGTCTGTATCAGTTTCTTCCACATCAGGACTATTTTTAGTGTTGCTGCAGGACTTATTTACTGACTTCTAAATATATCTGTGGGAGGATGTGTCTGCAGACTTCCATGTATTCAAACCTCGGTCACAAATGTCAGTTATTTATTGGTAAACTGACTGTGGACAAGACATAGTTTCCAGTAATGCCAGCTCCTGTCGTCTTTTCCACGCATTGCATATGTGCGGACGCATTGGACTGTACGTCAGTTTAGGAGGAAAGGTCTGGAAGGCATGCAGTCACCTGGGTAACAGAGTTTCGTTGCTTTCATAGAACAGGCGGAGCTCTTGTGGTGAACTGGCCTGAACACAAAGAAAGAAAGAATTAATCTTGAAAAATACACTTCATACAAAAAGGTTGAAATCATAGGGCACCTACAATGCAATACATTTTGATTCAGCATGTTTAGATGTGAGACTTTAACATGCAATATTCATTTATGATACAATGCAACACAATACAAAACCATAAGCATATGCTATAACAGAAGAGTACAACACATCAGGATTGTACTGTATGTATGGTACCACGCACCACAACACAACACAATGTGATACAATATGTTGCAGTACAATACAATGCAATGCAATACTCAGGGATTTTTATCATTTCAAAAATACTTATACTTACTGTTCTACACTGTTTCGAGATTCTTTATGCACAGTTTGTGATCTTTAATATCATATTCTGTTTCTAAAGGTTCTTTAAAAAAAAAAAAGAAGCTTTTTCAATGCTTTGTTTGGTGGCATCTGAATCAGATGTAGTTTCAAAACTAAAGGTCAAGTTGTTTCAAACCCCAAAAAGCTGAGAAACTGCCTTTTTCAGTCTGCTTTTAGCTCTGTGTTGTCAATCAGCAGCCTAAAATCAATGTGGAATATGGCCAAGCTGAGACAAATGACAGAAATTTTGATTTTAGAATTATAGAAATAAAGTCTAGAAACCGAATCTTTTTTTCTAAACTCAGTTTTTTATTTTTTTTAAATTCACTACTCTACATTTCTTAATTCTAAGGATATACAGTATGTCAGGTATTACAACACCTAAATACCATTAACTACGCCAAAGGAAATCTGTTAATTAGTAAACATGAGAGAGCTGTTAATAGAGCTTTGTGTTATTATTTAAAGTAAAAAATATTTGTCATTTGCTTTTCAATTGTGTATTACATAAACAAAAAAATTATTTGATTAATCAGATTAATCAGGTGACATCAGATTAATCAAAAATAAAATTTGATTAATCTGATGTCACCAACATGTTTTTATTTATTGCTATATATTATTTCCAATAACTACTGTGTGAAAGAAGGTACTCCAAACACAGACAAGAGGTTAAGTGTTTAATGATCTCAGCAAGGGTTGCCAACTCAGGCAGCCATAAAAACATGAGAATCAGCAGCTAACTATAGACTAACCCTTGGACCTGACACAACCCAATGACCTCCTAGCTAGGAATATACAATAAACTTCCCAGTCAATCTAAGAAAATGGAACAAAAATAGGTTTGGGTGTTTAAGCGACTACTTATAGTGGAACAGCACTAAGGATAAAAAAAAAAAATAACCAAATTGGAGGATTTAGTACTACAGAAGAAAAACAAAACTGAGGTAAAACGTCTGTGTGTGCTTACGCTACATGTGAGACAGTCTGTAAATACTAGTTCAAAAGTATGACTAAAGGAGCCACGTGAACAGAAAAAAGTAATAGGTGGGGTTGTGAAACACTGTTTATTCTGGGTTCAGAGATGTGGCTTGTGGCCATTTCCACATGCCCCTTCCATAAATAAGGCTCAATACTTGGAAGCATCAAGCTACTCCAGCTTTTTCCATCTTACAACACTCATCCCAAAGACATGTTGTTTATCATGGTTGTGTTATGGATCCTCTTGTTGCTTTGTGTTATGAAAGGGAGACACTCATTAGTTTGTCCTCTATAATAACTAAATCAAAACAATGACAGGGACCTTAGCCGGCATTAGTTAGCAAACCCATACAAGGAAAGTAAAGAGCACATTTCAATCTGTTAGTTCTCTTGTGTTAATGCTACTTGAAGTTTCACTCACATGAAAAGGGGCTTTTCCAGTCAGACATTGGTATACGATAGTGCCTATGCTCCACAGATCGGCCTTGGCATCATAGTTCTGAGACATGATGACTTCAGGAGCCTGTGTTCAGACAAACAATATTTACAGATTAAGGTTACAGTGGCATTACAACCTGCTGACACTAGAAAGCAGAGTGAACACTTACCATATACATGGGAGAGCCACACAGTGTAGCAGCCATAGTGTTTATCTGGAGGTGCCGTGCAAACCCAAAATCAGCTGGAAGTTTGATAAAATAAGAACAACAACATACAGGTAGTGTGAGTCTGCATACAACAAAAACATCTGAGTTCAAATAAACCATTTTCCAAAAAGACATTTTTAGCTTGAGAGTAGAAGCTGTTACCGATCTTAATGCTGGTATTTATAGAGCAGGACTTGCGCCCCTCTGGATGACAGAGTAAGATGTTCTGGGGTTTGAGGTCTCTGTGCAGGATGCCTTTGCTCTGCAGGACTTTCATGGCCTGTGCAATCTGCTGCAGGAATGCCCGGATCGTATCCTCACTAAGTGCTCCTTTGGCTGTTAAAGGAGAGAATTACACTATAAGTCTAAACAAGAAACAGGGGTTATGTATATAAAAAATGAAATGGAAATCAAGGTTGTCAGATATTTGAGCATATTCACCATCCCTCCCAACACATCCATGTTATTCCACTGCAGCTCAGGGGATAAGTGAGTGACAGATGGGTAAGGTCATTTGGGTACTCCCTCAACCTTGCCAAATGCGAACTAGTGCTATGCTGCAAATAGCTATGTATGCCATCTTGGCATGGGCTTAGAAATGATGTAAAAAAAAACTCCCACAAATTTTATTTTTGGCAACAACCTTTGTGTTGATTGTCACATAATTAGCAAAATGTAGCAGAGATGCAACAATCAGAATTTTGTGTCGATAGTGATTTCAGCTGATTCCAGTTTGTATCGTAATTAACAGCATTCAAAACATGTTTTCTCAAGCTGTCCTCCAACATTAAATACATCTATCATTAGCAGAGGTGACATACGATTAGGTCATGTGAAAGAGCAGTCTCTGTAAGGGTTTTGGCAACTTAAAACAAAGAAAAAATGATTACAGAGTTTACATTTTAAACAGTTTTTGCATCTTTTATTCTGGATTAGTGCAGATAGGGCGAAGAGCATTACTAAAACGGAACTGGGTGTATTCTCTAGGAAATGCATATATGTATATACCTCACACTGACCTTGAGATTTCCAAACTGTTGACATGACAGCAGTTGAAAGATCAAAACGGATAAAACAGAGCAAATTTGCTGTATTCAGTTTAGCCTTCCTGTTATCTACTGAAATTCTCTCACTCTCTTGCAGTCTGAATGAATCGCAGACATGTTGACATGTTCTGGAAAATACAGTTTACTTCTAAATAGCTTCCTACATGTTTGCGCTTTCTATGACTTCGGTTTCAAACACCTAACTGACATTCAAAATGGCTAACTCTGACTAACACCCTTCCCACATAAGAGTGATGTTGTCAACATGACCTGGTACCAATCACATAAAGTGCATTCAGTGATCAGTAAAAAGGTTGGATTTTTGAGTTTCTATCCAGACATTTACCTGTTAAGGTCAAGTAAGCAAAAGAAATGTCTGATTCGGGTCAACAAGAGATTTCTTAATGCATCTCTAGAAAAAAAAACAATGTCTAAACTCCAAGAACAGTCTACTTAATAGGTTTGCTTGGCTAAGTATTTGAGAAAAACTGTGACTGTTCACCCACAGACTCATCTAAACCTAAAATCTGTCATGTATTCCCTGTCCGAAAACCTTACTATTCTTTTAAAATGCTAGAATAAATAAAAGCCACAAAGAACCATGTGTGCAGCAATTAGATTCCCATAAATTAAACAAACTGAAACAAATCCAACTTATTACCATAACCCTTTAAAGTATGGAGCTAAGATCTTCCCTTTTTGCTTTGCATTCTAATACAAAGGAAGGGGAAAAAAAATAAATGAACTGAATTAAGGGCAGTGTTGTGGCAGACTTACTTTGAAGATACTCTGCCAGGTCACCTCCATTGCAGTACTGAAATCAAGTCACAGACAAGTCTTAACAGAAGCCTTGACAAAGTGGCACAGTCCTGTTTTTAGAAGATGTGATTTTCATATCAACGTAAAAACAGACCTGTTGCACCATTCCAACTCCACTCACTCACCTCCATTATGAGATAAATACATCCTCCCATCTCCTGTTGACAATGAATACACAAAAGATGAACATGTTGTCTTTGTTAAATACAGTTGTAGAAAACAATAACTCATCTGACAGATAAATAAACAGGCACAGTGTATGTTTTACTCATGGTTCGAGATGAGAAATTATACAAACAGTCCATCAGTATCTTAGAAGCCACACTGACGGCTACACAAGTGACAACACCTCATGTATTAGATGGACCTTGCTGGTTTTGCTGGCCTACCACCTTACAGCTTCTAACAGTTAACTTAGAAGCCTGAAACTAGATCCAGCTAAAGCCAGCATCCAGCTCTGAGCCCTTGAATCCCCCAGGATTCAATTCAGCACCCCTCTTTATTGCCATTAATAAAAAAACAAACCAGCAGAGCAGTGAGGTAACATCTAGTGAGGCAGAAGGGGTGAGAAGTTTAGGGTTTCAGTACAACATGCAAAGAGTGGGAAATCAAGTTGCACAAGCTACTTTGGAATCACACTTTAAAATGTGTTTACCGCTTGAACAAGAGTTGAAACCATCTCAAACCAAACAACAAGACTGCCATTAACCTTGTGTGTCCGTGCATCTCTGCTCTGAGGCTATACTCAGACTCTGGGTTTTAATAAGCCATTGTTTGACCTCCTGCACCCTGCCATCTGTTAGACATTTTAGGAGATCAGCTTAGATCTGGCAGGTGTCAGTAAGGTGATAAGGGGAACCTGCACACACTCAGGGCAAACTCACATCCAACAGATGGTTACTGTTGTGTAATATGCGCAACCTGTCAAGTTACGAGACCTGTGCTTCGGCATCAAACATTAGCAGTGCAATAATTATAATAGTCTAAACAATCAGTCACGATAAAATAGCTTTGCACTTTTAGATGTAGCTTAGATTAATAAGGCTCTACCACAGCATGAGACAGTCATGCTTGCACCAGATAAGCAACTAGCAGAACCGGCCCAAGGCACAAGCAACCTAAGCACCTGCTTAAGGGTCCCACCAACCAGAAGGGGACCCCCCAAGACCACTAGAATTATCATAGAAGTCAGATTTGTGAATGTACAATTAAGAAATCTGTATCACATAAAAGAAAAATAACATCCTGTTTCATAACTTTCATCCTCTGCTTAGCCAGTGTTAACTCCAATGGAAACATATTATACATTTTTAAACATGTATCATATGATTTGACTTGTGAAATTAGGCAGCATAGATTTGGTTGTACAATCAAGTGATGTGATGTATTATTTTCTTATTTTGTTTCTTTACAGTCATTATAATAATCTCAGAGGTACAATGCTTAAATATTCAGGCAAGAGTGAGATAAAGCAGATATTAACTGAGCTGTGGTAGGCGATCACAGTTGGAAGGTTCCCAAATCAAAATTTATTTAGGGGCCCGTATATATTGCTGGACTTGCTGTAGCAGCTCACAAGAAGCGTTCCAGCACGTTTCATCATCTGGGAGTCAAGACTCTAATAGAACGTGTTTTTGGAGATGGATGTGAGACTGAGCTGTGGTAGAAACATCATCCTTACCTGATAGTCGAGTAGTCTGACAATATTCTCATGTCTGAGTTCCTGGGAGAGGTATAAAATACACTGTTGTTGTTAGACCAGTAGAAGAGAGGCACTTTAATAAATACACAACATCAGAAATATACATTACCTTTAATATTTTGATTTCTTTCCCAAGCAAAGAGTGTGATTTGGAAAGGTTTTTCTTGTTAATGCACTTTACAGCAACTTCCCAGTCACGTTTCTTGGAAAAACAATAGGTATTAATAAAATGACATATAAATAATTTAAAGGCTGATCTCAAATTGCCACAGATGGGAAAGTTACCTCTGTATGTCTGCCTTTGAACACAACAGCAAAGGCACCGTGACCAATCAAGTCCTTCCTGTTGAACTCAAACTTCCCAACAGCCTCCATGGATTAGAAACCTAAAGCTATACAGTGCAGTATTTCAGAGCAGCTTGGAGAGAATGACTTTGCAACTGAAGCAGACACTCGTCTCAACACCGGTTAGTCGCATGTCAAGGATGAAAAATGCCGCCTTCACATTTCATAGGCTTCATATTGGCTGAAATTGTCGACAACAACATGACGAAGTGTAAACGTAAATACAAAAAGTAGTCACAACGTGAAGTAGTAAACAACAGTGTATGCGGATAAAATGCAAGAGGTCCACTAAGTCCCACCCGCTTCTGTAAAACCGTGTCTCGATAAAAAAAAATAAAGTCGACTTAAGTCAGCCTGCGTATGTGGTGGTTTGTATTTAAACACTGAGCATTGTTGTGCCTCTCACCTCTCCAACCATCTGCAATTTATTCTCGTCTCATGATGAGCATGCGCAAACAAATGTTTCTGTTGGTGGTGCTTTCATTGTCAGCTCGTAAATTCAACTTTTCAATAGCTGTGTCTTATTTAGGCTATATGTGCTTTATGATGAAATGTAAAATACACTTTATGAATTTATTGATGACAAGTAATAATTCCTATTCGTATATTACACATGAAGGAAAGTTCAGGTTATTTGTCGAGTCACCCTGGATTCACGTATTTACACACACACACACACACCATTAATTTTGCGACCTTCGGGGACGTTCCATTCGAACTTTCCTGCATAGAGGCCCGAAATTCCGTCTCCCGAGTATAAATGGAACGCAGCATACGTCTCGCAAATGTGTTTGTGCGCTACGGAGCCCGTAAAGGGACAACTAAAATTTTCTGGGAGTCTTTCGCGTGCGCGCTACCTACTTTCTCCAATTCATCGTGTAACTGAGTATTTCGGGCTACTGTGTAAATACCTGACCTAATTATGCGATATTTTTAGTTTGGGCTACAATACAATTCTGCGTTGCTTGCCAGAAGTCGTCGTGCTGTTTGCGGTTCGGTTCTGCGGTCAAGGCGCACTGGGAGAACGATTAATGTTTTATTTATACATATTATTAGGCCCGAGCAGCAAAGCGCTGCGAAGGCCTATTGTAATCGCTCCGTTTCTTCTTCTTATTATTCATCCGGGAAATGAATTGCCTTTTTGGAGGCCTTAACATATTCAAAAACTCACCAAACTTCACAGAAAGTTGTCCCCCAATGGAAATTTTCGTATTCTAATGGATTTGAAAATGGGCGTGGCCAAACGCCTTTACAGCGCCCCCTAAAGTGAGATAGGCCAACTGGTAAGTTCTACAGAGTTGAAATTTGCTACAGAGGTAGATCCCCTCAAATCATGAAAAAAAGTCTCTTGGGGGTATGCCCTAAAACCAACAGGAAGTCGGCCATTTTGGGTCAAAGGGTCATTTTTAGCCCTTTTTCACTTTTCATACATGTCGAACTTTAACGAACTCCTCCTAGGGATTTTGAGCTACCGGCTTCATATTTGCCCAATATGCAGTTAAGGCATGGGGGATTAAAAGTTATCAAAATTGTGACTTTTTGTGTATGTTGAAGGGGCGGGACCAGGCCTCAAAGTTCACCTTCATACCACAAATTTCAAACAGCAATAACGTTCACATACATTGCCTGAAATACACCAAACCTGGTATTATTGATCCCTCTCAGATGAACAATAATCATATGTGCTCAAATGATGACATCATCAAAGCCACGCCCCCTCAGAACAGGAAGTCACTTTTTTCACTTGGAAAGGTGCCTCTCTGACCCTCTTGACCCAATCAACTTGAAAGTGGGTCAAAAGACAGATAACTAGTGGGTCTAACTTCGTTTGAAGCACAGTGACTTTTCATAAAAGGGTGTGGCAGTGGCGGCGCGGCAAAATCCGACGTCACGCCATGGCCATACGTTTGGCTCTAAATTCCACATATATTGTCTGATCGCCACCAAAATCAATTTGATTCATCCTAGTCCAGTCCCCAACAGATATCTGATGACATATTTGGTGGGCGTGGCTTAAATTCTCCACTGCGCCCCCTACAAAACTTTAAAAAATCAGCCCCAAGCCATGCTTTGACCGAGGATTGTGAAATTTGGTACACATATGTAACTTCTCAGGACCTACAGAAAAGTTTCTTGGAGCACTGTTCCAAACCCCACAGGAAGTTGGCCATTTTGGATTTAAGTTGCCATTTTGACCCTCTTCTGGGCGTTGCTAGCCCGCATATCTGAGCGAACTCCTCCTACAGCTTTTGACTTACAGACTTCAAAATCACTCAGTATACTCTTAAGGCATTGGGGATTAAAAGTTATCAAAAGCTTTTTGATACATAAAAGCGTGTCAAAATATGACTTCTCGGCATAAAACACTAAATTGACATAGCTCCTACAAGGAAAGTCACAGACACATGAAACCTTCTGGGATTGATCTGCCTCTAGGCCTCAACAATATTCACTGATGACATGCTGACATCATCGAAGTCCCGCCCCTGAGAATAGGAAGTGTCCCGTTTTCCTTTAGACAGTCAGTGTTTGATGTTCTTCACCTTATCAATGTTAAACTATCCCAAGTAACAGATAACATGATGGTCTTAGACAGTCGCCAGTACTGACTGCTTTAGCTGGAGAGTGTGGAAAAGGGAGTGGCGAATTCTGATGTCACGCCACAGCCATACGTTTGCCTCTAAATTACACATGCATGGTCCTATTCACTCCAAACTGAATATGCTTGATCTTTGTCAGCCCCCAAACAGCTCTATTGGATTACATTGAAAATTGGATAAACAGCGCCCCCTAGGACACTTCAAGGGCTATATCTCCCTCACACATCATCGGATCCACTTGAAGTGTAGTATACATGATCATGCCTTAATGATGGACATGTTGACATAGTCAATTGATGATGTCGTTTTAGCCCCACCCACAAACAAACAAGTGAGTGCAGCTTCCATCTGGAAGGTCCAATTTACTCAAAATTTTGAATGCTTTTTGCCAGACTGAAACTCTGCATGACCGAAGATCATATGACATGTTGCTCAAAGTGCCACCTACTGGCGACGTGTTGAAGTGACGCGGTGTCATCGTATGTGGCATGTAGGAGGCGATGCCAGGCTCCCGCGGTCGCTGCGCTGAGGTGCGAGGGCCTTCAACGCTGCTTGCAGCTTTAATTATTATTATTTTTACATTTCTAGAAAATATATATATGAAAAGTGATTCATGCCTTTGTGTTTAGCCTTACTGAGTCAATATTTTGTAGAACCACCTTTCAGTGCAGTTACAGCTGCAAGCCTTTGGGGGAAATCTATAGCAGCATTCTGATTTTCTTTCAGCAATGGCTTTCTTCTTGTCACTCCTTTAAAAACTGATTTGTTGAGGGCATGACTAATAGTTGTGCTATCAATAATTGTGGATTTGTACAGCTCTCCTTTACCGTCCTATCAGTTTTGAACAGCGCTCTGTGAGATGGTGATGTTTGGGTTATTGCTTAATAAGCTGACCCCACTTTAAGTTACTCCCCACCTTATTCCCCTGGCCTGTCTGTTGTGTTTCATGGTCTTTGGGATGCTGTTTTACCATTGATGTTCTATAACAAACCCCTGAAGGCTGCACTCCACAGCTGGATTTGTACTAGGATTAGATTCCACACAGGTGGACCATATTTATGTTTTAGATTAGATCAGAAGGTATTTGCACTAGATTTAATGTAAAAATGTCAGAGAAAGAAGGCTGAATGGATATGCATGATATACTGTTCAGCATCTTATTTGTAAGAAAGTTTAAAATCCAGGTGTGCTTTATCTTCCACTGCACAGCAATGTACTACTACTATGTGTGGGTCTATCAACTAAAATCCTAAAAAATAAAACTGAGCGGTAACATATGCATAAACGTTCAAGGGGTATTAATACTTTTGCAAGGTAATCTATGTAATCCCACTGGAACACCCCCTTTGAATAGTAAAAATTGTAAATTAAAGAAAAAAAGTGAATTCTTGAAATAAACAGGTTTTTTTTTTAAATAAAAGAGATTGGACACAAATTAAGTACCATAAGAAGACAATAATTAAAGACTGCACATAATTATACTACTGCTAAAATATTGAACTTTATTCTGAAATTTAAAAAGTGCTGACCGACTTACTGTAAATAAGAAACTTCATTTTGGCACAGTGTACAATAAAGGACATTTTTAACAAAGTAAGTTTTAAGAGAAAAAAATGCCATTCCTAATCAATCTTAACCCTCTGCAGAAAAACAGGATTCATACTTCTTGTTGCACAAAAATTAATTTAAATGTAGCAGAAATACTTAAAAACAGACATTTCACAGAATTTTGTGGAATACATAAACAGTATTCACAGTTCTTAAAAAGCATTTTTAAGCTAGCGAGGTTCAGATAATATTCCAGCAAGTATTTTTCAAGAAGGAAAATAATTAAACAAAAGAAAACAAAGTGAAAAATAGTAATTTTGCTACTGAAACAACATTCTAAGAGGAAACAATACATTATTCAGAAACACAACAACAATAAATACACATTTATCAAATTTAAATTCACTGTTATAGGATCCATGGTTATATTATTTTTTGCTGTTCCTGAAACTGGATTAAAGCTGTGTAAAATCATTATTGTTATTAATGATAAAATCTGCACTTTTCCTTTGTGATGCAAAATAGATTAACAGCTGGTGTGGCATGGTTTTTAAAGCATTTAAAACTAACATTTTATTGTCCTAGTCTGTTTGTCCATGATTATGCAAACAGCTCTAAGAAAATTCAGATAATTCTGATCTTAACATAGTTAACTTTAATCCCTGCCTGCAATTAAAACCCCATGTCATAACATTATATCCTAAGTAAAGCAAAATAATTTTTATTAAAAGATCAATACTAATCATATGTATTAACATTGAGAGCAAACTACTTTAGTTATATTAAACAAATCAAGAGAGAGAAAGATTTGGATAACTTATCTCCTGATTATGGAGCCCATCACATTCTTCTGATAATACACACAGTGAATATAAAACAATTACATCCCATCAAATTTGTAGATTTTTGTGACATTAAACAACCAGACTGTAAAAAATTATGTAAAACCTTTTTCCAATGTTAATTTCAGGGTCTAATAGGAAGTTGTGGCAAGGATCTGGTTGCCTAAGTGTGCACATGCTCTGATTTTATTGTGTGAATGCTGAAGGCATTCACACTATTGAGATCCTGTTTCTCTTTATTATTATCTATATCTAACACTTTTTTTGGCACCCATCTCCTCCTTCACACTTTGTGCTATTTCAGCCATTCAACTTTTAAAATGTTTAGCTCATTTAGGACATTACGGCTATAACTTTTGGTATTAGTACTTTTATACTTTTTAAAATATTCAGCTTTTTGTGCTGATTTTTGGCCTATTGAAATGAATGGAAAATCTTAAAAATTCCGCGAAATTCAGCTAAAACTTTGTGATCTTTCACAGCTTACTACTTCTACATACTAGAAACCCCATCCAACTTTTAAAATGTTCACAAGCCATTAAGCTATCTTCAAATAATTCAGCTTTTTCATATCTGTTGCGGTTCTTCTACAATCGCGATTCAAATTTTAGGCAAACTTTTTGAAGTTTTTGATTTTATAATGTAATCCAATGGCGGAATTTGTCAGTTGCTAGAGTGTACACTCTAGGTTTTTGAATAACCTAAGAACAAACAAACTCTCCTCACTCGCTTAATTTTCACTCTACTGACACAAATTATATATCAAAACGTAGGATTCTCTTTCACGATTCAGAAAATGTCACCCTCATTGATGGTAACAGATTTCCGGCAACATGTCCCGAAGAAACGCAAAGTCAACACACCCTGAATGGGAAACCTATAGAAATTTCAGAAAAAAATCAGGGCAAAAAATCCTTAAACTCACATGTTTTCGAATCGCCGCCTCTCGTAAACCATTTGAGGCAGAGACATAAGCCTTGTGCAAATTTATCTTCAGATCTTGCTGGCGCTCACAGTGAAGGAATTATTTTGATACCTTTTATCATTTTGTCATAAAAACGGTTTGTTTAGGAGTACCAAATCTGTCCTCCCTAAAATCGCTTGAAATTGAAAAATTTCAAAATTATCCACTTTTCTACACTGTCATATCTCCTACACGGATTTATGTAGACACACGAAAATCTCCAGGATTGTTCACCGATCCCTGCTGATACCTTCGGTCCAAAAAATATTTGGATACCTTCTATCGTTTCCTCGTGAAGTAGGTTTGTTTGAGAGTGAAAAATTCACCTTCACTCAGGTTAAAAATGGTCAAAATGATCCACTTTTTCACAGGGTCACACCTCCCAGAAAGATTTTTGTAGAAATTTGAAAATCTCCATGATTGTTCAGCAAGGCCTGCTGATTCATACGGTCCATGAATCAAATCGATAGCCCTTATAGTTTCCGAGTTATTAGACTTTGTTCGAGAGCATGTTCAGGCATTTTTGTGTTTTTCTCCATTTTTCCCGTTCTTTTCACCTAGTGTTGTGCCTTTAATATAATATTTTCAGCAAAAAAGGATTGATATTATCGTTTCCCTGTCCGGTCCAAGAATGACGTCGATAACCCTTACGGTTTCCGAGTTATGGGCAGTAGTTCGGGAGCATGTGCCACCATGTTATAAAGCCAGGTCATGATGAGACACAAAGCGTGGTGCTGCGTAAGTGAGAAACAGCAGCTGTTGGGCGCTCATTAATTACCATAGCAACAGAACACACAACTTAAGTAACCTCTGACAGAGAGTGGCTCTGAGGCTGAGCTCAGGCCAGAAGCTTCCATGAGTGTTCACAATAAGTCAGTCATAGCTGACAACCACACTCGACTTTCAAAATAAGACCTACACATACTCTACAAAATAAAAGCCTTTTTTTCACACTGAACATCAACCTTGCATATTTACAAATTATTTTTTAAAAGCTGATAATAGCATAAACAATGATTTGAGACGAGCAAGCAGGTTCTATTTGACTAACGGAAATAACCCAGACATCAAAGGACAACCCTGCTAGATTTTCAAAATAAGACAAAACATGCTCTACAAAATAAAAGCCTTTACATTTTAAACTATAGGAAATTGCAACAATGGGCTTCACTTTACTGTTGGAGTTAACCCATTGTTGGAAATGGGACTATGCTGGTCCTTTGAAATAAGGCTTACTGAAACTTTCAAAATAAAGGCCTCAGCATTCCGTAGTTTGTATTGATTTTTTAAGCTGATAATAGCATACACAATGATTTTAGAATAGCAAGCAGGTTCTATATAGCTAATGGAAACATGCTGGATTTTCAAAATAAGACAAATCATGCTCTACAAAATAAAAACCTTTACATTTTAAACTATAGATAATTGGAGGACTGGGCTTCACACTACTGTTGGAGCTCACCCAGTGTTGGAAATAGGACCATGTTGGCCTTTTAAAATAACGTTTACTGAAACTTTCAAAATAAAAGCCTCAATCTTTAATAGTTACTAGTGATTATTTAAGCTGATAATAGCATACATAATGGTTTTAGAATAGCAAGCAGATTCTATGTAACTAATGGAAGTAACCCAGACCTGAAATGACAACCATGCTGGATTTTCAAAATAAAACAAAACATGCTCTACAAAATAAAAGCCTTTACATTTTAAATTATAAATAATTGCAGGACTGGGCTTCACACTACTGTTGGAGCTCACCCAGTGTTGGAAATAGGACCATGTTGGCCTTTTAAAATAAAGCTTACTGAAACATTCAAAATTAAAGCCTCTGTCTTCCAAAGTTACTAGTAATTTTTTAAGCTGATAAAAGCATACATAATGATTTTAGAATAGCAACCAGGTTCTTTATATCAGGTGGAAGTACGCCAGACCTGAAAGGACAACTATACTGGACTTTCAAAACAACACCTAGACATACCCTACAAAATAAATGTCTTGATATTTCACACAGCGATAATTGCAGCATTGGTCTTAACACTATTGCTGGGACTATGTGATGGAAATGGATCTACTTTATCCTTTCAAAATAAACTCACTGATATTTACAAAATAAAAGCCTCAACATTCCTTAGTTGGGGCCTGTTATAGCAATGAAGGGAGAACAGTGAGTGACCTGACTCCCATGCCATTGCCTGGTGGCACCTATTAGTACACATCTCTAAACTGGACTCTTTATTTATTGGCGACTGCCAAAGCAATGCAAGGACGTATGATTACTGGTGAAACAAGAACAGGTCTTGATAGACATCTTAACCTTCTACCCTCAATCGTGATGCACACCGTTCTGTTGCTTTGGTTTTGTACCTCAGCCCCACAACCTTTGGCTCTGGTCCGAGATGCACGTGTTGAAATCCATGATTCATAATTACAACACACGCACCAAGAGGCAGGCCCCATCCAACTTTCTTCAGAAATTTTCTAGTTTATTATTATTATTATTGTGTGAATGCTGAAGAGTGAATAATTTTAAACAGCAATTTCATAGACGTTTGAATATAAGCTGTAGTAAGCATTAGCATTTTAGCAAATTTTTGCTTATATATTGCTTTTTGTATGGTAGATGGGTTAAATTAATATCAGCCTTCATGCTAGTGATAGCCAATGCTAATGCTATCTAATGTTAGCATTTTGGCTTCTCTTTCTCCTCTATTCTCTCTTAGCTGAAGAACACATTTACCTTTTTTAGGCAGTTACTTGTTTGTTTTTGTGTTTCTTCAGCGTATTTGTTGTTAGTTCAATCTTTTTCTAAATTTTCTGCCATTTGTTTAATATTTTGGCATTGACTTCAACTTCTTAGGCTATATTTCTGCTTTAGTCTATGCTTTTTCAGCTCATCTATGGGCAGCTCTTTCCTGCTTTTTAAAGTTTTTGTCAGTTCTTCCATTTCAACAACTGTTTCAACAAGTAGTTTTGAGGTAACTTTACATTGTTAAGCTGAATTATAGATAATAGTCTTCCTGCTTAAACAGATCAGATGACAGTTTTTCTTTACTGTTTCTACTATTTCTACTAATTTATCAGATTTCCGCTGATATTCTGCTGTCAACCTTAGCATCTTTCTGCCAGCTTTCAACAGGAGTTTAGCATTTCTGTTTTCTTCTAATTCATTAAATTTAAGCAAATTATCTGCAGTCAATTTCAACTTGTTTTTACCAGCTTTCAGCTAAAAAATTCAGATTACAGCATTCACACTGCATTTTCGCAGGAAATGCAAATTTTTCTAGTTTCAGCATTCAGACTCCTTTGGTAAGATTTAGACGGCATCCCAAATACTGTGAACTTGGCAATAATTTCCCTCTCTACCATGGAAAAATTCTCCAAATCTCATACATTGTGAGAACATCTGTTGTCCACAGCCTTCTTCAAATTGACCTCAAAGACTCTGCCAAGCTTATTTCTGAACTCTGGCTGGGACATTCCAAAAACTTACATTTTTTTTTCTCAGCAAGGTTGAATTTTGTTGATTTGGACAGTGATGCTGAAAAACAAAAGCCACCATCATCTTCATCTTGATTAATGTTTAACTCTTTAATTTTACTGTCTGGTTCTCGGCTCCCTGACCAGCTTCAGTCAGACTCAACCACGTAGAAAGGTCCAGTTTAAGTATGTCACTGTTGTTTCATATAGTCTCCAGTTACTAATAACTGTATTTGCTCATATGTATACAATGTTCTGTTTTTTTTTAACCTAACCCTAACCCTAACCCTAACCTTTTTTTAACCTTCTCCTAACAGATTTATTTTTTTCAGTTGATCAATACAGAATAAATATCACAATATTGTTTATAAAGTTCTGAATTATTTATCTTAGTGTCATTTAATCTTTCACAAAACCTTGGCATTTCAACTTGAGTGTGTGGGTGTTTGAGAGGCACTGTAGATTTATAAACTGATATGTTGCAACACTTGCTTTTATCCTTTTTTGCACTTGCATGAAGTCAGATAAATTACCCTCCAGTATTGGAGAAGACATTTTTCTTTTGCCAATTTTACATTTTTAGGTTTTTACATGTCTGGGACATTTCTAAACATCTTCAGACTCACTCTACCAGTAGGTCCCCAGAACAATTCATTTTTTGATTGTGTTCCCCAATCCTTTTACAGTTGGTGAGATCAATTCTACAGTTTTGGAACAGGCAATTTATTTCATAATCTGAAGCTTTGTACTTCACCTAGTATCTTTGGCGTTTAAAAGATTTTAATGACTTAGTTTTTTAGACATTTATTTAATTTTATTCTTCTAATGTAGCCAAACTTTTCCTTCACTTGACCTGACAGCAGTATGTTCTCTCTATACTTCTGTTTCAGTTACTTAATAGAGATAAGAGCTAACCATTGAAGATAGGAGGTTTTAATTGTCCCATGTTTGCAGAGACTGTGTGACTATATCACTGTCTTTGTTCAGGCTTTGCCGATCACTTAGTTATAACTTTACACAGAGTAATAAAAATATAAGTACACAACAAAGGACTGTAGAGCGATGGCCTTATCATAAATTTTAACCTACATTGCTAGATAATGCTAAGGGAAAATTTGCAGCAGATGGAAAACTTGGTTTTTCATAACTATTCATTTAATGGGGAAATTAAGACAAGGAAAACAGAATCATTGGATAGAAATTTTCAGCTTTAGTGTTTCAGATGAGCTGTCCTCTGGTTTCTGGTGTAAACAATGATTGAGGGTTTTCCTGCATGTGAGTGTTTATGTGAGTGTTTCTGCTAAGCCCTGTGCTACTCTCATGGATTTATCTGGCACATTGTGGACCTCAGAAATATTGTTTTGTACTTTAAGAGCAACACAAAACATATTTGTGCAGAGAGTATTAGAGCACACTCCAACTTGTCTGTTTGTCCTTAAGCGTGAACACATCATACGACTTCAAATCAAAGTCATTTAAAAACAGAGTGGACGAAAATATTTCCACCCAAGTGACCTACACTTTGCTCTCCTGTCACAGACACAAGCAAATTTGTTTTACACAGCGGAGAGGTCAAAACGGTTGGCCGAGTTGGTGCTTTTGTCCCATATGTTCATCTTAGTGGGAGTTACATCCTCCTTGTTTCCGTTCATCTGTTTCATGAGATGGGAAAGAGGGAACATTAGGCTTTTAGGAGCAATGCGGCCCTGTTTTCAGAAGTAAATATATTAATTTTGGCACTCACAATATCAGAGTTGAATGGTTTCACATTGATGTTTCTTATAGAGCTGCTGGTGAGAGACCAAACCTTGGTTTTGTGCTTGAATGCCGCTCTTACCTGCAGAAGAAAGCAGAACCATAAAAGCCTAGAATCAAGAGTTTTAGAAAAAAAAAATAAGCAAAACATTTTGTAAAACGGCATTCTTGTTTATAAAATCTTACATGATACAGCTCTGCCCAAAGCATTTCCCCCCACATAATTCTTAATAATGCTTTATCTGTCACACCTGAATGTTTCATATTATCTGACAAATTGTAATACCAGAAATAACCTGAGCAAATTTTCAATGACGATTTAATGAATTAATAAAAAATGTGCTCCTATGTGAAAAAGTAAAAGGCAATTGCCTCTAAACCTAATAGCTAATTGTCTCACCTTTGGTGGGAACACAATTTTTGCCATTTTCCTTTAGAAAATGAAAATTGAAAACTGCTTTTTGAATTTATTAAGATTATCTTTGTCTTATATATTTTGACAAAACAGCAAAAAACAGGAGAAATCTGTTAGGAGGCAAATACTGTTTCACAGCATTGTATATTTGTGATATGCAAAAGCGTTCATACCCTTTGAACTACATTTCACAATTTGTCACACTGCAGATACAAACGTCACTGTATTTTATTGAAACGTTATATCATAAAACAGTTCATAGTAGCACATACATGTGAAGGTTAATGAAAATAAAACAAGGTTTCCAAAATATTCTACTTGCATGCATTTGTATTATGCCTTCCTGTGTTAACACTTTGTGCAACAACTTGTTGCTGAAATTAAAGATGCAATTTTATTTTTAGGTATGTCTCTACCTGCTGTGCATCTATCTGTGAATATTTAAGCATTCTTCTTTGAAAAATACCTCAAACTCAGACAAACTGGATGGAGACCATCGGCGGACATAATTTTTTTGTCTAGCAACAGATTCATGTTTTTGGATTTAGGTCTGGAGTTTGATTGGGATACTCAAGCCAATAATAACACTTTGATCTAAAAAACATTCCCACAGAATAATGCTGCCACCACCATGCTTCACAGTGAGCATGGTGCATTAAAGGCAATGTGCTGTGAAACTGTTCTGTCAACAAGTTCTCCCACCTGAGCTGTGGATCTCTGTGGCTTCACCAGAGTTACCATGGGCCTCTTGGTTGCTTCTCTGAATGATCTCATGGCCTAGTCTGTCAGCTTTAGTTGATGGGCAGGTTTTTAATTGTGCTGTTCTCTTTCCATTTTCAGATGGTGGAATGAACAAGTGCCTCAAGTTTTCAAAGCTTTAGAAATTGTTTGGTGAACTAATATTACTTCAACAAACCTCTGATGCTTTCACAGAACAGACTAGTTTGTGTTGGTCTGTCTCAGAAAATCTAAATAAAATACACTCATCTCTGGTTGTTAAATGACAAAATTTGAAAGAGTTAAAATGTATGCATTCTTTTACAAGGCACTAGTAATACAGAAGCCAAGTATTTTAGCCCATACCTCAGAGTTGAGAAGGCAGTGGAACAAGAAGACAAAGAACCCCTAAAAAAAGAAAACGTCAAATAAAACGTTAAATAATATAGCTTTAAGCCTTTAATATAAAAAAGATTGAAAAGTGGAGAACTTACTTGTAATGAGTTAAATACAGCAAAAATATATAAAAACGGAGTAGTGTGTGTGTTGAAAGCAAGAATTCCAAAGATCCAGGAAATGCCGAGTATGGGGAGGAGCACTGCCACTGCTTTGACAGTCAGCCTTGAAGCAAACCAAAGATAAACCTAAATACAGCTCTTAACAAAATAAATATGTTGCATAAATGAAAGATTGTGATTGTGCAAACAAACTTACTTGACCGCATTAGCATCTCTGTGAACCTTGTAATTCTCCCCACTGATTCTTGATATGATTCTCGTCACAGATATCAGAATGCCTATGTTAACCTCGGGATCAAAATAAATAAATAATTTATAAAAATATTAATAAAATATTTTTTAGAATACACAGGAAATCAGGCAAGACATATGCTAAAAACATATTTTTAACAAGATCCTCACCACAATGACAAATAGAGCAGGTGCCACAAATGCCCAAATGGCTCCCTCTTCCAGCGATAACCAGCAGCTGAAACAACCAGGAAAAATTACAAAGCGTCTCCTGGCCAGTAAAAAGACTGCATTGTTTTAATGTAAAATGCTGCTAAACTAAACCTGTTTAGATAACATTAAAAGCTGTCGTTCTTTTCTTTCGTTTACAGGTAATCAGGAACGTGCACAGATAGACGCTAGGTGGTGCTAGAGCACCTACCCTTTTATCCTTTGGAAAAAAAAGTGCCCTCCTGAAATCTTTTCTTTTTTTCTTTTTTTTTACAGTGTATAGTGTGGGGCCCAAGGTAAGATTTCTGAATTTAAAGGCCTATAATACCAGTACCCCACGTTTTGAAATCCCCCCCTTTGCCAACACACATTGTGTCCCGCCTCGTGTGTCACTCAACGGAGACTGGCTGTGTGCAGAGCGGAGAGTTGGACCTGCTCTGGTCCAGCTTACCTCTTCTCTCCTCCCCTCTGCTATCAGATAGAGCCCTGCCCTGCCGACAGGCCGGCTAACCATCCAGAAAAAAACCCAAAACGAATATACTTGCTTCCTAAACTTCAGATGAAAAAGTAAAAATTTCACCTGCCAGCATTTTATCTAAACAGAACACGTCAATCAATGGCATACCTTTACCCGCTATGTCTGCTATGGCCGCCACCAGGCGCCACTAGAATGTCTACGATTTAACTCTTAGATTAAATTAGAAGAAAAAAATTTATTCAAATCTATCTCATAGATGTTGGTATTACATTTGCTATAATGGTCCATGATGACTTCTGTTTGACTCATTTTCTTTTATTGCAAATACAGCCAAATGAGCTGGTTAACATTACAATTCATATACTACTAAAATACCTTTAATAAAAGTTCAGTAAATGTGGAGCATGTAGGTTAAGTTTTATTTTCTACTTCTGTGTGTGTAAAAATGATGATGTGATCAGAGTATTTTAATTTCTAAATATCAGACATCTTATCAGTTCTCAGGACTGTTCTCAGGATCTCATTAATTTTTATTCTCTAAGAATACTTTCTGTCATATA
Source organism: Girardinichthys multiradiatus (assembly GCF_021462225.1). NCBI lineage: Eukaryota > Metazoa > Chordata > Actinopteri > Cyprinodontiformes > Goodeidae > Girardinichthys > Girardinichthys multiradiatus. The sequence goes on from NC_061805.1 coordinate 15,092,841, forward strand.
TCACACTGGCTACATGCAGAAGTATAGATGATTCTTCTTATGATCATATTCACTGATGTTGGTTTCATTTTGACTATAAAGATTTTATAACTCATTTTCTGGGTATAGTTGATTTACACTGTAGAATGGTCACTGGTTACTGAAGATAACTCATTTAGTGTGACCCACCTGGTAAATTTGGCAGTGTAACCTGCTTTGCTACAACATAAGGTTATTTGGTGCAGAAGATATTTTGTGATAAAAGTACAGAAAGATATAGTCAAGACAAACACGTTGTGCTCAGTGTGTAAAAAGAAAAAAAATGAAGGATAACGTAAGTTTCAAATTTGACTCAGGAAGTTCAGGTTGTGAATCAGTAATCTAACTTTAAATCAGTCTATGAAAATTTTGTTGCCTTATTAATCTTAAGAATTTTGTCAAATACATTCTTATTTGGAGTTTTTTTTCTCCCTGAGTGGTCATTTCCTTTCAACCCACAGGACAGTTTGTTTTGTGGGTGCTTAGTAATACATATAAATTATGTTCATGTTGTGCCTGTAATAAATGTCACACTACAAAGGCAACCGACAGCTCCATGTGCTGCACAAGGTGCCCTTTTTTTCCGCTTGAGCACCTGCCCCCCAAAATGTCTGTGCGCGCCACTGCAGGTAATGTCATTCCCATGCAAGACTTGAAGTCCTCACAGTCCCACGTGCCGGCCATACTTACTTGTCTCCATAGCTGTCAAGGGCCGATGTCACGGACACAACACAGATCACCAATGGAGAACCTGGCTCAAAAGGAAAAGAAACAAAACATTCACTAATGTAAAACTAAGCATGACTGGACTTAACCTAAAAAGGATAGTGGAACTAATCTGGTGTGTAGGTTTTGGTGGCCACATTTATATCAATTATTATGTTTTCAATTTCAGTAGATCTATTTTTAAAATAGGAAGTGGTGGTACTTTAGGGTGACAACAGACAATATACCACACCATGGCTGTTTATTTATAGTAATGTTTAGGTTAATTAACAGGGCTTAATAAGAAAAACAAGAAAACAAGCAAATTCATCAATCAAATATCTAACAAATGTTAAAATGGTGTTAATGTGGTACTTTATTTATACTCCTAACAATCACTTTAAAAATGTAGCGTCTGAAGCATTTTTTGTTGTACTTTCATTTTTAAGTTGATATGGGTTAATTGGGTTTAAATATGGCATAACTCCGAAGCGTGTTTCTTATGGCCACTGACCTTCTGTCCCCTGATCAAAATTACATAGAGTATCATAGGGTGGCTGGAAGGGAAGAGAGCATAAGAGAGGAATGTAGGAATCTATGCGATCTAAAGAGATTGAGCAAAGATGAATTCTCAAAGACCCCTCTCCCTGTAAGCTTCAACCATGTGAAATGTCAGAAGACTGTCTTAAGTTCTGTCTTAACAAACATTTCTTAAATTTTGTTTCCCCACTGAACAAATGTTTTCAAATAAAAGCTTGTATTAAAAATAACAGAGTGGAGTCATACTGCAATAAGAAAAGGAATACTGATTCTACTCATATAAAAATACTACACTGTCTCTGTTCAAAAGATTAATATAAATCCTGGTGCATATTTTAGAAAATATATACACTTTTTCCACAGTTTCTTCATCCCTGTTGCATTTAGATCTAAGACAAAAAACGCATCCCTACCATAACAGCCTTACATAGTAACTTCTATATTAACAATCCATCCATCCATTTTCTACCGCTTCTTCCATAGTGGGTTGCAGGGAAGCTGGTGCCGATCTCCAGCAGTCTACAAACAAGAGGCGGGTTACACCCTGGACAGGTGTACTGTCCATCGCAGGGCAACACAAAGACACACAAACATTCATACCTAAGGGCAACTTAGAGAGACCAATTAATCTAACAGTCGTGTTTCTGGACCCACGTATGCGCGGGGAGAACATGCAAACTCCATGCAGAAAGTTCCCCAGCCGGGAGTCGAACCCAGGACCTTCTTGCTGCAAAAAATATTGTTTCATAATAATACACCCTGAAACTGACATATTTATTAAGTGTAAACAGATGTCACAATGTCCCTGTTCAGGAGGGACTTTGTAACATTCCAGGTGGGAGGATTGATATCCAGCTAAAATGAATAAATAAATCGAAGCAAGGAGAACATGTGTTGCATCTGCATAAAGTGACTGCTAATGTAAAGTAGCAAAACCGAACACTTGCTATAAACATTTCTCAATGAGTGTTTAGATCTTATGTGCTTTTAAGATCATAGGTCTAATGTTTTTTTTGTTTTACAACAAAACCTCTTTATCACTTTTTTCTCTTTGCAAAAAGAGGATGGATACATATTCTTCTATGGAATGTTGATGTGAATAATGATGTAGAGAAAAGCATGTAGTTTTCAACCTAATAAGCCTGTAGTGTCATTCTGTTGTAAAAGTTAAATGCAATTATTCCATGAAAAAACCGCTAGAAACCCACATTTGTTGTTATTTCTATATTTACAAACATTTGTTGGTTCTTTATCATTCTTAGCCAGAGTTTTTAGGAGCCATTGTGAAAGGATGTATTTTATTGCAGCCAAAAGCAAATGTAGTTTTTTTAATAGGCATATTTCTTTTATTTCTTTACAGTTTTACTCCTGGCTGCAAGACAAGTCTTATAGTTATAACTGTGACTATCTAAGTCATAACTTAGATAGACAAACTGCTTTGGCCAATAGGAGAACATAAAAATGGATCATGTCATACTAAAAGGTTCAAAATGCAAAAAGGAATTTACAGATAGCTCAGCTTTTGAAGAGAGTAGTTTTATACCAAAAAGGTCCTTTTCTGTTTGCAAATGTACAGTTTATTTAAGGGATCCAATGTTATACTTATGTATTTAATTATGATACACCTAGCTGAACTATTGGCTGAATAATGTGTCTTTAATTCTGTATACTTAACTAAGAGATTGTTAAATAAAGTCAGTCAAACGATGTGGAAAGAAAATCTTAATACATGTAAGAAAAGCAAAAAGAAAAAGATCTACCCCATCCAATGCTGTAGTAGTAAAAGTGTTTGCTGCCTTCAGAGCCAAACACCTTCACCACCATACTGTAGAGATGTAGACCCTCCACCAGCATCCAGGAAAACGCGCTCAGAAAGAAGAAATGAAGCAGGACAGCCGTGATCTTACAGGGCAGCTGAAATCAGACAAAATCAGAGCTTTAATATCAAGAGCCTCCTCTTATTTACCTTACCTATATGAATGGTGTATTATTCAAAAGTAATTTATTCTTAAATTTCTCAGGTATTGTAAAACAAAATGTTACCAAATTACTGTGAAATGTTTTACACAACAGCATTTTAGCTAGATCTAAATATTACATTTTAATATTCAACATCATTTTCTATAGCCATCATAATAATGATTCTAGTAATGTTATAACCATCATCACTCATATATCAACATCACTACGTTGTCTTAAAAATACAAAATTAACTATTTGCACTTTTTAAACCTGGATATGTATGGAAAAAATAAAACTGAGTGTAGAAAACATATTTTTTTGTTTTCCAGGCACCTTTTGTGTTCCAATGTTCAGAACATAAAAATCTGATTTCCTTAAAACAGATTGCTCAAGAAAGACTGATAATAGGTAATAGATGTAAGGAAACTGAGAATGACCACACCTGCTATGGTTCAATGCACAGATATCATGCAACAGTGGGTAGTTGCAGCCACTAATACATCATCCAGTATTGTTGTCATGACATTGGGAAGAATCTACAGCAGTTATGCACTTGCACATAATCAACTTTTTCAGTTTAAACCAGCATTACTGTCAGGACTTCTAGTTCAAAATGAAATGTCACCAATTATCTCAAGAATTTGAAATTATGAGATAAGGGATTAGCACAAGAAAACAAGGTCAGGAAACTTATTGTAGGAACCTTAAAAATAAGCTTAAAATTGACAACAAAACTGTGTCATAGAGAGATAGTAAGATATGATATAATGAATTTCTTATCACTTCAAAACAAGCATGAGATCTTGTAAACGCAAGATAATGAGATAACTGAACTATTATATGTTAGTATTTTGATATAATGAGCTCATAAAACTGTTATCAATTTCAAGATTTTCATTTCTCTCAATAACAAAACAATTAATCTCTAGATAATTAAAAAATATCTTCAGAATATTTGGCATTTTTAATTCCTGACTCAAATCCCTCTTCATGCAGCTTAATGTTCATTATAAGTGGTTGCTGCTCGGGTGTAAAAATAGATTATGTGCAGAGTTTTAAATCTTGAAGTTTTGAAGAACCACAACACTCAAACCCAAACAATGCCAGAAAAAAGACCTGTCTTATGTGACATCACAAGCATCCTCTGTAATAATAATGGTGCTACAGAGTGTACTAACTGTGCCCGGGTCAAAGCGAGCGCTGATGAGCAGTAGGATCTCTGCCACCAGGATAGCGAAGGACAGGTTGGCATGAATGTGGTAGCGCTGATTACGGATGGTACTAACAGACCTGCACAGCAGCAAAATGAACACATACAGAGAAATCTTGCTCATAATTATGTAATGAAATAGTACTAATGTGACAATGTATTCAATAATAGGTAGTGTGTAACTGATTATTTAAAAAAAGAAGCTAAAAAAGGTCACAGTAACTGTTCATAATACTTACGAAAGAACTGCAAATGTAACCAGAGTGATGGCAAGGCAGAAGATGGAAATTGAACATCCAATATACCCAATGGTTGACAGTGCCATCTTGTGGCCAGCAGTGAGCTGCATAAAGAGACAGATCACTGTCAGCACTGGACAAAGACGTGTATTTTGGCTTAAACAGTGCAGCAATTACACTTATTAAAGAGCTCATTTAAATGGGTTCAATAGGTCTGCTTCACATTAGGAACATTTAAAGGAATGAGAGTATAAAATAAAGCTTATACCATCGACTCTTAACTGACAGACTACTACTTCATGTTATCTCTATGAAGTTTGTTTTAATCTATATGAGCTATATAAATGGTAGAACAAATGTGCTGGAATTTAAATCTGGCAATACATATATACATATACGTGTGTGTGTGTGTGTCACCACCAAAAAAAAGGTCACTCACACAAAAACTCCAATCTTTTCGACGGAGCGCCTTTAGCTTTCATTACAGCACGCATTTACTGTGGCATTCTTTCAATAAGCTCCTACAATGTCACAATATTTAGCTCCATCCAGTGTTGCATTAGGTTTTCAGCAAGATCTTGTATTGATGATGATAGAGTCTGACCACTGTGGAAAATCCAGGTGTTTTTTGGCCAGGCAGTGTGTGTGTATACATATATATATATGCATATATATATTTTTTTTAAGTGCACTGATGTTGTTTTGGTGCTCAGTCTATTTTGAGGGTTCGGTTTTGATTCTCTATGAACTGTCTACACATGTGCCTTGTCATTATGAGAGCAGAGGATTCTCAGCCTTCAAGCAAAAGGAAATGTGGAAAGATCCTTTGCAGCTGAGGGATGAGACAACCCACTAATTAGAGACCTACTGTGGGAAAACATAGCATCAAATACACTTCTTCAGCCTAAAAAGAATACTGCCTCACTTTGCTGCAATACGAAATCCACTTTCCTATTTAAAATAAAATACTATTGTGGATTCTAACCATACTTTCATTGCACGCATGCTCTGTAACAAAAAAGGCATGCATTTTAAAAAGGTTTAAAAGTTTAATGGCTGTGTAACACTGTGCAAGACATCGTTTAGACAGTAATAAATGATTGAGTGATAACTGGTTTTAGAATGATTACATTTTAGTCTTGTGAGACAAAAAAGAACCACAATTGAAAATGCGTATCATTACCATGGTGTTAAAACTCAAGTAAAACTGACATGTAAAAGTATTCAAAACGTTTTCTCACGTGTTAGACCGACAAAAAGCAGTGCATAGTTGTGAAGTGAAAGTACAATTATAATTTTGTTTTAGAAAACTGAAACATGTGCCTTGCATTCTGATCCCCTGTATAAAATCTGGTTTGTAAAGTTACCATAAACGACAGGAGTGTATTAGTTAGCAAACTAGCCACGAGACCAATAGTAACTCTGGAGGAGCTGCTGAAATCCACTGCTCAGGTGGGGGAATTCATTGACAGGGCAACATGCACAAATTTGGCAGAAAGACAAGTCAGAAAAGACCAAAAAAAGTGTTTTGGCCTAAAGGTAAAATTGGATGGCTAAGTCTGGATGAAGACTAACACTGCACATTACCCCTAAAACACTTCTCTGTAGTGGAACATGGTTTTGGCAACATCATGCCTTGGGGATGCTTTTCTTTAGCAGGGAAAGGGAAGCTGGTCAAAGTTGATGGGAAGTTGGATGGAGCTAAATATGAGCCAATACTAGTAGTAAATAGATTCAGCCAGTGTGGCTTGTCGGCCCAGTCAAAGTCCGGATAAATCCAATTGAAAATCTGTAGCGAGATATGAAAATTGCTGCTCGAAGAGACAATCGATCCAATCTGGCTAAGTTTAAACTATTTTGCAAAAAAGAATAAACCCAAAAGACTTTTAGCTATAATTGCATGAAAAGGTGGTTCTACAAAGTATTAATCCAGTGGGGCAGAAAAACCACACATTTCAGGTTTTAAATGTAAACAATTTTGAAAACCATGTCTTTTTTTATAATAATAAACTATGTCTTGTTGGTCTATCTCATAACATCCTATTACAAAATATATTGCAGTTTGTGGTTGTAACAGGACAAAATGTTGATAAATCTAAGGGTTATGAATACTTTCACAAGGCACTGTAGCCTATTCTGAACAATAAACTGTGGTGGGGGGCCTTCCTGTGGGACTGATCACTGTGTGGTAAACCACTAAGACCAGTCAAAATATGATCTTAAAAACAGACTTATTTTCCCAGAGATCCAGAGGATATGGTGTACTTTTGAATAAGAGTGGAAAGCTGGTGATTAACAGCAAGGTTTTCTACATTTGACTATTTGTTTTTTTCACAACGGTGCAGAAAAACACAAGCAGGCCATCTGCATGCTCATGGATGTATTGTATTACTAAAAGACTGCATCCCTCTCTAAGCTTTTTGTCGAACTACAATTAAGCAGTGTTTGACCACTAAAATACATGGAAGCAACATTTATGCACAGACTTTAACAACAGTTCTTCAAAGTCTCTAATGAGTTGTGCTGTGCTTTTAAAAAATACTGCAGCTTATATGATCGTTTTATTATTTAACTAAAATGAAGTTAAGGTGAGGAAATTATCCTTGCTGTTTTTTAGGTTAAGCAGCAGGCAGGAGTACCCCATGCATTACATCTCAGGCTAATGGTTGCATGTTAAAATGCATAACCGTACCAAAAAAAAAAAAATTGATGTGTAAGACTTGATAGTAATAGCTGCCACAAGAGAGTGTTTTCTTGCTGTCAAAGAGCATACAATGAAGGCTTAGGTTTGCAAAGTTCTATATGAACAATCTTTTTGAAGAAATCTTCAGCTTTTTGGGGTTGGAAGGCAGATTGGACCAAAGCACATATGTCTGATTGGGCCAAAACCAGAATTAGCATATCAACCCCAAAAAAATAATATCAAATGTCAAGCAAGGTGGTGGAGGGGTAATGATTTATGCTAGGTATACCTGTGCTTTTTTTAAACCACATGTGATCTGTCTGACAGCTGAAGTTAGGTCATTAACAAGAAAATAAATCCAAACAGAACAGCAGAAAGTTACGTATTGGTATCCGATAGTTCAGAATTCAACCTGATTCAAATTCTTTGGCTGATCAATGGCTTATAAAGCTCAATGAACTGAAGCAACACAGTAAAAAAGTCTGGACCTGAATTTCTCAGCAATAATATGTGAGTGAGATAATCATACAAAAGACAATTACTTGAATTTATTACTCCTTTAAATATAAGGGGTGCAGTCAGTGTTTTTCTTTCCATTTAGTTTCAACATGTCGGCTTGATATTTATTAAATACATGAGCCACTGAAGCATTTCATTGTAATTTTTCAAAATGTTGCCTTGATTAAAAACCTACAAACCTAAACTTGCTTTCTAGCATGCAGTATGTATATCTTAAATACAGAAGCAACAGAAAAAAAACATACCTCCAAATGCACAACTTGCATGAGGATGGCAAAATTGGTAAGATGGTTGCACATACACACAGAATACGAAATGTTTCCATCTGAGCGGACACAGCCTTCGTTAGACCATACTCCCTCATTAGTACTAAAAAAGACAACATGTAGAGATTATTCACATAGTAAACACATTCAGCATTCAAACTGGAGGATAAATAGACAGAAAAGGCTGGGTTTATTTGAGCACTGCTGCAGGGTTCACTTAATCTAATCCTGTGTGGGAGGCACACACACATTGCTGACTCTATTGGCATAATTTAATAATTCACATTTTTTATGAGTTTCAGGGCAAAAGGGAGCGAGAGGAGGAAGTCTTTGAATCCAACTAAATCAGACTCCTTTTTAAAATGATTTATGCCCTCTGAACAGCTTTTTGGATCCAAGTTATAGAGCACCCTATCTCTGCAGAGACTGAAACGGAAGGGACAAAAACTGAAAATGCAACACATGTAAACCTGGATGTTTTTGATTTGAATAAGTAAAAAGGAAATAGACCTTTTCCAAATCTATATGTTTTTTTCTCCTTATAATTTATGGTCTCACAGACTGAAACAGCAAACATCAAAAAGAAAGAAAGAATTGAGATAAGATTTGTGCTACATCTAAAAGAGAGATTTAGCATTAAAACAATGGACACTGACCCACCTGTAGTCCAAAAAGGCACAGTAGAGGAAGACTTTGTTGCTTTGATTTAACATTTGGTCTTGCTGTTCTTTAGTCTGAAAAGGAATGGTAAAATAAAATGAACATTTTCAAATTTTCGAAATCACAAAAACAAACAAAAAAATACGTACAAAAATGATAATGGCATTAGGTATCGCATGTGTAAAGGGGATAATTACTAAAAAAAGAAGCCAGGATGCTACCTTTATAACAAAATCAAATAAAAAAAAAGGTTTCTCTGCTTGACTATATCTACAATAACAGGAGACACGTACCTAATAATTCAACCATTTAAGCAGCATAAAAATCTCTCCATTCGTCAAGATTCTTATTTGACCTAAAATCACTTTTTCCATGTCACTTCTTGTTATGAGCTTTGGAATCTCCAGAGACAGTGATCTAATGGCTACATCACAAGCATGCAATAATTGGGGCTTGGCCCGGGTTTCAGTTCAAACCACTACCCTGCTCAATCTGTAATCTTAGAGAGAAAACAACACTTACACCGACTGGAAAAGCGCATAAACTGCATAAAAGCGAAACTGCACACTTCTTCCTAGTCCCTACACTTCAGCTTTCTAAATCTGGATGAGATGGACTACGTCTGCGCCATTTCCTACTGCAAAACAAGCAAGTGCAACTGACAGCCCGTCTATCTGGTTCTTGGCCCCCTGAGCCTGCTGATTAATATTAAAAAGCATACCACAATACCTTGACTTCATTTTATAATCAGACTGCTGCTCCTCATTTGTCTGTTTTGCACATGCAACTCTTTAGTCATCACATGCTGGACAGTTTTTAATGCAGTCCTGGTGCATTCAAAACTGAAAGGACATCCCCCCCATAATCACCAGTTGCTGGCTAATTTCAAGGAATTTGTAAAATAAAAAGAAACATGAAGGGGAGACAAAACACAGCTGGCAGACTGTAAGCATTTCATCATGTTGTCAAATATGCTCTTACTAAACCTTTCATGTTTCTTTGCAATGAAAAGGGACTGATTAAACAAAAACAGTATACAAAGGCTCATTGTCAGTCCCTGATACGTACAAGACACCACGTGACACATTCGTCAACAAACACACGTCCTCTCTGACAAGTGCAAATAGTAAACCTAGCTTGCCCTTTCCAGTCGACATCTGAGCAGGGTTTAGTGATCTAATTGTCTCTTTTGAGCATCGTAAGATGCTGCTCCCACCCCCAGCCCCTTGAGTCGTATGGCCTCAGAATTTACCAGCCAAGACTGTAGCTGGAGCTCCAACTCTTTATTAAGAACAGGAGGCCAACAAACACCGCCCAGGAAATTAACCATAGACTCGTAAGAGGAGCAGAACAGAGAGGACAAAGAGAAAGGGAGAGCTAACAACAGCGACAGGCTGATAAGGGAGAACAATCTGAGGGACAGAGGATGATAAATCATTGTCATAGTGTCACTGGTGCTTCTGTGTTGTGGAGTGGTATTTGGCAGGCCGTGAAACAGAGTTTCAGTAGCTGTGCTTTTACTGACTGACTCACAGCAGTTGGTGAAAGTCAGAGAAAAATCTTAATTGAACTGAGGGCCGCCATGTCTCGAAAGGCCTTCTGCATCCTTAACTTAAAGTATGTGTGCTTTATAAAAGTATGCATATCCTTCAAGCATACTCATCACATTTTGTCTCATTACAACCACACAATTCAGTGTATTTCATTTGGATTTAATCTGATAGATTGGCACAAAGAAATATGTCATTTGTTAAGTAAATAGGAAAAGGATGTATGGTTTTTCATTTTTTTCTTTATCAATCAAAAACTGAAAAGTGTGGCATGTATTTTATTCAGCCCTCTTTTCTCTGAAATAATATTCAGTGCAACCTATTGCCTTCAGAAGTAACTTAATTAGCATCATGAGGACCAACGAACAGACCAGACAGGTGAGAGATAAAGGAGTTGAGCATTATAAACAGGAAAATCTCACAGAACACTGTTTCATCGATCATCTGAAAGTGGAGAGACCATGGCACAAGTGGAAACCTATCAAGACATGTTTTTAACTAAGCAGACAGGTTGGGAGAGCATTAATCAGAGAAGCAGCCAAGAGACCCAGTTTAGCTCAGGAGGAGCTGCATAGATTCACAGCTCAGGTGGGAAAGTCTGTTAAAAGGCTAACTATTATTCATGCACTAAGCAAATCTGGAAGCTTGGCAAGAGGAAAGCCATTGTTGTAAGAAAGCTATAAGAGTCCTGTAGAATGTTTGCAGCAAGTAATTTTTTGGCCTATATGCAAAAAACTACAATACCATCCCCTTGGTGGAACTTGGTGGTGGCAACATTATGTTGTGGGGACGCTTTTCTTCGGTAAGGACAGGGGAGCTGGTGACAGGTGTTGGGAAGATGTATGAAGCTAAATGCAAGGCAATCCTTGACAAAATCCTCTTATGACACTTTAGAAAGATGTAGAGGTTCACCTTTGACACTAAACATACACCCAGGGCCACAAATGGAAGAGTTTAAATCCAAGTATATTCAAATATTAGAATGGCACAGTCAAATTCAACATAAAATCTGGGCCAGACTTGAAAAACATAATATAACAATAACATAATATCCAATCTTACAGAATGTGAACTATGTTGCAAAGGAAAATTTGCAAATTTCAAAGTTGGTAAAAACATTAGTCAAAGGTTTTGCAGGTGTAAGTGCAGTGAGAGGTGGTTCTAGAAAACATTGACTAAGGTCATAATCTGCTTGTGTAAGGGGAATTTTGGGTCTGAGTTCTATCTGCTTTCTCTCCACTGCTATGTTCTTCAGTTGCTGTTATTTCAACCCATTCATGTTGAAAAGGTTAATCATTCACTCTTGTGTTTAAATTACTTTCTTGACATCCGGTGTTAGATGAGGCTCTGTGTTTTAAAATGTTCCCCAGCAAATATGTTTCCTGCTGTTGGGACCCAGCCATGGAAACAACATCAAAACTCCTGTACACACTTTTCTGGAACTTTCAAAATAAACTGCATTTAACTGACTTCCAACAACTGAGGAAAGGGGGGTAGCAGCAGACTTCCCATGATGCCACTGTCTGAATAAGAGCATCCTCTCTCCAACAAGCCGACCTCTTCCACCGGTGATCATCGGGATAGGAGGGGAGCAGCGCGCTGATGTCTCTTTGCTGGCAAACAGACATAAATTCTTCAACTGGATCCAAGAGTGTCATAAGATCATGCAATCATATGCACAAGTTAAGTATGAATGAATAACTGTTTGTGTACCCAGTATTCATTCATAAAAACGGGAATTAAGGTGCACGCCTGGCTTGACTTTCTCTCTGAGGCCTGCAGAAGCAAACTGTGACCCAGAGAAGTCCCTGCAGAGACGTTGTCTCTAGAAGCCGAGTGAAGCGGTTTTCCTTGCCTGAGAGGAAGACAAACAAGTAGCCGCATTACGGCAGTTAACGTGCAGTGTGGTTGGTGGACACAACGAGCCGTCTTTCATCCACAGCTCCAGAGGTTAGCTGGAAGCTAACCCTTTGTTCACAGAGCTCTCTTCAAATTTCATCATCGCCCGGACAGCTTTTCCTCAGCACAGCTCATACGAGGTTAGGTTTGGGCAGAATAAAATAGAAGTGATTTAGATTGAAATGATCTAAACGTTTTTCATTTTATGAAGTTTGGTTTTGTTTGTGTTGAACTCTGCTATCTTGGTGCTAGCAGAATACCTTCAGCACACGTTCAGTTTTGTGTTCTTTGTCTGTGTTTTAAGGTTAAGACAAACTTTATTTAAAGGAGGGATTTTAAACAGAACATTGATCATAACGCGCCATCCGCGCTCATGCATTTTAACCCTTTATGTGTTTGACTCTGTTGCTAAGCTATCAGCTTCTTTGTTAGCTTCAACTGCTAACAGCTAAGGACATGTGCTTGCTGCCAAATAATATTTACCCAGAAAGGTTTAGTTTTCAATCCAGTAAATAATAGTTCCCCAAACATCATTTTACCAAGTTTGATAACTAAATAAACACCATTAAGCCCCATTTCTCCAGAAAGATTTGGCTCTTTTCCAAAATACTCCCTTAATAATATTTCTTTAAATATTATTTGAATAAATAAAGGCAGCTAATGAGGCACCGTTGAGAAATGGTCATCCAGAAGGTTGGTTTTATTCAGCAGATCATTATTTATAACATTATTTTATTAAAATATTTGATCTGATCTTGCATTGTGAATGGTTGTCTAAACGTTCGCTGTTTATTGCGTAAATTGGTTCCAAGACTAACTTAACTTAATTTCCAGATTCTTCAAGATAATCCTTGGTTCTCAAACATAAACATTGCATGGTAATGTTGCATCACTCTTTTTGGTCATGGTTTTCAATCATCTTTAATCAACTTGTTTATATTGTACATAGCCTATTAGTCTTCGTTATTCTTTAATTCTGCTTAGTAGTTTAGTTGGATTGTTTTAGCATAGTAAAGAGTTTGTTGATTGAAATATGTTTGACTTTGAGTTGACTTATTTTTGTTAATAAATTATTGTATTTTAAAAAATTGTGTGAATTCATTCCATGTGAGTTTATGCTGTTCAATAATGTCAGAGCTCGTCTCACACCTTTCTATTTTGTCCTAATACCATCGCCTTACTGGGCTGGTATTCACAGGACAACCCTTAACAGACCGAAATATTATTTGATAAAATATTAAAATATTAATATTAAATAATAATCTCAGATTTCTAATCCCAACACTGCATTGCAAACTATTCTTGCATACAGTAAATACAGTATATTTAGAGAGAAGCCACAGTTGATGGGAACTAGTAAATATGCCAAAAGAGAAACCAACAAAAGAAAAACTTTGGGGATAATCTCTCACAATGCTTTGCTTTTATCAGACTTTAAACCCAAAACTCTGACATCAATTGAAATAACAGCTACAAATTCAATGTGACAGGCGAGACCAAAATTTGAAACAAATGGCAGCAAAGCCAATTGAGTCTTAGCTGCCAGCTGAAACAGCTGCTCAGCAATCTAAATACAGTAAACCATATTGTAACTCCACTTGTACCACTGTCATCTCTTTGAAACCGGTGGAGTAACAGGCATTGATGGCTTCTGCTTAAACGTCTGCTCTTGTCAAGCTTCTAATTTGACTTTCACAGCAGATACAGTACTTGTCCCATTACTTAACAAGCAAATCATTAAAGGAAACACATTGTCCAGCAGCTCAGCTTAGATCACTATCTTCTGTCCCACCAAGTCAGAAGATCCTGAAGCGACAAAACAGATCTCAAACTGCAAAACCAACAGTTTATACTGAACCTAAATAGATGTAAATTCCATCTGGTGTTTCCAAAACATTATAAAACTTGTCTTGACTCAGTTTCCATGATTTGATTGCCTTTACTTTATAGTGGAGAAATGTAAGGTATTGGTAAAATGAACAAAACTAGATCCAGGTGGCGATTTGGGGTGCATGACATCTCCTTGTGTAAGTTAAATACTTACATAGTTTCTTGCCCAGATTTCTACACTATTGTTTGACAAATGCAAAATAGTCAGAACTCAAGTCAGGACTCAAAATACCATGCAAGGCATACAATGTGCCCCAAATTTAGTCTAACACAACTGCTGATATTCATTCAGAATGAATGTAAGTAGTATCTTTATTCAGAATACAATGCAAATTCCAAATTGCTCTTAGCTTAAAAAGGCAATTTTTGGTTTGATTACAAGGTTTTCCTTTGCCATGGACAATGTCTATTTCCATCCAACACTGGCACAAAAATAACAAGCCACAGGAGGAGACAGACATAATCTAGCAGAGAAGTCTGAAAAAGGACTTGGGTTGTGCAAAATTTAAAAGGAGGAAAAAACTGAATAAATATACAATAGCATGAGCGGTGAAGTGAAATGAGAAACCGTCTCCTTTTCCTTCAAATGCTCCAAATATTTTCAGAGTAAGGAGGTCCAAGGTACAATTTCCACTTATTCTATTTGGTATAAATTTGAATATTGTAATGTAAACAATATTTACTATACATATCACCTGTTGTTGCAATGTGCTAAAAAAAGGGGGAGACTTTTATCTATCCGGGGTTTCAAAACAGAAAGACCATATGGGGACAACTTAAAGGAGGTTTGCGTACTCTTCTGAAAGTTAGTATAGGAAGCAAAGACCTTAAAGCAGCACATCTGGAGGGGCAAGAAAAGTGTTACACCAGTTAATACACAAAAAGCTCACTGAGCCATCTTACACGACAGCATCATTGGACCTGTGACTGATTGAGCACAGAACTAACAACGCTTTTCAGCAGTGGTGGCCCTTAATCTGATCCACACACAGCGCGCAGAGTAACAACCTGAATCCATCCAGCAAAACACTACGGCCGTTTGAATGAGATCATGGCATCAAGGGACGTGTGAAAAGACATGCAGCTGTGGTCTCTGCTCACTCTCCTTGGTGGACAACAAAAACAAGGAGACGTGTTGAGTCGCTCGGGGTGTGAGGAAAATTGTGGACAATTAAACAAGTCCTGAAGTGATAGTTGCAGGGTGGGTGGTGGGTGTTCACAGAACAAAAACAACTTTCTTTCTCATCGTAGAGATGACTAAGAAAACAAAGGTATAAGCTGTGGTCTGGATGCATCAGGTGCTAAAAAATCAGTCAATAAGAGCAAGGAAGATCCTACATGAATGCTGCCCTGGGCAAGCCCCTCCTTCTTCATCCTGTCCCAACAAATAGCCCACTGCCACATCACTCTGAAAAAGATGTGTTCAAAACTAGTCTTGCTCAGAAAACCTTATGCCTCAGGCTGTACATTTGTGACATTAGAGTTGCGTTAAAAAGGGGAGTGTTGAGGAAGGGGTTGTAATGAAACTCTTTAAATACATCTGGCAAGTGAGGAATGGGAATGACCAGACCTCCATCTGTGATTGATCAGTGGTGTGTTGGCTCGCTGTTGGCTTGTATTTCTCTGTGGGTGTTGGTGTATGGATGGGTGTGGGTGGTTGAGGGAGACGGAGGTATTTTCCCACAAGGTTTAAGTTAGGAGTGGTCAGGAAGCTATAAAAAGACTGACAAAGGCACAAGCATTATTTTGATGAAGAGAGCTGATACCCACAGCTTAAATACATAGATTAGCTGTGGGAATCAGATATGCTAAACAATCTTTCTGTGTTTTTTTTAGTTACTAAAGATTCAATCTATTGTTCTACCTTCAACATTTAAAGGAAGCAGAGGTCTTTATGAACACAAGCCATGCATTTTCCTTTTCTGCAGCTACACTTATGCTTACCTCCTGCCAAGTCTTTGTCACCATGCTTTTTAATAGGTCAAAGGTGATTGACACAATAACTGGAAAAGCTAATATTCTATTCTAAATATTGTACTTAAGTGTGATGTTGCAGGTAGGTGAGTAACATCAGTACTCAAAGCTCTTTTTAATTCTGGGCATATCTGACGCTACAAGGAGTAACTTTTTATCTCTGCAGTTAGAAAGAGTTCCTCTCAAAAGTGATCTGTTACACTGCAAGGTTTTCTTGCATTATATGCAAGTCCTCTTCAGGTGACCCCACAGATTTTCAGCCAGATTTAGTTTCGTATTCTGGCTTGCCCATTCCAAAACCTTGGTTTGCTTTTTATTAATTCATTCTTTTGTGGATTTGGGTGTGTGTTTGGTCTAACTGTGATGCTGATGAATAAAATCTGTCTTCATCTTTAGCCTTTTAGAAGACACCTAAAGATTTAGAGTGAGATCTATTTAAAACTTCATCCGCTCTGACAATAACCAAAGTTCCATGTGAAAAAAAACTAACCCCAGAGCATGATGGCACCATCTACATATTACATTGGTGTTCTTTGGATATTTTGCAGTTCTGTTTCTGTGCCAGACATTTGTGAATTGTGTCTCAAAAGTTCCAGTTTGGTTCCATCAGACCACAACACATTCTCCCCCAGATTTTAGCTAGGCAGGAACGTTTTCTGTCTTTCAACACTACTCGATAGCCTAGGCAAAACACCATAACAATACACAGCAGGTTGTTGTAGAACACAACCAGTACGTGTTGTTCCTGTCGACCTCCTGGCAGCTTCCCTGGCCAGTTTTTGTCTTGCCTTTTATGAGCTTTGGAGAAATGTGTGATGTCATCTTTAATTATTGATGATTGTCTTTATTGTGTTATAGGATGCTACGATTTGTTGTACTCTTCTTCTGACTGATACCTTTGGGTTAAGATATTTTTTTGATTCTTTGTAACCCCTTCAGAAGCTTCTGTTGAGCTGAGGAATGCAAATCAGCAAATGCCAGCAAAATCATGCTTAGAAAGCAAACTTTTCATAAAATTAATCAAATACATTATGATTGATGGTGGGTGTGGCTTAAGGAGGATGGAATAATTAAACTCAAAAGGTGCTTAACAAAGTTAAAGTTAGAAATTTGTATTTTGAGTTACAAAATAATAAAACATTTTAAGTTGACTGAGATAGAGACAAACAATACACACAATACTGTTGTGCTGGCTGAGCTAACTTTAGTGACAGTGAGGCAACGATCAGTATTGACAGGAAACTCACCCTCAAACTCAAAAGCTGTTGGTCAAATCATCTTTCCTTTCACTCTACACTGTGAAACGAGCATCCTTTTAACTAGTTTACCCAATGCCAGTGATATTATGTGATATTATGTTAGAGAAGCAGACAAAAAGTGTCAGAATCCGTGGTGTGCCTGCCTGCAGCTAACCCTTTTAACATTATGACAGAACGCTCAGGCCTGCCGGACCCCGCGGAGAACCTCCAGAGACCCTAGCTGAGCACAGCCAGCAGATCCTTTCACATGATTCTATCCTCCGGGAGATTCTGGATCTCAGGTAGAGCAGCTGGTTTCGCTCCTCCAGCAGGCTTGTAACCAGACCACCTCAGCACCAGAGCCCTCCACTCCGGTAGGGGGCGCAGCCGCTTACCCTCCGCCTCAGCAATACCAGCACTTCTGCGAGGTAACCACCCACAATCCCGAAAGATATTCGGGGGAGGTGGGAGGTTGTCGCGGTTTTCTGCTTCAGTGCTCTTTAGTTTTTAATAGGTCGCCCCATTCTTTTCCTCATGATGAAGGAAAGATATCTTATATTCTGGGCTTATTAACTGGGAGGGCACTCCAGTGGGCAGAGGCGAGGTTTTCTTCCACAAGCAGTTTCCAGATATCATATGCAGACTTTGAGTCAGAGTTTAGAAGAACATTTGAATTAGGTTTTGATCAGACAAGTCTTGCTCACAGGTTCTGGACATTAAAACAGCGTAATTGCTCAGTGGCTGAGTTTTCTATAGATTTCCGCCCTTTAGCTGCAGCTTCTGGCTGGAACACCAGCGCATTAAAGGCAGAATTCTTTCAGTCTTTGGACCAGGCATTAAAAGACGTGTTAGCCCTAGTATATTGACCTAGCCGTCTGCCTTGATTCCCGTCTCAGAGAGAGAAGGCGAGCTCGCTTTGAAAGAGCTGCCGGTAGACCCCCGCTAGCGGCTCACTTTGTGTCACTTGATCGGCAGCCTCAGCTGAGTGCTCCCGCCGAGCCCGAGCCCATGCAGGTGGGAAGGGCTAGACTCTCGCCCGGTGAGCAGAGGTGGCAGCGGGAGGCTGACCAGTGCTTTTACTGTGGAGCCTCAGATCATTTCATTTCTTCTTGCCCCATTCGGTCAAAAGGGGGGGTCTGTCAGTCTTAAAGGGGCGGCCGACGGACCAGCCTGTTAGCCTAGAAGCCCCTAGATTTACTCTGCCTGCAGTGTTGTTTAGAAACATTAGTTCCAGATCACTTCCTGTGTTAGTTGACTCGGGTTATGAATTAAACTTAATAGATCAGAAACTTGTAGAAGAAGAGGGTATTTAATCTAAGCCTCTCTCTCATCCACACCAGGTTCTAGCTTTAGATGGGCTGTCATTACATCAAATAACTCATCGCACTCTGCCTCTGGAGTTAGTGGTCTCAGGTAATCATAGGGAGATAATTTCTTTTTCAGTCTTCCCTATAGCTCAAAGCTCGTTGGTTCTCGGGTTTCCCTGGTTGCGGCTCCATAACCCCCATATTAATTGGGCTGAACGCTGGGTGGAGGCCTGGTCTGAGAGCTGCCTCCAGTCATGTTTACATTCTGCCATCTGCCCCACTTCTGCTCCCGTTATTTGTAACGAGGAGGAGACTCCGGACTTGGCCCGAGTCCCTCCCGAGTATCATGACCTCAGACCAGTGTTCAATAAATCACGAGCCCTGTCATTGCCCCTCCACTGGCCGTATGATTGCACAATAGATCTTCCTGGCGCTCCTCTGCCTTCTAGCCGTCTATATAAGATCTCTGGTCCTGAAAGACGGGTTATGGAAAACTATATAGCGGAGTCCCTAGCGACTGGTATAATCCACCCATCATCCTCACCCCTGGCTGTGGGTTTTTTCTTTGTTGGTAAGAAGGATGGCACTTTACGCCCCTGTATAGATTACAGGGGTCTTAACGCTATCACTGTTAAGAACAAGTACCCTTTGCCGCTCCTAGCCTCCGCTTTTGAGCCCGTTCACGAGGCCACTGTGTTTTCTAAACTGAACCTCAGAAACGCCTACCACCTCGTCAGGATCCGCCAGGGGGATGAGGCGTTTAAGACCCCCCTATGCCACTTTGAGTATCGAGTCATGCCTTTTGGACTGTGCAATGCACCAGCGGTGTTTCAGGCCCTGGTCAATGACGTGCTAAGAGACTTCCTGAATGTTTTTGTTTTTGTATATTTGGACGATATTTTAATCTATTCTAGAGACCTCGAGGAGTACTGCCGCCATGTCCGGCTAGTCCTTCAGCGCCTCCTGGAGAACAGACTATTCGTCAAGGTGGAGAAGTGCGCCTTCCACCAGTCCACCATCAGCTTCCTGGGATTCATTTTGGAGGGTGGACAGGTTCGCGCTGATCCCGAGAAGGTGAGAGCAGTGTTAGAGTGGCCAGTTCCGGATTCACGCAAGAAGCTTCAACAGTTCTTGGGATTCGCAAACTTCTACCGGAGGTTCATCCGGAACTACAGCCAGGAAGCAGCACCCCTTACAGCGCTGACTTCCATCAAGGTGCCATTCAGCTGGAACGCTGACGCCGAGGCCGCTTTCACCCGCCTGAAGGAGAGGTTCTCTCAGGGCCCGGTTCTGATCCACGCTGATCCCTCAAAACAGTTTACCCTGGAGGTGGATGTCTCGGACACCGGGGTTGGAGAGGTCCTCTCCCAGCTTTCTGGCCAGGACGGACGACTTCATCCGTGCACCTTTTTTTCCCGTCGCCTGACATATGCTGAACGGAATTACGAGGTGGGAGACCGCGAACTACTGGCCATCAAGCTGGCCTTGGAGGAGTGGAGGCATTGGTTGGAGGGAGCTGAACATCCCCTACTGGTTTGGACAGACCACAAGAATCTGTCCTACATTCAGTCAGCTAAACGCTTAAATTCTAGACAGTCACGTTGGTCACTTTTCTTTTCCCGTTTTAACCTGTCCATTTCTTTTAGACCCGGCACAAGGAACCTTAAGCCTGATGCTGTCTCCCGCCAGTTTGGACCTGAAGATTCTGAAAAGAAGGCTGAGCCCATCCTACAGGGGTTGGACAATGAAACTGAAACACCTGGTTTTAGACCACAATAATTTATTAGTATGGTGTAGGGCCTCCTTTTGTGGCCAATACAGCGTCAATTCGTCTTGGGAATGACATATACAAGTCTGCACAGTGGTCAGAGGGATTTTAAGCCATTCTTGCAGGATAGTGGCCAGGTCACTACGTGATACTGGTGGAGGAAAACGTTTCCTGACTCGCTCCTCCAAAACACCCCAAAGTGGCTCAATAATATTTAGATCTGGTGACTGTGAAGGCCATGGGAGATGTTCAACTTCACTTTCATGTTCATTAAACCAATCATTCACCAGTCTTGCTGTGTGCATTGGTGCACCGCCTTCAGGATACAGTGTTTGAACCATTGGATGCACATGGTCCTCAAGAATGGTTCGGTAGTCCTTGGCAGTGACGCGCCCATCTAGCACAAGTATTGGGCCAAGGGAATGCCATGATATGGCAGCCCAAACCATCACTGATCCACCCCCATGCTTCACTCTGGGCATGCAACAGTCTGGGTGGTACGCTTCTTTGGGGCTTCTCCACACCGTAACTCTCCTGGATGTGGGGAAAACAGTAAAGGTGGACTCATCAGAGAACAATACATGTTTCACATTGTCGACAGCCCAAGATTTGCGCTCCTTGCACCATTGAAACCGACATTTGGCATTGGCATGAGTGACCAAAGGTTTGGCTATAGCAGCCCGGCCGTGTATATTGACCCTGTGGAGCTCCCGACGGAGAGTTCTGGTGGAAACAGGAGAGTTGAGGTGCACATTTAATTCTGCTGAGATTTGGGCAGCCGTGGTTTTATGTTTTTTGGATACAATCCGGGTTAGCACCCGAAAATCCCTTTCAGACAGCTTCCTCTTGCGTCCACAGTTAATCCTGTTGGATGTGGTTCGTCCTTCTTGGTGGTATGCTGACAGTACCCTGGATACTGTGGCTCTTGATACATCACAAAGACTTGCTGTCTTGGTCACAGATGCGCCAGCAAGACGTGCACCAACAATTTGTCCTCTTTTGAACTCTGGTATGTCACCCATAATGTTGTGTACATTTCAATATTTTGAGCAAAACTGTGCTCTTACCTTGCTAGTTGAACCTTCACACTTTGCTCTTACTGGTGCAATGTGCAATCAATGAAGACTGGCTACCAGGCTGGTCCAATTTAGCCATGAAACCTCCCACACTAAAATGACAGGTGTTTCAGTTTCATTGTCCAACCCCTGTACCTCCTAGTTGCACGGTCGGTTTTCTGACCTGGGAGATTGAGAACCTGATGCAGCGAGCCCTACCGACTGACCCTGGACCTGGTACCGAACCCCCGGGACGGAAGTACGTACCCGAATCGGTGCAATCCAAACTGATCAACTGGTTTCATTCCGTCAAGTTCTCCGTCCACCCGGGCATCAGTTGAACCGTTGCTTCCGTTTCCAGAAGGTTCTGGTGGCCGTCCCCGCACAAGGATATCAGAGATTTTGTGAATGCCTGTACTGTTTGCGTCAGGAACAAGGCGCCTAACCGTCCTCCTGCCGGCCTCCTCCAGCCTCTTAGTGTACCCACTCGACCATGGTCACACATCGCTCTGGTCTTCGTCACTGGCCTGCCCAACTCCCGTGGGATGACCGTAATCCTAACCATAATAGATCGATTCTCTAAGGCCTGTCATCTGGTTCCACTACGGAAGCTGCCATCTGCATCACAGACAGCCAAGCTGATGACCAAGCACATCTTCCGTCTCCATGGCATCCCGCAAAGTTTGCTGTCTGATCAGGGACCCCAGTTCACCTCCCAGGTCTGGAGACACTTCTGCACTGCCCTGGGGGCCAAGGTGGCGCTGACCTCTGGCCACCATCCCCAGACTAATGGCCAGGTCGAGTGCCTTAATCAAGAGCTGGAGGCAGCTTTACGATGTGTGACCTCAACCAACCCTGCCGACTGGAGCTCTCACTTGGCCTGGGTCGAATACTCACACAATTCTCACGTCTCAGAAGCCACCGGCCGCACACCCTTTGAGGCCTCCCTGGGCTATCAGCCACCCTTGTTCCAGGCCGACGAAGCCGCTATTGCGGTACCTTCAGTTCAACGTCACATCCGGAGATGCAAGCGGATTTTGGATGCAACGGTTCAAGCGCTTCATCGGATGTCTGCCCATAACAAGCGCTATGCTGATCGACAACGTGTTCCCGCACCTACGTACCACCCGGGTCAGAAGGTCTGGCTCGCTGCTCGGAACATCCCATTAAAGTCCCTATCCTGTAAGCTCTCCCCCAGGTTCATTGGGCCATACGTAATAGAGTCCCTACTGGGACCCACTTCTGTCCGCCTTCGTCTGCCTTCCAGTTTCCGGGTTCACCCAGTTTTTCATGTCTCCTAACTGAAACCTGTCCAGACCAGTATGCTCTGCCCTCCAGCCGTGCCCCCTCCTCCCGCCCGGGACTTCCAGGGCCACCCTGCCTACACCGTCCGCCGGATTGTGGCCTCCCAGCGGCGGAGCCGTGGGTCGCAGTACCTTGTCGACTGGGAGGGCTACGGTCCTGAGGATCGCACCTGGGTGCCCGGCTCCTTCATCCTGGATCCTGCTCTGCTCCGTGACTTCTGTGCAGCCCGACCTGCTGTTCCTGGGCCACCAGGAGGCGGCCGTTGAGGGGGGGTGGTGTCAGAATCCGCCTGCAGCTAACCATTTTACCGACAGGTGCCATTGCTTGGATGTGCTGGAGAAGGGACAGGTGCAGCTCATCAGGCTTATCAACTGGGCAGTATATGAAGAGGCCGCGCCTGCACATTGTTGCCTGAGCGTTTTGCCCTTGCGGTACAGCTACTGGTCTCCCCTGAAATCTAGTCTTGTAGTTTGAAAGTTATTTCTGAAATTTTCTGTAAACTTGCACTGATTTTGCCTGTCCTGACACTTCCAGGTGCCTTACCTCTGGATCCGACAGAGTTGACCAGAGATTTAAAGAATCGGTCTGAACCGAGTCTCGAATTGAACCTTCAGGCTGACTCTTCTGTGAGCCACCAGCGAAGCGAATCCTGTCCGCCCTCCCAGCACCTTCTGTCGGCCCCGTCTCAATGAACATGGCGGTCAAGGCGAGCCACTCTCTCTTACACCACTGGATCTATGACCATTCCCCCCGGCGGGTTTCCCTGCGCTTACCTGTAAGCTGCACAATCAGTTCTGGTGCGTTTTCTGAGGTCCAGTTTGTAACTCTGCTCTTCTCCCGCAGCCAGACGGTTACAGTCTTGTTTTCCGTTCCCAGGATCATTTGTTTAAATAAACATTCACTAATCTCATCTGTCTCTGGTTGTTCTCTACATGTGGGTCTGGTTGGCAGTTAACATTATGACAAAAAGTTAGTGTATGTCTTTATATGGGTCTATTAATGTTTACCTACAAATGCCAACGCCTCAAATCCTTTTTTCTGTTCTTCGCTGCTCGCTGTTTCCCAAACTGAACCACAATCAAACAAAAGGAATAAATCAGTGATGGAGACAGACTCCAATCAACACCACAGAGTAATGCAGTGAGAGGGCATGTGGAAATCCAGCAGACCTGTTAACACCTGCTCTCTGCCATATTAGAGGCAACAGGCAACAGTATCTCAGCTCCGACTGAGTCAGCTTCTGAGTTGCTCAGCTGAGCTGTTCTTTGAGTCAAAAGGGCATTAATCAAGAGAGCAGGGTCGCTCCGACATCAACGACTAGCTTTGACCTCAGCTTGACTGAGTACCTGCCACAAGACAAGGTTATTTACAGGTTGGTGATCCATGCAATCTGGTTTCTGGTATTATTATTTTTTTATCAAAGCAAGTGTCAGATAAAAGACAGAGAGATTGGTATCTGTTGCATGAGTGGACTGTTTATACTGCAGACAGCACACAAGACTTGTAACTATGGCAGCATGGATACATTAATGAGAGAGTTCACACATTTCTGTTTGAGACCTCCACAATGTTTTAATGGACTTGCTGAGTACTCTTCTAAAGAGGGAAGTCAGATATGAGACAAAACATAGCTAAGAATAGTGTGTCATGTGTAGACGATTTTGAGGTTAAGCCAGCTAATGCAGGTCATAAAGACTCCATTGTATTTGGAAAAATGCATTTTAAAATTTATATTTTATGCTTAATTGTTTGGAAGCACAATATCTGGAGTTTATTTCATTTATTTGGCAGAAACACACTTAGGTTTGTGAAAGATACCTTTTTCTTATTGTCTCACATTACTTTTACTCCTAAATATACTTTTTACTTTTAATTAAAGAAATTAATTTAATTGGTGCAGACCGGGACACAGTATTACCATCCTCTTCTGGTAAGGTAACACTTCTGCTGCACAATTCTGTCATAATTAAATGTTCAGCTTCATGGTCGTCATACAGTTTTAGGAGATATCTGGACTGCAGCAGAGTGAAGTTGTGCTGTTATAAGTCTTACAGTTGAAATATGGAGTTGTCCTAGTGGAAAAACATCCAGGCTCCCAGGAAAAGCTATCATCCTGATGACAGAAAGTCTCTATTTTAAATTCCAACCTATGTCTGAGCAAAACCTTTACAGCCCAGCCAGGCCATTGATACTGATGTGGCCCAAAACCATCTCTGCTGACATCCTTGGTACCCATTGATGAACGCTGGCTGACTGTGTTTAATAAAAGAAAACTGAAATGTAGAGTTTTCCAACCAAAGAGCGTGTGTCCAATGTTCACCTATTTATACAAGATGAGCTCATGCACTTAGACGTCGTTTGTAGTCTTGCGCAGAGCTCGGAGATAAATGGCTGTCCATTGCGTCACAGTTTCAGGGTACATTTCTGGATACAGAGGTGGACTGTGTTCAGTGACTGTAGTTTACCTTGCTGTGAAAAGTCTTTGCCCCCATATAGATTCCTTCTGTTTTTGTTTTGTCCCATTTGTTTGTTTCAAATAATGAACACCTGTTAAATTATGAACTGAATTCAACTTCCCTAGCCCCAGCCAGGCCTGATTACTACTTGACCTGTATAATCAATAAATCACTGAAATAAAACCTATTTGACAACACAAAGTAGGCTAAAAAATCTCAAAAAGAAACACATCATTACTTAATCTAAATAAATTCAAAAATAGATTAAAAACAGCCATTGACATCTATCAGTCTGGAATGGGTTACAAAGCCATTTCTGAGGCTCAGAGACTCCAGTGAAGCACAGTGAGAGCCTTATCTACAAATGTAGAAAACATGAAATAGTGATGAATCTAGCTAGGAGTGGTTGGCCTAATAAAATTACTCCAACAGTGCACTGCAGCTGCTCCAGAAGGTCAGAAAAAGAAACCCAGAACATCTAAAGCACGGCAGTTCTCACTGACTTCAGTTAAGACTTTTGTTCATGATTTAAGTATGAAAAAGATACCAGGAAAAAAACAGCATCCATGCGAGAGTTGCAAGGCAAAGACCACTGCTGACCAGGAAGAACACAAAGGCACGTTTCCAGTTTGCCAGGAAAAAAATAGTAAACCCTAAGACCTTTGGGAAAATATTTAGCAAAGTGACTAAACAAACAAAAGTGAAACCTTTGTGAAGCATTATAGAAAAAGAGCATCGTACCAACAGTCAAACATCGAGGCGGTTGTGTGATAGTCTGGGGCTGCTTTGTTGCTTCAGGACCTGGATAACTTGCCATGACAAATGGAACCATGAATCTTTTTCTCTACCAGAAAACCTTGAAGGAGAAAGTCCAGCCATCAGTTTGTGATTTTAGGCTCACACTTGGGTTACGAAGCAAGATAATGATCCAAAGCACAAAAAACTAAATAAATGCTTATAAGTGAACTAGCTGAAGTTTAGACTTGAATCTATTTGAGAGACTGTGGCATGACCTATTCATGATAAAAACAACAATGTAAGACACTAGCCTGATGGCGGTTATTGCTGCCAACCGTAGCACAACCAGTTCTTAAACTTTGGGGATACAATTGTTTTCCTTAATACAGGAAATCATCATTAAAAAACTGCATTTTAAATTCCCTTTAGTTATCTTTTACTAAAATGTGTTTTTATTTATAATCTAAAACATTTCAATGCTACAAAAAAGCAGAAACAGAAGAAAGCTGTATGGCGGTAAATATGTTATTTAAGCACTGTAAAAAGTATTTCCATTCTTATAGAATAAACATCACGTCCTACCAGCATCCTCATAACATTCTACAGAGCTGTGGTGGAAAATATGTTTATGTACTGCTTCTCGGAGTAGTACTCCAGCGGTAATATGGCAGACAAGATTTACCTGCAAAGAATCTGAAGGGAGCTGAACTACCACACAATATTCAGATCACAGATCACAATCTGTTTTAGAGCTGCAGCAGAAACTGGGTACTGAACTCCTTTAACTGCCATCAGGCAAACACTAGCACAGCAGAACCACCAGAGTAATTGATCGATTTGATGTAAGCATATTGATCCCAATAGTAAAATATAGAGATTTTATATAAAGTGCCACTTCATAGCAGAAGATCAAGTCCAAAAGTAGTTTCTGCCCAGAAGACTGCTGTATGCAAGAGGAAAACCTGCAAACTCCACATAGAAAAAGCTGTACAGCTGAGATTCATCCCACCTTCTGGCTACAGGGCATGCACTTGTGACTGTTAAAAACAAGTTAATAAAACAAACTGAACATTTATAAATTTGAACGTTTGTTGGATTTTTATCAAACATTCTAACATTCCTGGAAATTAGACTTGTGTGATTGCGCCATACTCTACACACTGTACTGTATAAGATTCCTTCCAGCTTCCAAGCTAGAAAGGTGATAAGTATCTTCTGAAAGCCAACCAACATATAAGTGCCAAAAATAGTCTCCCTTTGACTAAATCTGACCACAGCAATGAGCAGCAAACCCGATATAGCAAAAGAGCTCATTTGTGGACATGATCCTGGCCACAAGTGTTGTATGGTAAATCATAATAGAACTCCTTAGCTTAGATGATCATCTGAGCTAAGATTAGGTTGAAATGAGTGTTTCAACCATTTTATGACTGGATACAGTGAAGAGAAATTCCACAAAGCAGAATTGTTTTCACAACAGAGGTAGTCCAACTAAAAATGGAAATGCTCTGACTGGAAAGACAGCTGAACTGGTGATCATCTGCTAAAACAAACAGAGGGATCACTGGAACAGGAACCAGGCCAAATAATTACAGTATCAATATTTATTTCACCAAGTGAGGAAAAACGCATACAAATCAATATTAGTACAATTTTATGACACCACAAAAGCTTCTTTCCTGCTTTTATGAGTGAGAGAGGAAAAGAAGGTTTTGATAATGGACTTCAATAGAAATTGAACGATTCTTGTGGGAACACATTGATGGGTGATTTGTCTGACTGGTTTTGATAAATGCTTTATCAATTTCATCATTTGGCTGGCCTATATTTATGAGCAGATGTTATCAGGGCAGAAAGAGTGACCTGAGAATTTATGTGGCTAATACCACTACTACACCACTACAGGAGACAAAGTTAATACAATCCACATTTTTTAAAAACATTCCAATTCTGTATTTCAGTAGCATTTGCTATGGTAAACTGGCATGACCCCCTTTGTAAAGCACCAAAGGAAAACATGTTATCCATAAAGAAAGCTATTGTTGCTTTAAAGTGCCCCAAGCTTGCAATTCAAATATCTATAATCAGTTCTGGACACCACATGTTCTGTGAGGGGAAAAATTCAAGCAGGCTGAGAAAAAAGAAAACAGGGTCCGCTCTATTCACTGGGCAGGCCTAGTTGCACAAGCCTCAGTCAGTTGTGGACACTCATCTTCTTACATAAGAGAAAGCCAGAAATAGAGTTTATAGATTTCATATGAGGGCTCAAACTGCTGTTGCGATAGGCAAACCATGAACCATCTGATAAGATGTGTCTCACAACCAACAGCTACAGTCAGCAGTGGGACAGACACATTTCATAGTCTTACAAATTTAGAAGAAGTTTAAAGAAATTGCTAAGGACATGAGTCAAATAAAAAGAATCGGGTTATTTGCATTGAGTTATTCTTACCAGAACATGAGTGAGAACAATCTTGATGAGTGGTGGTCCCGAATGGTTGGCCAACAAAGCTGGTAAAGGCTCTACTTTCAAAGAGATCAGGCAGCTTGCTACCTGTATCTTGTGATCCTTGTAGTTGGCTGATTGAGTAATCCTGTTGTGCCATAAAGGAGACATTATATTGTAATGATAAAGAGAGGGAAATGAGAACCAACAGTAAAGGAAAAAACAAAATGCTACTATTAGTAAACTGTTTTCTCAGACAATCTATCACACAACATCCAACTTTACATACATAAAAATGTAATCACATTACGGATCTGTTGCCATGAGAAGGCACCACCAGGTATTTTCTGAACATTACACAACTATTTTGAACTTTTGTTGTACCGTTGCTAATTATTTTAAGATACGAATGAATCAAATTCTAAATGAGAGGTCGGTTGTATTCAGTTTTAACACAGAATAATCTGTCTTTCAATTTTTTTGTTAAATGTTTATCAAATCCTCGCAGTTTGGTTTTATCTCTATTTTTCACAAAATTTCACTTTTAAATGTAGCTTACAAAAAGTTCTCTACTAACACATGAGTGCCACCCAGAAGACCAGAGAAACAGAACAGTAGCACTGAGATGGGATTTTGGCCATCTGTCTTTTTAATGAATTGCGCTGACAGCCACCAGTACAGCATCAGTAGTTTTTCAACATTATCTGATATGTGACATTAGGATCATACAAGCATCTCTCTAAAGACACAAAATATCTTTTTCATCCACAGAACAGTCCAGTAGATCACAAACATCTGCAAATAGGCTGCTATGTGGTGCCTTGGAAATGCATTCACACCCCTTGAATGTTTTTAGATTTCCTGATGTTATAGCTATGCGTTTTAATGGGATTTTATATGATGGACTAAAACAAAGAAGTGCATAATGTGTGAAGTGTTTGGAAAAATATACATGCTGTAAAAAACTTTTAAAAATAAAAATCTGAAGTGTTAAAAATCAATTACTTTTAGTCAGTCTAATTCCAAACTTTGCAGGACCACCTTTTCCTAAAAAGACATTGCATTTTTTCGGTTAAGGGTCACTGTCCTGCTGTAAGGTGAATCTCTGCAAAGTCTTTTGTAGCCTCTAACTTCTTTCGAGATTGTCCTGTATTTAATGACATCCATCTTCCCACCAACTCTGACCAATGACAATGCTGAAGAAAAACTTCCCACAGCATTACACTGCCAGCATCTTGTATTACCATGGAGATGGTGTGCTCATAGTGATATACAGTGTTTGTTTCTTCCACACATAGGGCTTTGCATGTAGGACAAAAGTATGTTTTTATTCCCATATGACCAGCCCAACATCTACAAGTGTGCATGCAAACCTCAAACTGGACCTATTGTGGCTATTCTTTCAACAATGCCACTCTTACCAATCTTCCATAAAGGCCAGATTTGTGGAGAAACAGTTGTTCATCTGAAAGAATTTTCCACCTTATCTTTGGATCTCTGCAGCTCCTCTAGAGTTTGACCTGTTGGCTGCTTCTCTGATTAATGCTCTCCTTGTCCAAACTGTCAGATTAGGTGGATGGCCATGTCATAGTAGGCTTGCAGTTGTTTTGTAGTCTTTCCGCTCTCAGATGAGATAGTGCTCAGTAAAATGTTCAAAGCCTGGGATATTGTATAATAAATGAAGCGTTCTATTGACTTCTCAACAGTTTTAGCACTTTCGTATGCCCCTTTGTCTTAATTTGTCTACTATTTTTTTCTCATGCCTAATATTTACAATTTTTTATTGGAAAAAAAAAGAAAACCAAGTGCATTTTTTCTTTCACTTCACAATTAAAATACTCAGAAAAATCCATCAAAAATACATTGGGTTTTGTAGTTGTAAAGTGACAAACTCATAAATAAGTCAAGGGCTATGAATACTTTTGCAAGAAACTGTCACTTTGAATTTGGCGAAGATTAAAGTCGCCTGAATGCAGTTATACCACACTTGATAAGCATAAACACATCAAAGTAGATGTCTCAAGACGATCCAGTGATGTGACAATATCTGAGAGGGTTGTGACAGTGGGGGGATAGATATGGCATGTTAATAGCAGGGTGTATCAGTCAGTGGACGCTGAGTGGTGAGATGAGAGATAGGGAAAAAGTACAGATAAGCTCTTGGCTCCAGCTGTTCTGCGGTTCAGGAAGCTTGAGCCCCTTGGACATGATTTCCCACACAGTTAGCACAAAGAAAAGGGCTTTGAGTGGTTTTCTTTTAAATAGCTTGAACTTAAAAAACAATGTCCATACCTTAAAACACAAAAGGCCACCCCTCCTCTTACCTTGTCTTGACTGGACTCATTTCTTTGTAGTACTTATGCATGTTGTGGTAGAAAAGGCCAACAATGGTGGTTTCAGCTGAAGAAAAGAAGTAGACATACAGAAGCAGAGTGTGAGAGGTACCAGGAATGTTCAACAGGGCTGCTAAAATGCTCACAAAGAAGGGAAGTTAATTAACGTCGCTTTGCCACCGCACACCAGCACCAGCTAGCTAATATGACAGCTGTATAGTCTCACAAAGGTGAAAGATAAAGAGCCACATAGTTACAGGGAATGCTTATGAAACATTTACATGACTTCAGTGGCACACCAGAAGGTCTGGTCCCCCCACCCCTGATCTGACCTTTCCTTCAGCTCTGTCCCTCCTCAATACGAGATAAAAAAAATGTAATTGGGGGAAATTTTTAATGACCCCTTTCCTCTGTTCAAAGGTCTTCCAGTTGAAACCCGCTGAGACTGACAACAAGGGCTTGGATACGTTAAGCAAATGTGCATGAAAGATCATAGAAATATTATTCCGACTGAAGGCCTCCCAGCAAGTTTTACAGAACAGCATGTCTTGGTCAGTTTGCTTGCACAGCTCTTCAAAGGAGAAGAGTGAACAAAGAAAACACCATCTGAACTCTCCAATGCTTTGCCTTTTCTGTGCTCTATTAGGATATACAAGCTACCCTTTACGCATTTTATACTGCCAGGTATTCACATCTATGACTTAATTTGGCCCTGGCTCTCGCATGTCAAGCTATAACATCCATTCCATTTCGATACAAGTTTGTAAATTAATTATTCATACAGTTTATATTTGTGTTTGTATGCCAGAACACTGCATGAAGGAGCGAGATGGAGCCAGCAGAATCTGACCTGAACGCAAAGTCGAACAAACAACGTTTTCATGCCCACTGTAATTATTCCTCTCCCTCAGTCCACTGCAGGGGCTCGTTCTTTTTAATGACGAAGTGAAGTGGAAAAAAGGGCAATGTCTTTTATTCTCTCTGTTTTAAATGAAAGGGTACATTAAAATCATAGGTAGGTTTCTGCAGGGCACTCTAAAGACAGACTAAGGCCTTCACCCTAATCCCCTTTTAGAATGCATGCTGTTTGACTGCACTCTTACAGTACATCTTAGCTTATTGTAGAAGCTCAAGATGCACATTCAATGTTTAGTGGTCAAATTAAAATGGGAAAAGCTACCCTGTCTATCACAGAAAACACAACAATAAACAAAAACATGTAACATTTACACTTACTCTGCATTATAAATGCCTCCCCAGGTACTGAGATGTAATTTGTCCCCTGTGTGGGAAAGCGGTAATGTGGCAGATTGAAGTTTTGTGGCAGTTTCATCAGTGAGTAATCTGCAGGGGGATCAGAGTTTAGAAACAAATGAGAATAATAAACTCAGAAGCCAACAATAAAACCAATGTGTTTTGAAAAGTAGAAGGGGTGGGTAGTCAAAGGTGGTCCATTTAACACATGGAGAGCTGGCATCTTTCTGACCTGCAACCAAAGACGTTCCACCCAGGGAGAAGGGAGAGCTAGAGCTCAACTCCAGCTTTGTCACCATGTGTCCCATCACTGTGTCCACTGTCTCAATCAAACTGCTGACCACCGGGCCGGACTATTAATGAACAATACATTTAGTTGATCCTTTATGTATACATTTATTTATGTATGTCTAATTTTGTAGTTGACTTTACAGGAAAATAATGTGGATTTAGCCTAAACATTAATACAAATAATTTAAAAAAAAGGCAATCAGTGTTACAAATATAGCACCTTGCATACATATGAAGTTGAAGTAAAATGATGCATGATTTTTCAAAATTTCTAACAAATAAAAATCTGAAAAGTTTGGTGTGCATCCCAACCTTTATGTATGCCTGGACTTTGACTGGGACACTAACATATCGTCACTCTGGCTCTATGTTTGGTTCCTTGTCCTGATGGAAGGAGAACCTCTGCCCTCTTCTAAAGCCTGTGGCACTTAACTGTGTTAAATTTTAGAACTTTATCCAAGACCCGTCTGGTCTGTTTATTTGGACTTCATGATTCTGTTTGTTGACAAATTACACAGGGATGGACTCTGTTTACAAACTGGGTCACTCCAATGCAAGGTTGATTGCATTGGATTTTTCATAAGGGTTGCAGAGTAAAAGGGGCTGATTTGTAAGACATTTCAATATCGTTTTTGTTCCACTTCGCAGTTATGCACTACTTTGTGTTTATTTTTCTATCACAGAAATATTTTTCATTGTTTTCAAATTGCTCCTCAAATCTGACAAGAATTTGTAGACTTTGCTATGAACACTGTAAATACTGTTCATGTCTGACAGGAACATCAGTTACCATGTTTCTGTTAAAAAATATAAACATATATACACTACCAGTCAAATGTTTTAGATGCACTTTCTCCCTTAATGGGTCTCTTTATTTTCATGACTATTTACATTGTAGTTTCTCACCAAAGGCAACAAAACTGTGAATGAACACACATGGAATTATGTAGTAAACAAAAAATGTGAAATAACTAAACATTTTTAGATTGTTTTAATTCTTCAAATTAGCCCCGCTTTGCTTGGATAACTGCTTCTTGGCATTCTCTCCATGAGGTGGTCACCTAAAATAGTTTTCCAAAGAGTCTAGAAAGAACTTCCCAGAGGTTCATTGAGAGACAGCCAAAGGTTAATATTTCAGTCATCACAGCAATGGGCATCTACTTTAAAGAATCTAAAATATAAAACATATTTAAAGTTCTTTTACAAATTTTTGTTTGCGACATAATTACATATGTGTTCATTCACAGTTTTGTTGCCTTCAGTGAGAATCTACAGGGGTTGGACAATGAAACTGAAACACCTGGTTTTAGACCACAATAATTTATTAGTATGGTGTAGGACCTCCTTTTGCGGCCAATACAGCGTCAATTCGTCTTGGGAATGACATATACAAGTCCTGCACAGTGGTCAGAGGGATTTTAAGCCATTCTTCTTGCAGGATAGTGGCCAGGTCACTACATGATACTGGTGGAGGAAAACGTTTCCTGACTCGCTCCTCCAAAACACCCCAAAGTGGCTCAATAATATTTAGATCTGGTGACTGTGCAGGCCATGGGAGATGTTCAACTTCACTTTCATGTTCATCAAACCAATCTTTCACCAGTCTTGCTGTGTGTATTGGTGCATTGTCATCCTGATACACGGCACCGCCTTCAGGATACAATGATTGAACCATTGGATGCACATGGTCCTCAAGAATAGTTCGGTAGTCCTTGGCAGTGATGCGCCCATCTAGCACAAATATTGGGCCAAGGGAATGCCATGATATGGCAGCCCAAACCATCACTGATCCACCCCCATGCTTCACTCTGGGCATGCAACAGTCTGGGTGGTACGCTTCTTTGGGGCTTCTCCACACCGTAACTCTCCCGGATGTGGGGAAAACAGTAAAGGTGGACTCATCAGAGAACAATACATGTTTCACATTGTCCACAGCCTAAGATTTTTGCTCTTTGCACCATTGAAACTGACGTTTAGCATGATTGACCAAAGGTTTGGCTATAGCAGCCCGGCCGTGTATATTGACCCTGTGGACCTCCCGACGGACAGTTCTGGTGGAAACAGGAGAGTTGAGGTGCACGTTTAATTCTGCCGTGATTTGGGCAGCCGTGGTTTTATGTTTTTTGGATACAATCCGGGTTAGCACCTGAACATCCCATTCAGACAGCTTCCTCTTGTGTCCACAATTAATCCTGTTGGATGTGGTTTGTCCTTCTTGGTGGTATGCTGACATTACCCTGGATACCGTGGCTCTTGGTACATCACAAAGACTTGCTGTCTTGGTCACAGATGCGCCGGCAAGATGTGCACCAACAATTTGTCCTCTTTTCAACTCTGGTATATCACCCATAATGTTGTGTGCATTTCAATATTTTGAGCAAAACTGTGCTCTTACCCTGCTAATTGAACCTTCACACTCTGCTCTTACTGGTGCAATGTGCAACAAATGAAGACTGGCTACCAGGCTGGTCCAATTTAGCCATGAAACCTCCTACACTAAAATGACAGGTGTTTCAGTTTCATTGTCCAACCCTTGTATGTACAATGTAAATAGTCATGAACATAAAGAAAAGCATTAAACGACAAAGGGATTCTAAAAATGTTTGACCTATAATATATATATAATATATATTTATAAAAATATAAAAAATTGTTCTGAGCACCCAGGCCTTTGAAACTATAGTGATGTTTGAATATCAGAGCACAAAGATTTAACCACGATAACTGTTGATTAAAGGAAGCTGCCAATTTCCTTTGAATGTGTTGTGTTGGTAACAACTGTTTGCCAGTCTTGTGACATAACCTCATTTAAAGTATCCTGTTTGAGTGCAAGCTGAATTAATGTCCAGACTTACTGCCTTTTACTGTCACTGTTCAAAGCACCTCTAATGCCAGAAATATGCAGTGCTAAAAACTCAGAGTCAATGACCGCTTCAGTAACTGTCAGATTGCTTCTGCAATATTTTTTCATGTTTTGCCTGTAGACAACAACAGTGACCTCATTTACCTCCGGTAATCCTGGAGAGGACAGAACCTCTTCCACGCTTTTGAGAAAAGCCTGGATGGAAGAAAATGAACATCATGGAACTGCTGCATCATCTGAACATGGGTGGGCATTGTATCAGTGTGTGATCTTGTTTTGAAAGTGTAATTATAGCTTTTTTTGTGCTCTGCTCCAGGACCTGTGTGAGGTTGTTGGCAGCGTTGTGAGGAATTGTCCTGTTGGGCAGTGTGCTGAGGAAGTCCAGTACAGGCATAGTGTTTGGCC
The DNA here is from genome assembly GCF_021462225.1 of Girardinichthys multiradiatus. NCBI lineage: Eukaryota > Metazoa > Chordata > Actinopteri > Cyprinodontiformes > Goodeidae > Girardinichthys > Girardinichthys multiradiatus. Next base: position 15,128,415 of record NC_061805.1, read on the forward strand.
CCTGGGAGCTTTGGACCACCTCCTGATGACTGCTGATGACAGGAGGAGTCACTTCAAATGCTCTCTGGGGAGACAGCATACAAAGGATGTGGAGGCAAGCGTTGAATAAACACAGAGCTCCAAGATACACACGAATGTTTAGTGACTAAAATCAGGGAATACTCTATAGAAATGTGATTTTGTACCGCTATTTCTCTACACGGTTTGTTAGAAGAAGCCATGTGGAGCAGCTGTTTTTACTGTCCTCTAGTTTCTGATTATTTTTTCTACTCCCAGAGCTTTCATAAACAGCTTTCTCTTCACATGTGTTATCAATATCTTTCTTCTCATCTATTGACAAAAAGAAAACAATGCCTCGATAGATAAAGAACTGTTTGTGCATATTGAAGCAAAAGACCCCTTTTCCCACTTCTGTGACATTTTTGGTGTTTTGTTTTGGTCCAAAACACTTCAAGTGATTTTCTCTCCATACATTTTCTTTGTAGCTGTTGCATTTTACTCAGAATGTTTGAATGTTAGGCTTTTTAAGGTTTCAGAATATATCTCGTTGAGTCCAGAGTCATTTTGCCCCTTTAGTATTAGGTACTTTTGCAGTTTTGGTCATTTCAAACCCAACTTGTTTCTGTGCAAAAAGGAGCAATCTGCCATGGTGTGTTTCATTTCAACCATGTGCCAATACCCGCTTTGAGGACATTTTGTACCCAATGTAACTAAAAGGGATTTTCTATAATCTGGTCATAGTCTTTTTGGTTTGATGAGGGGTCATTATCTGTAATATTTCATAAGTGTCACTGGCCCAAAAAGGGATCAGAACCAGAATCAATCAACAGAGTATTATGTCAAATATTGAAATAAAATTACATTTAATTTAGAGAAAGATTTGATGATTTTTATTATGATTTGTCCCCACAATTCATCTAAATACTTGGCAACCAAAAGAAATAAACAACATATGAAATAGAAGAGCAGTGCAAGTCAAATTTACTGGCATTTTACTGACACAAAAATGAGCATTTAAAATTTCACAACCTACAAGTATTTCCAATAGTTTTGTTCGGTAAAATAACAGTTCCTTTTCATCTTACAAAATGAAAAACAGTACAAAATGATTCAAAAATTTATAAACTTAATAATCTTTATGTAAACTATGTCCTGAACACTGGGGAACAATGACAAATTAGTCACACCGGTAAAATGAATTTAAAAGTGTATATTGCAGACTTTTACAGGGACTGCTACAGAAAAAATGGAATAACAGTTGGTTACAGGAAAAGGCAGATGCATTTGCTGAGACTAAGTGCTATTCTATTGGCAAAAGAGGGTTGTAAAGCAGCAGCAGTGCCAATAATTGTGTCACCACGATTTTGTGAAAAACAATGAATAATTATTAACATAGCACTAATTCCCACTCAAATTAAAGGTCGGATTTTTCAGTGTGTTTGTATGAAATAGGGGTATGAATAGGCAAAGGGGTAGAATCATGTAAAGGAAAGGTTTAGAGACACTTACCCCTGTTGCTGTAGTTGTGGGGATATCTACGGCATTTCCGTGTGTTGTGGCAGAAGCCATATCCTGACCTAAAAAAAGAAAAGGGCTCTTTTGAAATACACAATAATTATCAGACTGTTGACCTGTTTAGCTGGTTCCTTTATTTTATCAGTTGACATATTCTTTCCTTTTTTGTTATTTTGTTATTCGGTGCTTCGGGCACCTAACCAGGTCTGACTGTTGTTCTGTAGCTGGATTTTATCAGCATAAAGCTTACATTCTGATTGCACTCACCAGTCATGAAATAACAAATGCCAGATCCAGAGACTTGCAACCTCCATTAGACATGAATGATCAAACACACATGTTACCACAGCAGACTGTACAGGGTTTAGATAATGTGTATGTCTTTGCACTCATTTAATGAAACCACCTCTTACAAGCTACTATAAAATGACCATATTCGGGTGTGTGTTAGGGATCTGAATCATTCCAGCTCTTCTTTGATTGATAGTAAAATGTATTAAATGTATTATAGAAGAGTCATTGAGAACTAAAAATACATATCGTGAGCAATAACAGCCAGAGTGTTGTGGTCGAGAAATAACCTGTGAATTATATTGCTTATGGAAATATTTTCAGAGAAGAAAAGAAAGCTCTGTGGATTATTTAAATTCTTTACACATCGCAGCCAGCTGTAACTCTACACATATGAAGCTACAAATCACCCCGAGGAATCAATATGATTCAAACACGATAGTAGAATGTTCTAATTTTGATTCACACCTGACAGATAGTGGTTATTTTTTTTAAATCTCCTCCATCTCCATTTATGGTCCTCCACTGACCAGAGGAGGTAAACAGAACAAAAACATTTAAGAGTGTGGAGGTTTGCTCCTTGTATGTTGTAACTTGTCACATTAAATTAAAACGATCTGCCTTCTGCAGCTTAACATGCCTCTACACTTGGATAGATACTTAAAAGGCAGAACTATTTCAGCTGTGGACTTAAATTGTGTGAGAGTGGAGGAGTGTGTCGGTGCACAGTTTACATTATGGTTGTTTTGCCTAAATGTCATTAAAGAGATTTGGCATGAAGGAAGGACATTTCATTTTAACTCCTGTTTCCTCTGAGTAAAAAGGGAGGAAACATTTTAATTGACATGGCCTATGCTAAAACCCAGGAAACACTTTACAAGAGAGGATATTGTCCTACCTAGAGCTGCACCATAATAAAGTTTGATCTGATGAGGTGAAAGGGCCCTTTTCCAGATGACAAATTCATCAAAAACCAGCGTTGCATAATGACGATGTGCCCTATTCTCAGTTTTAAGGAAAACATCAGAACTGCGGTCCCCAGAGTTCTCTGAGACACTGCCGGTTGGATCTCCATCACAGAAAGTCCCGTTGATATAAACTTTCAGACCATCCTTCTTGGTCCAGGTGAACAGAACATGTGTCCAAAATGGGCCTAAAAGAGGAAAAAAGGGATCAGAAAATGTTTTATTTACTGAAAATTTTAAATGAAACAAAGTTTCATTTAATGAAGGCATTCTAAGATAAAGGACTGTTTAAAAAATGTTGGTTTACTTTTCAAAAAGAAGTAAAAAATATTTTTATTGATGTCATGATGGTAAAATCTGTATATTTTTAAATTTAGCGAGTTTACAAACCAAATTTACTAAGACAGTCTTTATCAAAGAGTAGCAATAATGTAAAAAATTCTTGTCTAGATGTTTTTCAAAATTTTATAATTATGTTAATTTTAAAGATCAAGCAAAACATTTCTTAAGAAACCAATTTTTTTTTTTTTTTATATCTCTAGAAAATAAGTTGTGCATTTTGCTATTACCTCAATAAAAAAAAAAATATTAAAATGTAACCTATATGCTCTTCATTTAAAAAAATGATGTTATCACTAAGTGCCTCATTTGTCAGTGATAAATACTCCAATTTGTGTTTTTATGTGACAAGGGGTCTTTGGTCATGCTATCAACTCAATTAGGCAAATTGCTAACATTTTTAGGTAGACACATTTGTTGTGACTCATGGAAGCGATGTACCTAAAATTGCCTGACCTCTATACAAACCCAAACATGTGACTTTGTGCTCCTCACAAACTTTTGTGATTACAGATATATTTCTGATGGATAAATGCATCTCAGTCCTCAGACTGTGGTACAAATATGACTGGTTCTACTTGGTCTGACTTTAGTGGTACTCCAAAAAAACGTTGGCATTAATTACTAGCAAAGTAAATAGAAGTGTACTTATTGTGAAGTAGTGAAGGACACTAAACCAAGAATAATAGCTGTAGGGCACTTACCTTGTGTTCTCTCTACCTGTGAAGACAAGGTTAAACATGTCCCAGTTCCAAGTTTAAGAACCAGTAGAATTTATTACTTAAAATGCTAAATCACCAAGTTAACCGGTCATTTTCAAGCTGATAATGTATTTCTCTGGAGTGGACATAAACAATATAAATAATATAGTGGATAATGTTTCTATTTTGAAGAAATGTTTAGATGAAAGTATAACTAAAAGTATGAGTATACACTGATTACTGTAAACATGTTTGCTGTTGATGAAATATCTGAGATTTAAATAGTTCCTGCAGTTTATCCCCATATGTGTCTTAGTATTTCCCAAAACATTTGCTATTATGAAAGGCAAGGAAGTAAATGAACAACAAGAAGGTCCCCAAGGACAATACATTCACTGTCTCAAAACATATCTGCCAGAAGATCATAATACATTTCCTTTTTTTGCTTACAATATAAAGCATATGTGCCAAGACCTCCTCCACTTCTCAACTCATTCAGATTTCTCTCTAAAAACTACTCAATTCTCAGCTTTTATTAATAAAAAGTTGGTCACATCAAACCCCGAGGTTAAGTCACCCTTTAAGGTTTTCCTAACACTTGTGAAAAGAAAGAGGGACAGCTGAGAGATTGGGACATTCAGTCCTACAGGTCTGGCGTGTTACTGTATGAGAATCAGGGAGCATTTGATGCTCTGGAATAGAGAATTCAAATCCAGATTGAGTTATGAAGCCTCTGCATGAACTGTTGAGCAGCCAGGACAAACAGTTTGTGATTAAGACATAACATGTTACTGTAATAGAGTACACATTTTAAATCTATTCTAACAAAGTTGCGTGTAAATCTTTTCCTTGGCAACCACAGCTAAGATGTGCTGTGGACTGGCAACAACTGTCTCAGGTTAAAGATGCTCAGCTAGCTAATAACTTTGACTAAATCATTAGCGCTGTCACTAAACTAGACAAAGCTAGATACAAACCTAAATTAATGTTCAACTCAAAAACCGTCTTAGCCAAAAGTCTCATGACAATTTTTATTCATTGCATGTTTATATATTTACTCAATATACAACCCATATAAACATGTCAGCCTCCCTGCCTGCTCACTTCACGCGATGAATATGAATAGGACTGACCCAACATTTTCAACTGAATTCTAATAAAATTCATTGACAATACATTGACAAAAACTTTTTAATAATTAATAAGGTTAATAATGGCTAATATTTATTAGCTTTTAAAATTCGTTTTCATTGTGGCTCATTTGTTTGAGTTATAACATTACAGATCATTTGATCTACTTCCAGAACATCAATTCTGTAATCATCAGCCAAAATTAAATTTAACACACAAAATGACTGCATCTTGAATAAGATGCATATTTTGTGCTGCAGCAGAAAGATTTACAAAATAACTTACCAAATCAACTGTGGAGCATTGGGTGTCAGTTAAAACCATGAAAACAATCAACGTGTACAGTTAAAGATTTGTTCAAATTAAATGCATTCCCAACAGATGTGTACGAACACTTTTCTGAAGAAGTAGTGTGTTATAAAAAAAAGAGTGTTTGTTTGCAGTACCTGAGATAGGAATTTCTGCCCTCCAAAAGTGTTTGTTGTCTCGCGTGTAAAGCTCCACAAATCCTTTGTGAGAGTCTGTAAAGACTGAGAAGCCATTGGAAATAACCTTTGGTCCAGACACTACGGCAAAATTGGAATCTGCCTTTTCGTTTTTCCAAAAGAAGGAGAAGGTCATACCTAGAAAAATACATAAAAAAAATATAAATGTAAGATTATGTGCTTTTCCAAATAACTACAGTTGTGTATAACATATTGCATAAATCGCTACATTCAGTTTGTTTTATACAGTTTAAAAAGACACATACCCTTTTTTCTTACTGCTTGACTGAAATTGGACTATACATTTCCTGTTTTGGGTCATTTAGGATCACCAAAATTATTACTTTTTTTAAAATGCCAGAATAATTAGAACAAAGGTTTTTATTACTTTCTTCATATTAAAAAATTCACATACTTTTCCTCGTTGATGGTAGAATTGTTATTTAAACTGTGATTTGGAGATGTTTACGGCATCCTTCCATGTGCTTCTCACAATAGTTTGGAATTTTGAACATTTCTCCCTTTGCCCTAAACATTTCTAAGGAATTAGGATCAGGGATTTGTGAGGGCCACACCAAAAATATTGACTTTGTTGTCTTTAAGTCACTTTATGACTAATTTGGAGATATACTTTTTCATTTTACATTTGCAAGACCAATTCATGCCCAATCTTTAATTTCCCATGGGTATCTTGAGATCTTGCTTCAGTAATTGCACAAAATGTTCCTTCCTCAAGATGCAATTTATTTTGTGCATTGCACTAGTCCCTCTTGCAGCACATCACCCACACACAACAGGCTGGCAAGCCACTGCCTTTTTTCTTCAAATGTAACAATGATTATTATGGCTAAACATTTTAATTTTAGTTTCATCAGACAACAGGACATGTCCCAAAAAGAAAAGGTCTTTGACCCTAAGTGAATTTGCAAAATGTAATCTGTCTTTACTTTTTTATGTTGGTTTTGGAGTGATTGCTTCTTCCTCTATGAGCTCCCTTTCAGTCGATGGTGGTATAGAACTCCTTTCACTGTGGATAATGCTTCAGACAGCAACTTCACGGAGCTTTTTGCTTTTGTTCTGGGCTTGATAAACATGTTTTACACCAAAACATGTTAATTTCTGGGGCACAAAACCTGTCTCCTTCTAAAGCAGAAAGATCCTTGGAAATTCCTTTGGTGTTATTATTTGCATATAATTGTTAATTAGTTGTGGCACTGTCAGGCATCTGGAAATTGTATCCAAGGAAGAACAGAACTTGTGGATGTCCACAATTTTCTTCTTGATATTTTGGTAGACTTCTGTTCATTTTCCCCTTGATGTCACACAAGGAGCCTTTGTGTTTTCGAGTTGTTGCCCTAAGATATTTCTGCAGATGATGATGTCTTGGCTTACAAAGTCAAAACATCATCATCTGGGATTCTCAAATTGTGTCATATGTCATAGTAATGTACATGTGTACAAGGTCTTGAATTGCTATAATGAACTAATTCTCTCAAAGCATTATCTCTCAATATTCTGGTATTAAGCAAATAGAAACAATTTGGTAATCCTCAATAACCTATAACAGGAACTATTTGATCTGATGTAATGTCAGACAGTGAGAAAAATCGTGTATCTTTTTATACAGTGTATGTACAATAAATATCTGATTTTATTAGATATAAATTTCAGGACCTGACGTCTCCCCATCATGCATGACAGCCTGCACTGACCAACTGGCACCCATCTTCACTGAGATCTTCAAAGAGTCACTGGAGCTGTGTGAGGTTCCCTCCTGCTTCAAATGCTCCACCATCATACCAGTACCCAAGAAACCCACCATCACAGGATTAAATGACAACAGGCCTGTCGCCCTGACATCTGTGGTCATGAAATTCTTTGAGCGACTGTTGAGGCCCCCTGCCGGATCCATCTGTGAAACTCCTGAAGTTTGCAAATGACACCACTGTTATTGGACTGATCCAGGACAGTGATGAGTCTGCATACAGAGAGGAGGTGGATCGGCTGAGACACTGGTGTGGTCAGACCCACCTGGAACTTAACCCACTCAAGACTGTGGAGATGGTGGTGGACTTTTGGAGAACACCGCCCCCACATACCCCCTAACCATCCTGCTGTGGACCACTTCCGGTTCCATTTCTGGAGACCTGAGTTGGTTCTCACACATAGACAGTTTTCAGGAGAAGGCCCAGCAGAGGCAACTCAAGAAGTACAACCTTCCACAGGAGCTGCTGGTCATCTTCTACACTGCCATAATTTAGTCTGTCTTCGTCCATCTCAGTGTGGTTTGGGTCATCGACAAAACAGGATAGATCTACACTGCAATGTACAATCAGGTCTGCAGAGAGCATTATCAGGGCTGACCTTCCCTCTATCCAGGACTAATACAGGTCTAGGGTAAGGAAAAGGGCAGCGAAAATCTCTACACAGCCCACACACCCTGCACATAAACTGTTTAGGCTTTTACCTTCAGGTGGCGCTACAGAGCACTGTCTGCTTAAACCAGTTGCCACAAAGACAGTTTATTCCCCCAGGCTGTTTCTCTGATGAACACTTGATAGTCAGAGTTCCAGAACAACACCATGCATACTTGGACTGATCCCACATTATATTCTACTGTAAAGTCAATTGTGTATATATGTACATTTAAAAAATATATTCTTTATTATTGAGAGCAAAGTGTACCAGAGTCAAACTCCTTGTTCGTCTGTACAAACTTGGCAATAAAGCTGATTCTGATAAGTGTATATGTATGAAATATACTGCACCTACCCTCAAGACCACACAGAATAGGATCACTCATGCAGGAGTTCTGGTAGGTTCCAAAGTGAAGAAAAAAGCCGCCGTTATCGCTGTTCAGAAAGATGCCCCTATTGTATACTCCTTCAACAATGTCTGTAGCAAAATATAAATTACAGACATACATTTAAAATTAGGAGATAACTGAAGAGCTTGAAGTACATATTGTTTAAATAATGATTTTTTTAAATTATCAAAATTGAATGGTTTGGATTTATGCTAATTATTCAAGTTTTCTAGTTTTTGTCCACCTTTGGCCTAAACCAATAAAAATGACTTCCAACTATGTTTTGACGAAAGCCTAAGATATATAAGCCTAAAAGAAGTCTCGTACGTCAAGGACAAACAAGTGAAGGACCAAAAGATTTGCAATGATTTGCTGCAGTGTGTGATGCACAAAGGACTCTAAGTGAGAAGAAAATGATGGATTCTCACCTACTATTGCGGAAATGTTAGTGTAGGCAGAGTCATTGGTATACACATAGGAAGAGTTATGGGAAGAAGGGAGCACAGTGTGGTTGTGGATTCTGACAGCTGGACAAAAAAGAGAAGACAAAAACAATAATTTCCAGAGAACAGTGAGAGCAAATCAATGGGAGGGACGTGCTGCACAGGTATGAGATAGAGTGATGCTGGTGAAGGTAAACACAGAGTGAGGCCACATAACATGCTCATATCCAAATCAGATCCCGCTTAAACATTTTTAGTATTTCCCTAAGTATTCAGTATAACTGGTTTACAAACCAGTAGTCATAGAGTGGCTTGGAAAAGCATCCATGGCACTTTTCAACATTTATCACATTACAACCACAAACCTCAATGAATTTTCTTTGGATTTTATGTAACAGACCAACGCAGAGCTGCACATAACTGCAAAACAAAAGGAAAAGGATGCATTGCTTGCATTGGTCTTTTGGCCTCTTTTTAATCTGATACAATGAGATCCTAATTTGAAGCATAGTGGTGACGAAATCATGCTGCAGAAATGCTTTTCTTCAGCAATGGCAATGAAGCTGGTCAAAATTGATTGCTGGATGGTTGGAGCGTTACAGTCATATTCATCCATCCATTCATTTTCTATACCTGCTTCTTCCATTCAGGGTCCTGGCGGAGCTGGTGCCTATCTCCAGTGGTCTATGGGTGAGAGGAGGGGTACTACCTGCACAGGTCTTAAACGTACTTTTCATTAAGCCCTCATTTCTGAATTCAAATGTCTTTTTTTTTATTGGTCTGTCATATTCTAATCTTAAATGCATGTTTAAATTACATGTAAGCGGAAAATCATCATAATTAACAGAAATAAAAGCTTTAAAACATCAGTATAAGTAATCTATATAATGCATTTTACTTAGCGAGTTTATGTAAAAAATGAATTCCTTCATTCATCTTCTATACCGCTTATTCCATAGTGGGTCATGGGGGAGCTGGTGCCTATCTCCAGCAGTCTATGGGCAAGAGGCAGGGTACACCCTGGACAGGTCGCCAGTCCATCACAGAGACACAAAGGACAAACAACCATGCACTCACCCCTAAGGGCAATTTAGAGACCAATTACCCTAACAGTCATGTTTATGGATTGCGGGAGGAAGCCGAAGTACCTGGTGAGAACCCACAAATGCACGGGGAGAACATGCAAACTCCATGCAGAAAAAAAGTCGAACCTAGGACCTTCTTGGTGCAAGGCAACCGTGCTACCAACTGCGCCACCGTGTAGCCCACAGTAAAAAAATGAACTTTTCAATAATATCCTAATTTACTGAATATAACTTTATATTGGATAATACTAGAAGCAAAATTGTTGCAGAGACTGGTGCAGAGGCTCAGGAAAACAACTCTACAAATACAGCCACAGCAATAATGCAATATTTAAGATAAAAGTACATTATTTTATTCAATGGTTCAGTTAAACTCCAGACCTAATCCAATTGAGAATCTGTAATAAGGCTTTATAATTGCTGTTCTAGATGCTATCCATCCAATCTGACTGATCTTAAGGTATTTTGCAAAAGAAAATAGGCAAACAGGTCAGTTTATAGATGTGCAAAGATGATAGGAGACATATCCCAGAAGACTTGTAGCTTTAACTGCAGCAAAAAGTGGCTGTATGTACGGAATACAAATGCACGCCAAACTTTTCAAAAGGTCATTTGTAAAAAGAAATTGAAAACTTTTCATCTTTTTCCCTCCATTTCACAATTATACAGAACCTTTTGATGGTCTATCACATTAATTCCAAGTGAAGAAAATGTAAGTTTCTGGTTGTAATGTGTCAACATGTGAAAACGTTTAAGGGGTGTGACTACTTTTGTAAGGCACTGTATATTCAACAAGAAATAAAAGGTCTCTAAAGTGAGTGGGACACTGAACAGACATGATGACAGTGGCAAAAGTGAGAATAGTGAACAAAAGGGCTTTCTAGGCAGGCCCTAAATGTAAACATGGCGGCCATGTATGCTCATACTTATTTCACTGTCGCTGACATAACGTGGTCTGTCTCCAATCTTGTCCCACAGCTCATGAATTCCATCCACTACATCGAGAGGCCAATAATGTGAAGCTGTGGCCAACACCTGCAGGCCTGGACAGAAAGATTGCAGGTAAACAAGTGTCCCTAAAGGACATTGCTCAGGGTTTATTATTACGCCGGCATCCACTTTTGGAAGTTAGTTGGATCAAGAGATTGATGATGATGAATCAAACCAGCTGCAAAAGCTGTTTATGTTGCAGACAATTCTGATTAAAGAGATGAAAACAAATAACAACCCTCCATGGAAACAGACGCTGGAACACATTGTTTTCTCAAGTTATTGTATATTTCCCAACCAATATGTTGTCATTTGATCTGTTGATCTGACAGAAAACAAAAGTGTGATATAATGTGTATATGAAAAACTGGCCACTACCTGGACGCTTTTCATTTGGCACCATCTGAGCACACACCTGTAAAAGAAAAATCTAAAGTTTCACAAAGCATGACATGCGGAAAATGAGCTGATTACTTTAAAGAATTAACTTACCTTAAAACATAAGACAAAAGCAGCAAAAAGTTGAATATGCAAACAAAATGCCATTGCTGTTGAGAACTGTACCACGTTATTTGCTGAAACAGCCTAATTCCCCACATTAAGACAAATCTAAGAGGTTGGTCATTGTTTCATGATAAGGATAAAGCAGCCCATGTTTCCAACCCAATGTTACAATAAAAAGTTCTAACAGTATCATAAAAGACCCAGGTTAGATTACTCGTGAAAAACAACAACAAAAAACTTCACAAGTTATTTTGTCATAGCAAGATCTAACGCAAAAAGTCCTCCGCAAAAAGTTACAGTCCGGCTTCTTTACGTTTCTGCGCCTGCATCTGGAAACTGCGAGGGGTAGAAGAGCTCAGCGGGAGCGCACTGGCTGGCTGGACTCTACGTGGGAATTGCAACATGTGATCTCATTTTTGGACCCTATGAGGAGGGGCGTTCAGGTTGTGCGTAAATGGAGGGATTCGTGCGTAATTGAAGATTACGTGGAGAATGAAAAAGTTTAGGTGCAAATTTAAACACCGAGTAAAGGTGATGCGTAAACATTTCTGTATGGGTACAATAAATAAAGGTACAATATTTATTTTGCCTCCTCGTGAAAGGGATAATGATGTCAAAATCTAATTTCAAAATTTCATAACATCCATCCATCCTGCAAAATAATTTTTACCCTCATTTCGTACCAACGCATTACCACACCGTCTCTTACTTCTTCGATTTGGTACGCGCAAACAAACCCTTTCACAGCCTTGTACTTAACCATGGCATACAATTTTTTGTCTGTATTCACTATTTCTGATTATTTTATATAAAAAACTAATAAGCAATGGTTTCAGTGCATAGGCACGAGATGGTTTATGAGGTACGAAACAGCAGTAGGAATGGACGAAACGGTAACAAATAGGGGTGCGAATTGGCAAAGTGATTAACTGACCCGGAGCCAATTAGGACCCCACCAACATAACTCTGAGCTCCTGCTGATAGAAGCAAGTACGAAGACTAGAAAAACGTGGGGTGGAAAAGTACCAAAACGGCAAAACTACTAAATAATGAAGGTGCAAAACGAAACGCAATCCTAAAAAAAAATGAACGAAAGAAAAGCAAAAACATGAAATCATGAATTTTATTTGTCAATCAAAACTGTTCAATTAATCAAAAAGTGTTTGAGTTGTAAACTTTTATTATGCGCTTTTTAAAATTAAGGACAACTAAGCGATCTTGAATCAAAATAAAGGCAAACATCGCCATCTTGTGGTCAGGTAAATAATTATTGGCCACCTAATCCAATCCACCCTGCTCATTTATAATTTATTTATCAACTCTTCTCATATAACTCGACTGGTGTTCTTGCTGCTGGGCTTTAGGAAAAGTTAGTCGGTTTCACATCAGACATAGTTTAACTACAAAAGTACATGTTTATGAAACTCTTTTTGTTCTAGTTTTTTTAGATTTTTATTTTTTCAGACTTTCATGTCTGTGCACTAATTACTATTGCAATTTAACCAATACAACTGGTATAACAATTGGCATACATTTTATTTAGAGAGATTTAATAATTCATCAATTAAAAGTAGCAACACAAGTTGTAAAAAAAATAACACTTTTAAATAAATATAAAATAAAATATAAAAACGCTTTAAATAAATTAAATTCCAGATATGTTTTATGTATTTACTTAACAAAATTAAGTAAATACTATCAGTTTTAAGATATTTTTACCCAAATGTTTATTTTAATCACTCATTGACTTAGACTTTGAACACAACAGGCAATATGTGTCAGTTTATATTTCACTAGTCTAATGACCGTATAAAACATCTGCATAATCAACAGCTCATTAATAGATGAATAATATATGTATTTGACATTTTGTAATCCATTATCATCTTCTCTATTCTACGTTTAAACCTACAAGCTCAGAATAATTGTTTCAATGCTGCAGTCATTAGTGGACACAAAAAGTTTTATAGATTCAGAGGATTCCATTTATCGCAGCAGACACCTCTGCTGGGTCCTCCTTGGAAGTAGAACTCTAACTAACAAGCACCTGCACTGCTTCTGTCATGAAGTCACCTAGTTAATTTTCCATGGTGAAAAGAAAAAAAAGACATTTGTGTTAGCCATACAATAACAATAAACGTTTCCCATGGTAACCCACAGATTTATGGTTCACTGGCAGCATAAATCTGCCAGTGATTTATGCTAACTCAGGGTTAGGAAGCTCAGCCTGCTACCAAGTTTGGCTTTAGCATTAGCACTGATGCTAAACTTGTTAAAGCTGGATGCAAATTTAAATTCTTGCTCCAACACCAATCCTTGTCAACAAGAATTGGGCCAGTTCTGTAAGTTTACTAAATTTATGCTAAATAAAATAAACATATAAACCATATCATCCTCTGCTGGACACCACACATGATTAACGACTGTGGCTCAGTAGGAAGAGTAGTCGTCTTGCAATCAGAAGGTTGTGGGTTCGATTCCAGCTTCCTCCTGCCATAAGTCGATGTGCCCCTGGGCAAGGCACTTAACCTCAAGTTGCCTACCGACCTGCGTATCGGTGTATGAATGTGGGAGCGTTAGTGAGTGCAATTGGGTGAATGTGGCTCTAGTGTAAAGTGCTTTGAGCGGTCTGTATGACTGGAAAAGCGCTATATAAGTTCAGTCCATTTACCATTAATAAATATAGTGGCTGTCGGAGCCAACATCTTCAGTTAAATTGTAATCAAAACGCTTATTTGTTACCAAATTAAAGCAGCTTGTTAAACAAAATTTTGTTTAGAACTTATAAGTTTGAATAAAATAATAAAAAGGTTAATATTTAATACCCTCTTAAATTCTTTCAATAGTGTAGCTTCCTAGCAGGTTTGACTTTGGCATTAGTTAAAGAAACATAAAACCTGAAATTCTCTGTCTAACATAGAAACTTTCTCAACCACAAGTCTTAGTACAGTTCTTAACTTGATATATTTATCAACTTAGTATCTCTGCTGGGTCCCATAACTGAAAATAATTGTTGTCTGAACCAACATCTTCCATTAATTTCTAATCAAAATTATTTGGTGGGATCAGTTAGCAAAATAATGTAGCTGATGTTGTTAGAATTTAACCATGATTGAACATTACATCTATAAATTAATATGCTTGACTAAACTTTAAATATTAATATTGAATAATAGTTTTAAAATTATTATTATTAAAATAATATTATTAATATTATTGAAATTAATCATTAAAATGTTCATTTTTACAGTGTAAATTGCTAGCATGTTTGCCTGTAGTATTAATCCTACAGCTAAACTATTAAAAGTTGGATGGAAACTTAAATTCACAGGATCTTTCTCAGTCACAAGACTGTACTACTTCTAGAGATAGGCACCAGTCCCCCAATGACCCTGCAAGGATAAGCAGGTATAGATGATGGATGGAATACTGACAGTTCTTAACCTTTAGTGATATAATTAACTCCATTCCACAAACCTTTTAAACACTTCAACCATACGGTTCTCTACCAAGAATGAGTTGGCTGGAAATGGATGACTGAAAAAACATGAGGCACATTCTAATCGACCTGTACTTTATGTTATTACCAAAATAAAGTAGCTAATATAGCTAGAATATAACCATTATTAAACATTGTGTTTATAAACATACCTGACTAAAAGTAAAATCATTTGGCAAATATAAAATACTCCTTTTTTTAAAATAATTTTTATAGTGCCTTTAGCATTAGCGCTGCAGCTTAACTGTTGAAAGTTGGATAAAAACTCCTGCTCCCAAACAAAATCATTGCAGACAACATGTATATCGACAGTTCCTAACTTTTAGTAGGTTGTGTTCACTCATAATAGAACCTATATAGACATGACAGCCTTACTATTCTCTATAGACTGAGAATCACAGTTTTTAATACATCTTCAGGTAAAATAAATCAAACTGTTTAACTAGGACTTGTTACTAAAATAAAGTAGCCAGCTAGAATTTAACCGTTATTGAAGGTTATCACAAACTTCCTAGCTTGAATAAAAGTTTAAGTATTTTATTGGCTGATATTTGATGTTTGTGAAGGTAATTTTGGGGCTAAACTATTTTTGCAGTCCAAAGGCATGTCTGTTAGGTTAATTGGTCACTCTAAATTGCCCTTAGGTGTATGAATGAGTGTGCGCATGGTTGTTTGTGTGTTGCCCTGCGATGGACTGGCGACCTGTCCAGGGTGTATCCTGCCTCTCGCCCATAGATTGCTGGAGATAGGCACCAGCTCCCCCACAACCCACTATGGAATAAGCGGTAGAAAATGACTGACTGATGAAATGACTGACTATTTTTGCATTGTAACTGTGAATTTGAGGTCACTTATTCTTATTTTACTATCTTTTCATTTTATTTTCAGCCATTTAAAATGTTCAAAATAATTTTTTGTGTTGACAATATAACACTGTATATAAAATACATTGATGAGAAATACCATTAGTTTGATTTATTGTTTTATTTATGTATTTAACAACCACTAAAATATGAACTTTCTGACCAAAGTTTAAATACATTTTTTGTAGCGAGTAATAATAATAATATTAAATAAACCAAACATTAACATTACATATCATCTGACTGAATTATATCTGTGTTTAATTTCCACCCATTGGGAAAACCCAACGGCAGTTTGAAAACGATGTGGCGGGAGTCGGATATTCTCTCTGGGTTTGGCACGCTTCAACCACGCGGTCAGCTGCAAGGCAAGCAGGCTGTTGGCGAAGCGGGAGCGAACACATCAGAACACTTTTGCAATCAAGCGCTATCTTGATAAGACGAGCATATACTGTAGATTTACACAGCTACATTATCACCTAAGACTATTGTAAACATTTATTTTGTTTTACAGCCTAATATATACAACTTTATTCACAGTCTTTTTCTCTCCTCCGCCATGGCTGCTTCTGTTTGAACAATGCGCTTTGACCCACAATGAATCATGTCTTTGGCCTACAAATGTGGCCTGTGAAGGATGTCCTTACCATGGCGCATTTGTATTTCCGGTTGGCATCTACTGAGTCTGCAGCAGGCAGTACCCTCTGATGTACAGCCATACGAAATACCCACAAGTCACAGATTATTTTGCTTCACCATCAGCGGTACAATTGGGGGTTTTTATTGACGTCACTGAAGTCGCATCCTCATTTCCGGTCTGCCATCTTGGGTGTCTCCGTAAGGCTTTTCACAACATTGCATAGTTTTTTGACCATGGATAAGTATCTAAAGTTGTTACAGCCTACTGATAAGGCCATGTACCTCAAGAAAATTGCGGTCATCAACAAGGTGGATCCATATGTACTGGCTGTTGGTTTGTTTAGCGCAAATCTAGATGATTGGCCGCACAACTATTTTTTCAGACGCAAGATAGGCAAAAATCCATGGTAAGTTTAACATTGCCTTTTAAGTTGGCGTGTTGTATGCAATTTTTAAAGATTGTGCATGCAATGGATAACAGGTGCAAAACAGGGGAAGACCGCCCTATTTAAATGAGGAAATTGCGTGTGCTACTGGCTGGAACAAGAGGAAAAGCAAACAGATCCTCTGCTGTGTTGCTAGAAATATGCAGGTATTGTTATGCTGCATCATTACAAATGATCCAGTTGCTGATTTTTTCCTTCTATTCCGTTCGACCCTTGGTTTTCTGGACTGTTACAGGTAATTAACTTTTGTTGTGCTACTCACAGTAGGTTTGTCATCTGCGCTGATGAGATTATTTCTCTTGTCTTGCTCAACGTAACTCGCAACAAATTGGCCAATCATTGTTAACAATATAAAAGACAAATATGTCTGTTAATTAATTTGTCTCCCTTGATCTTTTAATTTTTTTCTGAGACTCCCTGGGTTCTGTTGTTTTATTGAGAGTATATGTTTGAAGAGTATGATTGTTTCAATAGTTTTTTGGTGACAATCAGGTTGGTGCACGTTCAACAGATGATCACTGATGTAACGCTGGAATGATGTTGAATGAAGTGTTGCAAGGAGTTTTACCATTGGATAAATATCATGGCTTGTGTTTGTGATTGGCTCCAAATAAAAGCTCAGATAATCCTACATAGAATGCTCTATTCTCATTTATTTATTTATTTTTTGACAACCCAAATCTGTTGGCACATAAGATTCTTTCTCCCTGTCATCTGTTGTTCTATCTATGCCTCCTTCTGGCCAAAGTGACAGCAGACATTTTTGCGTTCCAGTTAGCACCTGCATTTTATTCGTGCTAAATCCACATGCAAAAATTGTGCCCGCAAACCGTTTCAGGCTTTGAAAATCATATTGCGAGTGGAAAGGACTGACATTTCCATATCCTCCTCCCATGAATTTGCGCGTTTGGGTCATCATCATATGTTTTGCATATTCATGAAGGCAGACATGCTAAAAAGTTTGCGGCCACAGTTCTGCTGATTTTGCAAAGGCAATCTGAATGAATATTGGTCTTGACATCCACATGCAACACAACCCACAATTAAGCAAGTTTTCCCCACACTTAAATTGAATGGTCTGGAATTTTACTTTACTGATCACGCTAAAATGTTGAAAACAGGCTGCAGCTGCCCCCTAAGATGGCGAAGTGCAGTCACCGCGATGTCATGTGAAAACCCCCCATTGGGGCAAAAGTGAAAGCACACCAAAAAGAAGATGTATCTTGTAAAGCAGCATTTGTGACTCATAGCAGCAGATTTGTGCAGTTGTATTCACTGTGTTTGCATTAAAGGAAAAAATATATAAAAACAATTCTTTCGGAAAAATTGGAGCAAAACTGTGAAAGTAAGAGACTTTTGGTGTAAAACTCAAAGAATACAATTTGTGCCCTTGTATTTAAGAAACTGATGTCCGAGCTACCGCACCCTGTTGGCGGTCAGACGCCTCGGAGTTCCTCCGGTACTTGAAACCCAGAAGCGATCCCACACTATATCTAACACTGACTCTTAAAGGAACGACCCTCAAACAGTTTCTAACTATTAGCTCCTTTAATCTAAATTAAGGCAGAGGAATGATAACAGAGATCAGCGCTGAGGCTCCCGTCTCGGACCGTCGCCGTCTGTTAGAGGATGACAAAGAGCCTCGATAGAAGGTCACATATAGCTTTTAAAAGGGAAAAACAGCTATGAGCCTATTAATAAAGGTTATTCCTAACGCTGAAGATGTGTAACTCTTGTTTTGTATTTGTGAAAGACAGAAAACATTGTACAATGACAAAACTGCACAGTTAAAATGCACAAATAGTTTTGCAGCAATAGTTTTGGAAAAACTGGAGCAAAACTGTGAATGTAAGAGGTTTTTGATGTGTAACTCAAAGTATTCAGTCTGTGCACTTTTACTTAAGAAACTGCTGAGGTGTCAACTACAAATAGTTTTGCCCCAAAATTACCTTCACAGTTGTCCAAAATTAATTTTAATTGTGTAACTATCTCAGGAGAATTTTTAAGTTTGTTTATTTGCCGTTATATGGACTTTTTTTTTTTTTTTGGTCTGTAGCCTTATGTTTGTGAAAGACAGAGTTGTGTGTGTTAGTGAATGTGTGCGTGTTTCTATGTGGAGACGTATCCTCAGTGGGGCGGTACTGTGGATACTATTGTCGGATTTCAAGCGCCGTCGTGAAAAAATACACAGTATCTATTCCAGGTAAAAAAACAAATACATTTTAATAGACTATTTTTGCAATGCTTTGAAACTTTCAGATCTCCGCGATTGGTGTCTTGTAGCCTTTGTTAAAGTGGATCTTATAAATTGAACTTTTCCATCAGCCGTCGGAGCTTCAGTCCTCGGAAAGGTAGGACTGCTGTAAGACCGCACATGGATGGTCTTTTCAAAAAGGACCGGGGGACGGTTTGCTGAAATTACCTGAGGAGGAGACGCAAGGATCGGACTAGGAGGGCGTAATGAAGGATCGTCTGGCCGAGTTGGCTGCTGTAAGTGCTACCTTAGCCTGGTCTGTCAGTACCAGATAAGTTGCACAAAAATGCATGATTGTTTTTAAATCCTCACAGAGTAACAACCAAGCAGAGGAGGATGTCGATGTTACAGAGAACTGCAGAGATGGCTACATGGAAAGCTATTTCAGGAGGGTAGGTATGAAACCCAGTCGAATGTGCATTAAAATAACTCCACACACCAATAAGTTATTAATCTGTTAATTGACTAATTAAGGTGGAGGAAGTTAGAGAACTTATTGATAAAATCTCCTACCAAGTGGAGGAGGTGAAGAAGGTGCACAGCATAATCCTGTCTGCACCCAACCCGGATCACAGTAAGTTTTTTAGATAAAATTATAATATATATATATATATTGCTTTCTTTATGTGTTCAGTGTACAGAGATTACCTTTTTTATT
This sequence comes from Girardinichthys multiradiatus, assembly GCF_021462225.1. Taxonomy (NCBI): domain Eukaryota; kingdom Metazoa; phylum Chordata; class Actinopteri; order Cyprinodontiformes; family Goodeidae; genus Girardinichthys; species Girardinichthys multiradiatus. The sequence continues at coordinate 15,148,029 of NC_061805.1, forward strand.
GGGCACAATTAGACTTTTTGGTGTTGCAACAGATTTAATTTGCTGCGTTTTCCTCCTGGGTGGAAATGAAAGGTTGTGGACCGGAAACCTATGAAGGAAACGGCTGCAAAACCTCTGAGGCCATTGTAGTTTGAGGTCTGAACTGTCCTGTGAAAGGCCATTCACAGTCTAAGCACATCATTATGCAAAGTATTGTTTATTGTAATAAAACAAAACAAAACAAATCAAGAGCTTTAAAGCCATCAGATGGGGAACAACAGTTGGAAAAACAAAGAATTTGATTTCAATATTTTCCTGGTCTGTATAGGCAAGGAAAAAGGTTTGTATTTGCAGACTTCATTTACTATTCTGCTAAAAGCTGTGTCCGTTCGTCCATCCATCCAGCCAGCCGTCCACCGATTGTTATTGCCATTTTATGTCCTTCCATAATTTAACCTTTCATTAATCTGTTCTTATCCATCCATTGATCTTTCCATCATCCTGTGGAAATAGTTACAAATCCTTAGTGAACCTTTGTATTTAATGTCTGGAAATTATTTTCTGAAAAAGCAGGGAGTTTAAATTTTAAATAATGTAGAGGAACCATGGAAGAGGCATGAGAGGCCTTCTGCAGCATCAGAGGGAGAACTGCAAGACAAATCCATCACAGATTACAATGTCATTCCATTTTCTGTTTTTGTTTATTGGTCACCAGGGAAAAAAAAACAAAAATCAGAATCAGAATAAGCTTTATTGCCAAGTTCGTACATACCAGCCGATGTACCAGCCGATCCACCTGCTGTCTGTATGCAGACTCATCACCGTCCTGGATCAGACCAATGACAGTGGTGTCATCTGCAAACTTAAGGAGTTTCACGGACGAGTCTGCTGAGGTGCAGTCATTTGTGTACAGAGAGAAGAGGAGTGGGGATAAAACACATCCCTGGGTGGCACCAGTACTTATTGATCTGGTGCGGGAGAAGATGCTCCCCAGTCTCACCTGCTGTTGTCGGTCCGTCAGGAAGCTGTTGATCCACTGACTGGTGGAGGCTGGGATGTTGAGCTGGGTGAGCTTCTGGTGGAGGATGTCTGGTATGATGGTGTTGAAGGCCGAGCTGAAGTCTACAAACAGGATCCTGGCGTACGTCCCTGGACGTTCAAGGTGTTGCAGGATAAAGTGTAGACCTAAGTTAACACCATCATCTGCCAACCTGTTTGCTCGGTAAGCAAACTGCAGGGGATCCAGCAGGGGGCCTGTGATGTCTTTCAGGTGCTTCAACACCTGCCCCTCAAAGGATTTCATGACCACAGACGTCAGGGCTACAGGCCTGTAGTCATTTAATCCTACGATGGTGGGTTTCTTGGGCACTGGGATGATGGTGGATCGTTTGAAGCAGGAGGGGACCTCACATTTCTCCAGTGACTTATTGAAGATCCGGGTGAAGATCGGCGCGAGTTGATTTGCACAGGCTTTCAGGCATGATGGGGAGACGTTATCAGGTCTTCCAGCTTTCTTTGTTTTCATGCGCTGAAAGAGCCTGTTTACTTCTTCCTCGGAGATCTTTAGTGCAGGCGGAGGATCTGATGGTGGGGGGTTGGTTGCTTTGTGGGAAGAATTTGTTTCTGAATGGGATGTGGAGGAGATGATTTGAGGCGTGAATGGCTTCTTGTCATGTCTGCAGTAGAAGCCATTGAGACGGTTGGCCAGGAGACGACTCTGTTCAGGATGGGTGGAGGGGCTCCTATAGGCAGTCAGGTTTCTCAGACCAGTCCATACAGCTGAAGTGTCACCAGTAGAAAGGCTGTTCTTCAGCTTCTCACTGTAACTTCTCTTGGCTGCTTTGATCTCCTTTGTTAGTTTGTTCCTGGGCTGCCTGTACCGCGCCCAATCTCCACTGCTGTGAGCTTCTTCCTTGTCCTTGCGCTGGTTCCTGAGGTGTGGAGTAAACCATGGCTTGTTGTTCCCAAAGGTGCAGAAGGTCTTGGTCTGCACACACGACACACACAGCGAGATGTTTTTCCACGGCAGAAGTACAGCCATGAAGTGGAAAATATGAGCAATTATTATAAACGAGGATAACTCTCTCGGTGAATAAAACGGTTTACAGTTTATATAAAATGCCTCTAGATCAGGACTTCGTGTTTTCCCCAGCACTTTTATGTCTCTGCACCAACCTTCGTTTATATAAAAGCAGATTCCGCCTCCTCGCTTCTTCCCCAATAGCTCTGCGCTGCGATCCGCTCTGAGCAGCTGGAAGTCCGGCACCAGCAGTGCGCAGTCCGGGATGTTTTCACTAAAAAATGTGCGTTTTGACCCTATGTTGTCTCAGGATGGTTGCAAGGTTGCAAGTTAATATCACAGGAATTTCACTATGTACAAAAAGAGAGACATTTTAATTTAATATGAAATGTTTTCTTGTCAATAAGCATAACCTGATGTGTTGCCTTTCTGCATTTAAAGGGACAAAGGTTCAGTTAGATGGACTGACCAACGATATCAAAGGGAATGCCAATGTGGTGCGAACTAAATTAAAATGTGAGTTGAGTTGTGATTTTCACACTTTTTTGTAACATGCTGTGTGAAGTAAGTTAATGCTGCCATCGTTACTCCCTCCCGGTGTAGTCATGGAGCAAAGTATACCAAAAGACGACGTTGTGAACAGAGCTTCTGTTGACTTCAGGATCCAGAAAACACAGGTCAGACAGCCAGTCAATGACTATAAAAAAGCTTATCCTGTACATATCCTGTGCATATAGCTTCATATCGATTTAGTTGCACACCATAAGGGAAATAGCAACCATGTTATTGCTTGGAGTTGTTCTTTATTATTGAATGAAGAAATACAAAAGTATTTTTATTTTATTTAGTGCTGCCAATCAGTTTTTGGCTGAGCATTTCTGAAAGCACAATAAACATAATTTAAATCCTAAATATAACGTGAAGCACCCTTTGGGAGAAGGTAGGCATTCTCACTTTCTGTCTTTATTTTTTATTTATTCCTCAGCACATTGTGCTGTCACGGAAGTTTGTGGAAGTCATGACCCAATATAATGAGACTCAAGTGTCTTTTCGGGAACGGAGCAAAGGAAGAATCCAGAGACAACTGGAGATAAGTAAGTGACCAATGCTAGATGTGCCCTCCCTAAATGTGCATCCTGCCTTGACATATGAGGTACAGAACAAGGCGTTAGCTTCATTTCCTCTTAACCATCACAACTGTTGACAAATTGTTTGCAACAGCATGCAAACTTTAGACATATGTTGTTTTTATGAAAACTTTGGGAATACAGGTTGAAGGGTAAAACTGACATTTATGTAATGTTGGCACAACTTAAATATTTAGGAAGACTTAAATAGCAGATTCACTAAAGGTACCAGGTGTAAAACAAGCAAATATTTATAGTTTGACATTTGATGCTTCCCAGAATTTTATCTCAACATGCTAAATGTTAGACTCTCTTTGTGTCCGTTGGTGTACCATAAAACAATAATGAAAAGTATATAATAGGGCAGTTTTCCTCAGTCCCTGTGGCTTTAATATAAGGCTCAACGGCTCCACACCGAAGAAGATAGTGATACTGGAGACGGCTGTTTGCGTTGCCAGGGAAATGGGCAGAGTGCTCTGGGTAACCTGTGCAACAGAAGCTGACTTGTCTTTGGCAAAACACACACAAAATTTCAATCTCAGCTAACATTGGCTTATATGGTTTATCTAAATTGCACAAAATGGATAGACTTTGTGCTAGATGTCGGGTTATGCTGTTTACTCTTATGTGTTTTGCTCCGTTTGTGTCTCTGAGGAATAGGTGTGTGCTAAAGGTGTGTGATCTGCCTCTCCAGGGAGAGTTTTGCACAACAGGAGGCAAAGCTTTCTGTTTATAGTTTCAGGTGGTGCTTCTATGTCAAGGTCCTTTGTACCTGAAACATTATCAAACTGGGTAAGAAATGCAACCTTCACTGTCTGGGTCAGAATTATAAGCACCACTAAAATCTAATTAGAAAAGCTAATAACTAGTAACAAGTAATTTATTTGAAATGAAATAGTTTTTGTTGTCCACTGGATATCAATAGAGTAGTATCTTCCTAGATGTTAGGTAGTCAGACAACACTTGGGAGTGGAGCAGCAACTGCCACATCTACTGACACTCAACCAGCAGCAGCACTTGTTTAAGAAATTACTGTAACTCCTTAATCAGCAGTGCCTTTCCCCTAGCCTCTGTTCAGTCTCCGAAGTAAATAACTGTTGTACTGAGCAACATGTGGTGATAATCACCAAAACTTTCATTACTGCTTCATGTTTGAACTCGAAGCAGTAATGCACCACAGTATCAGGACATAGGTTTCACAGCAGACTGACTGCTTTATGGTCTGGACTGAAGGATGTTAGCTGCAGTTTCGCAGGGTGGAGGGGTGGGGTCGGTGCCTATCCTTGGGGTAGGTGGGGTACACCCTCTAGGGGTTGCCAGTGCATCACAGTCAACCAGAAATGACACTAATATATTTTTAATGATTAACACAGTAAAGAAACAACACATAACATATTGGGAAGTGGTTATAAAGATATAAAAACAAACATGGAGCAATCTGCAGCAGTTTCATTTGATAAGACAGCAGCCTTAAGCACATTATCATGTCTTATTAGAGTAGCCAGGAATGAGTGACCCCTAAAGTCCGTGCTAAAATTTTTAAGATTGGTTTTTCCATAGATCGTACCTCCACATCTGAAAGGGTTTACTTTTTACTATTGGCAGCTGGAAGAGTGACCACCAATGAAGGATTGGAGGATATGTTGGAGAGTGGAAATCCATCAATCTTCACATCTGATGTATGCTTGTTTCATTTATTAATGTGTCTTATTGTTCATAAAAGTCTGTTCCTGCAATTCAGTCTTTTTGAAGTCAGTTGCTTGGAATGAGGTCTAGATCAGCTACATTCCCTTACACAGGTGGGAAATCTCCTTTTGTCTTGTTTCAAAAAGTCCATAATATTCTTTTTTCCCACAGATCATTTCTGATTCCCAAATCACTCGTCAGGCCTTAAATGAGATAGAATCCCGTCACCAGGACATCATGTGTTTGGAGTCCAGCATCAGGGATCTTCATGCAATGTTCATGGACATGGCACTGCTGGTAGAAAGTCAGGTATTTGCGTAAGATTGCTGGAGACTTTCATGTCACAATGTATGTCAAATATTGTTATTTCAGGGCTAATACAATCTTTTACAGGGGGACATGGTAAACAACATTGAGAATAATGTCTCTAATGCAGCTGAGTACATTTATTGTGCAAAAGAAGAGACTAAAAAGGCAGTGAGATACCAGAGGAAATCACGTAGGGTATGTGTTCCCCTTAAATGAATTTGTAAATTGTCTTCAGTATGAAAATATGCAAGTTGTACAAGACGTTCAAAAAAGTTAATATGTTTCACTACTAAATATTTAAAGTTTATATAACTACTTTGCTTGGCAGAAATACATCATCCTTTCCTTTGCTCTGTTGATCCTGCTTGCTGTCATTGCACTAATTGTTGGCCTGTCTGTCGGACTAACCAAACGCCCTCAATGAGGCCTGTTGTCATCATTGCATGAGGTAACAACCCTTACAACACCCACAAACATCCATTCATTGAGCACAAACTAATTTAGCAATTTGTTTTTCTTTGATGAAACCATGTAGTATCCTTTAAAAATAAAGATGCACTGTGTCATCAGAAATACTTTATTTTAGGTTGAACTGAGATTGTAAACAGTCTTTAGCATCTCAGATAAGTGTTTAGCTTGATTAACGTTAGTGTAGTAAACAGGAGTCTCAGTGTGTATTACATAGAGATTGCACACGCTTTCCGTAACTATGAGAGGCTTCCAACATTTGCAAAATCCAGCATGTTCCATGACTAACAGGTTGAAAGTAAAAAAAAATAAAAAGCAGATTTGCTGTAATATGATCAACATTCATTGTATTTGGTGAAGCAGGCTTCTTGTCATTTCACTGCTTTGTCAACTGAACAAAACAACCAAAGACAAATGTGAATTGATGTCCTGTGGCAGATGGCTACTTTTGAACTTGATAAAGTCAAGCACCTGGAGACATAAAAAAATTTGAAGTAGCGGAATGAGCAGCACCGACCAAAAGCTAGGTCTTTGTTCTAGCAGGCAAATGAATAGGTGCTATGCCTACAAAGAAAGTACAGTGTCCTTTAAAATAAGTTTGTAGACATATTTTTGCTTCCTCTTACTTCATTTTTAAACATATAATGATTATTAAAATGGCTAAAGTTGAGTCTTCCCTTATTTTCAACTTCCACCCTGAGGAGTTTTGTTAGCGCAACAAGTAATGCTTACATATGGTGTGTTTATGGATCACAAAAAGATTGGATTTGGGAGTTTCTGACTGGCCATTGACTGGACAGGGTTGTTCAAGCTGACAATTGTTTAATTTGTGTCACTAACCAAGTTTTTGGTGCATCTCTAATGACAAAAATGAACAAATATTTTAAGTTCTACTTTTGTGCAATAATAACAAATGTCTCATTTGCCCTGATTTTGGCAGATGTTTCTCTACCTAGCCCTGTGTGGAGGTGTCCTACTTTTACTCATCATACTAGTTGGAGTCTATGGCTGATGGATTTCTTGGTTCACAAACTTAGTTTGCCAGCTCCACAATAAGATAAATATTCTCAATTTAGTACCATCACAAGAAAGGTTTCCTTAGCACTGAGAAGTAAGTATATTGAATGCAATACAGTTTGCACAAGGCACATCAGACCTTCTAGTTAATCAAAAAAATAAAAAAATAAATACATATATATATATATATATATATATATACACTCACTGACCACTTTATTAGGTACACCTGTCTGCAAATTTCTAATCAGCCAATCACATGGCAGCAACTCAATGCATTTAGGCATGTAGACATGGTCAAGACGATCTGCTGCAGTTCAAACCGAGCATCAGAATGAGGAAGAAAGGTGATTTTAGTGACTTTAAACATGGCACGGTTGATGGTGCCAGACGGGCTGGTCTGAGTATTTCAGAAACTGCTGATCTACTGGGATTTTCACGTACTACCATCTTTAGAGTTTACAGAGAATGGTCCAAAAAAGAGAAAATATCAGTGAGCGGCAGTTCTGTGGGCGCAAATGCCTTTTTGATTCCAGAGGTCAGAGGAGAATGGCCGGACTGGTTTGAGCTGATAGAAAGGCAACAGTAACTCAAATAAGCACTCGTTACAACCAAGGCATGCAGAAGAGCATCACTGAACGCACAATACGTCAAACCTTGAGGCGGATGGGCTACAGCAGCAGAAGACCACACCGGGTGCCACTCCTGTCAGCTAAGAACAGGAAACTGAGGCTACAATTCGCACAAGCTCACCAAAATTGGACAATAGAAGATTGGAAAAACATTGCCTGGTCTGATGAGTCTCGATTTCTGCTGCGACATTCGGATGGTAGGGTCAGAATTTGGTGTCAACAACATGAAAGCATGGATCCGTCCTGCCTTGTATTAATGGTTCAGGCTGGTGGTGGTGGTGTAATGGTGTGGGGGATATTTTCTTGGCACAATTTGGGCCCCTTAGTACCAACTGAGCATCGTGTCGATGCCACAGCCTACCTGAGTATTGTTGCTGACCATGTCCATTCCTTTATGACCACAGTGAACCCATCTTCTGATGGTTACTTCCAGCAAGATAACGCGCCATGTCAAAAAGCACGAATCAACTCAGACTGGTTTCTTGAACATGACAGTGAGTTCACTGTACTCAAATGGCCTCCACAGTCACCAGATCTCAATCCAATAGAGCACCTTTGGGATGTGGTGGAACGGGAGATTCGCATCATGGATGCGCAGCCGACAAATCTGCAGCATCTGTGTAATTCTATCATGTCAATATGGACCAAACTCTCTGAGGAATGTTTCCAGTACCTTGTTGAATCTGTGCCATGAAGGATTAAGGCGGTTCTGAAGGCAAAAGGGAGTCCAAACCAGTACTAGCAAGGTGTACCTAAGAAAGTGGCCGGTGAGTGTATATATCCTAAGTACTTTCATTGCTGGCTAAAGTTCATATTTTTGCATACACACATGAAGGTCTATCAGTCTTTTAAGATATTATTTTAAAACTTTTTGTTTAGTTTTTGCTTCAAATGTTAGTGTCAGTTTCTTTTGTTTTCTCTCCTACTTTTATATATTACTGTTGTATGTTATTCATTTTAAGAGTATAAAAGCAGTATGACTTAGGGATGCTAGAAATAGTAAATACTAAAAAGATCCCTACCCTCTTTAACTTATGGTGTGTGATGACTGAAATAACATGATAAGTGATGCACTGATGCAGTACCCTTGGATAATTCTTTCAAGAGCACCCACTGAAGTTTTCTATTCTGTGTTTTGTACTGAAATGGTATAATTAAATCATTTAAATAAAATATTAAGAATAAACATTTTGTGCAGAATGATTTCTTTATCCACTTTGCTGGTTACATTTTAATAAAGTAAACACATGGGTTAAAACTGCACACCTCTGTATCTTTCAAATGACTAGCCTCTGAATTTCTTTTTATTTTATTTCAGTGGTTTGCATTTTTCCATTGTTTTGGTTGTTCCATTTTTTGTTGTTGTTGAAGAAAACAGTTAGTAGTAGAGGCGTCTGTTTACTTCAGGTCTAATGAGCACTTTGCACAAAAGACTTGATTTAGGTGTAATTAACAAAACAAGACTAGTGGAGAAAGTAAGCGGGTCCACGGAGTGCAAGTGTTTCCTTTTTATTTAGTCGATCAGAGGAAACCTGAGAGGTGCAGTCAGAGAAAGATGAGTAGAACATTATCAGTTTAAGAGTATTTCACAGTATTTTGTAATTCTTGACCTTTTTCATATTTTTCCAATGAAGCGTTAACATACTCACATAGGCCAATGAGTTTTATTGAGACTTTATGCAAAAGACTAACTGAAGTAATGCATTTTTGTAAATTTGCATTTGTATATGTAAATATTTTTTGTTTTTACAGATCAAATCTGAAAGGTTTGGCCTCCATTTGGGTTTAGCCCTCTGTAATACCCCTAAATATAATCCAGACCAATCAACTATCAACTGAATTCAGATGTCACTTCAAGTAATTAAAGTTCCAGATCTTGTGCAACTTAATTCCAGTATAAGTCCCACAGTTCTGTTAAGGCCTCAGAGGTTTGTTAAATAAATTTAGTACACAGGCAGCATCAAGAAGGTAAAGGAGCCAGCAGGGTTTTGAAGTTTTGAACACCTCACAGAGCACCTTTTTAAAAACTGACAGGCCAAAAATGGCAGTGAAGAGAGAAGCAATAAAAATGTCCTTGAGCAATTAAAATGTCCTTGGTAACTCTGGAAGACTGCTGCAATCTAAGCTCAGGTGGGAGAAGCTATTTACAGGACAACCATTATACGTGAAGTTTGCAAAGTCCTGCCTCTTCAGAAAAGTGAAAGAAAATCGTTCTTAAAAAGAAGTAGGAAAAGTCCTGTTTGCAGTTTACCACAAGCCGTGTACGTACGGGACACGCAAAACATTTGGCTGATGGCGTTTTGATCAGACGAGACCAGAACTGAACTCTTTGGTCCAAATGCAAACCACTGTGTGGTTTGGAAATTATACTACAAGTAACCCTGAATACAACAACTCTTAAGTAAAACACTGTGGTGGCAGTGTCATATTTTGGGCATACAAAAGCACAAACAGGGTAGCTGGTCATAGTTGATGAAGAGATGGAGTATTATAAGACATAAAGCTGTTTTCGCCTTTGCCTCCAGGGGTTCATAACAGAATGCCTAACAGAAAATGACATAGAAGCCAGATTTATGCATATATTTTGACTAAGAGTCTGTTCTTAAACTTTTGATCAGTTGAAACTATTGACTACCTGCTTGAGTTTCAAATGTCAGTCAGTCATTTTCTACTGCTTATTCCATAGTGGGTCACAGGGGAGCTGGTGCTTATCTCCAGCAGTCTATGGGTGAAAGGTGGGGTATACCCTGGACAGGTTGCCAGTCCATTGCAGGGCAACACACATACAACCATGCACACACCTAAGGGCAATTTAGATTGACCAATTATCCTAACAGGCATGTCTTTGGACTGCAGGAGGAAGCTGGAGTACCTGGTGAGAACAGGGAGAACATGCAAACTCCATGCAGAAAGACCCCCACCTGGGAATTGAACCCAGGACCTTCTTGCTGCAAGGCAACAGTGCTACCAACTGCGCCACCGTGCAGCCCAAGTTTCAATATAGTATTTGTTAATTTGTCTGATCCATTCTTTGCATTTTGAAGCTTGCAATGTAAGGCAAGATTTAAATTTTGATTTAGTTAAAACTGCAGTAGAAAGCCGCAGTTTTGAGAAAACTTTGGACTTAGCCTGTAAGTTTGAACAAGCATGTAGCAGGCTCGAACAAAGCGTGATACGCAGGCTCGTAAGCAGGGCCACCGATGACGGCGGATAAATGGCGTGAGCAGTGCGTATACTGTGACTAACACTGCAAAGACATTAATCCTGGTTCTGATTGGCTGTTTCTGACGAGCTGTTTTCTGGGAGTGGTATATTTCTGCAAATGACAGTAGGAGCACTAGGAGAAGCCAGAGGAGTTTGATTTTTTTTCACAGATCATCTGTATCATATTATACTGTCAGGACATAGTGACACTTTTAACAAATATGTAAAAAATAAAGTTTTTTAAAAAGTTAGCTACTGCAGCTTTGATTCAACAGCCCTGTGATGGACTGGCGACCTGTCCAAGATGTACCCCACCTCTCGCCATATGAGCGTTCATGAGAGTCTATTAAATTTCTTGTTGTTCACCAAGCTGTTCTAATCTAGATGCATAAAACAGACCTAAACCATATAAAAACCATATTGTACATGAAATGTTCTTTGAACATTTTGAAATTTCTGTTCTATTATTTTGTGTATTAGTTTCTTTTCACTTTATCATCTTTGGTTTCTAGTTCTTGACTGTGTATTTACTTCCTGTTTCTTTCCTGCCGAAGTTCTTATTTCAGACTGTTTTATTGTAATTTGCATTGCAGTTTGTCACAATTTCAAAAAGCTGAGAAATGAGCAGTAGCTACAGACCAATGCAAGGTTTGATAACTTTACCCCACAGGTTCATTACTTTCTACAAAAATATATAAGAAACAAGATCTTAGCTCCATAAGTGTGGCGGCTGAGCTGAGAGATGGCAGACAAGAGTGTACAGTTAATGAGGTTAGAGGGGTCTTCTAAAAACTTTACTTTAATTTGGTCTGCCAAGTACTGCAGAAGGTAAAAAGAGGAACAAGCGGTGACCAGTCAGAAGACCAGAGACGTTTCCTGCTACCTGACTGGAATAATGAGCCACAGCTGTCTGGAGAACTCTGTTATGCCTGGGCACATCCATACATACTGGAGAAAAACCAGGTAAGGTGACAAGATACCTAAAGGAGCAGGAGGAACAGGATGATGTAAAAATGCAGTTAAATTTGTTTATGAGATCATAAAATTGATTTCTTTCATATTTACGTGACTTCTTTGATCTGTGTTAGTCAACCACTCCTGAGTAAATAAAGTTTCTGAATCTAAAGATAGAGTCCAAAAATACAGGAAATATGTTTCTTACTTATTTTATTTGGCATACAATCTTGTCTATCTTCCACTAGAAAATTGAGAAATATTAATGAAGACCACAATTTTATAGATGGCTCTTATTTGCATAATACATTGTAAGGTGGGAGCTCTTTTACCATTGATTTACTGTCATCTAACATGAGGTCTATTCTATGCACAAATACCCAAACTTTAAAAACAAGCAAACAAAATTTCAGGCATAACTATAAAAGCTCCATGCCGAGTTGATTTGAATAAATAGCTTGTTTACACTTACCATCTCATTTCTTTGAGGTCCTTCTGATTGGATTTCATTACCTTCATTACCTTCATTGTTTTTAGATTTCTACATGTTTAAAATAGCAAACATAAGTAATACTAGTATTTTTAAAACATATATAATGCTATGACTCATCTTTTGTTTGCTTTGATTTAAAAACATAGTCTCACTTAATATTTGTAGGTAAATCAATATTGTCCACACCATGGATAGTTAAATAGGAATCAGATGACCCCTAAATAAGCTCAATAACAAATGTTTAAGTTATCTTTAGAATGATGAGGCACCCTTTAACACCAGGCTCAATTGTTCATTGGATTTGATTGATTGGTTCATTTTGCCTTAGTTTTGAGTATTTATTTTCTCATCATTTTTGTAATACTTCTACTTTCTTGCATTTTGCTAAAATTTTTCCTCCACTTCCACTTCTGCATCTGAATCTGCATCAGTGTCTGTAAATATTTGTGTGGTTATATTTGTCTTACCATTTCCCCCAACAAGATTTAGCTAATCTGCTTAGAGCATTCAGTTTTGTTCTCTTTGTGGGATTTTCAGTTTCTCGCCAGCTGTCTCCTATAAATTTCCACATTTGTGTCCTTGTTATCTCAAACTCCATTCTATGACACAAGCTTTATTTACACCAGTGTTTAAAATAGAAAATAGACCTACCAGACTTTTTTGTTTGTTTCATTTTGTTTATTTACTTCATCGCTGGCACTGAAATGCATCTATGTTTACCTACTGGTGCCTGAATTTGAAAGTGAATTTGAAAGCCTTGCATCATAATTTGAATGTGTATAGCTGGATTTGAATCTGCCTATATGATTTAACCGATCTGACCATATATTTCTGTACATACATCTATTTGTATTTAAACATGCTTTAGGATGATATTTCATATGAATAAACTTCACTAAACTGAAATGCTGATTCCGATTTTGCTATACCACCTGAAAACAGCACACCCCCACAGATGAGCTCCACCCCTGAAAAGCTGATGACGACACATTCCCACAGCGCTCCACACACAGCGCCACTCCAAGCACCCCTGTCGCATCCTGCCCTCCACCACAGAGTGCAGCGCAACGGCAGGGCAAAGGCCCTGTGCAATGTCACCCCAGCCTCTGCCCTCAAGCGCAACAGAGCAGACACCACTGAGCACCATACTCACAACGGACCCCCTGACCTCACACCAAGACGGGACACGCTCACCCAGCAAGCGGTCTCCGGCCAGCGGTACACACCCGGGGACGGCGGCCACCACCATGCACCCGCAAACACGCAAACACACCACATCCCTGCCTCTGCAACGACAGCTCAGGGAGAAACACCAACCAGTTTAGCTCCACCGTCACCACTCAGCCGATCCAAATGCCAGCGACCACACATCCAAAAAGAGGACACAACCCCCCCTACCCCGCACGCTGCAACCCCTCTGTGCTGCCAGCCCATCATCCACATAAAGACTGATTTTATGTTCAATATTCATGCTTTTTATGCCTTTAATATCTTTAACTTGCCTGATTGCTGCTGTAAATAATGATGGGGAAAGTTGGCATCTCTGCCTGGTGCCCCTCTGAAGACATAAGCTGGAAGATGTTTGATTAGTTGTCCTGATACATACTGTTGGGGAACTGTTTAATATTCTTAACCAGTTTATGAAAGACTTACCTAAAACCTAATTTACTCAAGTTTCCAAACAAGAATTTCCAGTTAATTCTATGAAATGTTTTTACTGCATCGAGAGATAATATATTAGTCTCAATGTTTTTACTGTAGGAATAGTCAATTAAATTAAATAATCTGTTTGAATTTGTGGATGAATACCTCCCTTTTATAAAACCAGTTTGGTCAGGATGTAATATGAGAGGAGTTATTTTTCTAGTCGTTTTGCGAGGGCTTTACAAATTATTTTGAGATCAATATTAATAAGAGGTCTTTGCCTGGTTTCACTACGAGAGTGATGTTGGCAAAATTTATATTTGGCAGAAGTCTACCATTTTTCTCGATTTCCTGCAACATTCTGTGGAATATTGGAACCAAATTATTCCAAAATTCTTTGTAGAACTCGGCCTACAGCCTTTTTATTGGGCATGCTTTTGATGGCTTCGTGGATTTCGGCTGATGTCAGTGGTACTTCCAGGGCCATCGCTTGACTATCTGATAATTTAGGCAGTGTTACTTTATCCAGAAATTGATCAATGTTATTATCTGATGGGTCTATCTGTGGTGAGTATAAAACTTTGTAGAAATCTCTGGAAGTGCTGTTTATTCTTTCAGGATCATAACATGTATTCCCTGTCAAGTCTTTAACAGCAAATATAGCTGTCTTTTCTTCATTTATTTTTAGCTGGTTAGCTAAAAAGCTACCTGATTTATCAGCATGTTCAAAGTTTTCTATTAAAAGACTTTGTACTTTACTCGTGCTCGTACTCGTCGTCTTCCGCTTCATCCGGGAACGGGTCGTGGGGCAGCAGACTCAGTAGAGACACCCAGCGTCCCCCTCCACAGACATCTCCTCCAGCTTCTCTGGGGGGAGCCCAAGGCGTTCCCAGGCCAGCCGAGAGACATAGTCCCTCGAGCGTCTCCACCTTCGTCCGCTGCCCAATCCTCTTTGCACTTGTCCCTCTTGGTTTCCCCTGCAGGTGGTGGGCCCACTGGAGGATGGCCTTGCGTCTCTCGATCGGGCTTGGCCCGGCCGGGTCCCGTGAGGAGCAACCCAGCCACCAGACGCTCTCCAACGAGTCCCGACCCTAGGCCTGGCTCCAGGGTGGGACCCCGGCTCCACCGTCCCGGGCGACATCACGTGCCTCGATTTTGTGGTCCTCATGAAGGGGTCTTGAACCGCTCTTTGTCTGACCCGTCACCTAGAGCCTGTTTGCCATGGGAGACCCTAACAGGGGCATTTAAGCCCCAGACAACATAGCCTCGAGAATCATTCGAGCACTCGAACCCCTCCACCACATTAAGGTGGCAGTTCAAGGAGGGGTCTTTGTACTTTAAATTGGGCTTTTTTTGTCAAAATTTCATTTAATTTTAGGTTTGCTTTACGTAGTGTGCCCAGCATTTCCTCTTCCTGGGAAGCTTTTAACAATTTAATGGTTTCTTCTAATTTCTGGATACATTGTTTTCCTTTTTCATTTTATGTGATGAGAATGAGATTATTTTACCTCTCATCACTGCTTTCCCTGCCTCCCAGAAAACAGATGTTACTGTCCCAGGCAGGTCATTATACTCCAAATATGAAGTCCACTTTTCTTTAAAACATTTGATAAAATCTTCATCCTTAAGCAATGATGTATTAAACCTTCAGTTTTTGCTTTGTGGGTTTTCTTTCTTATTTACTAGAGTTAAGGAGACGGGAGCATGATCACTGACAGCTATAGGGTGTATCTCAGTGACTGAAATGTCAGTCAACAACGAGCTACTGACTAAGAAATTATCCAGACAAGAGCAAGAGTGATGGACATGGGAGACGAAAGTATATTTTCTGGGTGCAGAGATCGCCATGCATCTCAAGTCTTTAATTACTGATGTACTGTTTAAATATACTTAGTGATTGCCAACTGCGCTGAGTCCCTGTTGTGCTCAGCCTGTCTATTTCTTCAGTTAGACCAAAGTTGAGATCACCCCCAAAAAGAAGTGAGAAATCTAAGTGTTCAGACAGTGCAGAAAAAAAAGTTTGGAAGAATGGGGGGGGGTCATAAAAATTTGGGGCATATATACTGACAATACATAACTTTTGGTTATGTATAGATATTTTTATTATTTTAAATCTACTCTCTGGATCTGTAACTGTGTCTAATACTGCAAAATTAATATTTTTGTGAATTAAAATTGCTACTCCCTTTGCCTAGAATTATAGCAGGTAGCTACAAATTCGAAAGCTCAGGTGATTTTAAATTATTTGCAGCTGTGGCAGATTTATGAATCTCTTATAAAAAGACAACGTCTGTCTGTGGTATTTTAAGTTGGTTAAAAATCTTTTGCTTTTTCTCTCTGTTGCCGGCTGCATGCGCATTCCAAGTGACAAACATTAGTGAACCCATATCTGTGCGTGTGTCGCTAAAGTTGGACAGCGCATGTCACCATAGAAATGGATAGATCCATTTGAAATCATAGTTTGTGCTTGGGGTTGCCAATATGAAGTCCAGAGGCAGAGATGTAGCAGAGAAAAAGACAGAAAATTAAGAAGATGCTGAGGGAGTGAGAGATATATGGTCATGTTAAGAGATAATTGTGTTTGTGTGTGACAGAAAGGAAAAAGAGTGACAGAGAGGTGTGGTAACAGACAAAATGAGAAAAGACAAAAAGAAGTGGATACTCAAAAGCCCAGCCCTGGCCACGCCCACATCAAACAGTGTAAAAGTCATGCTGAGCTGTGCTTTACATTAGATTATAACTGCCATTTATCTAACCTCTTATCCAACCAGTGTTATTCAATTCAATTCAATTCAAAGATACTTTATTGATCCCCGAGGGGAAATTAGAATTCCAGTACAACCCATCCAAACATACATCATGACACAAGACAAGGGGGGGACGGGTCACCGAGGCTTTGCTGCCCACTCACAGGCGCTGCCCTTGCTAGATGAGAAAAGAGGCCACATTAGGTAAGTACAGGAATAAAATCATATTTCACACTTTATCCTTAGCAGGATACAGTTTGAGATTGCTAAAAACCTCAGCACAAAGAAGCAACAAGTTGACAAAACAACATCATGCCGGGAACGGTGAAGGTGGTGTGAGGGGGTGCATATGTTTATCTTGAGCATGTGTGTGTGTGCAAGTGAGTGTGTGCAAGTACAGGGGTTGGACAATGAAACTAAAACACCTGGTTTTAGACCACAATAATTTATTAGTGTGGTGTAGGACCTCCTTTTGCGGCCAATACAGCGTCAATTCGTCTTGGGAATGACATATACAAGTCCTGCATAGTGGTCAGAGGGATTTTAAGCCATTCTTCTTGCAGGATAGTGGCCAGGTCACTACGTGATACTGGTGGAGGAAAACGTTTCCTGACTCGCTCCTCCAAAACACCCCAAAGTGGCTCAATAATATTTAGATCTGGTGACTGTGCAGACCATGGGAGATGTTCAACTTCACTTTCATGTTCATCAAACCAATCTTTCACCAGTCTTGCTGTGTGTATTGGTGCATTGTCATCCTGATACAATGTTTGAACCATTGGATGCACATGGTCCTCAAGAATGGTTCGGTAGTCCTTGGCAGTGACGCGCCCATCTAGCACAACTATTGGGCCAAGGGAATGCCATGATATGGCAGCCCAAACCATCACTGATCCACCCCCATGCTTCACTATGGGCATGCAACAGTCTGGGTGGTACGCGTTTTTGGGGGCTTCTCCACACCGTAACTCTCCCGGATGTGGGGAAAACAGTAAAGGTGGACTCATCAGAGAACAATACATGTTTCACATTGTCCACAGCCCAAGATTTGCGCTCCTTGCACCATTGAAACCGACGTTTGGCATTGGCATGAGTGACCAAAGGTTTGGCTATAGCAGCCCGGCCGTGTATATTGATCCTGTGGAGCTCCCGACAGACAGTTCTGGTGGAAACAGGAGAGTTGAGGTGCACGTTTAATTCTGCCGTGATTTGGGCAGCCGTGGTTTTATGTTTTTTGGATACAATCCAGGTTAGCACCCGAACATCCCTTTCAGACATCTTCCTCTTGCGTCCACAGTTAATCCTGTAGGATGTGGTTCGTCCTTCTTGTTGGTATGCTGACATTACCCTGGATACCGTGGCTCTTGATACATCACAAAGACTTGCTGTCTTGGTCACAGATGCGCCAGCAAGATGTGCACCAACAATTTATCCTCCTTTGAACTCTGGTATGTCACCCATAATGTTGTGTGCATTTCAATATTTTGAGCAATTGAACCTTCACACTCTGCTCTTACTGGTGCAATGTGCAATCAATGAAGACTGGCTACCAGGCTGGTCCAATTTAGCCATGAAACCTCCCACACTAAAATGACAGGTGTTTCAGTTTCATTGTCCAACCCCTGTAAGTCCATGAAGCACTGTCACAGAGTGTTTTAGATTAACCTACTTAATAAAGCCACGGAGTGATCTCCTGGTCCCTGAACAACTGACCATTGACATAGAGTTTATTTACAGCCACTGTAGCTCTGGTGCCTTCAGCGATAAATTTCTTCCTGATTGGGAATAAAACTCTCCTCCGATTGAGGACCTCCATTGGGAACTGGTCATTAACGCTGAAGTTCGTTCCCCGCAGCTCTCTGCCCTGACTTCTGACCTGCTCATTTTGCTTGTAGTGCTCGAACTTTGCTACGATTGGCCAAGGTTGACTGTGATCGGGTTCTTACCTTCGAGTCGGTGAACACGATGGAACGTTAGGATTTTTACCTCGTCCCTTGGGAGTTTCAACTGACGTTGGAGAAATTCATGTATATCCAGGATGATCTCCTTCATTTTTTTTATTTTCTCCAGACAGCTGCGTCATTCCATCATTAAGTGTTTTCACACTATCCCTCAGCGTCCAGGACATCAGCGTAGCTTTTCTCTGGAGAGATAGTGGAAGTGCTGGCGGGTGTGTTTTGATGTTGGTTTGGTCATGGGTGCAGATTTTTGTGTCTTGCCTATTACGATGTTGTCAAAACATTCGTCCATGCAGCTCTCCAGACTGTCCAAAGTTTCCTCATCCAGTTTGTTTTATTGGGAAAATATGAGACAGTGGTTAATATTTCTATGTTTGCCTTGAATTTATTGGCTTGTTTTACCTGAGTTTGTCCTGTTTGTTTACCAGTATACCACCATATTACTTATGGACAGCTCGCGTGAGATCTCAGCCACTCATCACAGGTTAGATCTGTTGTGTGTCTCTTTGTTGTCCTACATGGACTGGTGACCTTTTCAGCCTATATCCCACCTCTCACCCATCAACTGCTGGAGATAGACACCAGCCCCGGCCCCACTTCCCTGCATGGATAAGCAAGTAAAGATGATTGATGGTTGCATGTTTTCACTTTGCCATTGTATTTATACAGGGAATATTGTGTTTTATTGTCCTGACATTTCTGCAACAAGATCCTTTTGAGCTCTTCTAACTATAGCTTTAACTAAAGAAACAAATGTCTTACTATGACAGCTCAGGTTAATTTCAGGTTTATCAGTCAGTCAGTCATTTTCTGCCGCTTATTCCATAGTGGGTCACGGGGGAGCTGGTGCCTATCTCCAGCAGTCTATGGGCGAGAGGCAGGGTACACCTTGGACAGGTCGCCTGTCCATTGCAGGGCAACACACAAACAACCACGCACACACTCATTCATACACCTAAGGGAAATTTAGAGTTACCAATTAACCTAACAGGCATGTCTTTGGACTGTTGGAGGAAGCCGGAGTACCCGGTGAGAACCCACGCATGCACAGGGAGAACATGCAAACTCCATGCAGAAAGACCCCAGGCCGGGAATCGAACCCAGGACCTTCTTGCTGCAAGGCAACAGTGCTACCAACTGAGCCACCGTGCAGCCCCCAGGTTTATCAGATTGATTATAATTTATTTTAGATGTTTCCAGAAAGACATGTTGAAATTGAATGAAAAGGTGCATAAAATAAAACATTTGTCTAAGAGTGTGCGCACTTATGCAACCAGGTTATTAGATCTTTTCACATTTTCACATCCAACAGAGTGGTTGGCTTCTCTGTTAAATTGTACAGTGTGTGTCACATTAAAAGTGGAAATAATTTGAAATCATTTATCATGATACATTTTACATGACACACATCTGTAATTTTAACACTGGTGTGTGTGCTTTTTAAGTTCACTGTATATTTTTATAACTTGGTTTGTAATCCTAAGAGTGAGTTACATTGCACAGTAGAGTGCTTGGCCCAACTGAAATTGGAGCTGACAGCAAGTAAAAATTCCCCTGCTAATAGACTATTCTGCCCCAGGTTTATAACACGCAAGCAGAGATGACGCGGTGGAAACTGTATTGTAATGATGACTTGACCACTGTGCTCTGTAGGGTGTCATTAGTTTGGAGTCAGATTATACCCTGCAGCTACTGTGGATCACAATAGAGGCTTTAATTTTAGGATCTGGTCCAATAAAGAACTCAGTGTTTTACCTTTAAACACCATAAATTTAGGTATAAATAAAACAAAGCTCAATAAAAATGTGTCAATATATATTGTTTTCTGACTTCTTAATCTGGTAAACTATTATACACTGTTTATTCTTTTGTTAGCACAGGAGTCTTTTAAACAAAATCCAAAACCCGTTAACTACTTGATATCTCTTTTTTATTTATTAGGATGCACTTGTAGATTTCTTTAAATATCTTGTGGCATCTGTAATATCTTTTGTGTATTTTTGTGCCTACAATAATCCAGCAGCCATTATTATGTAACTCTGCAGAATACAGATATTTATAATCAGAGCATGCTGGAGTTATGACATCATCTGGCACTGATATCCATGACAAGCGTTGGGGGAAGCATGCAAACCGTTCTGTCATGGTGGGTTAGTTCTCTTAACCAACAGGAAGTATCGAGACCTGTAATGTGACTGATAGGTGGCTTATCTGCTGTCATGTACCAGGGGACAATGGGCTGTGAGAAGACTTGCACGGTGGAGAAACTCCTAAGACCTCACAGGGAAGTGGTTGAAAGCCAGAAACAAAGGTTAGCCGCAGCAAAGAGGAGCAGTCGGATAAGAAGCACAGATAAGGTGAGCATAGTGTTCTGTTTGTCTTTGTGCTGTTTGGTAGGCTTTCAGAAGAAAGGCTTTGATTGAACCAGGACTGTGCACAGCAACAGCTGATGCTTGAAGCCAACAGTTTTACTCAGACAAGGCTGTTTTAAGCACTTAGCATATTTAGTTTCTTTCTACTTAGTTTGAATAACTTACTAAACATGAAATATACTGCACATTTGCTGTAGTGTTTCCTTGTAACCAAAAGATTACACAACATGTTATTATGTAATATGCATTATTAAACAGAGATCACCAAATTCTTTGCCTCCGGCATCATTTGAGACATGATTTAACGTTGTGTGATATGCACATCCACGTTTCTAAAAATTTAGGAAATGTTCAATAACTTTGTCAGTTAAAAAAAAAAGGATATGACAGGTGGTAGGATCAAGAGAAACACTGATTTCCTTTTTTCTTTAGAGAGGATGGAGTTGGGTAACTACAGCAATTGCTGCAAAATGAACAAAACGCTCACATTTAAGAGTCTGCTTGTGAAAACAAGCACAGAGTATTATAAGTGCAAAAATAATACACTAAATGCTTATTTAAGATGCTGTTGAAAACTGATGTATTTTTTATTGTTGAACTGATGTGCTACTTTCCATGTATCCAAACTGTTCCTAAAACTCAGATATTAATGTCCAGCAAAAGATAAGGGAGTTTTGTCTCTCTTTTGGTAAAATAGACCCACTGGAGAAAAATTAAGTGAATTAGGTAAATTAAATGACATGTTAGAATTCATATAACTGTATCTCGCCAATACAAATTTAGATAAAATCTATATAGGTGTTATTGGTATGGACACATTGCTGGGTTTCATATCACCAAACTGTGGCACCCCTCTGGCCTAAATGGATATATGGTATGGGACAGAATGAGACAGCTGTCACATCCACTCCTTTTGATCCACAGCTGTAGTAGCCCCAGTGTTGATGGTGGAGTTGGACACACATGCTGTGCTGTGAAAAAGTATTTGCCCCTTTACAGATTTCTTCTGTTTTTGCTTTTTGTCACACTTCAATTGAAACAAATTATAATATCAGACAAAGATAACATGAGTAAGATGTGTTCAAATGATGTCTTCATTTATGAAGGGGAAAAACACTAGCCAAACCAATCAGCCCAATTTTACAAGTAACTGCCCTCTAACCCTACTAACTGGTTTTGCATTCAACTGCCATTAAGAGTTTTTTACATCACTATGGAGGAGATTTGGCCCATACTTCTTTACAGAACTGTTTTAATTCAGCCACATTGGATGGTTTTCAAGAATGAACAGCATGTTTAAGGTCATGCCACTGCATCTCTATGGATGTACATGGGTTGGACAATGAAACTGAAACACCTGGTTTTAGACCACAATAATTTATTAGTATGGTGTAGGGCCTCCTTTTGCGGCCAATACAGCGTCAATTCGTCTTGGGAATGACATATACAAGTCCTGCACAGTGGTCAGAGGGATTTTAAGCCATTCTTCTTGCAGGAAAGGGGCCAGGTCACTACGTGATACCGGTGGAGGAAAACGTTTCCTGACTCGCCAAAGTGGCTCAATAATATTTAGATTTGGTGACTGTGCAGGTCATGGGAGATGTTCAACTTCACTTTCACGTTGATAAAACCAATCTTTCACCAGTCTTGCTGTGTGTATTGGTGCATTGTCATCCTGATACATGGCACCACCTTCAGGATACAATGTTTGAACCATTGGATGCACATGGTCCTCAAGAATGGTTCGGTAGTCCTTGGCAGTGACGCGCCCATCTAGCACAAGTATTGGGCCAAGGGAATGCCATGATATGGCAGCCCAAACCATCACTGATCCACCCCCATGCTTCACTCTGTGCATGCAACAGTCTGGGTGGTACGCTTCTTTGGGGCTTCTCCACACCGTAACTCTCCCGGATGTGGGGAAAACAGTAAAGGTGGACTCATCAGAGAACAATACATGTTTCACATTGTCCACAGCCCAAGATTTGCGCTCCTTGCACCATTGAAACCAACGTTTGGCATTGGCATGAGTGACCAAAGGTTTGGCTATAGCAGCCCGGCCGTGTATATTGACCCTGTGGAGCTCCCGACGGACAGTTCTGGTGGAAACAGGAGAGTTGAGGTGCAGGTTTAATTCTGCCGTGATTTGGGCCGCCGTGGTTTTATGTTTTTTGGATACAATCCAGGTTAGCACCCGAACATCCCTTTCAGACATCTTCCTCTTGCGTCCACAGTTAATCCTGTTGGATGTGGTTCGTCCTTCTTGTTGGTATGCTGACATTACCCTGGATACCGTGGCTCTTGATACATCACAAAGACTTGCTGTCTTGGTCACAGATGCGCCAGCAAGACGTGCACCAACAATTTGTCCTCTTTTGAACTCTGGTATGTCACCCATAATGTTGTGTACATTTCAATATTTTGAGCAAAACTGTGCTCTTACCCTGCTAATTGAACCTTCACACTCTGCTCTTACTGGTGCAATGTGCAACAAATGAAGACTGGCTACCAGGCTGGTCCAATTTAGCCATGAAACCTCCCACACTAAAATGACAGGTGTTTCAGTTTCATTGTCCAACCCCTGTAGGTGCAGCCTGTTACTAAGCTTCTCCAAAACCTTTGTTTGAGACACCTATTAAAAAGTTCTACTTTTCTCAGTAGCTAGCACGTTCTCCTCAAACTCTCAACATCATCAAGATATTCATTTTTTTTAGCAAGACTGGCTTTTGTGTTTTTTTGGTCAGCAGCGGTTTTTTACCTCGAAACTCCAACATGGATGCCAATTTTGCCCTGTCTCTTTTGGATCAGTTATTGATGCACATTTGGAGAATTTGTGTTACCAGGTTGATTAGGATAGCTTTTTTAAGGCTCTAAGAGGATGCTTTCTCATAGAGGGTAAGGTATATGCGACCATTATGTCACTCATGTAGCATGGTGCCCTAAGGGTCCAGCGTCACTACCAGTGGTGACCTGAAGTCAAACTCCATGTAATCCTACACCATGGTGCCAGTAGTTACACAGGTTTGTTTCTCCATAACGCTGTTAGGGTTGGTCCAATTGTTTGGGCTTCCTATGATAACGTTTTACCATTTGGTATTTTGTGATCCCATGAGTTTGACTGCATTATAAAATTATAATGGAATTGCACTGTATGTTGAATCTGAATCTGTCTAGATATCTGTATGTTCACCAGATAACAGCCAGATCAGAGCATTCCTTAGGGTGCTTAACTATGTCGGCAGATTTCATTGGAATGTAAACTACAATAAGAATAATAGTCTTTCCTGAAGCCATAAATAATACCTCTGCATCGTAGAGGTAGAGATAAGGAGACTCAAATGTATGAACGTTTTTAAATCCCTGTAATATTTAAAGAAAATGAAACTGTAATGTCCAAATTATTGCCTGCCCCATAACTGGGTTTACTGTATAAAGTATGCAAAGGTTATTTGTTACAGTTGTTTAAATAGTCTGAGAAGCTAACAGCTGTTTCCATGAGCAGATAAGAGTTCTTTCTCAAGGTTTTGTGTACAGAAACCTTAGAATGAACATTTGCCAAATAATGGTAAGACAACTGTTGTGACTGCTTCAGCCAATTTCTCCACTGGGACAGAGACTTTAGTTGGTTTGCCTTTGGGCACATGTTTGATAGCACATTCTTGTCTTGATGATGTATAACTAAATTTGGACACGTTATATTATTATTATTGTTATTATGCATTTATAATAGGACCACAGTTTTCTAAGTGTGTTATATCACTGTTCTTCAGCAAATCTCGCTATATGTATACATACAGCAAAAGAAAGGGCAAGGATTGCTGTAAAAAAAGAAAAGTTGTACTGTCTGTAATTCTATTGCAACTGTTGTTTTATTTTGTGTCTTTTACTCTAAAGTGTCCATGACTGACCTGAAGGTCACTTTGAAATTAAATGTAGTATTATTATTATTAACAAAAGAAAATATATTTTTTTAATGATTTAATTCTGTTCTACCTATCTGCTCCAGTTAAGACGAACATTTTTACTCCCCTGTGAAGTGAGACAAATAAACTACTTTTGTTTTCCAGAATAGTTATTTTATTAAATTAATGTTTGGCTTCAATATTATTAAATTCAAAAACACTTTCAGATGTAAACCCAGGTCTTTATGTTGCCACACGCAGCTCTTTCACTAATGTGCAGAGTCTTTCACTAAACGGGATGTCAAAGCAGTTGTTAACACCTCCAGACGTGTCTAAGTCAGTTTGGCTGAAGCAGGCCCGAAGCTGCCGCTGTGGTGCCCTCTGACATCCATTGACAGCTGTCTGCACAGGTTTAGGTCGCTTTTAACATTCGAAGGTAGTCAGGGATCCACTGCATTACTGTTTAAAGAATATGTTGAACTAACACAAGTCCAGCAGCAGCACAACTAGTTGTGGCACTACAAACAGTCACTGCTGTCTTCCACAGTCAAGTGAAAAAATTTGTGAATTAAATACGTTAAGAAAACTATTTGCATTTATCACAAAAATTGGAAACAAATCTCATTAGTCAAACAATATGATCTTAGAATTATAAATATTTAGACCCTGTTCAGGCCCGCTATAAGAGGTTGCCCAAAACAGCCATTATAATGCAAACATCAGGTGTCCCTCCTGCAAATTGTCAGAGCTCAGTACCTTTCCAGTAAATGTTTACGACACAGGTAAAAGACATGCGTGGGAATCTTTGACATCAATTGTGTATGTAGTGTCTCCATGAGCTTTTAGCAGATGCTGTGCAATATTCTCTCAATTGGGAGTGTACAGATTGTCCTGTTGGAGGGGAGTGGAGGGTCATAAAAGGGATGCTGTGGTTGCTAAGTGTCCACAGTCAGCAAAGTGTATTTGTTTTGGGCCTTGCTCTTCCTTTTTGCTTTTCTCAGAGAAAAATGCAACACCATAATCAGCCACAGGGGGCAACCACACTGTACATGATGTTCCACTCTCCTTCATATCTCAACACCGGAAAAAAACACACACCAGGATGACCTATATAATTCCCATTAATACCCTTCTGCACTTTCCAAATATCAGATTGGATGGTAACGATGTTACTCCTGTTTGTGATAGCTGATTGGTCTGGACCACTGTGCAGCGAGTAAGGGTTTTACAAGCCCAGCCTCCAGGGAGTCTCGGTGGCATAATGACCTGTGACAAGGCAAGGCACTGTCCCAGTGTCAGCTTGCAAAAAAAAAGAAAGAAAAAAAAAGTAGCTGAAAGATACCGCATCAAAGTTCGGAGCATGGACTAGGGGAATGCCTGAGGACCCTATGTGACCTTGCAAGCTTAAATCCTGATGGCACATCTACATTGGTTGACCGGGTAGTACACTGGAGCATGTTCCTGGAAAGGTTCATGGATTGGCTTGTTTGTGACTGCTGAAAATAAGACAGAGAATGACCAGTTCTAATCTAAGAAAACCAAAGGCATCCTGGTGAGGGAGTGCTGCTCAGTGCTGCTGCGCAATGCACTACATCTGCACCCATGCCTGCCCGAATCTGTGTGACTAAGCGTGCGTGTGTGTGAGAGAAAGTGATAGAGAGGGAGAAAGCAAGGGGGCGTGTTGATGTGTGCTCTCTGCTGCACAGCCTCGGTAGTGTGAGCTGAACGATGCTCGTTGGCTGTCTCTCTCTCTCTATCTCTCTCCTTGGGCTGCCTGGCTGTGCCTCTTTCTGCCGAGCTCTGATGAACCATTTTATGCAACATAGCTGCCATAGTCATCGTCCTGGTTCTACTGCTGGCTTCTTTTCTGTCCTCCCAGTACATTAGGGAACACATGACATTTCATCACCGCTTTGTACAAAGGTAATGTACCATCTACTGTCTGCTGTCAAGCTGTGTATGTTTTCTTAAACCTCGGATTGTTGTACTGACTCTGCTGCATGTTCCTCACGTTGCTGGTGCTGGTGTAGGGAGATGGATGCTCATAACATTTCTTTGTAGCAAAGGTAATTGAAATTCACCCTGCTTCCTTGCTTACACTCAGCCTACTTTGGTATGCATTTCTTGAGAGATGAATGAGCCTGTTTTGATCTGTGCTGTGCAGGACTGCAGGTTTGACAGACCACAGAAAAGCCAGAGGACACTGAATATTATTTGCAAGCATTGGGAACACATTGCCTTATTTTTACATTGCTTCAAGTCTGTAACAAAACACTGCAGCATATAGAATGAACTCTTCAATTATCATAGCAAGTGCAGAATTTTTTAGCATCTGTGTGATGAACCATATTTTTTTCACGATTGCTTTGTCGCTTTTTACACCTTGTGCATGCTAACGATGTGTTACAGTTTTAAAATACGAGAAAAATAACCAAGGCTGAAGCTATATGACAGAACTGTCAACTAAAATTGAACAAGTTTCTCAAATAATTTTACTAACCAAAAATGAAAGGTTATCCTTTAAAACCAGAATTTAAAAAATCAGTGTGAAGTCAGCAGTTGATGCAATGTTACTGGTGTGTAAAATGTGTGTATGAGTAGGTGCTCGAATCTCTCTGTTATGATATTTATTTTTATGTGTTGTAGGGGCCGTTTAAGAATAATAATAATAAATGTCTGTGTACATGTATGTTTTACCAATTGCTTCAATTGCTTCAAAGCTCACGTTGCAGTGATACAGGGTCCTATAGATGGCTGCCATGAGAATAAAAAAGGAGTGGAAGAAGAGGATCTGACTGTCCTTTTGTTTGAAGCAAAATATTTCATGTTTGCTTATGCATGTTTGTACATGCAAACAGCTGTTTCTTTTTCCCCCAAGGTCAATTACTTAAAAGGTGACAATAATTAAGACTGTTAGTCTCACTCCTTCTGATAAAAAGAAGTACTTTGACGTTCAGCTCCCATTCATACTGTAGCTCATCCTGCCCACCTTGACAAGCAGGCATGGCCATTCATCATTTCAACCATTACCCTGAGGTGCAAGCAAGTGGCTTTTGTCTTCACTATGCACAAGAGACAAGAAGTCATCTTTCAAGCTCAAATTTCTTGTCTCTTCAGTGAGTTGAAGGTGGAGGATTTAACTAAAGAAATTCCTATTGAACATATTTTTATAGTCCTTCCTTCCTTCATTCCTCCTTCCTGGCATGAATTAAACAAGCATGTTCTAGCTTCATCTGCCTTAATATGTCTTAGCTGGATGTTATTTCTATATAGCCACTCTTTACTCTTACCATATAGTCAGAAATGTCAGCAGAGCATAGCATTCCTCTGAAATAGTCTAGCTTCTTAGACAAAGTTTCCCCTTTAATCCTGCTGCTGTTACTATAATGGACAGAAGGACGCAAAAAGCATAAGCATGAAAAATTACTATACAATAATGCAAATAAAACATAACTGTTCCTAGTACCAAATGAATGTGTAAAAGTGGTCTATCTAAGGAAGCTCAACTAATTGCATAGTCATTGCTTTGTAGCAAAACTTTCTCCTAAGAAAGCGTGCAAACAGTGAAAAAGGACGGCTCCTTTTTAACAGGAAGAATTCATCAGAGGATTATTAAAAATACAAAACCATTAAGTTAAGTTAATGGCAGCAGTTTGTCTGTTAGTGTCTTTAAGGGAGAAGCTCAGCTGAACAGATAAGCACTGAGTCAAAATTAGTATCAAACATGTTTACAAATAGCTTAGGTAGTGACATACTGAACCCTCTTCTACAGCAAAAAAAATTATTTGATATGTTTATTATGAGTTTGTATTTATTGTTTTGATATGTTTGTTAGAATGTCATACAGTGGATGAGTAGGTTCCTCAAACAGAATACCAGAACCAGTGTTCTTTGATAATCAAAATATTGATTGTCTGAAGAATTCCCACCGGTATTGGTGTTGATACTTGTAGAGCTAAACATGGCTGCTCAGTGGAGTATTTTAGGTAAGGCATGGCTCAGCACGGTCCTTAGTGACTGAAGTTAGGCTGTAGCAACAGCTGGAGCACTGCTGTTGCTGGCGCCTGGATGTGGCCTGGATAAAGCACGTGACCCTGCCACAGTGTGAGGCATTAGAGATATGAACAGCAGGGTTTACAGCCGCTGTTACATAACATCGTCTTCACTGGGAAATCTCTGTAAAGATGACTCCTGGAGACTGTGTGACAGCGGAGTGAAAGTGCATTATCATTGTCAGCATCCACATCACTGGCTCTGAATGTTAGTCTGTTCTGTGCATGACAGTTCAAGCATTTTCCTTTAATGTGTCCTCAGGTCACTTTTATTTAATGATAGTTTTATATACATGTTCTTTGGTTTTAAAGCCTCAAGATTAGATCCCCATCTACTCACATTTTATTGTGTGTGTCATCTTTTTCGAGATAGTTCTGACCCACATGCAGAAAAACACTCAGGAGAGGAGACTGGATTATGAAGGAGATTTACTTTCTTAAACAATGATAAATGTTAAATAACCTGGAACTGGTAGATTGCCAATTGCACAGAAAGAAGGGTAAAAAGCAGTTAAAGAAAAAGCTTACTATGCAGGAGCAATGTAACCGCCAGGGGTGGGTCGGGTGGGGCGAAGAACAGTGAAGAGTTCAGGATTAAGTTACTTGGGTTGGAGGGTGGACAGGGTATGCTTATGCCTTGGTCCGGATTACGGGAAAACAGGAAGCTGCCAGCTTGATTCTTTTCCAGATGAAGAAACAGGAGTTTGGGATCGTAACCCACGATAATAGAAGACCTTTCTCCAGAAGTCGGTAATCCTGATCACCCAAATACTTCTGGGAGCAGAGTCAGGCATCAGCAAGAAAAATCCAAGGGTTCAGGTAAGCAACCTGCAAAGGAGAACACATGAAGGTTAAACTGGAGCTTAGAACAAAGCAAGGATTAGTTGTGGCTTGAACTTGTTACCACTGAAGGCAAACACTCTGGCAACGAAATGCTGGCAGCTTCCCACTTAAGTACACCTCCAAGTAATCAGTAGATTAGTCGCACCTGTCACCACCGCACCCAGGAACTCCAGCACCATCTGAGAACTGAACATAGTTAAAAAAAACACACACACAAAAACTCCAGACCCCGATAGTGTGCTTGTTCTAGACTTTACATAGGTGGGATTATTGCTGCTAAGGAATTTGACAGTTATGATTGTGGAAATTATTTGTACTGGCATAATGCCAGAATAATGAGGCATCTATTTTTTATTTAATTTTTTTTACTACTTCTAAAAAGTTACACAAGTTAGAATTGCCTTTTTAGTGATTTAGGTCAAATGTTTTGGATCTCCTTCCACAAGCTTGTTATAATAGTTTGCTGGAAATTTGGTCCATTCATCCTGACAGAACTGGTGTTACTGAGTCAGGTTTGTAGAGAGTCAGCAGGTTTCTGAGGAGGTGACTGGGGCTACCTCGGAGCCTGAGGAGGATTGCTCTGTATGGACAAACAAAAAGTTGAAGCTTCCCATCAGCAGTCTGAATGAAGAGTTCATGGTTATACGTTCCAGAGAGGTGCTGCAGTACCAGGAGTCTGGAGACCCAAAGGTCTTTCAGGCTGGGATTGAGGTCAGGACTGGACGGAAGTGGAGGGCAACTGAGGCTGTGGACGTTTCGGAATCCTAAGGCAAAGGGTAGGGTTGGGTACAGTGGCACAAGAGAGAGCTGGCCTGGGTTACAGTAGAGCACCTAACTACGGTAAGGCACAGGGAAAGGATAGGAGATTGCTGATCCTAGAAGAGGTGAGAGCAGGAGTTGAAGAGAAGAAAGCAAGTCAGATGGTGGGGATGCGACAACAGGGAGCCTGGACGAGATTAGAGCATGTGGTAGAGCGCAAGGTTTCATGGACTGAGCTGTGGAAAGCTAAACCCCATCAAATTAAATTCTTTGTCCAGGCAGTTTATGACGTGTTGCCAAGTCCCTCCAATCTCTTTACTTGGGGAAAAGTGGAGTCACCAGCATGCCCTCTGTGCCTGAAGAAAGGAACTCTTGAGCACATCCTCAGCAGCTGTCCAAGAGCCCTCAGCGAAGGGTCCTACCGCTGGCTTCATGATCAGGTCCTCAAGGCAATAGCGGATACCATTTACAATTGTATAAGCCACTGTAAGAGTCTTTGCCCAGTGAAGGAAATCATGTTTATTAGAGATGGGGAAAAGGCCATAACACCTGCCCGGAATACCTCCCTTGGCCTGATGGCAATGGCTTATGACTGGGAGTTGAATGAGGACCTGAGAAGGCAGTTAAAGTTTCCTGAAGCGACTGCAAAAACATTGTCAAGGCCAGACATTGTACTCACAGCAGGTAATTCTCTTGGAGCTCACTGTGCCTTTGGAGGATCAAATTGAGGAGGCCAATGAGAGATAGAGGGTGACGTACAGCGAGCTAGTGGAGGGGTGCCAGAGCAACAGATGGCCGGCAAGGGGTGAACCTACCGAGATGGGATGTAGAGGGTTTGTGGGACAGCCCCTCTGCAGGGTTTACAGGATGCTGGGCATCACCGGTGTCAGGCAGCGAAGGACCAAAGATTTGCCACTGATTCAGCAGAAGTAGCGTCGAGGTAGCTGTGCTACAGGATGGGAGAGGCGTGGGTAGGGTAGTGCTTCCTGGACACAAGCTGGGACTTGATCAAACCTGGTTGGGTCATCTGGATGAGGGGGTCTGATTGTTGAAAGACCCGAAACCCCCTATGATTCCAGGATATATTACTGATGATGTGTCCAGAAGCACCACAAGATGGTGTATGTTACAGTAGGCTCAGGCACTTTTTCTACTCTGTCGACCAAATGTCTATGGGACTGGGATCAGGGCTTTCTGATGGCCATTCTAAAATATTAATTAAGGAGTTTGTTGTCCTTTGCCACTTTGTAACTAATTTGACTTTAGGATCTTTGTGCATATGGAAGACCCATTTGTGTCCAAACCTCAACTTCCTAACTGATGACTTGAGATGTTGCTTCAATACGTCAACAACATGTTTCCTGATGATGCCATGCATTTTTTTCACCAGTTCTTCTGCAGAAAAACAACCGCACAACCAGATGCTACCATCCATGTACTTCATAGTGGGGATGGTTCCCCTTTTTTCTACCAAATGGTCATCACGGCTCTAAGTGCATTTGCAAGCTGTTATCTGACCTTTAATGTTGCTTGTGGGTTGTTCCTCTCTGAGTGGCATTTCAGTCCATGTTGATGCAGAACTCATTTCACTGTGGATAGTGACAGTCTCTTATTAGCTTTAACTAGCATTTTCGCAAGGTCTTTTGCTTTTGTTCTAGGGTTGATACACACATTTCACACCAAAACATGTTCATCTCTGAGACACAGAACCTGTCTACTTCCTGCATGATATGATTGCTGGACATTCCCATTATATTTTTATATGTTTGTTTAAACAGATGAATGCAACACCTTCAGGCATCAGGACATTTTACTTAAGGATGAATCAGACTTGTTGAGGGCCACACTTCTTCTGCTTATACCTTGGCTGATTTGTTCAGATGTTCCAATGATGTCAACCAAGTAAGGAGTATGTTTAAGATGTTACCTTAAAATGCATGCACAGGTGTGCCTCCATTTAAATCAAAATATAAATGTAAATAACCTTACAAGGCCATGACATCATTATTTGGGCTTTCACGCAAATTGTTTAAAGGCTGAGTAAATGAATATAAACTTCTCAATTTGAAGAAAGTAATAAAAATTCCCTAAAATATGAAGGTTTTAAATGTTACAGAAAATCTTCACCCTTTTTTAGCTGAGGATGTTTGCACAGTGAAATATTGGTTATAATGTTTGCATGCTTCTATAAGACTGTTTAATAATTTGGCTTATGTTTTCTTTCTTGGTCCAGAGGAGAGAGTTGTCCTGCCTCATAAAATAAGTGTTGTACTTTGAACATTGTAATACTTAATGGCCAGCTGTACAGTAGCGCTGCACTGTCTTCAGGTGACTCCCTCTACACAGTAGGTCACATTACACAGAGAGGAAGAAGTTACATTAATGGTAAAACCCCTAAATTTGTTAAATTAAATCCACAAATGACGAATACCATATATTCCTCAATTTAAAGTAGATACATTTTGCAGGGTTGTCCGTCACTGAATTCACAGGGCTATAAGGTATAGGGCCGGGCCTGGATTGAGTTGTCGTGTGGTCTGCATCGACATCGGAGTCCAGACTTTGACAATTCACTGGGCAAGATGTTACACTTTTGTGGTAATGATGCCGTTTCTTATGCCTACTTTATGCTGTAGGCGTGAGTAAAGATGTAGGCTTTCCCTTCTAATTAAAAAAAAAGCTTTCTTAAGCGTAAGCTTCATTACTGGTATGTTGCTGAGGATTACCTCTGGAAAGTAAAATATTTTTTTTGGTCTTGTACCCGAACAATGACAAAAAAACGAGAAAAATACATGTTAAATATTTTGTTAGTCCTCATGAGCTCAACTTTAAATATATGGATAGAAATTACAATGCAAGTTTACAGAATGAAAATAATTCAAATTCAGTTCAGTTCAGTTTAAATATACTTTATTAAACCCAAATGGAAATTAAATGTTGTTGTAGCTCATTATGTAGGTTTCTTCAAAGAGCCATTGTAGATGCTGATGGCTGTGGGCAGGAAGGATCTTCTCTAGCGGTCTTGCAGCAGATCTAAAGAAGCTTCTGACTGAAAGCACTCATGAAGAAGATGCTCCGGGTTCTCCATAATGTTCTTCATTTTATGAAGAATCCTTCTTTACACAATGATCTCTAGAGGTTCCATAGGAATCCCCAGAACAGAGCCTTTTTAGGCCCCTGGCTCTGATGTTGCTACCCCAACAAAGAAAGAGATCACACTCTCCACAACAGACTTATAGAAGATATGCAGCATCTTGCTGCAAACACCGAAAGACCTAAGCTTCTTCAAGAAGTACAGTCTGCTCTGTTCCTTCTTGTAGATGGCTTCACAGTTGCATCTCCACTCCAGTCCGTTGTCCAGATGAACACCAAGGTATTTATACTCCTCACCTCCACTTCTTCTCCCGTGATGGAAATACTGTTTGACCTATTCCTGTTTCTCTTAAAATCTACAATCATCTCCTTTGATATATTAACGTGCAACCTGAGATGATTGTTTCTTCACCATGCTACAAAGTGGTCCACCATCTCTCTGTATTCAGCTTCTTGTCCATCTCTGATCCACTCCACGACTGCAGAATCATCCGAGTATTTCTGCAGATGACAGGAGTCTGTCTTGTACTAGAAGTCTGAGGTGTACAGAGTGAAGAGGAATGGTGAGAGTACAGTCCCCTGTGGTGCTCCTGACTACCTGGTTAGACTCACAACCCTTCAGTTTCACAAACTATAATCTGTTTGTCAGGATGTCCAGGAGATTGTTGAGGCCTCCACCTGAGTCTTCTGGAGTTTCTGACAAAGCAAATCAGGTTGAATTGTGTTAAATGCACTGGAGAAATCAAAGAACATGATCACAGTGCTGCTGGCTTTGTCCAGAAGACACTGTGTTTGTTGAAGCAGGTGAATAATGGCATCTTCAACTGCAACTCCAAAGCAATGAGCAAACTGAGGGGTCTCCTGATAGTTTATTGTTTGGACCAAAAGGATAGTAGCAGATGTGAACTACCAGGACGACCTATTTGTGTTACAGTGAAATAAATGGATTGACCTTGAAATACCATGCAGGCTGTACTGTGACTTTGAAGCCTTATATAATACATTGTTTATAGTGGTAGATGCATAAGTATAAAAAATTCACAAGTCATTTTATGACTTTTATGTTTTCTTGTTGTTTTTCTTTCACATTTCTTCTTAAAAAGTAAATAAAAAGTCTTTCTGACTAATATATGATGTCTAATATGTGACATAGATGTACATTTGCATCTAAATGTCAATAAAAATAAAATAATACAAATTGATTAATACAGTGATGTATTTAGCCTGCAAGCTGTTATTATGACAACTGGTGCCTTATCTACAGTCCCCACACTCTGACGTAGGTCTCTGTTCCAGAGAAAATCCCCCATAGCATAATTGTACAGCTTCGTTCTTAACTGCAAGGTTGGTGTGATCCAAATCAGCAGGGTCTGGTACCAATATGCTTAGAGCCGAATGAACGTAATTTAAGGGCTGAACGTTGCTGTATCTATGAGCATCATGTTTGCTTTTCACATAATTGGAAGAGAAATGAGTTACATTTCAGCTTTTCCTACAAAGAAGAAATGTGTTTCTCTGGTAAAAAAAAGAGCCTTTGTAATATAAGATTTATGAGCTGTTTAAAAAGCAGCCTTTTCAGTTTCACTCAAGAGTTTGGCTTCACTTATTCTCACTTCCTGGAACAGTTGTTTCCTAACGTTTTATGTCACCCCTTTCAAGTTCAGAGGACTAAATCTGACTTTTTTTAAAAAGGAAATCAAATTCAGCAGACCTTCAGTAGCAATGTCTTTAAACATCTGATGAGGAAAATGCTAATGCGATGGCCATTCATCTGCTAGCTTCATCTACAGATGACTTTTTATGCATGTTTAAAGTGACATGCTGAATTGAGGGCATGTTCGTAGGCTCCACACGTCTACCATTCTTCCACATCATTATAATCAGAACTATTGTAATGAATAATATGGATACTGCATGTATATTACTGTTCATAGTATACTTGCAGAATTGATGGCTGAGGTGGAAATTGACATGTTCTTGGTTCCACGGTGAGATACAATCTTAGAAATAGGAAATGCTGGCAACACAATAGAAGCACTACCATGCTTATTCATAAATTAAACAGACGGCCATCGATGACTATTGCAATTAACTACAATGTTTTGCAAAAGTATTAACACTCTGAGGTTTTTTTTACATTTTGTCACATTAAAAAAGCAAAAGCTTCAATATATTTTAGTAGGACTGTATGTGATACTGCATGTAATAATGCCTAACTGAACTGCAAGGAAATTATACATGGTTTTGATACAGGTCAGGGATACAGTTGTGGAGAAGCTTAAAGTAGGATTAAGTTTCAAAACAATCTCCCAGGCTTTTAACATCTTAAGGAGCTTTATACAATAAATCAGCTGAAATGCAAAGAGTATGCTACAACTAAAACCTACCGAGACCTGAATGTCCACCTAAACTGACAGCCTGAGCGTGAAGAGCATCAACAAGAGTAACAAGCATGAGAAACTGCAGAGATCTATAGCTAATGTGGAAGAATAATCTGATATGACAATTATTTGTTATTCACTCCACAAATCTTAACATTATGAAAGAGTAGCAAAAAGAAGGCTGTTGCTGAAAGAAAGACATATGCAGTCCTGATTACAGTTTGCACTGAGCCATGAAGGGAACACAGTAAACATGTGGTAGAAGGTTCACTGGTCAGATTAAAACAAAATAAAACTTTAGGGTGTGGTGCTGGTGGTGTAGGGGTTAAGCACGCAGCCATGTGCAGAGGCTATAGTCCTCAATGTGGCTGTCCTGGGTTCGAGTCCCACACCCAGCGGCCTTTGCTGAATGTCTCCCCCTCTCTTTGCCTTCTCTCCTGTCTACCTATGGTTGGAAAAAATAAAGCCCTCTAGTGCTGCTAATAAAATAAAATTTTAGCTATACATGTAAAACACTGTACGTGTAAAACTTACTTTACACATCACCCTTACTACACTATCCCCGGAATAAAACATGCTGATGGCAGCATGATGCTGTGGGAATGCTTTTCTTCAGTAAGGTCAGGGAAGCAGGTTATATTTTATTGGTAGATGGATAAGCACAGGGCAATCCTGAAAAAAAAGCTTAGAGGCTGCAAAAGACTGGAATGGAGGTCCAGGACAACAACTCTAAACCTACAGAACTACAATGGAATGGTTTAGGACAGAGCATATTTATGTGTTAGAATGGCCCAGTCAGTCCAGACCTAAATCCTACTGATGATCTGTGGCGAAACTTAAATAGATGTTCACATGCAATCTTCATACATCTGACTGATTAAACCCAGAGGTGGGAAAAGTAACCAAAAACAGTACTAAAGTATAGGAACCATTAGTCACTTTACTCAAGTAGAAATATGAAGTACTGATCCAAAAAAATTACTCATGTAAGAATAAAAATGGTATTTGGTAAAAAGCTACCTAAGTACCAAGTACTTGTGTAGTACTGTTTAATCTGATTTAATTTAATACTGATGTAATCATACAGACAAAATAATACATTACGTGCTGCACCTAATAATACAATAAAACATGAATAAAAAAGAAATGCATCATTACAAAATAATAAATTTGGGCAGAAAAAAAGACATTTTCAAATCCACAGCATAAAACTTTGTGAAACCAATACTTACACTAGTCAATACACACTGCTCCAAAAAATAAAGGGAACACTCAAATAACACATCCTAGATCTGAATGAATGAAATATTCTCATTGAATACTTTGTTCTGTACAAAGTTGAATGTGCTGACAAAACAAAATCATACAAAAATCATCAATGGAAATCAAATTTATTAACCAATGGAGGCCTGGATTTGGAGTCACACACAAAATTAAAGTGGAAAAACACACTACAGGCTGATCCAACTTTGATGTAATGTCCTTAAAACAAGTCAAAATGAGGCATTGTGTGTGACCTCCACGTGTCTGTATGACCTCCCTACAACATCTGGGCATGCTCCTGATGAGACGCGATGGTCTCCTAAGGGATCTCCTCCCAGACCTGGACTAAAGCATCCGCCAACTCCTGGACAGTCTGTGGAGCAATGTGACGTTGGTGGATGGAGCGAGACATGATGTCCCAGATGTGCTCAATCGGATTCAGGTCTGGGGAACGGGCGGGCCGGTCCATAGCTTCAATGTCTTCATCTTGCAGGAACTGCTGATGCACTCCAGCCACATGAGGTCTAGCATTGTCCTGCATTAGGAGGAACCCAGGGCCGACCGCACCAGCATATGGTTTCACAAGGGGTCTGAGGATCTCATCTCGGTACCTAATGGCAGTCAGGCTACCTCTGGCGAGCACATGGAGGGCCGTGCGGCCCTCCAAAGAAATGCCACCCCACACCATTACTGACCCACTGCCAAACCGGTCATGCTGAAGGATGTTGCAGGCAGCAGATCGCTCTCCAAGTTGTCTCCAGACTCTGTCACGTCTGTCACATGTGCTTAGTGTGAACCTGCTTTCATCTGTGAAGAGCACAGGGTACCAGTGGTGAATTTGCCAATCCTGGTGTTCTCTGGCAAATGCCAAGCGTCCTGCACGGTGTTGGGCTGTGAGCACAACACCCATTTGTGGACGTCGGGCCCTCATACCATCCTCATGGAGTCGGTTTCTAACCGTTTGTGCAGACACATGCACATTTGTGGCCTGCTGGAGGTCATTTTGCAGGGCTCTGGCAGTGCTCCTCCTGTTCCTCCTTGCACAAAGGCGGAGGTAGCGGTCCTGCTGCTGGGCTGTTGCTCTCCTACGGCCTCCTCCACGTCTCCTGGTGTACTGGCCTGTCTCCTGGTAGCGCCTCCAGGCTCTAGACACTACGCTGACAGACACAGCAAACCTTGCCACAGCTCACATTGATGTGCCATCCTGGATGAGCTGCACTACCTGAGCCACTTGTGTGGGTTGTAGAGTCTGTCTCATGCTACCACGAGTGTGAAAGCACCACCAACATTCAAAAGTGACCAAAACATCAGCCAGAAAGCAAAGGTACTGAGAAGTGGTCTGTGGTCCCCACCTGCAGAACCACTCCTTCATTGAGTGTGTCTTGCTGATCACCAAAGATTTCCCCCTGTTGTCTATTCCATTTGCACAACATCATGTGAAATTGATTGTCAATCAGTGTTGCTTCCTAAGTGGACAGTTTGATTTCACAGAAATTTGACTTACTTGGAGTTATACTGCGTTGTTTAAGTGTTCCCTTTATTTTTTTGAGCAGTGTATATACGTTAGAGCAGTGCAAAGTACGTCCAGTGACAATACCTACTCTTTAAGTATATTTAGGAAAGAGAAAATTACATTAGAAAAATGAAGCTTGTTTACAAATCTGAAGTCTCATCAGACTCATATGTAATGTGTCTGGTGCATTTCTGGTTAAAACATGCTTGATCTTCATTTAGTGGAGTTACCCAAAGTGGGTAGAGTAGCTAACAACTGTATTAAAGAAAGAGTAGTGTTACCTCAAAATAATATTACTTAGAGTAAAAAGTATGTTGCAGTAAAACTAGTCCTAGAAGTATATTTTGTTCAAAAAGTTACTTAAGTATATGAAACTAGTTACTACCCAGCTTTGACTAAACCTGAGATATTTTACAAAGATAAATGAGCAAGCTTTTTAAACTCCAGATGTGTAAAGAAGACTTGTAGATGTAATTTAAGTGAATATGGTTTTATAAAGTATTGTGTAATTGCAAAACGTTTCAGATCTTTACTTATGAGAATCTAAGAAACATACCTTTCCTGCTACCTCACAATGTTGTGCTACTTAAAATTCCAATTATTAGCTTTGAAGTTTGTTATTGTAATGTGACAAAACTATAAAAAGTTCAAGCTGTACAAATGCCTCTGCAAGGCAGTGTGCAGAAAAGGTCAAGTCCCTCTTTCAATGTCCACAGATTTGTATTTATGTTTGGTCTTGAGGGTTGAAGCAATGTGTGAATTTGTTCAGGTAGGTGGGCAAATCACACATAAAGGTGGGGGCTGGGGATGATTATGTGGATCTTGCCAAAATCCACAGGCACTGATGATTATTTGTCAGGATTTGTTTTGTGATAAAACAGCTTATCTCCATGGCTTTAATCTTGGACTCTCTGTCTGCCTTTGTGCCTATGCTAAAGATTTAGCTTATTGTGTCTGCTCCCATTTTCAGACTGTGCTCAATTCCATGACTGCTGTTAAATTAACATCATGCTAACTTGCTAAATTATGCTTCCTTTATTTGCACACCTTCAGGTTCTGCTTTCTTCCATTCATATGGCCTGTGGTTAAACATATACTGGTAACAATAACAACAAATAAATCTAATGTCTAAAGTGTTTCTGGACACCGCATGTCCTTAAATCAAACACATTCTCCTCTGTATGCTGTCCACTTCATTGGAGGCTAATTGTTTGCTTTTTGATAAAACGTTATTGGCAGGCATTACAACAGACACACTATGTCAGTTTAGGGCACCATTGTCCCACACATCCAGTAATACTGGGAATAAATAATGGAATGAAATATGACTGCAGAGTTTCCTGTTCTTTTTTATATTCTATTATAATGAAAAAGTAATATTTTACAAAAGATTACCACAAAGAAAAATGTGTGTTTGTCCAGAGGCATCTGTTGTGCAATGATTCATATTTGTTGACTTGCTGATAGGGTACATTATATTACAGGTTTCTACAGGTTAGGTCAGTAGGCTTGCTGCCCAGTCCATTGTCTCCACACTGGCCCATAAATGAGAAGGGATCCAGGATAATTGCATAAAGAAGCTGTAATAAGGGGGATTGGATTAGCTTTGCCCTAACTAAAATAAATTAAAGAGTTTATCATGACATGCAGGCTAAACAGACTCATAATAGCTGCTCATCCAAATATAGCATAATTCACTGCATCATTTGCTGTCAGATAAACACAAAAACGCAACATGAGTTTAAAAAAAAACCATCATGCTTGACCGACATAATTACCCTTCTAAGTTTGAAACATTATCTACTGTAATATAAGCAGATCTCTCTGGATCTAATGCCTAACATGTAAATGAGCAAATGAGTCTATTTTTAAACATCCCTCAGAGTTTATTACAATCATTAGGTGTAGGGCAGCCATTTTCCAACATTGAAGATTTTTGGGAAACAGAAATGACCTTTATTAATTTTATTTTATTTTTCAAAGCAGACAAACAGGAAGTGGGGTCGGGAGAGGGGGGAGAAATGCAGCCTAAGTCTCAGGGGTCGGGATTCCACCGCCGTGCTTCGCTTAAGTTTTTCTTAAGACTGTGTATAGATAACCTTTGAAAAGTATTGGTCAAAATGGATACAAGGTAGCAACAGTCTTGAAAAATCAAAATTCTTACTACAAACCATGGGCACCGAGATGTACTGTGTTCACATTTGAAGGGTGACTGTGGGCCGCATGTCTTGCCATTCCCTCTTTGCCCTCTTCAGGTTCAATAACTAGTGGAAAGAAATCTACAAAAAAAGTTACACGTGGATAGAACTACTGTCAAAGAGTTTATAGACTCATCAACAATAATAAGCTCTTTCTATATATATATATTTTTAACTTTACTTCCAGTATAAGTAAAAAAAACAGTTTTTGGTTTTTTTGAAACGTATTTATAAAAAAAAACAATTTAAAAAAGTGCTTGCGATCTAAGCAAACAACTAGAGGAGTATTGCTCACTTAATTATAATTTGTCCTTTTATGATTTAAAAGTAATATTTTTAAAATTCTTTTAATGACAACTAATCACAAACATAAAACTCAAAATTATTTTGCAACACATAAATGACTGCAGATTAGAGATGAACTTGTGTACAATAAAAGGTGGAGCTGGTGGAGGCACAGTTGTTGCTTTGAGAGCCATGCCTTGCGGCAGGGGTAAGGTATGGGACAAAAACAGACTGTTTCCAGATGTCTTCCTGGGTTAAGGAGAATCTAGCACTGCCCCTGCCATGAGAAACAAACACCAATTGCCCACTGGCCCCTGGATGGAGCTGTGCAGCTGGGGACAAGTAGTTAAAAATAGCAGCACTTGTTCCCATGAGTGGCGGGCACAGAGCAACGTAGCATTAGTATTCAGCATTAAAACAGGGCATGGATGAAAAAAGGTCATCTTCTGGCCATGGTACAAATGTTAATGTTGGGTACCAACAGAGTACAACAGACTGGGGCAGTAAATTGCACCCCAGGCTTTGTCCCTCTATAGCCCACCCCACTGAAGCACTGTTCTTTGTATGAACAATCGCAGGAAAATCTCGTATCGAAGCAGCCAAGGGAATGTCATGACATCCTGTGTTTTGTTTGTTGCTCAGCAGCATCTATGCTTGTTTCATGAAGTCCTTTTTTGCTTGCAGCGATGCCCCTTTACACTTGAGTCGAGTTACAGTTCTCCCT
Source organism: Girardinichthys multiradiatus (assembly GCF_021462225.1). Classification (NCBI taxonomy): domain Eukaryota; kingdom Metazoa; phylum Chordata; class Actinopteri; order Cyprinodontiformes; family Goodeidae; genus Girardinichthys; species Girardinichthys multiradiatus. The sequence goes on from NC_061805.1 coordinate 15,189,652, forward strand.
CTATGACACAAAAGCAGCATCTGGTTCCACCTGACTGGAACCATGAATAATTTAATCGTGGGCATTATTATTTCCAGCCAGCACCACTAGCTTGGCAGTAACAAGCGACTAAGATAGTGCTATCAACCTTGATCACTAAGTGGTTGAACATAGAGGATGTTATTTTTACCTTGTTGGTATCTTACACTTTTTTGGGTTTCTGAGTATCTGCTTGAATAAGTACTTCAGTGCTATTTTAAGTAGTATTCGTTGCAGTGTTTGCTGGCTGAACAAAGCTGTGCTAAACTGAGGAGAGCTAACACAATCAAGATGGGGCTCACAATCTAGTTACCCTGATGCCACTCAGCAAAAGTGTTACCAAACACAATTTTTATGAGACGACAGATTTTATTTTATGAATTCTACAATTATGTACTGTATCAATACGTTTTGGTTTCTTTATTCAACTTGTACTAAACTGAAACTATAACCAACCTAGTTTGTTTATACACTGTAACTTCAAATTGTTTGCTCTCAGCAGGAAATTGTCCTGGTGTAATCACGTTGAGTAAAAACCACGGTTCCATGGTATTTAAAATAAAACAAACAATTGTAACATGAACTTAATTCTTTTATTTAAAATAGAAAAGCAACAGTTATTTAATCAGATACTGATCATTTCATTAATAATAATGGTATCTGTGATGTGCATAGATATAATTTGTGCGTGTCTGTGTGTATATTTATGCATCTGTCTGTAACACTCTTGTTATGTCTCCTTGCTATCTCTTAACTGAGATATACTCTTGACAGATTTAGGTTTAAAGTTATCTTTTGGTACACTAACAAGTTTCTTCTTGACAACAGAGTATTAGGGTCAGGCTAAGATAAATGTTTTATTATGAGAATAAAGTCCAAAAAAAAAAGTTGTAGGCTAATATTACGACAATAAAGACGTAATATTACGAGAATAACATTGTAACATTACTAGAATGGAACGTTGTAGGCTAATATTACAAGAATAAAGTGGTAATATTATGAGAATTAAGTTGTAACATTACGAGAAAAAAGTAATGACAGTTCCTTTCCCACAAAATAAGCAGTTTCTTCCAAGTTTGTGTGGTTCTTTCTTTGAAACAGACAGTCATGCACAATTGTTTTAAAGACCTAAAACTGGTAATAATGTAATGCTGATATGCGAAAAGATTAAGAATGTCCTTATGAAACCGATACTAAAGTATAACTTCACAAGATACTCAAGATTCCTCATTAAAACTGCACTTTTTCTTTAAGAGTTCTCATACAAATTCTGACTTTATTCTTGTATTATTCCAACTTTATTCTTGTGATGTTACGACTTTATTCTCGTAATTTAAAAAAAAGAAATGTATCTTAGTCCGGCCTTCATACTCTGTCGTACTTCTGAATAAAGGTAAAATAAAAATTTAGTGGACCAAGCAAAGTCCCAGAGGCTTCCAAACCTCAGAAACTTGGAGCTTCCCACTAAAGGTAATTAGTCAAAATACCAGTGGAAACATACTAAAGATGAACAGTCATAAGAAGGTTTTGACTGCTATAATGCCAAATAAATATTTTTCCATCTATTTTTCAGAAGGATCTAATTAATTTTTGACATGCCATTTTTTAACCAATTGTAAATAAAAATTTATATTTATATTTTATATTTATATTTATTTATTTACTATATTTTATATTTATTTATTGTTTGTTTTTTATGAAATTATTAGATTGCTTTCTGATCTTTTGAGAAATGCCTGCCACATTTCCTGTCATAAACAAACTCCTTTGTGGAATTAAAATAAATTTGAATCTAAGGTGTATAAAACTGTTGCCAGTCTATTATTACAGGGCTACACCGAGACACACAGAACAAACAGCCATCCACGCACACACTCATACCTTAGGGCAATTTAGAGTAACCATTTAACCTAACAGTAATGTTTTGGGACTGTTGTAGGAAAACGGAGTACCATGCAAGCACGGGGAGAACAAGCAAACTCCATGCGTAAAGATCCCAGGCTGGCATTTGTTTTTTTAATGAGTAGTACGGGTACAACTGTTATTACCTTTGGGCTATTGGGCCATCATCTTACTGTAGTTCTAAAACAGTGATGATTGTCACTGCATTAGTTAGGCCATAATTGTCTTTGTTTTGTCTTTCAATTCAAAATGTTCAAACAGTCTAATTTGTCTTTTATGTGAGCAAGGGAAAGTGTAGTAGCAGTCTTTAAGCACAACAACACATAGTAGAGACTCAGTGTTGCCCTACATGAGCGCTGGAGAAAACTCCGGTCGCATTGACACTTTCTCTGAAACCACTTCAAAAGGACTTTAAGCCATAGAAATGGTACGGTGGAAGATTTTAGCGGTTTTGAGACCGTAACCTTTTAAACATTTGCTAAACCTTGATACCAGTAACTAGCACAAGTCTAGAGCTGATGGGTCACATCCCCAGAATAACATCAGTAAATCTAATATTGTCTAAAGTATATTTTTGTTACACAAGGGGAGAGTTTTTTGTGGATTACAGAAACTTAACCAATGATCAGTGATTGACTTAAGCCTTGTGATCTTTTCAGCAGAAAAATGCTGTTTTGCCCCTTCACTGTGTGGACAACTTTCATCTACTAGAGGACAACAACAGAGCTCTGCAACTACACCAAGAGTCTCCGAACCACCAAAGGCTTCGTCAAAAGTTACTGGTGAGTGCCATGGCATGGGCCATTAAGGGCAATTGGAGACTCAACCAGAGGCATTTGCCTGCAGCTTTTTCTGGCTTTTTTGCTATTTCCCCTTCATTGGACTATGAATTGGTCAACAACAAATAATGTCGCCTTCAGCAGTAGGGTTCATTTTGAAAAGAGTTGTGCTTACTTGTCTTTTTGTTCTCTGAATCCTCCCTGGTACTAATCAAAGTGAAAGGGGCAGACTTCTTGCTATTTTGACGAATAGCCAATTTTTGTATTTCCTATGTAAAATATAGTTTACATACTGAAAAGCTATAAGCACCAGTTTTGTACTGGTTGGGCTAACATGTTGCCTTCAGAACTGCCTTTTTTCTTGTTCTGTTATTTTTCAGATATTTTTGTTCATCTGACATGATAGCATCACATGCTCTGATAGGCTCTGGGATTTCAATAACTGTTGGTAAGGACATCAAAATGTCTCAATAAAATACCATGCACACTATTACACTACCAACTTCAGCCTGACCCATTGATAAAAAGTAGGAAGGATCCATTAACATGTTATACAATACATTCTGCCCATACCACATTAACACTCATCAGAGTTCTGTTACTGTCCAATTTTGGTAATTCTGTGCTCAGATTAGCCTCAGTTTCCTGTTCTTAGATGAGAGGAATGGCAACAAGTATGGTTATCTGCTCCTGTCCAGAAATAGTCTTCTAAATACCTCAGTGGTAACAAATGGTTATTTGATCTTCTGTTGCCATTCGGCCATTTGAAATCAGGCTTCTCGTTCTCCTTTGACCGCTGGCATCAACAAGGTCTTTTTTTCCCACACTGCTGCTGGTCCTGGCCGTGGAACACTGGACCAGCTCTATACCTTCTACAGGGTACTCGAGAGTTCATGGGAGTTTGCCCAACCGGTCCACATGTGTTTTGTGGACCTGGAGAAAGCATTCAACTGTGTCCCTCGTGATGCCCTGTGGGGGGTGCTCCAGGAGTATGGAATGGGGGCCCTTTATTAGGGGCCATCCTGTCCCTGTATGAGCGGAGCAGGAGTTTGGTCCGCATTGCCGGCACTAAGTCGGACCTGTTCCCGGTGCATGTTGGACTCCGGCAGGGCTGCCCTTTGTCACCGGTCCTGTTCATAACTTTTATGGACAGGATTTCTAGACGCAGCCAAGGGCCGGAGGGGGTCTGGTTTGGGGACCAGTGGATTTCGTCTCTTCTTTTTGCAGATGACGTGGTCCTGCTGGCCCCTCTCTAGCCAAGACCTACAGCATGCGCTGGGGCGGTTCGCAGCCGAGTGTGAAGTGGATCAGCTCCTCCAACTCCGAGGCCATGGTTCGGAAAAGGGTGGCTTGTCCTCTTCAGGTTAGAGAGGAGTTCCTGCCTCAAGTGGAGGAGTTTAAGTATCTCGAGGTCTTGTTCACGAGTGAGGGAAGAATGGAGCGGCAGATCACCCGACAGATCGGTGCGGCTGCCGCAGTAATGGGGGCACTGTGCCGGTCCGTTGTGGTGAAGAGAGAGCTGAGCCGAAAGCGAAGCTGTTGATTTACCGGTCGGTCTACGTTCCTACCCTCACCTATGGCCATGAACTTTGGGTCATGACCGAAAGAATGAGATCCTGGATACAAGCGGCTGAAATGAGCTTCATCCGTAGGGTGGCCGGGCACTCCCTTAGAGATAGGGTGAGGAGCTCGGCCATCCGGGAGGGGCTCAGAGTAGAGCCGCTGCTCCTCCACATCGAGAGGAGCCAGTTGAGGTGGCTCGGGCATCTATACCGGATGCCTCCTGGACGCCTTCCTTGGGAGGTGTTCCAGGCACGTCCCACCAGGAGGAGGCCCAGAACATGCCCCAGGACACGCTGGAGGGACTTTGTCTCTCGGCTGTCCTGGGAATGCCTTGGGCTCCCTCCGGAGGAGCTGGAGGAGGTGTCTGGGGAGAGGGACGTCTGGGTGTCTCTGCTGAGTCTGCTGCACCCGCAACCCGGTCCCGGATAAGCGGAAGACGACGAGTACGATTACTGCTGCTCACTTGATATTTGATATTTTTCTGAACTGTCTCTGTAAACCCAAGAGATGGTTGTGTTTCTACTAGATCAACAGTTTTAGAAAAACCGAAGACCAGCAAGCCTTTTACAGACAACTATGCCATGTTCAACCTCACCTTAATCAATTTCCTTCTTTATTGTGATGCTTTATTTGACCTTCTGTTATGATTTGTGGGTGTTTTGGGGTTTTGTTGGTCTGTTTCACAGTTAAGGTTTTGAATCGTTCTTCTGTTTATTATTTTCCTGGTTATGCTTTAGTTTCATGTTTTTCTAGTTGTATTTCTGTTAGTTTGTATCCTTGGATTGCCATTCTACTCAAGCCACAATTTGTCCTGTCAGTTTACTTTTTTCGGTTCACCTGCACCTAGTTAATGTGTCTTCTTGTTTCACCTGGTCACACTCCATAAATACACACCTGTCCTGTCATTCGGCACGGAAACATTTTCTGGATCATGCTCATGTCTTGTTTTCAGATCATGCCATGCCTGTCTTGCATGCCTCATCTGCCTGTTTTGTTCCTGCCTCTTCTGTAGTAAGTTTTTTGTTAATTAAATAATTTTTTACTTACCGTCATGCTGCCTGCTTGTCTGCATTCCGGGGTCCTCCATTCCTCCTAATAGAATGTTTCCGCCAAGGTCGGACCTCGCAGACGGTAGGCAAGAGAGCTCCTCTGACCACTGGCTTCAGCAGCAGATGAAGGAGGCTATGAGTCATCTCCCATCCGATCTGGGGGTTGTCCCCTCTCCACTCCTGCTGGAGGAGATGGAGCTCCCACCTGCTGGTCCTGGGTCTGGCCGAGGTGCGGTGAATCTCTTTACGTTCCTGTCTCGGGAGGCGGAGAAGATGCTGCGCCGTTCTGCAGGGCTGTCAGTGCAGCAGTCGTCTTATGACGGATCCAGGTTGGCTATTCCATGTCCGGGGACAGGTCCCCTTAGTCGCCATTCATCTTCTCCACCCCTTCACACAGCAGTGAAGCCCTCGTCCTCCTCCCGCTGCAAGAAATGCCGGCGTGGAGCACCTTCCTGTGTTCCAGCCGGCGAGGAGGAGTCTCCCACGGCTGCTGCTGCCACGCCTGGAGCGGTAACTCCCTTGCTCGCTGGCGGGAGGGTTGCAGGAAGTATTCCCGCAGCACAGTCTCCCAGGCTCGCTGCAGCTCTGCCCATGCCGTCTTCGCTCACTCCAGCCCGGTGTTCTGAGGCAACACCTGATGAGCTGGAGCAGCATTTAAGGTTTTATGCACGCAAGATAAAGAGCTTCAGAAGGACCTCTCTCCTGTATTCCTCTCCTGAGCTTAGGGAGAGAATAAGGCAGATGGAGGAGGATTATGAAATGGCAGTAAGGCAGTTTTACTGCCATCCACCTTCACCCACGCCAAGTCACCAGAGCGCTGCAGATGAGCCATCTAAGCCAGGTTTACAGAGTGGTGCTGCAGCAGCTCACTCCACGTCAGGTCTCCAGGGAGCTGGTACTGAGCAGGCCACGTCATGTCTCCTGAGACCAAGTCTGTCTCAACCTCCTCCAAACCCCGCAGAGGACATCGTAAGAGGCACGGCTCAAGTCATCGGGGGTCCCGGCGACGCCTCAGCCCTTGCGCATGCCACTGAGGGTCTTGCCAAAGCCTCAGCTCCTGCTCATGCCACTGAGGGTCTCGGCGACACCTCAGCTCCTGCTCACGCCACTGAGGGTCTCGGCGACACCTCAGCTCCTGCTCACGCCACTGAGGGTCTCGGCGACACCTCAGCTCCTGCGCACGCCACTGAGGGTCTGGGCTACGTCTCAGCCTATGCGCACGCCACTGAGGGTCTCGGCGACGCCTCAGCTTCTGCTCCTAGTCTACAGGCCTTCCAGGGGTTCAGTGAGGAACTGGTCTTCGTTCTGGCTTCTGAACCCAGAGACGAGGGGTTCGAGGAGGAGGTGCCGGCGGATTCTGTCTCTGAGGGGTTCAAGGTGCAGCTTCTCCTCGTTCTGTCCCCCAGACACTGCATTGGTTTCCGAGGCTCTGCTTCAGCCTCTGAGGGTTCGCCAGGTCATTCTTCCGGAGGAGCCTGTGGGCAGACTGCCTCCACGTCCTGGTCCTGAGCACCTCCTAGGTTTCATCTGGGGGGTGTTCATGGAACTGAAGCCTGACTCCTGGGCGCCGCCTGGTTCCAAGCCTGGCTGCAAGCCTGGCTCCAAGCCTCCTGAGTTCAGAGAGGGGTTCAGGGTTCAGGGACGAACCGCCTCTAATCCATGTTCCTGAGTTTAGAGAGGGGTTCGAGGACAGATCGCCTCTTTTTCCTCTTCCTGAGGGGTTCGAGGACGGCTCACCTCTACTGCCTGTGCCAGAGGGGTCCGTGGGTGGACTACCAATGACCATAGCTCCAGGGCCCACTGGCCGTTATGTTATGATTTGTGGATGTTTTTCGGTTTTGTTGGTCTGTTTCACAGTTAAGGTTTTGAACCGTTCTTCTGTTTATTATTTTCCTGGTTATGCTTTAGTTTAATGTTTTTCTAGTTGTATTTCTATTAGTTTGTATTCTTGGATTTCCGTTCTGCTCAAGCCATATTTTGTCCTGTCAATCTACTTTTTTCGGTTCACCTGCACCTAGTTAATGTGTCTTCTTGTTTGTTCCTGCCTCTTCTGTAGTGAGTTTTTTGTTAATTAAATCATTTTTTACTGACAGTCATGCTGCCTGCTTGTCTACATTCTGGGGTCCGCCATTTCGCTAGTCCTAATACCTTCAGCACGTCTAGATGACTAATTGTGTTGAATTGCTGCCATGTGATTGCCTAAGTCACTATTTGTGATAAGCAATGAAACAGGTGAATCTAATAGTTGTTGGGGAGTGTATATACACAGAAAAATCAGGGCAAAGGTCAACAAGACAATTGCAAAACCATTTTAGGTGACTACCTTGTGAATCTCATCAAGAAAAGACCAAGAGTGTGAAAAGCAGTAATCAAAGCAAAGGGGGCTATTTTCTTTTATTTTGTGCCACTAGTGACATTTATTTTGCAAGTTCGCTGACAGGAAAGAGGGTGGAGAGAGTGAGGGGAAGATATGCAGCAAAGGTCAACAGGCCGGGACCCGAACCATTGACGGCTGCATCAAGGACTGTAGCCTCCGTTCTGGAAAGTTAAGCCCCATGGGAAAATTGTTTTAGACCACATTGTCAAAATGCACCTTTGGAGTGTCACTGGGTTGTTAGTACAACAAAAAAATTAATAAATACCAAAATGAAAAAAATATGTTTTTCTTTAACAATAGAAATAATATGTTTAATTTAGAAAACATTTTTTTGTGACTGTATTGTGTATTGTATTTCATTTTGAATAATCTCTATCAATTTGATCCCAGTGCAGCACATGCACAAAACAGAATGAGCTAAGTATTTGTGTGTGTTACTGTGTGCATGTGGCTGCTGGCCCTCTTTCACATGTCTCTTCATCACTTAGCAGACTGTTGTTTTCATGTTATGACATCTTTTCACTAAACCATGAACTGAAGCTTTGATATTAACAGTTTGTGTGTGTTGATTCACAATGAAACCGACATTTGCTAATGGTGTGATGGGTTTGAGGAACGATTTTGGCTGTGATGGTAACCAAATAATGAAGCTGTTGTCTGCATCACATATTTTAAAGGATGTTAATTTAGTTTAGATAAAATACAGAGGCTCACATTCTAAAATGGCTAAAAAACCCGCAAACCTTGTCTCTCACTGAGAATTTGACCCTCTTGCGTTCAAGTCCGCCAGCTGTAGTCTGGTGGGGCGTGAGGTTAGCACTAAGAACTGTGATTGTTTACATAATGATGGTGGTGTGAACCTTATTTTAAAATTTTCTGCCCACTTGTGACAGGGCTGCTTGATAATTAGCATGTCAGCATGTCTTTAGGGTTTACTTGGCATTTCAGTCAAGTGCATCAGCATTCTCAAAGCCAGCTGAGCAGGGCCAAGGAAAAATAGGAATTTTAGTGACTGAGTGTGTGGGTGAGAGGCAGTGATGTTAGGTCCCTCAGATGAAAATAAAAAACAAGATGATAATGAATCCTAAAAGACTGTCAAAGCATCAATAATTCCCAACATTCCATGGTCTTACATAACACCGAGTGAGATGATAATAAAAAACTGAACATGAGGGACTTCTTTAGAAAACTCTGCTGATGGTATTTTTGAAGTAGTGGACTGTCGCTGCCACATGTTTGTGAGCAAAAATTGAAAGAACAAAGGCTGGTTTTAATAGGAGAGATGCATTAGAGTCTGGTGATAGTAAAATAATTGGACGAAAAACACATGTGCAACAGAATCAGTGCAACTACGACTCAAATATCAGCAATGACCCTGTAATAAAATTCATTAATCTTACATGATGCTATTCACACAGTTCACTCATTCCTAGTGGAGTGTAAATGCTTACTATTTAAGTGACATTACAATTGATATCAATGATATGGAATATATAAATAAAGGGGCTGCGATATTGGGAGTACATCAAAATGACAAACATACTTCAAATACATGGCAGGACCTGATTTTCTGTAGAATTCCTCAATTCCTCTTGTTTTGACTCACTTAACTCAAGTTTTTCAAAATGCCATCATAGTGTGAATGCATGTGGTTTACATGGTGTGGGTGGCTGTGGCACTCGTGGCAGAATTTTTCAAATAGTGTTTGCTTCAATGTTAAATGTGTAGGAAGGCGACTTGGGAGCAATATTTTCCCATGGCATCAAGCCTTCCGATACTATTAAAATGCAACAGTCTGACAGGCTCATAAATAGTGAAATGTTTCTATATCCATGTGGGTATCATTCATGTCAAATAGGTCATTTCAACTATAAGACAAATCAATAATGCAGAGAAATTAAGATTGCATTTAACTTAGAATGATTTATGCTCTGCACTCTTATGGCGTTAGGACCTATTGAATTCTGACACATTTTTAGAGTTTTGTGAATGCAGTGCATATTACAAATATCACAAATGACTTAGACTTATGCTTGATTATCTTAATTTACCATTTTTTAATAGAAGCCTTCATCAAATCTCGTACTGGTACTCGTCGTCTTCCGCTTATCCAGGACTGGGTCGCGGGGGCAGCAGACTCAGCAGAGACTCCCAGAGGTCCCTAAAATAATTTAAAAAAGGTCCCCAAACCAGACCTCCTCCGGCCCTTGGCTGCGTCTAGAAATCCTGTCCATAAAAGTTATGAACAGGACCGGTGACAAAGGGCAGCCCTGCCGGAGTCCAACATGCACCGGGAACAGGTCCGACTTAGTGCCGGCAATGCGAATCAAACTCCTGCTCCTCTTATACAGAGACCGGATGGCCCCTAATAAAGGGCCCCCGACTCCATACTCCTGGAGCACACCCACAGGGCATCACGAGGGACACAGTCGAATGCTTTCTCCAGGTCCACAAAACACATGTGGACCGGTTGGGCAAACTCCCATGAACCCTCGAGTACCCTGTAGAGGGTATAGAGCTGGTCCAGTGTTCCACGGCCGGTACGAAAACCACACTGCTCCTCCTGAAGCCGAGGTTCGACTATCGGCCGGATTCTCCTCTACAATACCCTGGCGTAGGCCTTACCAGGGAGGCTGAGGAGTGTGATCCCCCTGTAGTTGGAACACACCCTCCGGTCACCTTTCTTATGAAGGGGGACCACCACCTCAGTGTGCCAGTCCTTAGGCGCTGTCCCCATGCAATGTTGAAGAGGCGTGTCAACCATGACAGCCCCACAACATCCAGAGACTTGAGGTACTCAAGGTGGATCTCATCCACCCCCGAAGCCATGCCACCGCGGAGCTTTTTAACCACCTCGGTGACTTCAACCTGGGTGATGAAAGAGTCCAACCCCGAGTCCCAAGCCTCTGTTTCCACCAGGGAATGCGTGATGGCAGGATTGAGGAGATCCTCGAAGTATTCCTTCCACCGCCCCATAATGTCCCCAGTGGAGGTCAGCAGCCTCCCACCCCCACTGTAAACAGTGTTGGTGAAGCACTGCTTCCCCCTCTTGAGGCAGCGGACGGTTTGCCAGAATCGCTTCGAGGCCAACCGGTAGTCCTTCTCCATGGCCTCACCAAACTCCTCCCAGGCCCGAGTTTTTGCCTCTGCCAACGCCCAGGCCGCGGCACGCTTGGCCTCACGGTACCCGTCAGCCGCCTCAGGAGTCCCACAAGCCAACCACAGCCAAAAGGACTCCTTCTTCAGCTTGACAGCGTCCATTACTGCCGGTGTCCACCACCGCGTTCGGGGATTGCCGCCGCGACAGGCATCGCAGACCTTACGGCTGCAGCTACGGACAGCAGCATCGACAATAGACACGTAGAACATGGTCCACTCAGACTCTATGTCTCCAACATCCCCCGGGATCTGGTCGAAGCTCTCCCGGAGGTGGGAGTTGAATACATCCCTGGCCAAGGGCTCCGCCAGACGTTCCCAGCAGACCCTCACTATGCGCTTGGGCCTGCCAAGTCTGTCCGGCTTTCTCCTCCTCCAGCGGATCCAACTCACCACCAGGTGGTGATCAGTGGACAGCTCAGCCCCTCTCTTCACCCGAGTGTCTAAAACATCCAGCCGAAGGTCTAATGATACGACAACAAAGTCGATCATTGACCTCCTGCCTAGGGTGTCCAGGTGCCAAGTGCACTGATGGACACCCTTATGTTAGAACATGGTATTCATTATGGACAATCCGTGACTAGCACAGAAGTCCAGTAACAAAACACCACTCGGATTCAGATCGGGGAGGCAATTCGTCCCAATCACGCCTCTCCAGGTGTCACTGTCGTTTCCCACGTGGGCACTATCCAGCACCCCCAACAGGGACACCAAGAAGGCCGGGAATTCCGCACTGCCGCTTTGCCTGTAGGCCGAAACGACAGTCAGAGACCTGTCCCCAACCCAAAGGCGCAGGAATGCGACCCTCTCATCCACTGGGGTAAACCCCAACACGAGACGGCTGAGCTGGGGGGCAACAAGCAAACCCACCCCAGCCCGCCGCCTCTCCCCGTGGGCCACTTCAGAGTAGAAGAGAGTCCAGCCCCTCTCGAGGAGATGGGTTCCAGAGCCCACGCTCTGCGTGGAGGCGAGCCCGACTATTTCTAGTCGATATCTCTCGACCTCCCACGCAAGGTCAGTCTCCTTCCCCCCCAGCGAGGTGACATTCCACATCCCTATAGCCAGCCTAAGCATCCGTAGATAGGGCCACCAAGGTCTCCGCCTTCGTCCGCCGCCCAATCCTCTTTGCACCGGTCCCTCACGGTTCTCCCTGCAAGTGGTGGGCCTCCTTGGCCCGGCCGGGTCCTGCGAGGAGCAACCCAGCCACCAGGCGCTCTCCGACAAGTCCCGACCCCAGGCCTGGCTCCAGGGTGGGACCCTGGCTCTGCCATACCGGGCGACGTCACGTGCCTTGATTTAATAGTCGTCATGAGGGTTCTTGAACTGCTCTTTGTCTGACCCGTCACCTAGAGCCTGTTTGCCATGGGAGACCATACCAGGGACATTTAAGCCCCAGACAACATAGCCTCTAGGGTCATTTGAGCACTCAAACCCCTCCACCATGTTAAGGAGGCGGTTCAAGGAGGGGTCTTCATCAAATCTTTGCTTTTAAATTACATTTAGTAATATTCTAGTCTTTATACATTGCTTAAAATGAAAATTAGCTGTTTGCATGGCCACCATAATTTCTCTTACTGCATATTTTTATGAGAGGCTGTAGTGAAACGTGTACATTTGTGTCTTAAACGTGTGTCAGCAAGCTCCATGCAACATGGTTTTGCTAGCTTGGAGAAGTATGTGGAGATCCTAAGTGCTAAAGATACATAGCTTAAGCACATCCAAGAAAGAACCAAAGCAGAGAGTTTTTTTGTTGTATTTGCAAGGAGTCAGAAAATCCAGGTTTTGCTTAAGACCTCAAAAAGTGTTAATTAAGCTTTACAGCATAGCTCTCAATAGATAACATATTCTTTGTCATTTTTGTCTGAACTTGAACTTGAAAGAAATGTTCAGCACATCAGGCATAAAATGTTTAACTATATTGGTTAGAACTGCAATTTTAAATGTAAGCAGGGGACTAAGAAATGTTCCATAATTTACATTTTTCTTTCAGTTTACTTCTCCACCGATGTTCTATTTCCCATTTAAAAGCCGTGTCCACAAAGTTCATCTGTGTGATTCTTTTTTTTCATTCTGTTCAAATCTTATCTCATCTAATGTCAGTGTAGTCAGATCAAATTAACAAAGTTTATATTTTCAGTTAGGAAGCAGAAATTGTGTCTTTTAAAATATGAGATTGTATTATATTAGATGAACATCTAGATACACAACAAAGAACAGTTTTTCAGCAACAGGCTCCCCTCCTCAACAACAAAAACAAGGAATCTCTTTGCAGAAACAGGCTTTATGGAACCATGACTGAACACTGGCTTAAATATCAAAAATGGCAATTTTCTCTAAGTATAGAGCACGATGAGAGGAGCTTTTACGTTGGTGAGGTGACTCAGATTCTACTTATACTCAAATATCCTTTTTCAGACATTTTCTATATGTGGGCTGCATGAGCAGATGTGATGTCTGTTGTGAAGATAATTTGACAATTTAGTGGCTTGTATTGTAATGTGATATGCAATGCATGGCAAGGCGATTCTCCAAACACCATTTGCAAAACGTGTTTCTCTTTCACTCTGGTACATTACTGAGCTCTTTATGCTTCACCATCTCTTTATGTGGCTTATTGTCAGAACTAAGGGCTTACTTGAGCTGCATTCAGTTTAATTATTAAAGTGAATTATCTGGCGAATAACATTTTATTGCTAATCAGAAATATGTCTTAGATAAGCTAGAGGAACCCCAGATCCAGGATATCAAAATATAGACATGCATTAATAATAAAAAGCTAAAAATATTTAGTTTAGTTTACTTAGTATCACAAACGCTTCTACAGCGTAAGATTTATTGGCAGGATCAGCACCCTATTATATACAGTGCCTTGCAAACATATTCATACCTATTGCACTTTTTTACCATTTGTTGTGTTACAACCACCAACTTCAATGCATTCTTTTGAGATTTTATGTGATAGATCAATATGTAGCAGTGTATAATTGTAAAGTAAAATGTAAATGTTGCATGGTTTTGAATTTTTTTTACCAGTATAAATCTGAATAGTGGCTTGGATTTGTTTTGAAACACTTTGTGCTACAATTACTGCTGCAAGTCTTTTGGGGCACGTCTCTACCAGCTTTGCACATCTAGAGACTAATTTCTGTCCGTTCTGTTGTTCAAAATAGCTCATGCTCAGTCAGATTCAATACAGTGCCTGTGAGCAGCAGTTTTTAAGTCTTGCCACAGATTCTCTATTGGGTTTTGTCCTGGACTTTGTCTGGGCCACCCTGATACATAAATATGGTTTAATCTAAACCATTCTATTGTAGCTCTGGCGGTATGTTTAGAGTCATCATGTTGCAATGTGAACGTCCCACTTGGTCTCAAGTCTTTTTTCAGCCTGTTAAAAACGAGATTTCCAGGCTTTAGAATTATCCGTCTTACCAGCGAATCTGTCCAGCTTCCGTGGTTCTACTAAAGCAAGCATCCTCACAGTATGATGCTGCCACCGTCATGTTTTATCTGGGAGATAGTACAAAGTTGGTTTCCTGTCATATACAGCGTTTTGCATGCAGGTCAAGAATTGATAAGTTTTGGTCTTTATAGACCAGAGCAACATACCCAACATGGCTTGTGGCAAAATTTAAATGCAACCTCCTATTTCTTTTTTCAACAACTGCTTTTTTATTGCTGTTCTTCCATTCAGGCCAGATAGTAGTTGTCCATCAGGTGATTTTCTCACCTGAGCTGTGGATCACCTGAGCTCTTCCAGAGTAAACCATGGGACCCTTGAAAATGTCCTTGATTAGTGATTTCTTTAACCAGCCTTTCAGTTTAGGTACACATTCATCTCAGAGGCCTTCACAGAAAAGCTGCATCTACTGTATTTTAAGATACATACAGGTGGACTCCATTTACTAATTAGGCAAGTTCTGAAGACAAGAACATAATTTTGATAAAATAAACTTCTAAAACCATGTATCCTTTTCCTTTCACCTCAAAATGTTGTATTGCTTTGTGTTGTGTTGTTCTATCTTGTAAAATCCTAATAAAAGACACAGACGTTTTTGGTTGTAATGTGACAAAGTCCAAGGGGGCATGAATACTATGGAAAGATGCAAATTTATGAAAACACTTTTTGTTCCTATGCACCTTTTGTTGTGCAGGTGCATTGTCTTATTTTTTTCATGAAGATTTAAATGACTCAGTAGTAATAGATAGAGGGTGTAGCTTTGGCAAAAAGCTTGGATTGTAGTTACGTGTTTGTGTTTTTGTGCATGTATTGATATTAAAAGCTTTAAGCGCTGGGAGCAAACCTCATGTTTACATCACTTGTAATGAAATTAAAGCTGCGTGGCACCCACACTACAGGCCTTCACTGATCCTCTAATTCAATTACTCCCCTTATTAACGCTCAGATGGTGCTGGCTGACCCAGGACCACATTCTGCCTTTGCTATGCACCATTCACTCAACACCTCCTTTTTTTTCTATAATGGACTGATTAGTTTTCATTGTTTTATTGATGCACGTGGGTTAACCATCCTTCTCCTTGATAGCAGAGTATCAGTAGCCTGAAGTCCCCATTTTCAGGTATAAACATCTTAAGGGGACAGTATTAAGTTCTGATAATTTTGGGGCATTTGATGAAAAATGCAAGTAACAGAGCGCCTGGGTATCTCTCTTATTGTGACAAGAGACATAGGAACTCTCACTTAAAAAAATATGATTTCAAACAATTTCCATTTCTTCTTAGTTCAGTCACACGTTTTTGTCACTCAATAATGTTAATAAAGGTGTGCATGTACACGACTGCATGAACAGTCTTAAAATGGGGGTGGGGGAGAGCTTTTCTTGTTTAAAGAAGACTAGTTATTTGTAAACTGCTATTTAATAGGACTGGATCTACCCTTAGTATCACATTCTGCCATTGTTGATATCTGTTTGATGTCACACGGGATGTAAGAATGGATTTTAGCATAATTGTAGTGACAAACACACACATAAGTTGTTTAAGAAGTTCTGGGAGAGACTGTAATAAACAGATTTTATTATCAAAGATCTGAAGCTCAAGTCAAGTGCTTGAACCATTTGTCTAGGTCAATGGATTGCTGTAAGTTCAAAGAGCTGAAAAATTAAAGGGGATAAATCATGCTTTTAAATCCTTTCTTTTCACATTTAATTCATTCAGTTGTGGTCTACATAAAGTTGAACTGCAATGCTTTGGTCTGAACTGAATGAACTCATTATTGTTGCTCCACCAGCTGCTCTTTTACCCCTGTTCTGAGGTGCGTTTGAGAGCTATTCGTTTTGTTGCGGTCTCTTCAAATGCATTTGAGGCCCTTCACACCCTGCCTCCCTCGAGGTCAAAGAGGGCTCCACTTTAACCCGTTTGGCCATTTTTTAATTTGACAGCAGAGATACAGTTATCTAGCGGCACAGAAACAAGGCAAAAATGGCAAAAACAATGCTAAACTGTTTCTTTAATAATAATTTTCAAAACATGCAGTACGGTTATATCCTCAAGGAGCTAAAGGCAGCACAGAGCGCCAACATAAGCAGAAGGCACAATGCTACTGCTATCAAAACAATGGCCAGGATGTTACATCAACACACAATAAATTAATGTCTAGAGTAAACTTTGTTGTCATTTTGGTCTAATATGCAGCTTACTGCTTTGCTGTGTCCATCGGTTCCAAAGACAGAAGGAACTGACCCCTTAATCAGATGATACTGGTGGAGGTTGCTGAAGGCACTTGTCCTTGAAAGGCTTCGCGCGGACAAAGAGGAATTTCCTCACTGATGTGGGAACATTTCCATGAAAACATTTATTTAACCAGGTACTTCATAGAGGTTCTGATGCTGGGGGACAGTTTAATGAATTTGTGTGGGTTTATACACCCAACAACCGATCCAAGCTTATCTTCTTTCAGTGTAGGCATACTTGAGCTTGGACTACAAAATAGCAGCGAGAAATAAATATGGCGAATGATCAGCTGGAAGTCCATGACCTTATTTAGCAGTTCCCCAGCAAAAACAGTGACGCAACAGTTGGAAAAATGCAACAGATGATAGAGGAAACTGAACGGACTGAAAAATGTGACCCAATCAGCAAATAAAGATCTATCCGCAACACCTGGAGAGACAAGTTTCAACTTTTCCGAACTCCTATAGACTCCAAGTACACAACAAAATGTATTTGAAGGATAAAAAAGTGGATTTTGCATAATATGTCCCCTTTGAAATCTAATCTTGTCTGAATACAGGATTTGTTCTAACATTGCCGTAGTCACATATTGTGTAGGTGAAGCACTGAGATGTACTCTAAAAAATACAGAGGTGGTCATCAGTCAGTTTGAGGGTCCTTGACAGGCTGCCGTTTTTATAACACCTAGAAATTCTTCATCACAGCTTTGTTCAAACAGCTTGGCACAATAGTGGCACCTTGTGGTAGTTTCAGCACAATCTATGCAGTTTTTTTTTTTTTTCTGCTGGCAAATACTTTCGTGATTTACCACTGCCTTGTGGTAGCAGTGGTTGAATTACACACTTAAATTTGGCAAAGACCAAAAATGTTAACTCAATGAATGTGTGCAATGTAGCTAAAACCACAAAGGTCACTGCCAATCCCTACCTCACATACATAATTAACACGGAAAATGGTCAACATTTGATTTTTTTTCTCCATACCAATGAGAGCACACCCAAAAAACAAAATAATATTCATCAAAGTGTTATCAGAGTCCTTGTCTGGTCTCCTCCAAGGTCAGGTGTGTTTGAGCCACGCTGACACCCACCACCTTCATATACAGCCTGGCCTGTCATGATAACCACATATGTAAGCATCACTTTATCCTTTTTATTTATTCAACAGTGCTGTGGCATCTCAAGAAATAAACCAAAGGCTTAAACGTGGGAAAGCATGAATATTCAAGAATATTATGACACAACACAGCTATGTGGCAAAAATATTGTATATTCAATGTTGAAGTGATGTTAAGGTGAACTAGATACAACATTAAAAACACTACTTCATATCACCTGATTAAAAGCTGGAGGAAGTCACATTTACGGGTTTATCATATGTTGTTTTTTGACATGCTTGGGTATATGCGTAATACTATGAGGCTAAATCAGTTTGTGCAATATTCAGTATATCAAAATTAAGTCACTTCCAAGATTGTCAATCTCCAGCCACAGCACTGAACTTATAAAATTTTCAATCTGCTCCTGGCTCTCTTTCTCGCCTCACAGGATGAATGTGGCCTTTTAATAATGTAATCGGTTTTAACAAGATTGTAAAACGTTCATCTAACTTTCATAGGCTCCTTTAGCAAAGTGACAAATTCATAAGATGGTAAGAATTATTTTGGCAGACCATCGATCTTAGCAATCAGAACAATTTTTTTTCTTTCCATGTAGAACTGAATAGTAATTATTGTAATAATAATTATAATAATAATTATAATAATAATTTGCCTTTGTTTACAGCCTTTTGCCATAAAGTTGTCACTGAGTCTTCCCTGTGGCTTAAAAAAAAAGTATGACATAAGACATTTAACTAGCCTTCTGGAACCTAAGAGCCCTTTACTGACCGCTCCTGTTCTCCTTTTCCTCATCCATAATGTACATAAGTTACACAAGTCTAAATCTTGAAAACAAAGCTTCATTCAGATGCAGCATCTGGCAAATAATGGCTTTTAATTAATTAGTTTATGGTTGATGATTCCTCTCTGTTTTTACACACAGCATGTGGTTCGGTGACAATAGTTTCCAGGGATGGGTCCAGGCACAGTGCATGTGAATGCCTCTAGCTGCTGTAGAGCACTTGCTTTGGCCTCCCAAGCGTTGTTTGAGTAATGTGACCTTCATGGTGAGATTAAAATATGTAGCAGGCATACATTGATTTCTGGATTGGCTGTTGGTATTTATGGACACAGTCAGTGCATAAATATTGAAACTCTGGCTCCATTAAAGGGAAGAGGATGAGTTTGTCTCGAGAGCCAGCAGAGAGGAACAAGCAAAAAAGAACAAGAAATAGAACCATATGCATTTGTTCTAAAAGTAAAAATCATTGCGCATGTGATTTGGTAACCTAAATCAGCTTGTGACCCATCAGCTTTAATAGGGTCACTCTCATTATGTGGTGGCTAATTACAATGCCTGGTATTCATATCACTAAGCTATAATATCTCATAAAGGAGCTGCTTAAGAGGGTAGCTCATACCTAAGTGCAATTAAAACCTTTCTTTTATCTCACAGTGCTTTTATCATTATTTTTTATACTTTATGGTATTTTAGTTGAGTTTTATGCAGATGTGTCCAAATAGATTTAAGACTGACAGAAATCTTGTATTATTTTGTTTATATAATTTTCTCTGCTTCAGTTTTTATGGTGGAAATTTACATGAACTCTGGTTGTTCTGAAGGACGATCAGAAATGCCAGTAATTTTACATGTTTAATGACGATTAATGACATTTTAAATAATCACTGTGTTTTATGTCTGCCACAAAACAATCTCCTAGCATCATTCTAATGGTCTTGTCATTAGCTCAATGTTAATGAGAACAGAGGACATCACTCTGTCAAGTGATGGCGTTTTGAAAAGATGTTTTTCAAATTATTCTCTTAACCATGGATACCCTCTAGTAGCCAAGCTTTGCTTGAAAAGGGCTTCACATGCAAGGATATTAATGCTACTTGTAATTTTGCATCCAAATCAACCATTTGAACAAAGTTCAAAGAGAGGGGTCAATTTGCTGTGAAGAAAAGTGTTTCCTAAAAAGGATTTAGCGAAAGAGTTGGGCAACCTCCACTGCAGAGCTTGCTCAGCAATGGCAGCATACATGAGTCAGAACATCTGCACTGAGCAAAGCAGATACTTTTGGATGCTGGCCTGGTTCAAAAAGGGCAGCAAAGAAGCTCCTTTTTGCTAAGAATAACACCAGGGACTGTCTGGGAAACTACAGGAAGTACAGGGATTGAACTGTAGAGGAGTGGGGGAAAAGCTATTCTCTCAGATGAATCGCATTTTAGAATATTTCAACATCTCGAAAAAGGTGAAAACTACCATGGCTCCTGTGACGGAGGAGAATTCATGGACCATTCATGTGTGGGGTCATCTCCCTTTTCTAGGAGTGGACTAATTCAAAATTTGGCCTAAAAACACTGTCTCTACTCGGCACAGAGCCTGTTGTGTTGCCATTGTCTCACTGACAGCTGGAGGAATGGCTTGAAGCCCCGCCTCCAGCCGTCAGTGTAGTGTGCTGTGCCGCTATCAATTTTACTGTGTGACATTGTCACATTAAAGTAATCTGCGTGAAAAAATACACAACTAGAAAATTTAAATATGAATAAACAAAAAGCAAACAATGTTTGTATTATGGTGTATGCAAGAATGTAGAATTATATATGTTTTTTTTCATGTATAAAATAATCCACCAAGATAATTCTCTGGAACACAGCCCAGCTGTGGCGTTTGATACAATGTAAAGTAGTCAGTGTACAGCTTGTATAACAGTGTCAATTTGCTGTCCCCTCAAAATAATTGAACACACTAAATAATGTCTGGCAACAGCTGGCAACAAAGGTTTGCACACCCCTAGGTACAAATAACCATTTTCCCTCCCTGGTGTCATGTGACCTGTTAGTGTTACAAGGTATCAGGTGTGAATGGGAAGCAGGTGTGTTAAGTCTGGTATTATTGCTCTCACACTTTCTCATACTGGTCACTGGAAGTTCAACATGGCACCTCATGGCAAAAAACTCTCTGAGTATCTAAAAGAAGAGTTGTTGCTTTTCACAGAGAATTGCCTAGGCTATAAGAAGATTGCTAACACCCGGAAACTCAGCTGCAGCACGGTGTCCAAGACCATACAGCGGTTCAACAGGACAGGTTCCACTCTGACCAGGCCTCACCATGGTCGACCAAAGAGGTTGAGTTGTACGTGCTCAGCGTCATACCTAGAGGTTTTCTTTGGAAAATGAGTGCCAAAATTAAAGCTTATAATACCTGAGAAACCATAACTGTTAAGGTTTGCGAGATATTGGACCCCAGAATGCAGACGAGCAGGCATCGTAATGGTAAGTGAAAAAAGGTTTAATTACAAAAACTCACACTCAGCAGGAGGCAGGAACAAAACAAACGGGCAGGCAAGACAGGCATGGCATGATCAAAAAGGCAAGACTTGGTTTGCAAACAAGACATGAGCATGAGAAATGTTTCCGCGACGACTAACAGAACAGGTGTGAATATATGGCGTGAAAACCAGGTGGAGCAAGGAGACAGATTAACTTGAAGCAGGTGAACCGAATAAACTTAATTAACAGAACAAAACGTGACTGGAACAAAACAGAGACTCTTGAACACAAACTAGAAAAACATGAAGCAAAAGCATAACCAGATCCGAAAACCAAACTTGACAAAATATGAACAAGACGACAAAACTACAGCATGACCAGGAAAATAAATAGAAACATGATTCAAAACTTGAACAGTGAAAAACATAAGGAAAAAAACCTGAAACCAAAACCAAACAACCCCAAATCATGACAATAACAGCAGAAACAAAAATTGTAACAGCACAAACCTGCGCAATCGATGCAACTGTTATGTCTATTTGCTGAAGCCCCGCCTCTAACCATCAGTGTATTACTCTTACTGTGTTACATTGTCACATCAAAGTAATCTGCGACGATTAAAAAATAAATATTTAAATAAAAAGAAAATTAAAACATAAACATAACACAAATAAAGTTTCTAGTATATGCAAGAATGTCTTATATATGTTTTTATCATGAATAAAAATGATCCACCGGGATAATCATCTGAAACACAGCCCAGCCAGAACTTACAAAATAAGGCTAAGGGGTTTTATTGTGAGGAGGGTGTGGTTGATACCATAGCAATAACGAGGACAAGCACTTAAAAGAGCAAAACCACAGATGTTTGACTGCAGTGAAGTCAGTTTTAGGTTGGATATTGGACATTCGTACTCAGCAGATTCAGCAGGTCTCCACCCGTTTGATCCGATGCAGGTGTCTGATTAGGGGAAGCTGCTTTCTGTCTACTCCCTCCTCCTACAAATATTGTGGTGGGAGTGTCATGATTTAGAGCTGCAATTGTGCTGCTGAATGTGGGGAGCTACAGTTCATTGAGGAAACCATGAATGCCAACATAAACTGGGACATACTGATGCAGTGAATGATCCCCTTTCTTCGGAAAACAGCCCGTTTTCCGAAGAAAAGCAGGACATCATTCCACCATGATAACAAACCGAAACACATCTCCAAGACGACTTCTGCCTTGCTAAAGTAACTGAGGGTACAGGTTCTGGACTGGCCAAGCATGTCTCCAGACCTAAACCCTATTATGCTTCTTTGGGACATCCTCAAACAGAAGGTGGAGAAGCGTATGGTCTCTATTATCCACCAGCTCTGTGATGTTGCCACAGAAACAGTTTCTTCCCCCAGGATTTGAAGAGGATTTCAGTGGCGACCTGTGAAGCTCTAGTGAACTCCATGCACACGGGATTTAAGTCCGTACTGGAAAGTACTGTTGGTCACACAAAATATTGGCACTTTGGGCACAATTTTGACATTTTCACTTATTAGTGTACTCACTGTTGTTGCTAGCAGTTTAGACATCAATAGCTGTGTGTTGAGATATTTTGAGGGGACAGCAAACAGACACTGTTATACAAGCTGTACACTGACTACTTTAAATTGTCTTAAAGTGTCATATCCTTGTTGTTGTCCCATGGAAAGATATAATAAAATATTTACAAAAATGTGAAGGGTGTACTCACTTTTGCGAGATACTGTACATAGTAGAAAAGGGCCGTATAACTTCATGGACTTTTTACAAAAATATGGTTATCTATAGAAAACATGGCTGTTTACTTTTAATCAGTTTGGATGTTAAGTATTTGGAAGTTGTTAATTGAGCTCAGTCAAGTACCCCTTAATTAGAATGGTGTTGGGGTGAAATTAAAGGCCGTTGATAGCTCCCAGCATTTCAAATAGACAGAAAGAGGCACTGGCTGATAAGCAGACATGTTACGAGCTGTGTTATTGTTTGCTGTAAAAACCCTCTTTTGTTTTCTAAAAATACCCCAGTGTTGCAGTTGGAAATGTGAGTTTATCATGGCATTTCATTCAGTTTTTAAGCTTTTTTTTATTCTTAAAGCGTGTTGACATCCATGCCTCTTGTTACATTTTGATGTCACATTTGAAGTTTTGTTCTTAGGAATTTCTTCAGGATAAGTGTTAGGGCCAAGTATTTCTGACAGGCGATGACCCAGACTGACATTACTTTTTTGTTCAATAAAATATGAAAAAGGCTTCTATCAGTGTGATTCATGTAGATTTCTTAGAGCCATGTACGATCTCTGTTTTTGTTTGTTCTCTTAGTTCTTTTAGTTGTTAAAGAGATTTTGATTTTATGAAGTGATTTTCTTTAATGTTATTCTGAGTATGAGTTTTCTTGTAACATAACATGTGCATATTGATGGGATTCAATCTTTTATTTGGCTGACCTGCCCAAATCAGCTGATTGTGATTAGAAGAGCATAGGAACATACAATGTTCAAAGCTGTTGCATGATGCTGTGTAACATCAAGTTATGCAGTCCAAGTTTTACTGCACTCTTGGCGGACTTAGTACGACTGACCAGTCGGAGCTGACAAGGCGGACTGATGCAGAGCGCAGTGTCACTCAACAACTCTGGTGTAGTAACACACTGATGTTGTTCGGCTGAGAAAATATTGCCAAATTTAATGATGGTCCCCTGTGAAAGTGTAGACTGTCAATATCTGCTAAAATGCCCTTGTATCCTATGGATGTAAATATTTGCTTTAAATTCCTAAAATGAGCTAAAATGGGGACTGGGATTGTATGAGGATTGTATGGCTAGCTGTTCATAGTACTGCTGTCTGAATTTTTCTTTTCCCCCAACAAGAGTTTCTGCAGGTCAGCCTTAATTGTTGCTCCAACATAGGGTCAACAGGGTGAGAAAAGCTTCTATAAAATTCTAACATGTCAACAAAAACACTCATCGAAACATTTGTTTCTAAAGATAGATCTGACTCCCAGTTTGCTTTAGTGCTAGGCTAATGCACATTTATTCTCTGTTTTGATAAGACTTTTTAATAATTTGTCTCAAAACATATAGCAGTTCCAGTTTATTTTGTGCGGACAAAGCTAACAGAAAACATGTTTTCCTTCTTTATTTCTCATAATATTGAAAGACTAGTGTTTCAGCTGCTCTCCGTTTAGTTCTCTGCAAGCTGCTTATTGATATCTGAGCAGAGTTGAGAGCAGGTCACATCCCAGTGACAGACATGGAGCTACCACACTCGCACTATGAACATCAATGTAAAGGGTGAAAAAACCATTAGATTGTTAAGGAAAACCCAGATTCCTTAGATTAACCAAGTAATGTGTATGCCAAATTTTGCTAACATTAAAATATACTGTAATTGTTAAAAAATGGCGTCACAACATGTGGGCACGCTACTAAGTGGGGATATGGCTGACAAAATCACAGTCTAGCAGTCCAGTTTTGTCAGGGACTATGATACTGATTAGTATTATAGGTTTCTCAATCAATTGAGAAACAATAAACATTAGAAACCCTGACATTTTTATGAATTTGGCTTATATTACTATAAGTAACCAGACTGTTTTCTACCATATTTGTGAAGTATACCAAATATATAAAATAACTTGCTGTAGCTAACTCTGATAATCATTTGGTTCATGATGCTGTACCATTAGATAGCTGCAGCTCTATCCACAAACTGTAATTTAATATGCAGGGTTGGATGTCAGTGAGGCCTTCAGCTGACGCTCAGGATCACATTGCAGTCTTATACTGTGTTTTAGAATTCAGTGAATACTACTTCGTCAAGCTTCAAGGTGAGGGATACATGTGGAAATCGGTCACTGGTTACCTGAATGTGATCTCGAAATGAGGGAACTAGTCTTTAAAGCTTGCACATACTCTGTGTGGGAGAAGGTAAGTCCATACCAGAGAAACAATAAAAAGAATTAAAGCTATAGTGCTGATGCAGTTATTAAGCAGATTGGAGGTTGGTGTCGTATTTAAGTCAGTTGTTTGTTACCTACTCTATCTTCAAATTTAACATTTTAATTAACATTTGGTAATCAAGTTATTTGTTTAAGGCAGAAAATAGAAAAAGTATAAAATGTGCTTCTTTTTTAACAGACAAAGTAGAAGAGATAGATAACCATGCCTTCTTATAGTACAGACAGCAAATAATTGTCTTACCTATTCTGGAATGTTCCTAAAGCCGACATTATTACAAAGGAGACATACGGAGGCAGATTTCAGTGAAATGTAGTGTAATGTATGTCAGATATTTTCTGTATTAATTAAGCAAACAATTAGCATTAGCACATTATATATATATATATATATATATATAGTCCTTTAAATATCTGGCAAAGGCCTATATAAATTAAATATACATCAAATGGAATTATGCATGCCATTCAGAATATGCTTGTGTTCATTTAATTCTAAAAAACAGCTTTGACTACAGTTTTTTCATTGCTTAGGTAGCTACACTGGCACTCTTGTATCTAACCATTGTTGACTTGAACTAAAAATGTTGTTGTTGTGCTTGGAGTTCTACTTAAGGGTTGTATAAGGGATCATTATTGCAATCTCCACGTCTGCATTAATAATTTTGCAAGACTGCTTAAATATTTTTTTGGTTGTTCTTTCAAAGTTTCACGAATACACACATAATACAACTCTGATGTACGATTGCAACCCTTATTAGCTGCTTTTTCTGCTGCTTTTTCAGGGTTGTATGCAATCATACAACACATGACTGCAGTAAAGGCTGATACCTGACACGCATGATAGTCACAGAGAGTGCTGGAAGCAATAATATCACACTACAATTTCTCAATATTTAATAAAGCCAAAGTTGAAGCTTCTCTATTTGTGGAGAAGATTCTGCTGTTTTAATATGATAAGACTTGAGTTAACATTTTTTGGTTTATGTGCTTTTTTGTGTGGCACCCAAATACAGAACATGTTGAACACAGAGAGAAAAGATGTCCCCTGCCAGATTTAGTAGGTTTTTTTTTGTTTTTTTTTTACTAATTTCCATCTGCACTTCATGTGACAGGTTCAAGAAGAGTTAAAAGGAGTTCAAATAAATAAAGGGAATTAAAATATAAAAAAAAGTAAAAAGCACACAACAACACATTTAATAGCAGACTTAAGACCAGTTGCACATTCATACATAAAGTTTTACAGGCAGTATTACAAGTAATACATTAATAATTTTAATGCATTACACTTTATTAGACTAACCATACAAGGCAAAATAAGAAATTCCTCATTTTGCATTTTTTGGAAATAGGTTTACAAGATAATAATACTTAGACAATATAAAGTTTTTAGCTGACAGTACAGCATGTGGTCTTTTATGCTTCAGTTCCAATGATCAGCAGCTGTTTTAAAAGAAATCACATTTAGAGTTCATCATTAAAAATAATTTTTTTAAATAACTGAGTTCAGCTGATGATCCAGCCCTCAACAATAATCTTAGTTACTAATGTGGAAAAATGAATTGCCACCCCCTGATAAACATTTAAGACAGATAGGAATTTACATTGAAAAGCTGATTTTGAAGATTGGCTGAATGATTGTTAGAAGGATTTTACAGCTTTTTTGTCAAACTTGTGTGAAAGCATGACGAACTGTGAGTGGATGGCTAAAATAATTAATTACATTCATTCTTTACTTCCTTTAACAGACAACTGCATGAGAATTTTCACACCCTCTATATGGATGGCTAATCTAGAGCTTCTGTGTGGTGAACAAGATAGCACATTCTCTCTATATTGGGATAATTATGCCATCATGTATGTCCTCTCACATATTGTTTGACATTTGTGTGGCACTTTAACCCTGGTGAAGGAAAGGGCATTGTATGTCTCCCTACCACATCGCTGCCATAAGCACCATCTTCGACGTAAAGAATCCCTCACTCCACTTTCTCTCTCTGCGCTGATGATGACTCACACTCCAACACGCCCTGCAGAAATCCTCTCTCGTGGAGGGAGAGAAAAGGGAAGAATGAAAAAAGAGGGATGTGGCTTTAACATACATAGTATCTGTTATTCTGTTCACGTGTCCTGATCTACCTGTTCTCTGTGTTTACAGAACTATCTATCAGTATTCCCCATGGTTTCCCACAGGGTGGAAAGGCAGCTGAGCTACTATACACTTGAGTGCATTTTGTAATAGTGCAATTCATTTGGTTATTTGGTTCAGTTTCAAGAGTCCATTTACACTTGTCGGATGTATCTTTTAAAATGAAAAGTAAAACAAATGCAGCCATTATTTTGGCAGCCGGAGCCAAGTGAACAGAGCAATAGTAAAAACTGAATCCATAAAGAGTTGAGTGAAAATGTTGCCATTTATAGGTTTTCCCTCTGATCTTCTCACCTTAGGCTGCTCACCAGTGTGAGGTAATACTGTGTGACATTTAGTGATGCTAAGGTCCAGCCTGCACGTGCTGCAGTGCCTTAGGTCAGCTGGCTTCAGGCTTCTGCCTCTCTGGAAATAGAAAAAGACCAAAGAGACAGAGCGTGATTAATCGTTATATATGTGCAGCCAAAAACACAACGCGCAGTCTGCCGCCATTTCCCAGCTCACCGTCCCACAGTCTGACAATTACATAACAGATCCGTCCAAGCTTCTCAGTCGCTTTTGTTCTTTTATTGTATGCTGATGAGGCTGCATGGTCTGGTTTGTTGGATGTCGAGTGGGATCACAGTCACTGAACAGTTTCAGACTAACTGTGCAGTAGGTCACTCATGGCCCCTTGGAGCTTGGGCTGTGGTTAGAAGTAAACCAAGCTGGATCTCTGGTTTGGTTTAGATTTAGGTGCCACTCAGGTTTTTTTTTTTTTGACATTTGAATTAGCCATTTTTGTTATCTGTTTCAAAACATGACTGTCTTGTTCTATGTATGTATGTGTTCATAGAAATAACGTCCCCTACCCAGAGGGCTTGAGTGGTGTCTTTGTGCTGAAGCGATGGTTTGCTGTGCTGGAGATTGCATGGAGAACCATTGTACAACTTTGTGAATCAGCTGCCGGGTTACCAGGCATGAATGGAAGAATCTTTACAACCACTCTCCCTCCCATTTTACCTTAATCTAATGGCTCTATCTCATTCTCCATTTCAACCTGACCCCATGTTTTTCTTTCTAAGTGCATATTTTACAAGCAAATATGTATTTTCCTGACTGGATAGCAACAGCAACCCTGTGAGAGATTTTGTTGGATTTATGGATTCTAACTAGGTCACAGCAAAGTTGTCTCTCATTGAGTGTGAAAGCAGGGGGCCAGTAGAAGAAGAACCAATGATTTGTCCTTTGTTGTCAATGGCCTAACTGTAGGCTGTTGCTGTTGGTAAAGCTGAGCAAAAGGTTAGATTTTCACTAGAATCTGGCCTCTGAGCACACAAACTTGGCAGTGCTGTTTGTTTGCGCTGCTATTCTGATGGTGAGCCTGGTTTAAAAGAGCTGATTGGGGGTTTGATTTTCGACAGCTACTAATATTGTGGCAATCAAATATGCAAATCATTATAAACTGTTCATACAAGACAGAGTCTAGCATTTTCTTCATGCCCAGGAATATTTAATTGTCTGTTATACAGTAAAAATAAACATTATTTTGTAATCTCAGTAGCTTGCTGAACTTGCTATCCATGCCTACAAGCTTGATGAAATACAGAGCAAAATAATACAAAGTTATGCATAAATATTGAAAAATATTTCTACCTCTTGAAATTTCCCCCTTTTTGTCACATTACAACCACAAACCTTAATGTATTTTATATAGATTGCAAGTGATAGACCAAAACAAGTAGTGCAAATGGATGAAAATAAAAATGAACTATTGAAAGCATGGCATGCATTTATACCTAGCTCTCTTTACCCCAATAGGTTTGAATGAAATCCCGTGTAACCAATTACCTTTGGAAGTCACATAATTAGTACATAGAGTCCACCTGTGTGTAATTTAATCTGAGTATAAATGAAAAATCTAAGAAACATGAAGTTGTGGAGAGGTAGCTAGCAGTGTTAGGTTACAAAACAATATCCTGAGCTATTATGAGATGGTTTATATCATAAAATATTAATTCTAATACATATTCATAGGTAAGAATAGGTATGCCTAAAAGTCCAGACCTAACTCTAATTGAGAAATCTATACAAGACTTAAAAAGTGACATTAGCAGACATGGTTTATCCAATCAAACTGAGCTTAAGCTATTTGTGTTATCTATAGATGTGCAGAGTTGGTAGAGACACATCACAAAACAATGACAATTGCTGTTAAATGTTACCAAGTACTGACTCAGGGGGGCTGAATACATGCTGCAATTTATTTGTAAAAATACAAAATGAATTGTTTTATTTCCTTAACTTATTAAATATTTTTCTCACTTTAATGTACATGACTTGATCTCTACAAACACTGAAAATAGTGACCAAATTGCAACACTGAAGTTTTCTTTCATCCTGCGGGAAAAAGAAAATCAAATTTTCTTGTTGAATGTTGAGCAGTGCTGGATTTGTCCTATGTATTGGTCAGCAAGGCAACATTTTCCTCGCATGTCTGCACAACTGACTATACTACAGAGAAACACTGCCATTGATTGGCTTCAGGCTGGCCTATGCAGGAGTAACGTAGCCAGGCGAATGAATGTCACTGTCAATAAGGCTGATCAAGACGTCCTGGAACACAGAAAGGATGTTTTTGTGGCGGCTTGAAGTGGGAAAAGTGAGTCAACTAACAAGCCATGTCTGTGTTAGTTGTCAAAACCGCAACAGCAAACAAGCATCATTCATCTGTCAATGTGAAATGACATGAAATTTTACATTCACAAAACATTATCAATTGTAGTTTGATAATTTATTGCCATAGAATTTTTATGAAAAATCCAATTACATTTATGGAAAGGAAACAGTAATTAAATATTTAAAGAAGTAAATTCCTGCCACTGAAATGAACAGTTGTTGAGATATGTGGTCATAAATTTCATTAAAAAGGCATTTCCAGGCTACTCCGTTGCGCTCTTTTATGACTCAAAAGGGGAACCCCCCGGCATGTGAATTGACTGCTGCTACAATGGCCAGCAACACAGACAGCAGCATAGAATCTGATGGTGGTTTAGATACATTTCAGTCACTATCAGAGAGAGACCCAGCAGAGTCAGAAGAAGAATGTCAGCTGTCATCAGATGGCAGAGCACAAGTGCTACAACGATCCAATTTGACCAGAGTCGAATTGGATGCCGAAGCACGGCCGGAGTCAATCTGCATGAATCATACCGCACCAACTGTAAACAGAACGAGCACAACATACGGATCTTAAAAATAATTCCCTAGAGACGGACTAGATCTTGCTATATTTACGTATACATGTGTGTATATTGTTTACATTAGATCAATTAGTTCAGTTACTGGGCTACATAAACTAAATAAGGTATTCTAAACTGCACAAAATGCACCAAAGTAAACACTCAGTGTACTCACTCATTGTAGAACAAAACATAGGAAAATATCTGGATGCAGAAAGTGAAAAATAACTACGGTTCTATGAATCCCGGATGACTGCCAGAGGTGGTGCTTCAAGCACTGAATGATCATTCTTGCGCATGGGCAGGTCGAGAGATTAATAACAACATGGTCACATGTGACCTACCGGTGGCTCACGTGAGTCTATATAGTCACATGACACCGGGAGCCCAGTCCCGACATTCTTCTCGCGAGCACGCGGAGACCGAGGGCTCTGGCGGTCATCCGGGATTCATAGAACCGTAGTTACATACGTAACTTTCGTTCTATGTCATCCCTACTGACCGCCAGAGGCGGTGCTTCAAGCACTGGATGACGCATACCAACAGGGTCCCGAGGGATCCTACGGAGGCCCCAAGGAACACAGCATCACCACTAACCTCAGCGGGACGCAAAAGGCTCCAGTATTCCCTGCAGGGGATGCGGCGTGGCGACGTTCACCCTGTAAAACCTGGCAAAGGTGCTTGGCGCCGTCCAGGAAGCAGCTTCACAAATGGCCTCCAGAGGCATCCCAGTCATGGCAGCCCACGAGGTGGAGAGGCTCCTAGTGGAGTGACAGCGCACGCTGCTCGGCAGGGGCTGATCCTGCAAGGAGTAAGCCACAGAGATCATCTCCACAATCCAACGTGCCAACCGCTGTCTAGAAAGGGCCTGACCCTTCCGAGAGCCAGCATAACAAACGAAGAGACAGTCAGTCCCTACCACGGCACCAGCCGGCAAAGACTGCCCATTTAGCACCATAGGAAGCCCGCGTGGACGGTGCCCATGCACCAGTCATGGTCTGTCCAACCCTGCCTCCATAATGGGAGAAGGCAGAGCCTGCACCTGTAGAGGCCAAAGCCAGAGTTTCAGGCGGCCCGGATCGGGGTGGAGAATCCGGCCCCCCATCTGGGAGAGGAGGTCTCTCCTGGAGGGGAGGCGCATCGGCAAGCTGGAGCAGAGCCTGCGCAGCAGAGGAAACCAGGTCCTCCCTGGCCAAAAGGGGGCTACCAGCAGAAGCTCGTGCCTGTCCTGAAGAACCTTCAGAAGCGTCTGGGGGATCAGGGGAAACGGGGGAAAGGTGTAGAGAAGGGTCCGGGGCCACTCGTGCGCCAGTGCATCATAGCCCAGAGGACTGGCATTGTCCATCAGGGAAAACCAGAAGGGACAGTGAACTGCATCTCTGGAGGCAAACAGGTCCACCTCCGTCCTGCCGAAGGTGGCCCAAATGCGATCCACCACCTCTGGGTGAAGCCGCCACTACCCCGGAAGTGGCAACTGCCAAGACAGAAAGTCAGCGGAGACATTCTGCAGACCCGGATTATAGGCTGCCCTGAGGCTGGCAAGGCGTGGCGCCGCCCAGACCAGGAGCTGCCGGGCCAGGGACAGAAGTCTCAGAGTCCTGGACCCCCCTTGGTGATTTATATGGAAGACAACCGTGGTGTTGTCCGACCGGACCAACACATGTCGTCCTAGCAGCCCTGGGAGGAAAGCACGGAGCGCCAGGAACACAGCCATCAGCTCCAGAACATTGATATGGACCCCACACTGCCGCGGGGACCACACTCCCTGAGCCGCACGGTTTTGCCAGGTCGCTCCCCAACCGTTGGAGGAAGCATCCGTATGGACAACTTCCCTCCGACACGGAAGGGGGCCGAGCGGGACACCCGCCATGATGTAGGACCCGCTCTGCCACTGGGACAGAGACTGTAGGCACCGAGGAACAACCCGAAGTCGTCGGAGCCGGTGAGTACGCCGGGAGGGGTCCAGGCCGACCCCGTTCAGCCACATCTGCAGGGGCCGCAATAAAAGAAGCCCCAAAGGCACCACGCTGGACGCAGTGAGCATGCCCAGAAGACGCAGCCACTCCACAAACCGTGGAGACCTGCCAAGACGGACGCTTGGAAGCACGGCCAGGATATCGCCGATGCGCCGAGGAGAAGGACAGGCGGTCATGGAACCAGAATCTAGAACCATGCCTAAGAAAATAGTCATCTGGGAGGGGGTCAGGCTGCTCTTCTCCAGGTTCACCCTCAAACCCAGCTGACGTATGTGGGCGAGCACCGTCTGGGTGTCTCGGATCGCCTGATCGCGGGTTGCAGCACAAATGAGCCTGTCGTCCAAATAGGGCAGGATCCGCAGTCCCAGTGCCTGCAGGGGGGAAAGGGCCACTGCCGCCACCCGAGGAGAAAGGGAAAGACCAAAAGGAAGAACCCGGAACTGGAAGTGCCTCCCGTGAAAGGCAAAGCGGAGAAAACGCCAATGGTCCGGAGCAATGGGGACATGAAAATAGGCGTCCTTCAGGTCGATAGCCGTGAACCAGTCTCCCGGGGAGATCGCCTGCAGAACCTCCCGGGTGGTCAACATATGGAAAGGCAGAACCTTGAGAAAAGTGTTCAGACCCCGGAAGTCCAGAATTGGACAAAGACCGCCGATCTTCTTGGGAACCAGAAAATAAACTGAATAAAAACCCCTGGGATCCCGCAGGGAGTCCACCGGAACAATCGCACCCTTGGCCAGCAAGGTGCAGATCTCCTGGTCCAGGGCCCGAGCCTTCATAGGGTCGCAGATGACCGTCATCTTGGCCCGGCTGGGGGTAGGAGGCCGGTGGTGGAACCACAGGAAGAGCCCTCAGCATTCTCCTGCAAGGCTCGGTCAGGGGCGATTGCGCCAGCCACACCTGGCGCCAAGTATGGACCAGTGTAGAGAGCGTGCGACCAAGCTCACGCGTCATCAGGGCAAAGGCCTGCAGTTGACTGGTCCAAGGGAACCGACTCCAACGAGGAGGAGAGGCCCAACATCAGATGGGAGAGTAAGTTCCCTATGCGGCCCATCCGGGCACCTGAGTTGTAGGCCCTACACAGTAAATCGTCCGTGACACGGCATTGCGGTCGTGGACAACGGGCATTAGTCCTCAACGCCTCATCGGGAGGAACGATGAGGGAGGCAATGGCAGACTCGACAGGGGGCATGCAGCCCAACCCGAACTTGGGTGCCTCGTGCATGGCAGCCAGGGCCCTGCCCTCCACTGTTGGGCGGGAAAAGGCCCTTGTGTCCGTCCAGCAAGCATGTAGCTCCTGGACATATTCTGCTGAGGGAGGAACAACAAAGGCAGCCTCGGCATCACGATGCCTAAAGAAGGCGATAGATGGAGCAGGCTGGGCCAGGGGAACGTCCAGCTGCAAACGGCCCAGAGCCGTTTTAATAGCTGCAGACACCGGTTCCCCCGCACCTCCCAGGGAGGCACCGGAGCCCGAACCTGAGGTCCGGGAGCCCAATTCTGGAAAGGCCTCTCGAAAGAGGGTGCCCGAGGCCGCAACTGAAATAACATTATCCTCGCAATGCGAGGACCCGGCCTGTTCAGGAGGGGAAGGCTCAATGCAGTCACCATCCCCCTGTAGAGACTGAAGGAGGGCCTTCATCTGGGCCAGCTCCATAGAAAGTTGGTCCACTCTAGAGGACAGTCCCGGGGCCCTCGCCGCTTGGCTCTCCTCCCAGACCGTTTAGTGGAGGCCGCACCTTGTCCAAACGGCAACGGATCCTGCTGGACAGAAACCGTCCAGTCAACAGGCTGTTCCACCGAGGACAGCCGGGCCAACCGCACCGCTCGGGGCAGAACGCTGCAATTAGAGAAGGCATGATCTGAAAGCGCCTCCCTGAGATGGTCAACACCAAGGCAGGGAGGGCACATGTCATGACCGTCCTCCGGCTGTAGGGGAGCCGAACAGGACGCACAACAAAGATTGTCCATGACCCAGTGGACAGATGGGGTCGAACGGGCAGAATTAACGCCGTCAAGACCCTGTTACAGCAACAAGCCGTAGGACTCAACACGAGCAGAAACGCCACCGGCCAGTCAGACAATCAGAAATAGCAACGTATAAATGAATGAACGGACTCAGCACGAGCAGAAAATGCTACCGGCGAGCCGAACAAACTTACCAGAAATCCTGGAAGAAAAGGCAGCTTGCGCAGCCTCTGGAGGGCAGAATCATCCGCAGCTCCGACCACAAACGATCACGAGGCTCCCAGCAGCAAGCAACAAGAGGAACGAGGAACCAACACACATAAGTCAACACCTGCATTCATCAACCTGCACGCGAGAAGAAAGAAAGACTGGGCTCCCGGTGTCATGTGACTATATAGACTCACGTGAGCCACCGGTAGGTCACATGTGACCATGTTGTTATTAATTTCTCGACCTGCGCATGCGCAAGAATGATCATTTAGTGCTTGAAGCACCGCCTCTGGCGGTCAGTAGGGATGAAAAGAACGGAGCGATGCGGTTGTAAATCAGAAGGGCGGAGAAGTTTGCGGCTCAGAGCAGAGGCTGTGTCCAAATTCAGAGGGTGCATCCTTGAGCATGCTCTCAACTCTCTGCCATCCAGCACCATTGGTCTAGCTCCTTTTTACATGGTTCTTGGCTACCAGCCTCCTGTGTTTACGGTCCAGGAGAATGTCCCTTCTGCCTATGTGGCCGCTCACAGATGCCAACGTGTTTGACAAGAGCGAGAAAGGCTCTCGTGAGGATGTCCACAGTCTACTCCAGGGCAGCCAACCGTCGTGAAATCCCAGCCCCTTGTAATCCACCAAGGATCTTCCCCTCCGAGTGGAAAGTCACAAGCTGGTGCCACGCTTCACTGGACCTTTCCCCGTTTCCAAAGTGGTGGACCCGGTGGCAGTGTTGCATACGATCGGCGTGATCATAGTCACTTTTGGATCCAAGTTGAGGAGGTCCTTCTTGCCAGGATGGAGACAACTCACGCGCGCTGCGTCCATCCATTCGGTTCTACTGCTGGAGATCCATGTGGTAGAGGCCGCCATGTAAGAACACATCGTTTTTGTTCAGCTTTGAGTCCTCCTCTTCCTGGGCTGAGCTGGATGTATGTTAATGCGATTTATTTTGAAAGTTCCAGAAAAGTTCATACCAGCCTTTAATGTTGTAACCCATGGCTGGGGTCCCAACAACTGAAAAGGTGTGTGCGTCCAAGGTGAGCTACAAACTTGATGCAGTCTCACCAGTTCTGTCAGGAGGAATTGAATAAAGTTCCAGCAAATGTTTGTGGGAAGCTTGTGCAAGAATATGTGAAACATTTGACCCAAGTCACAAAGTTTAAAAGGCAAGTTTAACAAATTCTAATGAAATGTATTTATGCTTGAGAAAAAAACACATCTCCAAAGAAATGATTTTATTGTTTTAGCATTCAGAAAATTTAAATATTTTGGTTATCTTAACTGATCAAAAACAGAAAAAGTTTGGTCTGCATGAATATTACTGAGAAAAAAGGCTATCTAATATAATATCTTTTCGTACAGTGTACTGTATGAAAATATTCAACTGTAATTTACATATATTTTGCTCTATAAAAAATAGATATATACATATACATACACGGATATGCCTAAAATTAGCTAAACTTTATAATCAGAATCGGCTTTATTGCCAAGTTTGTATGGACAAACAAGGAATTTAACTCCGGTACACTTTGCTCAAAGGGCCTCGGCACCTTTCTAAAAATACAGCAGACAGAGTATTCCAGTTCCTTTAGAATAGTTAAATTGACTTCGGATTTGATTGTGATGGAGCCAAATGATTGACTGGTTCCGAAGTTGTTTTTCTGCTGTTTATCCTCTTCCCGGTGTGCAGAAATCAAAGGCCTGACAGACCCACTCTGATCCTTGGATGAGGACCAGCAGACATATTGACAACCGACCCTTGTGCAACAGCAGCCATCTATCCCAGCCCCTTGTTTATATGTTAACACTGGACTGAGTCACTGTAGAATCAGTGAGTTGTTTTATGTTTTTTCTTAACAAAACCACTTCAATGAATTTGACTGATTGATGATATCGTTAGCTAAGATGTACTGTCTAAAATCTATGGGACATCAAAGCATTCAATAAATTTAGCATTTTTGTATTTAAAATTGTATTTCTTGCGAATTTGGTGCCTGGCCTTTAGTCTTCATTGACGTCATCTACCCTTCTGCTACAGCAGCTCAGCCTTTGCAGCTAAAAATCTTTAGGTCATGTTGTGACTGTATGGTCACCTTGTCTCTGCCTAATTGTTAATTGAGATCAGTTGAAGTTGGTGGAGCTACATTCTGTGTCACCACTTGTCATTCTTTCTTAGCCTTAGCCCAATATTTTTCACTTACATACCAAGAGGTAGGACATCCTGTATATTTTCTGTAATCCATGGACATCTGGCATATTTCATGTATTTGCATACAATAAATCTGTGAGAACTGATCACATACTGAAAGGAGTGTCCCATATCTTGTGGGACTAATATCTGCAATATATTGTGTAGCACTAAAAGCAACAGAAAAGGCGCAAAGTTCAACATCCCCACCACTGTATTTACTTTGTTTTAACGCAGTTCTTTTTTCTTGTTGTCAATTGTTTTTCCAATTCGCAACTATGAAATGCTTGTATAGAGGCTGTAGCCTTGAAATAATGGTATAATTCTTGGTTCTTCTGATAAGCAGCATTTTACGGTCTACTACTCGTCTTTTCTGATAAGCAGCATTTTACGGTCTACTACTCGTCTTTTGGGTGGACAGCTGGAGATAAAGTTACACAAAAACTTCAAGCATAAACAAGCTCTGCAGTACTTCTCTGGTGGTGTAGTGACTGTTGATGTTACTGGTCTTGCATTAAATCCAGTGGATCCAGTGTAGCCAGATCTTCTGCCACAAACTTGAGGCACAGAAAAATCTAATCAGTGAAAGAGAGCCTTGAGTTTACTATGAAAATACTAAAATAATACATTTTCCTTTCTCATTTACCCTTATTGAAACAGAAATTAAACAACTTTATGCATAAAATCACACACACACACACACATAGGAACCATACTCTAAGAATTAAATCTTTGTCTATTTATTACCTATTACCTATTTATTTTTCATAAATCACACTAAACTAAATCCACCTGCATTATTTAACAGCTAGAGGTGGCAGACAGGAGGTCCTGTGTTCACCACTTTTGGCTGACCAGTAATTGAGTATCCTGTAAACTGGCATTGGTGGTTAGTGTTTGTCCCCCCAGTTGGAAGGCAAAATGTCTGTTTCTCATGTGACTGTGCCAGACTCTGGTGGTGTGAGAACCTTACACTTTATCTCCTCCCGTGCACCACCTGTCTCTCATTACTGAACACAGGATCTCATTATCCACAGCCTTATGCAAGAGCTGCACACATGAGATTCTGTCTGGTTTCACTGAGGCCAAAAGCCAGCTCTGATGCCTCATTATTAACAATTCAAATGAGCCTTTACAACAGAACACACACAGATTCATTCTTATTCCTTTCTCTTGCATTAAAGAGCCGTTGTTGGACACTAATGGTGTGAGGTTGACAGCAGCTTTCGGTGAACATTTAAAACTAGGCTGACAGGGATGTCAAAGCCTGGTGCTGTTGCTGAATGCAATGATCTGTTGAATTATTTGAAAGCTAAGCACCCATACTGGTCTTTGATAAATATTTGCCTTTCACAAACTATTATTCTGAAAAGGAAGTTTGCCCTCGATAGAAAAAGGATGTAGAACTTATGAGTTAATTAGATGAGTGAAGGAGAGGAAGCTAGATGATCACCAGCTGTTAAGAGATGCTTAATGATTTGAAAGGCACTGAAGACCTGTTCCCTGCACCCAGTATAGCTCCTCCCTGCAGGATGGAATAGCGTATGTCTGTGGCACTGGCACAGGATCAAAGCGGGATACAAGTCACCTCAGCTGGTGACAGCCCTTTTACTCATAACAGCCTGAATTATCTTTGTGTGAAGCACCAAGATGCTTGAACAGTAAAAAACACTCAGAAATACAATTTAGGTATTTAACGTTATATTTTGTACAGTTGAGCCTTAAACTGAGGCAAGAAAAACGAATAAATAATCAGCCTGTCGTACTAAAAATCACAACATCGCTGGTGAGTCTCAGTGTTTATTTCATACATTTCTAGTGCAGAAATAAAAGTTGCAAATAATTATTTCAGCTAATGACAAAAAATTATTTTGAGTATTGAAGTTTTAGTCAACAAATTAAACTGCATAGGCCTTGTAATTATCCATCTTAGTCTACCTTGACATTTAATAGATCAGTGGTTGTGTATTACTAGGGACATCAGGATAACACTGGATCAGTACAAATAGGACAGCTTGTAATATTTTGCGTTATTATCAGCTTATCCGGTCGGGGCCAAGTGTGTAGACGAACAGGCAGTCAGGTTCATGGAGAATTCATTTGATCAGGGCAAGTTTGTGAGGTTCTCTCTTTTTATTTACTCACAGGAACGCTAACACAAGGAACTGGTGAGGAGTTACTGACAGTCACATTAACCATGAAGGTTTCTTTTTGTGAGCTTGATCAACATCTGGTCTAGTTATTGCATAATAAATTATGTGAATAATTTTGTTGAACCACATAAACTAAATATATTAATAAAGAAATGTAGCACATAAAGCGAAATGATTCATCTCTTCCTTGTTCATATTTACCTTTCTTTTTAATTATCTGTTTCGAATAGTTTAAAGGTGATACTTAATCACAGATTATTCAGTAATGATTGTTTACTTGCTTAAAGGTGATGCAGAAAAGTATATCAAAATATAGAATACTTTTTAAAAACTGTATTTGTGTTAATCCCCTTTTTGCATTGTGTTTGTTTCAAGGCCACCTTTTAAAGTTCTCCAGCCAAAAGACCAGTGCTCACTGGAAAAATGTTCTAGTTTCCAACATTAACACTCTCATTTGCTTTACCTTTGTAGAAGTATTTTACTTTGAGAGAAATTCTCGTGAGGGAAAAAAATAAAGACAAGGCAATATGTGTTGAATGACCAATAGTTGATGGCCAATTTGAAAATGGATGTTAAAAACACTGGTTGACCAGTTATTTCTGCTTGATCAGCAATATTTGGTAATTTGTTGATACCGATTGAAAAAGTATGTCATGAAGATAAAAGTGCAGCACTGAAAATGTTTTGTGATTTGTGATTTTATTTATATACAGTCTTCTTCAATACATTAGAGTTTGTGTTCCAATGAGGCTCATTTGTCGGATTAAAAGTAATTGTTAAAAATAAAAACATTAAGTAGGTATTAAACATGCTTTTATTAACCCACATTTCTGTATTAAAATGTTTTTTATTGGTCTGGTGCAATATTCTAATATTCTAAGAAAGTAAATGTTGTGTTTTCATTAGCTGTACACAGAAATATAATCATATTACAGCAATAAAGGCTTGAAAACATCAGTCTGTGTGTAATTAATCATTATAAGCTGTTTTACTCAGTGAATTGAGCTACTGAAATAAATGAACTTTTCAATAATAAACCTATTTAGTGAATATGACTGTATATAGTAGGAGGGCAGATGACATCACATCACACGTGTGAGAGAGATCAAGTGCTGTAAAACAGGGTTCTACTATCATTTTCAAAACAAGGACACAACAACGATGGAGTTTACGCTTTCAACTGGCTCTAGCATCTTATTTTAGCAATTAGTGCAGTGGGCATTTTTAAAACCCGTCTGTGTATTTCCTAAAGAATATAGATCTTTAAC
This sequence comes from Girardinichthys multiradiatus, assembly GCF_021462225.1. Classification (NCBI taxonomy): domain Eukaryota; kingdom Metazoa; phylum Chordata; class Actinopteri; order Cyprinodontiformes; family Goodeidae; genus Girardinichthys; species Girardinichthys multiradiatus. The sequence continues at coordinate 15,229,660 of NC_061805.1, forward strand.
TTAAGTCCGAGATTTCCAAAAGGATGACAACATTTCCAAATCTTGCATGTTGCATGGCAGACAGATGCTGAAAGCTCAAAAAAGTAAACAGAGTACCTTTACTTTCATAATATCAGCCTTCTTGTTATCTGCTAAAGGTCCTGTCTCTCATTTTGAATAAACTACAAACATGTCTAGACATGTTGTAGCAAACACAGTTTGTTATGTATCTGTGCTTTCTCCGACACTTCATTAATACTGTCAATAACTACGTTTGGGTCTTCCTCCCTTATTAATAGCTTCTATGCTGAAGAGTGTTGTTGTCAGCGAGACCTGGAAGCCCTTGGTATTAGGGTGTAATAATACACAAAAATCATGTTTCGGTCTGTATTTGGGTTTTAAAGTCATGGTTCTGTACGTTTTCGGTCCCCTTAAATCAAGAAAAATAAAAACATATAATTCTTTTTACTTCTGTCAGCAGTGAACAAAAAATTCTTTCAATTTCTGAAAGTGGAGATATTAAACCGACTGGAGAACTGGATGTTATTTTATCCAGTGAATAAAGTAGTGTAAGCAGGCATAGCCAATCCCTGGACAGATAGATTATAGAACAATATAACAACTTGAAAATGGTCATTATTGATGTTTATATATATATTTTTTAAAAGACTGTGTGTAAATGAGAATAACACATGTTTACATAATTTCAGAGCTGTTTTCATATTTTGACAAACTGGTATCTCTTCTATAGATAAATGCAATATGCATAGCTGCTAGGAAAATCCACTCTCATTAAGGGAGATTCCTCTGACCTGCATCTCATAGGATGTACAAGCTTTGGCAGTTTGGATGCTACAAGTAGCCATTTGGGCATCAGCTAATTTTCCTCCAGCAACAGTTATGTTTACATGCAGCTTGACGTTGTTTCAGGAGAGTAATTCAGTTTAGAAGCAAACTACGTATCTTATTTCTGTTAAAAAATGTGAATGCTGACGTAAAGTTTTGGTTCGGCCCACCCTTTTCTCTCCAAGTAGCTGCATGAAGAACCTAATGCTACAAATCACCACCATCTTTAAGGTGCAAAAAATCAAACTCTACAAAACTCTACAAAAATCATAACTTCCTCCTTACACATGTTCTATAGTGAGCTGTGCTACATGGATTGTGTTGCTTCAGAGTCTTCTACAGACAACAGTGAAAATTGAAAAGATGCATATTTAACTGTCTTGTGTTACAAGCAGTTTACTGCTCTGCCGTGAGAGAGAAGGGTTACCATGTGAACTGAATTACACTCTGTGGAAGGCTTGCCAGCAAATCCAGCTGGGGATGAGTAAGCCTCTGTGTCTGAGTGGGCAACAGCGTTGGGCTTCATGCATGTGCTCAGTTGCAGCAGTAATCATCATGTTCTCAGCGGCCCATAAGTCAGCGAAATGGCTTCAGCTATGCATAAATATAAAACCTGTTTATTCTCTGTAACGAGGATTGCTCTGTGTAACCCAGCTTTATTACTGGGAATTAATAAATATCACAGCACATCACCTATTTTTATTTACAAGTCTGTTGTGGATGGTTCTTTGTTTGATTTCCAGTCAGGTTCAAGTCTCATCTGACATTTTTGTGTTCAGGCAGTGAGATAATCAGATTTACAGTCTTGTCTCTCTTATGAGCCTACTATTTCAAAATAACCTTGCATGGCTGGTGTTACACAGTTTATTATAGATGCTGCTGTATCCTGTTTTTCTCTACAGATATCACTGCTTTTTAATCAATCAACTTATAATAGTCATTTGGAGCAGTTGTAGAGCAGCTTCACCAATGTTTTTTTTTTTACGTTTCCTGTCCGGCAGAGCAGCGCTCAGAATTGTTGTCTGAGTGCCAAGAAAAAGCCCAACAGATTTACTTTCACAAGTGGAGCATTACGGTTAACTCTTTAAAGCGCTGCTTGATATTTCTAAAATAAACTTTATTAGAAACTGCTTTGGGATTGTTACGGACAAAGAGACCGAAATGGAAAGGAAAAAAATAAGAAGCACGAAAGAAAGATAGGTGGGGAAAAAGGAAAAGGGGAGAGGAGAAAAGAATGGAGAAGAGAAAGAAGGATGAAGAGAATACAAGATAACACCCTGCTTGCTTCTACACCTGCAGAAACATTCATATTAACAGCTTTTTCACCAAAAAGTGCACAGCACTATGCAGTGGCGAGTGTGAGGAGCAACCAATTGTTTTTTAATTCAATACCCTAATTTGTCCCCCTCAGTTTTACACATATCATTCCACTTCGTTTTTTTCCTTTGAAGCTTTCAAACCCTTTGGTAAATAATTCATGCCATTTAATCTTTTGTTATATATGTTGGCAGTTACTGCTCTTAGCGTACTCTTAGCGCTCTGTGAATTCCAAAAGGCTGCCAAACCTTTTCTGTCCTGCATACTCCATGACAGATACAGGTTGAAGATAAAACAGAGCAACTTGACTACAATACGTTCAGGCTTTATGTTCCTTCCTCCTTCCTCCTATCTTGCTACCTAAATGAAGATGTCTTGTCCCAATCTCTCTTTTTCATCGGATGTCGGCAACACTCGTTTGCTGTTGAGTCGGTGATTAGTTCACACAACCTGACTGTGTCCAGATTCGCAACAAAACATTTCAACATGTTTGTTTGACTGCATCTATGGCCGGGTCAGGTCTGTTCCCCTCACACACTTACAGGGTGGAGTTTTCACCTCCTCTCACACTAACAGATTTTTGTGCCAGCGTGCTTTTCCCGACTCGGGCAAAAAAATCGTGTAGTGTGTCAGGACGATGTGGAAGAGCTTGAGTATGGTATGTTAGTTATTGCAAGAAAACTTTGCAATCATCCAGTCTGCCTTGAGACTTTTTTTTTATATCTACCAAGTATTTATTTTAGTCTAGTTGACTTTGCATGTCTCACTTATGAATTTGTTTCTATTCACTGTAACTATTTTCTGATCCTACATTTGAATTTTCTTTAGTAATATGTGTTATTTATTTTATCCTGTGTGTTTGTGTCTTTAATAATGTGGTTGTTGAACATGTGGGAGTTGGGAGTCTTATTTTATTCTATATATATATGTTAATCACCATTCATTCTGCATTTTGTTGTGCTTAGATGCACAGATGGGCACATATTTTACACTTGCAGACAGCTGATGTGTACAGTATTAGCACAGGGCAGGATTCTGTGTCTGTGCACACAGCACAGACCTAAGCTGCACTGATTATGTAACTTACTCTGCCATTTCCGATAATTTGAGCTTGCAATGCTGGACTAGAATACTGTGTGTCTGGGCCAGCAGTAAGGCATATGCTAAGATGAACTGTAGTCTAGGTGTTTTTTATTTTTTTATTAAAGGGAAGTCATATTGAAAATGAGTCAATTTGTCTAGTCTTTTCTCCAGCCTCCCTAATGTTGTGGCCAGCTTGTGGAAGTTTAACTACAGACAAGAAACATCAATAAAAATGACATGGCAGCATGTTTACCTTAGGGAATTTTGTGAGTTAAAAATTGTCTCTGGAGAATATGCTCTAGTTACAGGTAGCAATTTGTGGAGCTACCAGTGTTAGAGCAATCTTTTATTTGGTTATGGCAAAATGTATGGCTGGGGTTGCTGCATTTCCTGCACAGATTTTAGGAACACTGACTGGAAATGGGCAATGTCCTATCAGAATTTTCCCTCCAGTTTCATTAAAGCTTCTTTACACTAAACGTTATACACCTGCAATCATGGAAGTGATTGTAACACCAGAATTAATTGACTTGCTGGTGTGACCCAATACATTTGGCAATATAATGTTAATTATATAAATTCATTGCACATAGAGTGAAACATTTCAAGCCAATATTTTTTGTAATTTCAGTTTATGGCTTACAGATAATGAAGACCCAAAATTAATTGTCTTGGAAAATAACAGTAGATAAGTTCAACAAAAACAATATTTAAAACAGAAATGTCAGGCTTATAAAAAGTATGTCCATTTCTATGCACTCAATACTTGGTTGGGCCCCCTTGTGCATGAATCACTGAATCAATGTGGCATGGCATAGAGGCAATAAGCCTGTGGCACTGCTGAAGTTTAATATTAGCCCAGGTTACTTTGATAGCAGTGTCCAGATCATCGTCATATGATGTCTTAAATCTTCCTCTTGACAATACTCCATAGATTCTCCATGGGGTTAGGTGTGACCAGTTTGCTGACCAATCAAGTACAGTTGCCATTAAACAAGATATTGGTACCTTTGGCAGTGTGGGCCGGTGCCAAGTCCTGCTGGAAAATGAAATCCGCATCTCCATACAGCTTGTCAGCAGAAGGAAGCATGAAGTGCTCTAAAGTTTCCTTGTAAATGACTGTGTTGACTGTGGACTTCAGAAAAAGATTCTGTGCCTCTACACTCCTTTTCCTGACTCTGGGATTTTGGTTTCAAAATTAAATGCAAACTATATACTTCTGTCTAAAATGTGGACTTTTGACCACTGAGCAACAGTCCTGTTCTTTTTCTCCTTAGTCCAGATAAGACTCTTGTAGCCTATGTGTAGGATTTGTCTATGTATAGTGGCTGTTAAAGTACTGACTCCAGGCACAAACTTGTGAAGCTCCCCCAAATTCTTGGATTGCTTTACAATCCTCTTAATGCTGCAGTTATCATTGTTGCTGGTGCAACTTTAGCTACCATGGTTTTTCCTTCCACTCAACATTCTATGAATATGCTTGGATACAGCACTCTGTGAACAATCAACTTCCTTTTGACTTTTTGTGGCTTACCCTTCTTGTGGGGGATGTCAGTAACCGTCTTCTGGTAATCTGTCAAATCAGCAGTCTACCCAACGATGTAGCCTACTCAACCAGACTGAGAGGCCATTTATAGACTTAGAAAACCTTTGCAGGTGTTTTGAGTTAATTAGCTGATTAAACACTGTGAGTTTTCAATGTTATCTTTGTTTGAAGGCTTGGAATATTTCACTCTATGTGTAATGAATCTATAAAAAATATGAGTTTCACTTTTTGAAATCAATAACAAAAAAGTTTTTTACAATATACTAATTTTTTTAGATGTACCTGTATATCATCTAATCTATTCTAATTTATTTTCTTACAATACAGACTTTTTATTTGTATGCTATGCTACCAGTGGGAATGTAAATTAACTGGAAAAATACATATGCAAAAATATTTTACTGATGAACTCCAATTGGTAATGAAATCATTGTTAGCAGGTGGGCTCATTCAATTTTTAATTAACACATATGGGGTATCACTCTTTGGAAGTTACATTAAAATACACAATAAAGTCTATTGACTCATGAAATACAACAATGAAAGTTAATATTTTGTAAAAGGCAGTATTGATTTTGACTGATTTATTTATGATCGGTTGTAATATTTTTCAGAGCAAATAGAAACAGATATTAACTGTAAAAGCACTTACATAAATTAATGACTGAAAAGTGTCAACTGGTTTTGCCTAAAATGTTAATCTTTGTTAACAGTTGCCAAAAATACATTTAAATGAATTTAAAACCTGTCTTTACTTAAATGTTCTAACCAGTGACTGAGGCTTATTCATGGAAAATGTGGACGTCTCTGCATTGTTATTTAGTTTTAATATTGACATACAAGTTTTATCCTGTATGTAAGGAACTGCTTACTTTTTATTTCTAAATGATTGTTTTTTTTCCTCTTGCCCATAGGCGGGCTTATTACAGCATCCGTGAGTACCAACATCCATATTCAATGCAATAAGCAGTGAGAGAGTGGGAGAGAGAGAGAGCATAATGAGGTTACCCGTGCTCATTAAAGATTATACACACAGCTTTTCCAACTCAAAAAGATCAAAAGGCTGATCACTCAGAGTAGGATGGGGAAAGCCTCTTGTGTCAATTAGTCATTGCAGCAATAATAGCAACCCATCAGAAACTCATCCTATCAGGATGTTGCATTGCAGTGAAAATACAGTGAGGCCATCAGAAGCAGAAACAGTTAAAGTAAAGCCAAATACAGGTCCTTTTCAAAATATTAGCATATTGTGATAAAGTTCATTATTTTCCATAATGTCATGATGAAAATTTAACATTCATATATTTTAGATTCATTGCACACTAACTGAAATATTTCAGGTCTTTTATTGTCTTAATACGGATGATTTTGGCATACAGCTCATGAAAACCCAAAATTCCTATCTCACAAAATTAGCATATTTCATCCGACCAATAAAAGAAAAGTGTTTTTAATACAAAAAACGTCAACCTTCAAATAATCATGTACAGTTATGCACTCAATACTTGGTCAGGAATCCTTTTGCAGGTGTTTAGAGTTAACTCGTTGATTCAGATGATTAGGTTCATAGCTCGTTTAGAGACCCTTTTAATGATATGCTAATTTTGTGAGATAGAAATTTTGGGTTTTCATGAGCTGTATGCCAAAATCATCCGTATTAAGACAATAAAAGACCTGAAATATTTCAGTTAGTGTGCAATGAATCTAAAATATATTAATGTTAAATTTTCATCATTACATTATGGAAAATAATGAACTTTATCACAATATGCTAATATTTTGAGAAGGACGTGTATGTGCTCCATACGACTGTTGTGGGGTTTTCAGGGGAATGGTGCTTAACATAAAGACAGCTATATTTGTAGCTCATGCTCCTCTTAGATATGCAGTGCTTTGTGCTACATGCAATAACATTTTAGCAATAGAGTTTGTGATTGTAATTTAATAAGCAAAGTACAGCAATAACAAATAATTGTTTTTTAGCATGCAAGATTTTAGACCAACTGTCGATGTTTTGTTAGATAACAGTAGACAGGATATGTTCTAAGAAAACATACGTTTTTTATTTCCATCAACATAAGAGGCTAAATATCTTGGAAATACAGTAAATCATAATTTTTCAATTTCTGCCAGTTAATTTTGACATTACAGTGGACTTGTCCTTTAGCCTCTTGAATCTCTACATAAGTTGTTATTTATACTGGATTAAGACCTCGGCACATTCCTAACCGATAAGAATGTGATTGAGTTGTAGAATATGTGGAAAAACCTTACTCAGTATAAAGGCAATCACTTTGCTTCTTCTCTCTTAGTACTTTCTAATGGGTTATCGTTAGCTATTTTCCATGTCCCTCTGGCTTAAACTGACACAATTTTTGGACTATATCAGGATGTCGCTACACTTTAGAACAGTGGTTTCAATCCTGGTCCTCGCGACCCACTGTCCTGCATGTTTTAGGTGTTTTCCTTACCCAACCTTAATAAATGGGGGATTAACAGGCTTCTGCAGCACTCAGTGGCATGCTGAGGTGGTTTTGGAATCATTTGATTCAGGTGTGCGGGAGCAGAGAAACATCTAAAACATGAAGGACAGTGGAATCTGACAACCAGGGATGAAAACCACTGCTCTAGAAGATCATGCCAGGCTTGCTTTAAGCAACCAGCACAGCCAAGCCTATTGCAGTTTAAAGGTGTGTGTCTTTCCCCAACGTCATGCCCTGTTCCATGAGCAAGTGCAGTGCACATTGTTTCCTCTCTGCACGTGCCTTTAGTTTGCCACGTAAAATAAGGCAGCATGCAGTATGTGCATCACATGTTGCATTTATGTAGTGAAAATGTGGTAAAAGCATGCCAGGATCTTTTGTGTTGTAGAGAAAGTAACAGGGATATGTTTACAGCATGCTAGAGCGAAAGCACTGCAACTTATTTGGAGCTCTGCTAGCGTATTGTGGGCGTGCCGGGGTAGTATCTCAGGAGGACATTGTCACTAGTCCTACTTTGAATTTTCTGTAATTAATCAGCATCAATGTGGGCAATCTCCATTTTGCATATATTTCAATTGTAGCCACCAAGCCCCAACCATCCTCCATCCAGGGTTCTGATAATACATTTCCAAAACCTCTGTACATGAGCTTTGCAAGCTCAAAATAATGAGGTAACCCATGCACTTTCACACAGGTGGTGGGGTGCTCACTGCATAGACCCCTGAAGCTGTCTTGAAGGAACTGGAAGGACCATCCATATTTTGGCCGATTTTTGATGTCGTACAACATTTTTTTCTGTTTTAAGGGGCTTTACTATATTTTTAGAAACTATTAATTTTCAATTATGCTCTAGCATGAAACAGATTTTAAAATATGTTCTACACATAATATATGTATATCAACTATGTACAACTGATGTGCACTTAATATGCAACCGTTTTGGTTACATAACGTTTATTCCTATATTGGCAAATTTACATACATTAAATATGATCAAGTGCTTTGCGAATAGATATTGTCAAGGTGTTCCAGCTATTCTATTTAAAAATGAGAAATCATATACATCTAGTAAATTTTGTGTACAAATACCTTTCCAGTTAGATGACAACATAATGCATAAAGTTATTTTGATAAAAACTGATTTCACCATTAATCGTTGTGATAAATGCACCTAGACAAATTTGAGTTTAAAATACTATATTCTATTCTCCTAGGATGTCGTTTTAACAGAAATGAGAAATGTTTTAACATGCTGTTTTGCTGTTTATGTAGTTCTAGTAGCAACAGTATTAGTTTATATGAACGATATAAATGGGTGCCAGCATAATCCAAGGATTTTCTCATAAACGTCCTTAGAAAACAATATTTGATTTTCAATCTGTTCAATCAATTCTGACAACAGTGCTAAAGGTACACATTTTTTTAACTTTACTTTAAACACTCGTATTCGTACTTGTACTCGTCGTCCTCCGCTTATCCGGGACCGGGTCGCAGGGGCAGCAGACTCAGCAGAGACACCCAGACGTCCTTCTCCCCAGACACCTCCTCCAGCTCCTCCGGGGGGAGCCCAAGGCGTTCCCAGGCCAGCCGAGAGACATAGTCCCTTCAGCGTGTCTTGGGCCGTCCCCTGGGCCTCCTCCCAGTGGGACGTGCCTGGAACACCTCCCGAGGAAGGCGTCCAGGAGCCATCCGGTATAGATGCCCGAGCCACCTGAACTGGCTCCTCTCGATGTGGAGGAGCAGCGGCTCTACTCCGAGCCCCTCCCGGATGCCTGAGCTCCTCACCCTATCTCTAAGGGAGTGCCCGGCCACCCTACGAAGGAAGCTCATTTCAGCTGCTTGTATCCGGGATCTCGTTCTTTCGCTCATGACCCAAAGTTCTTGGCCATAGGTGAGGGAGGAACGTAGACCAACCGGTAAATCGAGAGCTTCGGTTTTCGGCTCAGCTCTCTCTTCACCACAACGGACCGGCACAGCGACCCCATTAATGCGGCAGCCGCACCGATGCGTCTGTCGATCTCCCGCTCCATTCTTCCCTCACACGTGAACAAGACCCCGAGATGCTTGAACTCGTCCACTTGAGGCAGGAACTCCCCTCCAACCTGAAGAGGACAAGCCACCCTTTTCCGGTCGAGTACCATGGCCTCTGACTTGGAGGAGCTGATCCTCATCCCATCCACTTCACACTCGGCTGCGAACCACCCCATCACATGCTGTAGGTGTTGGCTAGAGGGGGTCAGCAGGACCACGTCATCTGCAAAAAGAAGAGACGAAATCCACTGGTCCCCAAACCAGACCCCCTCAGGAGTCCCACAAGCCAGCCGCAGCCGATATGACTCCTTCTTCAGCTTGACAGTTTCCCTTACTGCCGGTGTCCACCACTGGGTTCTGGGATTGCCACCGCAACAGGCACCGCAGACCTTACGGCTGCAACTACGGGCAGCAGCATCAACAATAGATGCGGAGAACATGGTCCACTCAAACTCTATGTCTCCAACATCCCCCGGAATCAAGCTCTCCCGGAGGTGGGAGTTGAATACATCCCTGGCCGAGGGCTCCGCCAGACGTTCCCAGTAGACCCTCACTATGCGCTTGGGCCTGCCAAGTCTGTCTGGCTTTCTCCTCCTCCAGCGGATCCAACTCACCACCAGGTGGTGATCAGTGGACAGCTCAGCCCCTCTCTTCACTTGAGTGTCCAAAACATGCGGCCGAAGGTCTAATGATACGACAACAAAGTCGATCATTGACCTCCTGTCTAGGGTGTCCTGGTGCCAAGTGCACTGATGGACACCCTTATGTTTGAACATGGTGTTCATTATGGACAATCCGTGACTAGCACACAAGTCCAATAACAAAGCACCACTCGGATTAAGATCGGGGAGGCCATTCCTCCCGATCATGCCTCTCCAGGTGTCACTGTCGTTTTCCATTTGGGCCTTGAAGTCCCCCAGCAGAATAATGAAGTCCCCGGGAGGGGCACTATCCAGCACCCCCGACAGGGACACCAAGAAGGCCGGCTACTCCGCACTGCCGCTTGGCCCGTAGGCCAAAACAACAGTCAGAGACCCGTCCCCAACCCGAAGGCGCAGGGATGCGACCCTCTCATCCACTGGGGTAAACCCCTACACGAGACGGCTGAGCTGGGGGGCAACAAGCAAACCCACCCCAACCCGCCGCCTCTCCCCACGGGCCACTCCAGAGTAGAAGAGAGTCCAGCCCCTCTCGAGGATATGGGTTCCAGAGCCCACGCTGTGCGTGGAGGCGAGCCCAACTATTTCTAGTCGATATCTCTCGACCTCCCGCACAAGCTCAGGCTCCTTCCCCCCAAGTGAGGTGACATTCCACATCCCTAGAGCCAGCTTAAGCATCCGGGGATCGGGCCGCTGAGGTCTCCACCTTCGTCCGCCACCCAATCCTCTTTGCACCGGCCCCTTACGGTTCCCCCTGGAGGTGGTGGGCCCACTGGGGGATGGCCTCGCGTCTCTCGTTCGGGCTTGGCCCGGTCGGGTCCAATGAGGAGCAACCCGGCCACCAGGCGTTCTCCGGCGAGTCCCGACCCCAGGCCTGGCTCCAGGGTGGGACCCCGGGTCCGCCGTACCGGGCAACGTCACATGCCTCGATGTACTAGTCCTCATGAAGGATTCTTGATTACTTTAAGCATTTGCTTGAAAATAGGTTTCCCCTTTTTGCTGTTTGGGGCTTGGAAGTTAGCATATTTTTTGCAAGTCCATTTAGGATTAGATATTATAACTCTGTGAACAAACATTAGATATCAGTATGACTACTTACAGCATGAGATTTACATATTTACCCACTAGTTAGCAGCAAAGCTAATGCAAAGGTCAAAATGTAGTGCCTCTGTTTTATTTTGTTGCATTATTGAATACATTTAAAATATACTGTGGCAATGCGGAGGCTTTAACAGTAACAAAGTTCAGCAATTATTAAAATGAGGGAAAAAAACACAAGACGGATTATCATGAATGGTGGCTAAAAAACCTTGAGTATTGTTAACTGTAAGAGTACAATATTATCAAATGTGCTATTGTATAACTCAATCTAAATGAACATAAAGAGCATAAAGAGACTAACTAAAACAGATCAGGGAACAAATCAAATAATAAAAGAAAATTAATAATAAATAAAACTGCTATCATAATACAGTATTAAAACAACCAAATCTGCAAAAACCAAAATCAAATTCAAGATTATGGAAATCCAGAGCTAAAATATATGGGAAAATAAAAAAAAAAACCTTTAAACTATTACCTAAAATCACAGAACCTAATAATAAAAGTACAGAAGTATAGATTTCTCCAGATGCACCTCTCATGCATACATTTGCATTAGCGCCACAGAGGCACTAATGCTAGACAGAGCCTAAGGGGATGTTCTTTGCATCTGTCTTCATCTGCTGTGCTGTAAACGCCTCTTCACCTACACAAGAACTCATTACTCACAATGGCAGCCATTTGAATCTTTTATCAGAGAGATTTTTAATTGAACATTGGCAAATGTGCTCCAAACAAATGGGCCACAGCAAGCCTGTAAGTGGAGTGTTTGTATGTGTCTGTGTAAATGAGAGAGCATCAGTCTGCCTGCACAAATTGTGTGTGAAATATTAATCAGTGCCATAACTGACTGGTTCAGAAAATTGTACATATTAGATACCAGCCCACATGGGAGAGGGCAAGCAAGCTATCTGTGGAGGCTCTGAGTGAGTCACTCACAGAAATTAGTTTAAAGGCAAAATGTTAACATACAGTTTATTGTGCTGTTGGTTTGTTCTCTAAAGGAGCTAAAAACATCTCTTGTGGTCTCCAAAAGATGACCCCATGAGATTAAGAACAACAATGGAAACCTGAAAAAAAGTTTTTTTCGTCCTACCAGGACAACCATAAATGTGGAGTATAGTAGAGGGTTCTGGGACTTTAACTGGGCCTGTGCCCATTGGTCAGATGAAACGAGATAGAGCTGTTCAGCAACAAATAGCTCCTTTGGGTTTGGTCTAAAACAAAGGATGAAAAACGTCATGCCCACTGTTAAGTATCGTTGATGATCTATGATCCTGTGGGCCTTTGCCCTTTCCAAGGCCCGGGAAATCATATTAGAGTACATGGCAACATTAATTCTTTGTAGTAGCAGGACATTTCTAATTAAAAACCTGGTGCACTGCAGGTAAACAGAAAAACTAAAGTTGTCATTGGGTGTTTCAGCAAGTATATGAAATGCTATTCTATTGGCACAGGGTATGTTGAGCACAGGGGTAACAAAAGGTCCTGCACCATTGATGTTAAAAACAATTATTTATTGGCATGGATTTTATCTCCCGCAGAATACATTAACAAAAATTAAAGATGGGCTATCCCCTCCTTGAACCGCCACCTTAACGTGGTGGAGGGCTTTGAGTGCTCAAATGATCCTAGAGGCTATGTTGTCTGGGGCCTAAATGCCCCTGGTAGGGTCTCCCATGGCAAACAGGCTCTAGGTGATGGGTCAGACAAAGAGTGGTTCAAGAATCCCTCATGAAGAACAAAATATCGAGGCACGTGACAGTCACCCGGTACAGCGGAGCCAGGCCTGGGGTTGGGACTCGTCGGAGAGCGCCTGGTGGCCGGGTTGCTCCTCGCGGGACCCGGCCGGGCCAAGCCCGAACGAGAAACGCGAGGCCATCCCCCAGTGGGCCCACCACTTGCAGGGGGAACCGTGAGGGACCGGTGCAAAGAGGATTGGGTGGCGGACGAAGGTGGAGACCTCAGCGGCCCGATCCCCGGATGTTTAGGCTGGCTGTAGGGACGTGGAATGTCACCTTGCTGGGGGGGAAGGAGCCTGAGCTTGTGCGGGAGGTCGAGAGATATCGACTAGAAATAGTCGGGCTCACCTCCACGCACAGCGTGGGCTCTGGAACCCATCTCCTTGAGAGGGGTTGGACTCTCTTCTACTCTGGTGTGGCCCACGGGGAGAGGCAGTGGGCTGGTGTGGGTTTGCTTGTTGCCCCCCCAGCTCAGCCGTCTCGTGTTGGGGTTTACCCCAGTGGATGAGAGGGTCGTATCCCTGCGCCTTCGGGTTGGGGAGAGGTCTCTGACTATCATTTCAGCCTACGGGCCGAGTGGTAGTGCAGAGTACCCGGCCTTCTTGGCGTCCCTGTCGGGGGTGCTGGATAGTGCCCCTCCCGGGGACTTCATTATTCTGCTGGGGGACTTCAACGCCCACGTGGGGAACGACAGTGACACCTGGAGAGGTGTGATCGGGAGGAATGGCCTCCCCGATCTGAATCCGAGTGGTGTTTTGTTATTGGACTTCTGTGCTAGTCACGGATTGTCCATAACGAACACCATGTTCAAACATAAGAGTGTCCATCAGTGCACTTGGCACCAGGACACCCTAGGCAGGAGGTCGATGATCGACTTTGTTGTCGTATCATCAGACCTTCGGCCACATGTTTTGGACACTCGGGTGAAGAGAGGGGCTGAGCTGTCCACTGATCACCACCTGGTGGTGAGTTGGATCCGCTGGAGGAGGAGAAAGCCGGACAGACTTGACAGGCCCAAGCGCATAGTGAGGGTCTGCTGGGAATGCCTGGCGGAGCCCTCGGCCAGGGATGTATTCATCTCCCACCTCCGGGAGAGCTTCGACCAGATCCCGGGGGATGTTGGAGACATAGAGTCCGAGTGGACCATGTTCTCCGCATCTATTGTCGATGCTGCTGCCCGTAGCTGTGGCCGTAAGGTCTGCGGTGCCTGTCGCGGCGGCAATCCCAGAACCCGGTGGTGGAGAGGAGAGTCCGACCGATAGTCGAACCTCGTCTTGAGGAGGAGCAGTGTGGTTTTCGTCCCGGCCGTGGAACACTGGACCAGCTCTATACCCTCTACAGGGTGCTAGAGGGTTCATGGGAGTTTGCCCAACCGGTTCACATGTGTTTTGTGGACCTGGAGAAGGCATTCGACTGTGTCCCTCGTGATGCCCTGTGGGGGGTGCTCCAGGAGTATGGAATCGGGGGCCCTTTATTAGGGGCCTTCCTGTCCCTGTACGAGCGGAGCAGAAGTTTGGTCCGCATTGCCGGCACTAAGTCGGACCTGTTCCCGGTGCATGTTGGACTCCGGCAGGGCTGCCCTTTGTCACCGGTCCTGTTCATAAGTTTTATGGACAGGATTTCTAGACGCAGCCAAGGGCCGGAGGGGGTCTGGTTTGGGGACCAGTGGATTTCGTCTCTTCTTTTTGCGGATGACGTGGTCCTGCAGGCCCCCTCTAGCCAAGACCTACAGCATGCGCTGTGGCAGTTCGCAGCCGAGTGTGAAGCGGCTGGGATGAGGATCAGCTCCTCCAAGTCCGAGGCCATGGTACTCGACCGGAAAAGGGTGGCTTGTCCTCTTCAGGTTGGAGGGGAGTTCCTGCCTCAAGTGGAGGAGTTTAAATATCTCGGGGTCTTGTTCACGAGTGAGGGAAGAATGGAGCGGGAGATCGACAGACGGATCGGTGCGGATGCCACCGTAATGGGGGCGCTGTGCCGGTCCGTTGTGGTGAAGAGAGAGCTGAGCCGAAAACCGAAGTTCTCAATTTACCGATCGGTCTACGTTCCTACCCTCACCTATGGCCATGAACTTTGGGTCATGACCGAAAGAACGAGATCCCGGATACAAGCGGCTGAAATGAACTTCCTCCATAGGGTGGCCGGGCACTCCCTTAGAGATAGGGTGAGGAGCTCGGCCATCCGGGAGGGGCTCGGAGTAGAGCCGCTGCGCATCCACATCGAGAGAAGCCAGTTGAGGTTGCTCGGGCATCTATACCGGATGCCTCCTGGACGCCTTCCTCGGGAGGTGTTCCAGGCACGTCCCACCGGGAGGAGGCCCAGGGGACGGTCCAGGTCACGCTGGAGGGACTATGTCCCTCGGCTGGCCTGGGAACGTTTTGGGCTCCCCCTGGAGGAACTGGAGGAGGTATCTGGAGAGAGGGACGTCTGGGCCTCTCTGCTGAGTCTGCTGCCCCCGCGACCCTGTCCCGGATAAGCGGAAGAGTACGAGTACGAGTAAAGATGGGCTATAAAAAAAAAAAAAGAATTTTATCTGAGGGACTTTTACCCATCTTTATCAAGGGTGCCAATAAATGTGGTCAGCAGTGTTTAAGATGTTAATTACTGAAGAGAAACAGTTAACTTTAAAATATCCATAATCACAACTTTACATTGACAGTATAGCTCACTTAATTATATGAAAACCAAATCCCTTATTTCTTTTTTTTTTTTGGAAAGAGTTGAAAACTATTAATAATAGTAAACCCCTCGTCCCTTGCACAGTAAATAGCGTGTCTGGGACATCTTCGACATTGGCGCCAGCTATGTAACAAATTATTTACTCGTGAACCATACCAGGTTGACAATGTTGAAACTATCAAAACCCATGAGGTTTGGAATAGATCTTATTTTTGCTGAGCATCTCAGATTTGCATGTTTGCTCCTCTACTTGCCTTGTCATTTACTGGTTTTATTGTGCATGGTTTTAGACTCCTTGAAGAAGGTTCTTTTATCTCCTGTGGTAAAGGACAAGGTAGGTAAGGTGGGCTACTCAGATAATTACCGCTCTTGCAGGTAGATTATTTAAAGCTTTTGAACTAATTATTTTGCCAAGATTTGAAAAAAAAATAATGTCTACAGAAAATCAATTTGGGTTTAAGCCTAAACATGGATCTGATATGTGCAGAACCTCTACAGTTTTCATGTTTCCTAGATGCCTTCAAGACTTTTGATCATGTAAACCAAAGAAAACTGTTTTTAAAACTGTGCCAAGCTGGTTTCCCTAAATATATAGTAAGATGTCTATCTTATTGGTATGCCAACCAGACTTTGCAGGTCAAGTGGCATTTTATCGCCTGCATTGTTTCAGTTTTTATGAATGACCTCTCTAAGCAGTTAAACCTGTGTAGAACTGGCTGTATGGTTGGAGCAGGGGTCGTGTTAACCAAACATATTCAGTTTTTGACCGTTTTGTTTTAAATGGTAATGGAAAAATCTGAAAGCCATCTGTCATTTTGACAGATGGCAATTCATATCCCTGAGCACTTGGTGGCGAGTTAGCATATAAATTTGCTGTTTTCCAACATGATGCATGACCTTGTTGTCTTCACTTGGAAAAATGTCTCATTCTGATCTGTCGCACTAAAGAGGACAAAAGCAGCACATTCTCTAAGTTGTACGATATTATACAGAGTGTTTCAATAGAAGAAAATATCTTGCATTAAGACTTTTGTTAAAAACGTCCAGATGGACAATTGTTTGTGTATGTTGGTGTCAGCTCAATGGTGGCTGTCTTAAAAAACTTTATGTATAGGTTTGTCAACTGAATGAGTCTGATAATAGTCATCTTGTTACTGACAAACACTGAATACAGGGCAGTTTGTTATTCTTCTGTACTTTGGAAAAGCTGGTACAACTGACTCCTTGAAGGTTAGGTTTTTCATGTATTTTTGTTCTTTTATTTATTGTTGTCCTTTTTTTGTGATCTGGACCACAGGACAGCTATAAAAATGTAATCAATTTATTTTTATTTTCGATTGGAAAGTTTAAACCTTAACAGGTGGTACAGTTCATCTGCCCCATGTCCCACTATGACACATAAGGGAACTTACACATATTTAGACAAACCAGCTGTCCATTGCCTCAGCTAAGATGCCACAAGTTTGTAGACGGAGTCCAAGGGTGTTTCTCTTCAATCACCACATGTTCTTCTCTGACCTTATTGCACACTATCTTATAAGATTTTTCTAATGGGAATTTAATTGGGAAACCAGCAGAAAGGGCAAAAATAAAAATTTATTTCATTTGAATGGATTCTAATATCCTGCATTCAAAGTCTAGTCAAGTTGTGTGCAATCATGTGTTCCCACGTGCAGCATGTATTATTTGCTGTGGGCTTCTGGTGGCTCCAGTGTTGCCTATTTTAGTGTTGCTCAGGGACAAGTGGAGTTCTGCTGCTAGAGTACGTGCATTAGTGTGTGCTGCTCGCACACTGACACAGATAAAATCCTGTTTAATATTGCATTCTAATCTTGCAACATGTATCCTCTTTTCACAGTCAATATCAAAACAGTACTTAAACTAAAAACATAGATTTTTTGTGATGTAACAGTATTAAAAATGTCACACTGTAAGTGAAGATGTGCTGAAGAACCACGGAAGAACCTCATGATTGCCATTTAATGATGTAAAATAACATTCAAAATGCATATAAATGTGGCCAAATATATCCATGCTGAAGGGCATTAAAATCTAATCAGGTGGAAACATACAAGCACTTTGATGGAGATATCACTTACAGATTGAGCAAGCCGTCCTTGCTACACACTGTATTCTTTGCACATTGTGAAGAAAACTAATCTTGTTCTAATTCATTTTGCTGTTTGAATTCAGTAGTCAAATTGTAACAAATGCTGTAAAATCCTCAAATAATAATTTTATTTTTGAAGTTATTTTCAAAGTTAGTCTTCTTCTGTATCTATAGGTAGTGACCACCCCAATCCCTGGACATTAATATAATGGTAGATTTGTGGGGTGACTTGTTAAAGGGTTAGCATTACATCTATAAAACTCATTCAGCTAACCCAAGACAAAAACCTCATTTGCACATGCAAACATATATGTACACCTTTACACATGTACTTACACACCTAAATACTTAGATGTTGTACTATATTTTTGTTAAGGTCTGTCTGTAATCTTCTTTTTCCTGACTAACCATAGCATTTGTCCTCTGCTTTTTTCCTCTACTCAGGAGACTGAGATCAGCACCAAAAGGAAGGAGTGTGAAGCACTTGAAGCAGAGGTGAAGAAAAAGAATCAAACATGTCAGACTTTGGTAAGTGCTCCAAAAATATACCCTGGTCTCTGAACGAAAGGATGATGGTTAAAATTGATTTCCACCCGAGAGCCTTGCCCACTATCTTCACAGCCAAACATCCCTGGAGAATGATAGAAAGAGAATGGGTGACAAAGATAGCTTAGCTCTCAAAAGATAGTAGAATGACAGAAATGACAAAAAACATCACAACCATTAAATCTAGGCGAATACAAACAAGTATGACAAATACCTTTTATTGTTCATGTTTGTTGACTTTCAAATTGTGCAAGCAAATACTCAGGTTATCACTTTGTTGGTTTATTTTGTATGCACTACGAAGAGGCTCAGCACAATGCCTTCTTGCAATATCCAGAGGTACACTGCAATATCTATGTTTTTATACAATGTTAAAAGGTCAGATGTCTTACGCTGCTTGTGCATTTTCATTTGGTGTTTCTTGAAGGACGTTTTCTTACAGTGCCCCAGAAATGTCAGTCTTGCAGCTGGAGTGGCCTTTACTCCGTACAAAAGCTAAGGGGAACAAGTAGGAAAAGAGAAAAAAATTTTTAGAAAGAAGATAAAAAATGGCTGAGCAGCTACCAATCTCTATTTTATGTTATGAGGCACTGCGGCTATGAGAAAGCAACCATCATTTGCATGCAAATATGGTAATTAACTGCATGAGCCAGATCCAAGAAAATGTTTAATGCTTCTCAGGACTTAGGTTTGTTAATTGAAACTAAGTGCGATTGCAGCTATATTGTATTTGGATGATTCTTCTCTGAAGGTTTTTTTTTATCCCATATGTTGTATTGACAAACCACTTAATACAACTAAAAAATGGTTTATTTCAGTTCAGTGCTTATATTTTACTTCTGTTTATCTTTATTTATTATTCTGAGGGTTTTTAAGAACAGAAAAATGTATAAAGTTTAATGACAATTAGATAACTGATGACAGTCGAATGTATTCTTTGTTTTCTAATTGAATTCTAATTCTAACCTAATTTAATACAATCAGATTTAATGTATAAGTTTGGTGTTTAGAAAAAGACATTACACTAAGAAAACTGACAGATTGCATCAAATCTTCACTGTATTAAATATCCTGACCATGCAGATTGAGATGGGCAACAGTATGGAGAACTGAATGTTACCTTTCACTCTACTTATTGTAAGCTCTATGGCTTTGGCTATGACATAGATATAAAGAGCTTTAAATACAAGGGGATGATTTTTTACATATTTTCTTGGTGACCATTGAAATTCTAAAATTAAAACAACAACTGAGTTACAAGCTGGGGTGAAATGATATATCTAGCTAACAAGGTGAGATGATACAGTATTGGGTTCACAAGAACGAGATGAGATTTTAGCTATATTTTGGGGAAATCTAAGAATCCTTATGTTTTTACAATTACAGGTTTTACAAATCACAAACTATGTTTGAAACAATTTGTAATCAGTGTAGAATAATCCAGTCTAGTTTTGAACATATATTGTATGGTTTTATGCTTATTGAATGCTAAGGTTGTCCACCTGCAAAAATACATTGAAAATTATATGTTTTCACTAATAGGAAAAAGGTTTCATGGATCTCTACTGTGTTTAGAATTATACATTTTAGGTTTGATAAGTACTTTAGATTTTAAACCAGACCTCATCAAATGCTGTCCAGACATTTTATGCTCAAATATTCAAATAGGTCTTCTGCTTAGCACTGATGAGCAGCCACCACTGTAAACGCCATAAAGCAGATGCCATCTTTGGAGATGTCAGCAGCTAATGCTGGAACAAAGTTGGAATAAAAAGCATGCTTTATGTATTAGAACATAACAGGGCAAATATAGTCTTTACATATTGTTTCTTAGTTGCTTAGTTTGAACAGGTAAAGTCAGTTTAAGTTTTTGGAATTGTGTCTTCAAATACATTTGTTTGAAGCATGAAGAACGGTCAAGCGTAAGGACTTAAATGAGTATGCCACAGATTATGATGGCTAGACAACTGAGTCTGAACATCTACGAAACTGCAGCTTTGTTGAACTTTCTTGGCCAGCAGTTGTCAGTATTGATCGGTGATCCAAGGAAGGATCAGTGGTGAACAAGTGCCGGGATCAGGTTGGCGAAGGTTTCCTAATGCATGTGGGGAGCGAAGGCTGGCCAATGTGGTCAGATACAACAGATGAGAGACTGTAGCTCAAATTGCTAAAGATGATAATAAATTTTTTTAAGAGAAAGGCGTCAGGATACACAGTGCATCTCTGTTTGCTATGTGTGGATCTGCAAAGCCACAGACCAGTTAGGGTTCTCATGCTGATCTCAGGGTCCACGGTGAAATGCTCCAACGATTGGTACGGAACCATCAGAATTGCCCACAGAAGAAGGCAGTCTAGTCTGCTAAATCATGATTTTTTTTTCTTTTTTTGTCTTGTTGATGGCCAGATGATTACATGTCACTTTACTGGGGAACGCATGGCACTAGGATACACTATGGTAGGAAGGCAAGCAGGAAAAGTCAAGTTGATTGTTTTGGCAATGTTCTGCTGAGGATCCATGTAGATGTTAATTAAGCATTGTTGCAAATCCTGTACTTCCTTTCGTGGAAATAGTGTTGTCTAGTGGCTGTGGCCTCTTTCAGAAGCATAATGAACCCAGTCACAAAGCAAAAATGGGTCAGGAATGGTTTGAGAAACACAATCAATTTAAGGTGTTCACTTGACCTTCAAAATCCCCAGATGTCCATCCAGTTGAACATTTGTGTGATGTGCTGGACAAACAAGTCAGATTCATTAAGCTTCCACTTCCCAGGATTCAAAGAATTTGCTCCTATTGTCTTAGTCCCAGATACCATGGCATTGTCATTATGTTCGAAAATAGCTCGGACCCACATATAGAGAACACTCAGGAGGAGGAAGTAAAATAAAGGTTGTTTATTGAAGATATAGTCAGGAACGGAACGGACTAAATATCTCACTGTAAGGAGAGAAGTGAAGAGAATGGATGAGTACGGGTAACGGAGGGAAAAACGAAACTAAGAGCAAATAGTTATTTTGATACAGAGATCGGCTTACTGAGTTATGATGGTCAGGTCGCCAGGGGGGAATGAGATTCAGGATCCAGGCATATATCTGTAGAGAGTTCACTTGGTGCTGTTCTGTGGAGCTCAGTTTACCATAAACAAGTTCAATGTGCGGTGGCTTACGTTGGAGTGTGGACAGGGTACGCTTGTTGCTTGGCTCAGGAGACGAAGAGTACAGGAAGCTGCCAGCTTGATGCGAATCCAAATGAAGGTAGATCACAGGATAGGAATCCTCAGAACGAAGACAGGCTTGACCCTCCAGAGTAACTTTCAGAAACATAGTCCAGAAAACTCAGTGACATACAGGGGTTGAACAATGAAACTGAAAAACCTGGTTTTAGACCACAATAATTTATTAGTATGGTGTAGGGCCTCCTTTTGCGGCCAATACAGCGTCAATTCGTCTTGGGAATGACATATACAAGTCCTGCACAGTGGTCGGAGGGATTTTAAGCCATTCTTCCTGCAGGATAGTGGCCAGGTCACTACGTGATACTGGTGGAGGAAAACGTTTCCTGACTCGCTCCTCCAAAACACCCCAAAGTGGCTCAATAATATTTAGATCTGGTGACTGTGCAGGTCATGGGAGATGTTCAACTTCACTTTCATGTTCATCAAACCAATCTTTCACCAGTCTTGCTGTGTGTATTGGTGCATTGTCATCCTGATACACGGCACCGCCTTCAGGATACAATGTTTGAATTATTGGATGCACATGGTCCTCAAGAATGGTTCGGTAGTCCTTGGCAGTGACGCGCCCATCTAGCACAAGTATTGGGCCAAGGGAGCGCCATGATATGGCAGCCCAAACCATCACTGATCCACCCCCATGCTTCACTCTGGGCATGCAACAGTCTGGGTGGTACGCTTCTTTGGGGCTTCTCCACACTGTAACTCTCCCAGATGTGGGGAAAACAGTAAAGGTGGACTCATCAGAGAACAATACATGTTTCACATTGTCCGCAGCCCAAGATTTACGCTCCTTGCACCATTGAAACCGACGTTTGGCATTGGCATGAGTGACCAAAGGTTTGGCTATAGCAGCCTGGCCGTGTATATTGACCCTGTGGAGCTCCCGACGGACAGTTCTGGTGGAAACAGGAGAGTTGAGGTGCACATTTAATTCTGCCGTGATTTGGGCAGCCATGGTTTTATGTTTTTTGGATACAATCTGGGTTAGCACCCGAACATCCCTTTCAGACAGCTTCCTCTTGTGTTCTCAGTTAATCCTGTTGGATGTGGTTAGTCGTTCTTGGTGGTATGCTGACATTACCCTGGATACCGTGGCTCTTGATACATCACAAAGACTTGCTGTCTTGGTCACAGATGTGCCAGCAAGACGTGCACCAACAATTTGTCCTCTTTTGAACTCTGGTATGTCACTCATAATGTTGTGTGCATTTAAGTGTTTTGAGCAAAACTGTGCTCTTACCCTGCTAATTGAACCTTCACACTGTGCTCTTACTGGTGCAATGTGCAATCAATGAAGACTGGCTACCAGGCTGGTCCAATTTAGCCATGAAACCTCCCACACTAAAATGACAGGTGTTTCAATTTCATTGTCCAACCCCTGTAGATCCAAAGCTTAGGCTTTCAAAATCACGAAACTTAGCAAGCAGTTTGCTAACTGTAGCATTTGAGATGGGTGGTCTCGTAGGCTGTCTTGCATTGAGATCTGCTGCAATGACCTGGTTACTGCGTTCACCAGACATCAACACAATTTCTGTCCGCTCCGCACGTGTTAACCTCGGCGACATGTCAATGGCTGTAAACAAAGAGAAACTTGTAAATAACTCATGAAAGAATAAAGGTATGTTAAAACCAAGCACACCATTGTTTTTCTTGTGAAATTCCCAATACGTTTGATGTGTTACATGACCCTCTTCCTATTGAAGGAACAAAAGTTGGATTCAAAATGTCCGACTTCAAAATGGCCGCCATGGCCACCGCCCATCTTGAAAAGTTTCCCCCCTCACATATACTAATGTGCCACAAATAGGAAGTTAATATGACCAACCATTCCCATTTATTAAGGTGTATCCATATAAATGGCCCACCCTGTATATTGGCATCTAATAAAAATATTTAAACTGGCAAAGTGCTGTTCTCTTAATTCTATTACATGTTCAAAACCCTTTGAAAGAATGCTGTAATTCTAGCAAATCCTGCCCTGAGATTGAAAGGAAAAAAAAAAACAGCAGTGTCCCTAAAACATCATGAGAAGCTCCTCTGACAGACAATTTTTGCACAAGTTATCACATTAGCAAATTAGTATCGTCAGTCAACAAGATGGATTGATGCAATCCAAGATGGAAGTGGTATTTGAGGGGAAAGTTCCTTGAGTAGTCAGATTGGGCTGGTGTCTAAAACCCAAGTTGATGGTTTAGGTGGAATTAATTTTGCTGTTAGTTCAGAGAGCTTAACATGAACGAAAAATCCTTAACCGAATGGGGACCTCTGATGAACATTAATCTTAGAGAAAACATGTAGGTTCTTTTAATCCTTGATGAAGGTTTGTTCAAAAATGAAACGTGCTTGAAACAGAAGTAGGAATAAAATAATGCTGGATTACTATGAAGGTTAGTGCTGGAGGGATTCAGCAGTAATGGAACTGTTTGGTCCCACATCATTTCAATTTATGCACTCAAGCTTCAAGCCCTTTAGATGAGCTGTCTTTGTGTGTTGCTCTCTGGCCCAAATAAATACTCCATTAGTACTATTTTCTTTGCCAAACTCCGCTGACCTTCCCTACTCACAGCAGCCACCGTGTCTCTCTTCGCCCATGCCCGAGTTCAGGGGAAGCTACCCGAGGGACAAACTGTCCCCACATGGTGAGCAGGACTGACAGGCTGGTCTCCACAGACTGCAACACAGCTCTGATGTGTCCCTGCACCTGGCATGGAGAACAGAGACACCAACACAGACAAGTCAAGACAAGGAGATTGGAACGGCAAGCTGACAGTAATGTCACTTGCAATTTGCTCTAAACTTACATGCCTCCCTCTTCGTATCAGATTCCTTTCAAACGAAAAAAAAGGAAAAAGCATTGTACGTATGAAAACTATTTTCTTACATTACCTACTTTGTTGAATGGTCCATATTATGAACACTGACAACCTTACCAATATATATATATATATATATATACATACAGATTTTTCTACAAGACTGCTGAAACTCCAGCGTTTGTAAATGTCTTCTTGTGATTTACTTCTGCTGTCATGTTTATAAACACGCAGAGTGAATGTGAAAATGACATCTGGCACCTCCACCTTCCTGTGTATCTGATGTTCAACCATCAGCCGTCGCATTATCAGCCTCGGCTTGCGTTTAAAGCTTGTTACCATGGTGACAAGTATAAGCTTTGCCAGCGTCACTCAAATATGTATCGTGTTGATCAACGGTAAATTCTAGGGCAGACCGATGGTGGACTCTACAAGATCTGGTGTGTTTCTGTCATGTATTCTGGTGGCTTTGTGAAATACCTGTTAGAAAAACCTTCCTGAAAGGGCACGCGTGGCATCTGTCATTGGTTTTATGTGCTAGGAAAATACAGCGACAATCTCATATGTATTCCACTTTATTTAAATGTTCCAGCATTCAGGCTTTTTCAAGATTAGTGCACTTGTAGAGGACAGGAAGGCTGAAACATTGATTAAATAAAGTGGAATACACATGCATTTTAAGTTACAGTGTCTTAAAACAAACAAGCTGCACAGGATGTGCACTGAGAGCAAAATGCTTTCTGGATATCGTCAGAGACAAATTTGAGTATGTTTCATAAGAAAATTGCAGCAAGAATCGTAATTTCCAACCACACCATTACACACAGCACCCTACAGTTGTAATAGACAAAGAGAGGATGCAGCGCTGACACAATGAAGCCAAGGCACATGATAAATTAGAGATTCATTTATGTTACAATACTAAATTCAATTAAATTCAGTTTTATTTATATAGCGCCAATTCACAAACCGTCGTCTCAAGGCACTTCACAAAGTCAATTCAATCGAATCATATAGATTTTAAGTCGGGTACATTCATTTCAATTAATCATAATTATCAAACAGTGCAGTTGGATTCAGTTTATTATTCAAATTAGTTAAAAAGTTTTATATCTAAGGAAAACCAGCAGATTGCATCGAGTCAGTGACTTGCTGCATTCACTCCTCATGGAAGAGCATGCAGAGACAGTAGACAGTCACTTGTATTAACTTTGCAGCAATCCCTCACACCGAGCATGCATGTAGCGACAGTGGAGAGGAAAACCCTTTTAACAGGAAGAAACCTCCAGGAGAACCAGGCTCCGTGTGAGTGGCCACCTGCCACGACTGACTGGGGTTTGAGAGAGCAGAGACAGAAAAAGAACGCAGAAGCACTGATCTAGGAGTACTTTCTATGGGAAAGAAAAGTAAAACATTAATGGTTGTAGCTCCTTTAGAGGCTTCATCTAGAAGAGAAAGACAGCTAAGCAGATGAAGCCAGTTTTCAAGTCTACAGTATGGAAGAGAGGACATAAGGTTAGTCACAGTAGAAGCTCAGCCAGTAGCTATGTCTAGGAGAGACAAGGTTAAACACTGAAAGACAGGGCCAAGTGTATCATCTGTATAAGGTGAGCATTAGTTGTTGGCAGCACCAGCGTGTCCGATGTCCCCCTCCAGGAAGGGGCCACAGCTAAACACAGAGCCAGGCCAGATGTAGCTTCCAAAAGAGAAAAAACAGAGTGAGAACAAGTTAAAAACTGAAATAACAACAAATAACACAAAATTAGAGAGTAGGTTGAGAATGTAGCAGAGAGAGTGAAGGTGGTCAAATAGACAGGGAGACTCTGCCTCTTGGTAGGCGGAGAAGACATTGCGCTGCTCTGCAGGCCTACCTTTGCCGCAGTCGGCTTATGACGGATCCAGGTTGGTGATTCCATGTCAGGGGACAGGTCCCCTTAGTCGCCATTCATCTTCTCCTCCACTTCATATGGCAGTGAAGCACACATCCTCGTCCCGCTCCAAGAAACGCCGGCGCAGAGCACCTTCATGTGGTTCGGCTGGCAAGGAGGTGGTTTCCATGCCCGCTGATGTGAAGGCTGCAGCGAGTATTCCCGCATCTTCGTCTACCACAGCAATGTCTGCCAGGCTCGCTGCACCTCTGCCCAAGCCGTCTTCACACTCTCCAGCCCAAGATTCTATGGTGACGCCTGATGAGCTGGAGGAGGTTTTATGCTTGCCAGATAAAGAGCTTCAGGGGGACCAGTCTCCTGTATTCCTCCCCTGAGCTTAGGGAGAAAGTCAGGGAGATGGAGGAGGATTACGAGACAGCAGTAAGGCAGTTTTACTACCGCCCACCTCCATCCTCATCAGGTCTCCAGAGCGGTGCTGCAGCTCAGTCTAAGCCTTTTTCTCCAGGGATGTGCTGGCAAGCAGCCCACACCAGGTCTCCAGAGCGGGGGGGAGTTCTATTGTGATTTGGGGTTGTTTGGTGTTTTGGTTGCGACTTTATCTACCTATCTATCTATCTATCTATCTATCTATCTATCTATCTATCTATCTATCTATCTATCTATCTATCTATCTATCTATCTATCTATCTATCTATCTATCTATCTATCTATCTATCTATCTATCTATCTATCTATCTATCTATCTATCTATCTATCTATCTATCTATCTATCTATCTATCTATCTATCTATCTATCTATCGTTCGTAAAGACAATTGGCCCAAGCACTGAACCTTGTGGTACTCCACAATTTATATGATTTACAAAATTAATAACACATATGGATAGAGCTTCATTGTCCTATCATTTATGCAGCGACAGGCATTCTGGAGGATAGCTTAAGTAGTAAAGCTTTGTTAGTAATCAATAAGTCCTGAGTTAGAAAGTGGCTGATGTCACTTTTTGTGCTAGTCAGTTTTGACTGCCTGATGGATGTATGTTTGGAATTCAAAAAAATGCTCACTGGGAACGCTGTAATCTTGGATATTAAATATATACACTTTCTGTTGTTGTCATTTTCTCTGCCAATTACGCTTTATGTTGCTACACTGTAGTTACGTTACCTGAGGCTACGCAATTACATTTAGTGAACTGTCAGTCTGCTGGGATACTTTCCAAACAACTACGAGACCTGAAGAGGTATATGAACAATTTTTGGTGGTGTTGCACAAATTAGATCCTGATATAAAAGCAAAAAGTTTACCTCTCTTGACAGACTTGAAGTGGACTGACACTGCGCCACTCAATGTGGCAGGATGTTGGAGTAGCTCTGTTACTTAGCTCATAAAGAAGGCTGGCTCTGTTCTGGGGACTCCTCTGGAACCTCTGGATATCATTGTGCAAAGAAGAATTCTTCATAAAATGAAGAACATTATGGAGAATCCTGAGTATCCTCTTCATGAGGCTGTAGTACAATAACAGTGTGTTTAGTCAAACGCTTCTTCAGATCTGCTGTATTTCTCCAGTGCATTTAATATCAACCTGATTTGTTTTGTCAGAACCTCCAGAAGACTCAGGTGGAGCCCTCTATCTCCTGGTTCAAAGACTACCTGACAAACAGATCACAGTTGAGACTGAAGGGTTGTGTGTCCAACCAGGTAGTCAGCAGCACAGGAGCACCACAGGGGACTGTACTCTCACCATTCCTTTTCACTCTGTACACCTCAGACTTCCATTACAAGACAGACTCCTGTCATCTGCAGAAATACTCGGTTGACTCTGCAGTCATGGGGTGGATCAGAGATGGACAAGAAGCTGAGTACAGGGAGCTGGTGGACCACTTTGTGGCATGGTGTGGAAACAATCATTTTACCTTGAAAGTTAATAAAATAGAGATGATTGTAAATTTTAAGAAAAACAAGAATATGTCAAACACTGTTTCCATCATGGGAGAATATGTGGATGTGGTGGAGGAGTATAAATACCTCGTTGTTCATCTGGACAACAGACTGGAGTGGAGATGCAACTGTGAAGCCGTCTACGAGAAGGGGCAAAGCAGACTGTACTTCTTGAGGAAGCATAGGTCTTTCGGTGTTTGGATCAAGATGCTGCATATCTTCTATAAGTCTGTAGTGAAGAGTGTAATCTCTTCTGCCATCATGAGCCAGGGATTTGAAAAAGCTCAACAAGCTAATAAAGAAGGCAGGCTCTGTTCTGGAGACTCCTCTGGATATCATTGTGCAAAGAAGGAGAACCCTGAGCATCCTTTTCATGAGAATGTCGTACAACAACAGAGTGTCTTCAGATCTGCTGTAAGACAGACCGGTACAGGAGATCCTTCCTGCCCACAACCATCAGCATCTACAAAAGCTCTTTGAAGAAACCTTTATAGAATGAGCTGCAACAATATGTCTCATAGGGATGAATAAAGTATTTTTTTATTGAATTTAAAATGCAGCTGATGAGGTGCATTGAGACTGCCTCAACCAGCATAACTTCAGTTAACACTGACATCATTCAGAAAGAAAACAGCAACTAACTTAACAATGGCCTTTTACAAAAATATTCGTAGCATTTTATACTACGAATGAAACATTTTCAGTTTGAATTGTTTAAATTGCTAAAATCAGCAGAAAGGGGGGTCTGTCAAGTTCTTGGGCTTTGCCTCCTTGAGGATTTCTATGCTTTTCTTCAAACTCATGTTTTATAGCAGGTAAGGGGACAACACTGTAAACCCTGATTCACTTACTCAACTGAATATATTTTTGGAAACAGCTTGCACAGAATAATGCAGTACAACAACATAAAAGTTATGAGTACACCAAACACAAAATAAAAATGTCACATGACCTGTATCTGACAGGGAATCTGTGTCGATTCAACATAACAGTTTTTGAATATGTGGGCTGCACGGTGGTGCAGTTGGTAGCACTGTTGCCTTGCAGCAAGAAGGTCCTGGGTTCAATTCCTGGGTCTTTCTGCATGGAGTTTCCATGTTCTCCCCATGCATGCGGCCTACCCAAAACATGGTCTCTCTAAATAGCCCTTAGGTGGGAATGAGCGTGTGCATGGTTGTTTGTCCTGTATGTCTCTCTGTTGCCCTGCGATGGACTGGCGACCTGTCCAGTGTGTACCCTGCCTCCCACCCATAGACTGCTGGAGATAGGCTCCAGCTTCCCCGCGACCCACTATGGAAGAAGCTGCATAGAAGATGATTGACTGTTTTTAATTACACAACAAACAAATTTGTGTTTTTTTAAACATTTACATCTATGTCATATCAACTAGTACTTTTAGTTCATATGACAAAAAAATTGAAGTGTTTCATTCTATGTTTATTGAACACAAACAAAATTATATTTTATGTACATAAATTGTTGTTTTTTGTTAAAATGAACACAACATTTTTCATTGTTCAGCTAAATTCAAATTGACTCACTCTACTCAACATTTATTTGGAAACAGGTTGCACACAAAACTTTTCAGTACAGTAACATGAAAGTTATTACAACCGACACAAATTAATGTGACCCCACAATTTCTTCAGATGACAAAATAGTCTGTTTTAATAATATTGAATTCTAGTACACATAACACCAACTTTTGTTATATAGTTGTTATATAATAATGTATTAATACCTCTTCAACATAATTACATTGATGTGACTAAACAGAATTATTAGAAACAGCTGCTTCCCAGTGTTTCTAAGAGTTTCTTTGGAAAAATGAGAGGATTGTGTTCTTAAATGGAGGATAAGTGGGCCATGCTTTTTTTGCTTTGTTACATTTCCCAAATATACACATAAACTCATGGCCCAGCACAGAGGAGCAAACTCCTCAGGACAAGACTCAGCAGTTCACTTTCATCTGAAAAACAAAAGACACTTCTCTGAAAGCCACAAGGTCCAGACCTTAGACAGGGAGGATAGCTGGTTTAAGGTTTCAAAGACACCATCTTCACCCGCAGTGAACACCTTTCACTCAACAGAGGAGGAAGTGTATTGTCTTTAAACATCTTAAAGAAACCTTAACCTGTCCAGTTGCCCTCGAGTGAACTTTTTTCGAATACCCATGACCTGGGTGACTCAGAAGCTAGGTGACTCAGAAGCTTAACAGACCTCTTATTTTTTAAAGACAGTGTCTTTTGTCTGAGTTTTTCACGATCCACATTCAGAAGGACCTTTTGAATAAACTCAAACGTGTAGGTCATTGCTTTTGGGTACATATCTTGGATGACATAAAGCAAGCCATACAAATACATGAGTGCATCAGGCCAGTATTTAGTCCCTTGCAAAATAACCTGTACCTGGAAAAGACCTGGAGTTCTTGAGGATGGAATGACACCATGTTTACATCCTCACTGTCACCAATGATGGGACACAATGGCAGCAGATCTCTCAATGGTTTGACCTTGGTCTTCACACTCTTGAAAAATATTATAAATTTACAATTCACTTTGATAAAAAATTTAAGTCTCTAATGAATAGGTCTTCTGATTTGTGTGTTTGCTATGTCACAAGTCTGTCACAGAATAAAAAATATTTTGGTTCTAGACATTATTTCACCATTTTAAAGTATCCATAGAGTGTCCATAACTAAAGATCTGTCAGAATGAAAGCCAAATAAACACCTTTTTGAGTGTGGGAGGCATCAGAATACCCAAAGGACACAAACATGAATATGAGGACAGCATTATGCAAACTCCTCGTGAAAAACTCTAGTGATAGTTGTGATTAAATAAATCCATACCAGAACCATTTTAATATACAGGGGTTGGACAATGAAACTGAAACACCTGTCATTTTATTGTGGGAGGTTTCATGGCTAAATTGGACCAGCCTGGTAGCCAGTCTTCATTGATTGCACATTGCACCAGTAAGAGCAGAGTGTGAAGGTTCAATTAGCAGGGTAAGAGCACAGTTTGGCTCAAAATACTGAAATGCACACAACATTATGGGTGACATACCAGAGTTCAAAAGAGGACAAATTGTTGGTGCACGTCTTGCTGGCGCATCTGTGACCAAGACAGGACGTCTTTGTGATGTATCAAGAGCCACGGTATCCATGGTAATGTCAGCATACCACCAAGAAGGACGAACCACATCCAACAGGATTAACTGTGGACGCAAGTGGAAGCTGTCTGAAAGGGATGTTCGGGTGCTAACCCAGATTGTATCCAAAAAACATAAAACCACGGCGGCCCAAATCACGGCAGAATTAAATGTGCACCTCAACTCTCCTGTTTCCACCAGAACTGTCCGTCGGGTTCAATATACACGGCCGGGCTGCTATAGCCAAACCTTTGGTCACTCATGCCAATGCCAAACATTGGTTTCAATGGTGCAAGGAGCGCAAATCTTGGACTGTGGACAATGTGAAACATGTATTGTTCTCTGATGAGTCCACCTTTACTGTTTTCCCCACATCTGGGAGAGTTACAGTGTGGAGAAGCCCCAAAGAAGCGTACCGCCCAGACTGTTGCATGCCCAGAGTGAAGCATGGAGGTGGATCAGTGATGGTTTGGGCTGCCATATCATGACATTCCCTTGGCCCAATACTTGTGCTAGATGGGCACATCACTGCCAAGGACTACCGAACCATTCTTGAGGACCATGTGCATCCAATAATTCAAACATTGTATCCTGAAGGCGGTGCCGTGTATCAGGATGACAATGCACCAATACACACAGCAAGACTGGTGAAAGATTGGTTTGATGAACATGAAAGTGGAATTGAACATCTCCCATGGCCTGCACAGTCACCAGATCTAAATATTATTGAGCCACTTTGGGGTGTTTTGGAGGAGCGAGTCAGGAAACGTTTTCCTCCACCAGTATCACGTAGTGACCTGGCCACTATCCTGCAAGAAGAATGGCTTAAAATCCCTCTGACCACTGTGCAGGACTTGTATATGTCATTCCCAAGACGAATTGACGCTGTATTGTCCGCAAAAGGAGGCCCTACACCATACTAATAAATTATTGTGGTCTAAAACCAGGTGTTTCAGTTTCATTGTCCAACCCCTGTATATATTTTTTCAAAAGCAACATTCATTGAACTCTTGGTGGAGCTATATAGCAATTATCTCAAAAATGAATTTACATAGAGTAAAACTTGTTTGATCTTTTTAATCTCTGGATTCTTTATGTCTTTGTTGAAATGATCATCTGTTCTAAAAAACTTGTCAAAAATCTATTTTTCCCAACTCTTCAAATACAGTTAGGCTGGTGTGTGGCTCATTACAAAAAAATCAAAATTTATAGACTATTCACATTTCAATCTTCAATAAAAGAGTTGGAATGCTTTCAGCACATCCACTGATGTGACAGAAGTTTTTCTTAGAGCATCTTATGATCAATTGATCACTCAG
Source organism: Girardinichthys multiradiatus (assembly GCF_021462225.1). NCBI lineage: Eukaryota > Metazoa > Chordata > Actinopteri > Cyprinodontiformes > Goodeidae > Girardinichthys > Girardinichthys multiradiatus. The sequence goes on from NC_061805.1 coordinate 15,262,122, forward strand.
TCAATAATTTTCAGAAATAAATGAAACAACATCTAGATCTACTCAAGTCCTTGTTCAAATACTACAAAGATCAACAAACATTCTCCAGATTATAGATTTAGTGTTTCGAAGGATTTTTAGAAAGGGTTAGTCTGCAGTGATATTCAATATCTTACTATCATTTGTACAGTGTGCACATTTTCTTTTGCTTCAAACATCAAAACAATATTTAATAATATACTCAAAGTCAGCATCAATGTCACATATTTCACTTGCTTAGATCCTAATCTTTGCCACTTGAGGTTTATTTGCATTTTGCATTATCACTAATTTGTACAAAAAAGTGTTTTGGTTTTCATACATTTTTAGATAAATGCTAATCCTACGGTTGCTTGCTCAAGTATGTTAGCCCACATGACAGGTGTAGAAGACCTCTGTGTCATCTTCTTGAAGAGGCCGTGGTAGACACCAGAGAACTGCAATCCAGTCCAAACTGATGTTTTGTGTTTGCTGTACTGAAAAACATGGAAAAGACAACAAAAAGCTAAAATACCAACCCTTTATTTAAACAGTTGAAAATACAACATTTATTGTTACAAAAACATCAAAGGTGTAACTCTAATGCTATTTGTATTTAATCTAATGTTATAATAGGAGCATGTTTTATCCACCGAGAATTGTGTCCACCTCTGAATAACATTATATCTTTTGTGAATGTTTAGAGTCATTAATACTTTATTACACTGAGTAGAATTAGCATTTCTTGAGATTCAACAAAAATATGCGGTGATTAATGTGCAGGCTACAGAAAAGTATCTAAAAAGAAGGTGGATGCATTATTCAGCAGAGGAGACATTGTAACGTTAGGCCTGCAGAAAGTTGCAGCCACCTCTTCTCTGAGCATATCCGTCACTTCCTGACATGTATGCAATTCTCAGCAGGCATGAAAAACTCTGCACAACACATGTTCATACAGACAACAGTATCTGTGAATAATCCGTTCTTTTAACACGCATGTTTCTCAAGCTAAAGTTACATGGTTCACGTGCCCTTATTTCGTGTTTCTTGCTAACATTAACTGGCTCAAGAGCCCGAACTGCCGAATGGCAGACAATGGTGTCCAGCTGGTTTTGATTGGCTGTCAGTGGCAGTATCAGCGCCCTAACCATCAGAATCTTCTGTTACTTATTGGGGCCCGTCTGAAAATTGAACTTCAGAAAAATGCGTGAATTTCCTTTAAAAAGATAACTATATTTTCATACCGTTTATGCTATTTCCCTTTACTTTAGATATTACAAAAAACAAAATCAGCCATAACATTATAAGCACTGTCAGGTGAAATGAATTACACTGATACTACTACAAAAATGTAAAATTTGTTTTTGGAACAGGAATGTTCTGGTCAATTATCAAAAGACTGTTGCTATTTTTCACTATTTTGTAAATTGGAACTACTAAAATAATTTATATATGGTGCACAAATTCTATGGTGTCCATTGAGCCTTACAAAATGTGCCATTTAACATTACATGTTTAAATCGCATTTATGTTAATATCACTGCAGACATGGGTTGTTTCTACTGAAAAAGTTTAAGTTACACAAACAAAGAAATGGAAGTTGTACGCGTCTATTAAATTTAACAATGCTGTGACAAATCTTGAATGCATTATGTGTACTAAAAATAATAAGTTGGAAAATATACACATAAAACTGCCAGTTTTATGTTAAGACAGTAAATTATTTTTGTGTTCAGCATAACACTCAAACTTGTAATCATGTGTTTTTGTTATGTTCAGTGAACATAAAATTTTCCTTTTTTTTAACAATAAAGAGACTATTTGTTACATGAATGTAAAAACATTCAGTTCATATCATTACACCATTTTTGTTAATCAATTCAACAAAAATGATAAAAACAAACATTCAGAGTATGTGCTATAATCTGATTAATCTTCACTTGAATTTAGTGCCTTAAACTAATTAGAGTATCTCACCTTTAAATCTTATAGTAAAACTAAAGTAAAATCCTAAATAGTTGAATTAACACAAAAAATTACGTCAACTTCACAAGGGATGCGTGTTTGTGTCAAGTGAATATAAAATATTTATGTCACTTTGACAGTCTTGAATATTTGTGTTGACATTACAGTAAAATATTATGTTATGGATGGATCGGGGTTTGAAAAAATCCAAACAATTCCTTTAGGTTTAGTATTGTTTTAAACCTTTAATAATGTCCTTTTCTCTATTTTTTAACTAGAATAATACATATTCAAAAATGGGAACAAGTAAGAAGACATGTACTATGTACTTAACGACAAAGTGTGTTAAATGCATTTGAGTGACCAATGCAGCGTCTTTCTTGTCCAAAATGATTTAATTTTTATGCATCCTCCTGCATAACTATCTAATGATATCAAAATATAAAGGTCATCTGTATGAAGACAACATGGATGACTCTTCCTTCATTTTACCTCTCTGATGCAAATGCCTTTGGGTAAAAATAAAGTCAAGAAAGCGACAGCTGGCTGCACCAAGAGCAAAAACTGATCTCTCCCATACTGAGCAGAAAGTAAGTGGGCGAAATCCTTGGATGGCTCACGACTTAAATAACAGAGTTTATTCATCTGTCAGGCTAATTAAAATTAACCACGCTGCTGTCTCAGACCAGGTTGAGTCATACAATGCTGGACAAAGAAATGGTCCCTCTTTGCTTAAATATATTTTTCACAATAGTATATCAATCATGTCCTTCCTTCCTTCCTTGCTGCCTTCCTGCTTTCCTGCCTGCCTGCCATCCATCGATCTATCCATCTATCCAACAATTCAAATTGGAAATCTTGAAAAGTTTGGTGTTTTGTCATGGAAAATGTGTAGGAAGCCTGACAGTACTTTGCAAAATCATTTATGCCCCCTAAACATTTGTCATATCACAACCACAAACTTTAATGTTTTACTGGGATTTTATGAAATAGACTAACACAAAATAGTATATACAGGTCCTTCTCAAAATATTAGCATATTGTGATAAAGTTCATTATTTTCCATAATGTCATGATGAAAATTTAACATTCATATATTTTAGATTCATTGCACACTAACTGAAATATTTCAGGATTTTTATTGTCTTAATACGGATGATTTTGGCATACAGCTCATGAAAACCCAAAATTCCTACCTCATTAGCATATTATTAAAAGGGTCTCTAAACGAGCTATGAACCTAATCATCTGAATCAACGAGTTAACTCTAAACACCTGCAAAAGATTCCTGAGGCCTTTAAAACTCCCAGCCTGGTTCATCACTCAAAACCCCAATCATGGGTAAGACTGCCGACCTGACTGCTGTCCAGAAGGCCACTATTGACACCCTCAAGCAAGAGGGTAAGACACAGAAAGAAATTTCTGAACGAAGAGGCTGTTCCCAGTGTGCTGTATCAAGGCACCTCAGTGGGAAGTCTGTGGGAAGGAAAACGTGTGGCAGAAAACGCTGCACAACGAGAAGAGGTGAAGATTGTGGAGAAGGGCCGATTCCAGACCTTGGGGGACCTGCGGAAGCAGTGGACTGAGTCTGGAGTAGAAACATCCAGACCCACTGTGCACAGGCGTGTGCAGGAAATGGGCTACAGGTGCCGCATTCCCCAGGTCAGGCCACTTTTGAACCAGAAACAGCGGCAGAAGCGCCTGACCTGGGCTACAGAGAAGCAGCACTGGACTGTTGCTCAGTGGTCCAAAGTACTTTTTTCAGATGAAAGCAAATTCTGCATGTCATTCGGAAATCAAGGTGCCAGAGTCTGGAGGAAGACTGGGGAGAAGGAAATGCCAAAAGCTGCTGGTGTTGGTCCACTGTGTTTTATCAAGGACAGGGTCAATGCAGCTAGCTATCAGGAGATTTTGGAGCACTTCATGCTTCCATCTGCTGAAACGCTTTATGGAGATGAAGATTTCATTTTTCAGCACGACCTGGCACCTGCTCACAGTGCCAAAACCACTGGTAAATGGTTTACTGACCATGGTATCACTGTGCTCAATTGGCCTGCCAACTCTCCTGACCTGAACCCCATAGAGAATCTGTGGGATATTGTGAAGAGAATGTTGAGAGACTCAAGACCCAACACTCTGGATGAGCTAAAGGACCTGTAATTGTGAAGTTTCCTAGTGTGTTACATCTTGGCCAAAGCTTTTAATTCTGGTCTCATCTGAATAAAGCACCCTTTTTCACATTTGTCGTGTCCCCTATATGACTTGTGACAAACTGCAGAAGAGACTTTTTCAGACGTTCTTTTAAAAGTGACTTTCATCCATAAAAGCAAGAGTGCTCTAACAGTTGCCCTGCTGACAGATTCTGCCACCTGAGCTGTGAATGTCTAAAGCTCCTCTAGTTAACATGAGTCTCTTGGCCTCATCTCTGATTAATGCGCTCCTTGCACAGCCTGTCAGTTTAGGTGGACGGCCAGGACTTGATGGGGTTGCAGTTGTTTCATACTCTTTGCATTTTCAAATGTCGGATGAACCATTGTTTCAAAACTTTGGGATGTCGTTTCATATCCTAAACATGCTTTAAACTTTTCCACAACTTTAACTCTGATGTCTCCCCTGTGTTCATTTATGTTCATGTGGATGTTTGCTCTCTAATGTGTTTATATTGAGATTCAATTACATACAAGCAGAGTCTATTTACCAGCTAGGTGACTTCAGTTAGTTGGATCTGATTTTATTTACAGGTATCAAAGTAAAGGTTGCTGCTGATTACAAAGCTATGCCAAGCTGTTTAGATTTCACAGTGCATTTCGTTGTGTTGGTCTTTCATATAAAATCCTAATACAGTAGACTGAGGCTTGAGAAAAACAGGTCTCTGCGGCATGAATACTTATGTACATCATTGCACAGTTAAGATTTTTACATGTGTTACCTTTATCAGTTAATATAATAATATGCCCACTCTGTACATTCAGGTTTTGTTTCATTTTAACTTATCGTTCTTTTATGTACACTCATGTTAGTATTCAAGCAAATGTGCCTCAATAGAAATCCCAGTCTTTCAGCTGAATAATGCTGGAAGCGGCCCAGTTGTATTTTCTGCATGGTTTTCATTCCATCTCTTGGCTCACAGACCCTCTATAAAAATGTGTCTTGCCAAGGGATTACAACTTACATTGATCTGTTTACAGCATTAACACAGCAACAATAGCACAAAGACATAGCTGATTGTCTATGTATTTACACTTTTGTCTGTGGCAATATGTGTGTGCATTACATACAAAAAGAAAGGCATTAGTCAGGAATTTAAACAAGAATAGCAGCGACGTGAATGGTCAGTGGTTAAATCAAAGACAGGCTTGAAATTCTCTATTGTTTTTCAAATAATGCAGTGCAATGAAAAAAGTATTTGCCCCCTTATAGATTTCTTCTGTTTAGGCTTTTTTGTCACTCTTTAATATTTCGGTGTCAGCAAAGATTACCTGAGTGAATACAAAAGATGTTTTAAAATTACTATTTGATTTATAAAGAAAATATATGGTGATCTAAACCAGCCTCTCCCTCTGTGAAAAAGCAACCCCCCATCTTGTTAAATAATAAATTATTAAAGCCATATCTGTACCTTTGGGACTCTGGCAGTAATTTCCCACCATTTCCCACCCATGAAGAAAACATGGAGCAGTGGTAAATCTTCCCAGGAGTGGGCGGCCTATCAGAACTTCTCAAAGAGGTCACTGATGAGTAATCCAGGAGTTCACAAAGGAACATAATCAAAATCTAAGCAATATATATATATATTACCTCAGTTAAGTTCAGTGTTCATGATTCAATGGTAGAAAAGAAACATGGCAAGAATGGCACCCAGGGGAAAGTCCAAGGTGAAAACCTATGTTGAAGAAAAACTCTCATCTTTGCTAAAAACATCTTGATGATCTCCAAGACTTTCTAGACAATATTCTGAAGACTAATGAGACAAAAGTGGAAGTTTTTGGAAGGTGTGTATTCTGTTACTCCTGATGAAAACCTAGCAAAGCATTGCAGAAAGAAAATCACACCATCAATAAAAAGCATGGTGGTGTTAGTGTGATTGTCTACCAGATAATGCTGAAGGAGCAATCACTTTGTGACCTTAGGCACAAGAGCACCTGGATTACACAGAAGGACAGTGACCTGTAGAACACTCAAAAGTCCACTTTTGAAAGGCTAAAAAAAACAAGATTTTGCACTGGCCTAGTCAAAAGTTAGACTTAAATCTGATCTAGATGTTCTGGTATGACTTTAAACTGTTTGCTTTGGCTTAAAATCTCTCCAGTGTGGCTTAATTAAAACCATTCATTTAACAACAGCTGGACAACATTTCACCATGGTGATGTCAAATACTGACTGTCAGTTATAGCAAATGCATGATGGCATTTGTTCTTAGATTTAGAGGGCAATTACTTTTTCATAGAGACATTTTTACCCCTAATGAATGAAATTATTCTATGAAAACTGCATTTTGTATTTACTCTGCTCATCTCTGTTAATAAAATGTGTTTATCTGAAACATAAGTATAACTATAGCAAAAAAAGAAAATTTGTAATCTTTTTTCATAGCACTATATTGTAAGGTATGCGCTTTTTTGTCGAGTTTCATCAGGTTTTTGTTCTTCAGTATGAATGCCTGAAAGACAAACCCGTAAAACAATTCTTATTGATAAATTAGTGGCAATGAACACAAATGCCAATTAAAATATGATACTTGTAAAGGAAGCACTGAAATGAAAGAAAAAAAAAAAACATCTGATCTCAGATGTGACTTCAGATGTGTGTATCTTCAGGCGATATCCTTTACTTGTAGACCTTGTGCTTGACTTGGTTTCTCCTCTGTGCTTTGCTTTTGTAGTGATTGTACAAATACTAGACAAAGACAGTTGCACAGCTTTATAAGACTTTATGAACATCACTCATAAATCTTCAGAATAACAAAGTTAACTGTTTTCAGTGTACTTCAAAAATGAATTTACTTGTTAGATGTTATTACAGGCAAAGCTTTCTTAAGGAAAGCTGTGGGTAAAACATTGAGACAGCAGGAACAAGAGCTTTGTTACTGTACGATTTCTTCTAGGTTTTTGTAGTTTATTTGGTGAAATTGGGAAATTTTGTCAAAATCAGTTCTAGTTGGAGACAACATCGGTACTGGAGTTGATGTGGATGTGCTGACTGCCCCTCTGATCTTTTGGGTTTTTTCAGTAAAGAATTTAGCAAATTCATTGCAGGCCCTGGTAGAGTGGAGTTCAGATGCTACAGTTACAGGAGGGTTTGTTAACCTGTCGACCGTGGCAAATAATGCACAAGCATTGTTAATGTTTTTGCTGATGATCTCAGAAAAGAAGGATTCCCTTGCATTTTTCAGTTGTAGGTTATATCTGTATAGTCTTTCTTTATAGATAATATAGTGAACCTGGAGTCCAGTCTTTCGCCACCTGCGTTCAGCTTTTCGACACTCCTTTTTTTCACTTCTGACTGGTGGAGCACTTCTACACGAAGACATTTTCTTCCCAGAAACAACTTGCACTTTAATTGGAGCAATTGAATCAATGTTGTCTGAGATTTTAGAATGAAAGTTATCTACCAGCTCATCTACAGTGTTACAGGGCAAAGTGGAGGTAGAAGAGTAAATCTGGTTAAAGGTTTCAGCAGCACCGTCCTTAAAGATGCGTTTTCTTATCATGTCTCTTTGGCTAACTGAGCTATTGGAGATGATGCTTTCAAAAATAGCAGAAAAGTGGTCAGATAGAGCAACATCAGTTACAGACACCTTGGAAATGTTTAGACCTTTAGTGATGATCAAGTCCAAAATATGTCCCTGTTTGTGCGTTTGTTGTTTAACATGTTGAGTCAAACCAAAATTTCTAAGAGTGTCACATAGATCTATTGCATTTCTGTCTTCAGGATTGTCCATGTGAATGTTGAAGTCTCCCACAATAATTAAACAGTCATAATCAACACATATCACAGATAAAAGCTCATTAAAATCACTGATAAAGTTTGTTTTGGACTTAGGAGGCCTGTAAATATTCAAGAACATGGTTCGGACCAGGCTCTTTACCCGGAGAGCCAAATATTCAAAAGAGTGAAATTTTCCCAGAAATACTTTTTTACACTCTAATAAATCTTTAAACAAAGTGCCCCCCCCCCCCCCCCCCCCCCTCCACCTTTTCTTTACTGTCTGCTCTCACAAAGAAAATTGTAGTTTGGAGGCGTCGCCTCTATCAGAATGGGAGCTTCATTAAATTCATGTAACCATGTTTCTGTTAAAAACATAACATCAAGATCGTGGTCAGTAATGAAGTCATTGATTAAAAATGATTTTCCTGACAGAGATCTAATGTTCAGTAAAGCCAGTTTATATTACTTAGTTGCTGATATTAACTCTGTCTGGTTGTACCTGACAGTTTATGGCTTTTTTTGATTGTTTATTAGTGTCTCTTATCCTTTTGGCTTTCTTCTTTCTGTCATGTATAAGCACAGAGATTTTACAACTATCTCCTATTAGGGGCCCAAGTCTTTCCCGGACATGCTCATTTCTGATAGCGTTACCACTGGGGCCCAGACTGTATCACAGAGAAGTGATTTGAAGGTCCTGATTAGGAGGAGATAGATTAGGAGGTGGTGGAGGTCTGTGGCATTTGGAAGATGTTGGTTTAGTAGCAGGGCCTCGGCCACGGGGGGTGTTGAATGGAGAAGATGTCAGAGCCATTTGGGTCCTGATTTTAAGACCTCCTTTCATGTTATCAGAATCCAGTAAAGCAAAAAGCGGGCTCAGTGGGGAGATGGGAGAGTTCTGTGCGGTCTGGGTCGGGGTGTGGGGTGAGGTTGGATAATGTCCACCTCTCCTGTGGATTTTGACGGGGAGACCTTTTGTGATGACCTCTCTTTCTCAGCCAACTGACTGATTGTTTCTGCTGGAGCTGTTGGAGGCAGCGTTATCATTGTTGTTGATACTCCATGTTCTCTGCTGAAGGTTGAAGCTGCTGGCAGATTATTTAATGAATAGAACAGATTAGATGTGAGACGTCTGGCTCCCGGCTTGTTCAAACAGAAACCATCTTGCTTGAAGAGTTGTTCCCAAAAAATATTAAAATTGTCAATGAAGTTCACAGATGTGGTGGCACATGTTTTTTTCAACCACTTATTAATCATCAGAAGTCTGGAAAAAACCTCATCTCCACAGAAAATCGGTGCAAAGGGTCCACTGAGAAACACCTTGATATTGAGACCTCCAACAATATTCAGAAGATGAGTGAAATCCTCCTTCAATCCTTCCGATTTTTTCTTATCTACGTCATCCATGGCTCCACAGTGTATAATAAGGTTTTCTAGAGACGGGCGCTTTTCTGTGATTGCAAGAATATTCTCTGAGATATCGGAGACCACGTTACTGGTACCAGTCATAACTTCTGTGTTTTTCTTGTTGCAGAAGTTTTTAATCCCATCCACAGCTATCTTGCCCACTATTATGGTTCTTGGTCCGGTGGGGCTCTTTTTCTCTGGCAGCTTAGGAGAAGACTGTTTAGAGTGAAGGTTGTTCTCAAACCTTTTATTGTTCTCAGAAGATGGATAATTTTCCTGGTTTTCATTCTGTAGTGGAGCAAATCTGTTTTGGAGGGGAATTCCATTATTTTCCAGCTGTCTCACATCAGTTGTTGTGACAGCAGCTTGCTGTTGAAGTCTCCTTTTCCCAGGGGAAACGAGGGCATTTCTCTGTAATTCTGACCATTCTAATTTATTTAATTGCTGAGATCTTCCAGTGAGTCATCTACCTTGATTTTTTGAGCATGCCCCTAAAACATGCCAGGGGGGTCTGCTGGCAGGTTTATTCTCAGTGTTCTGATTGCCGGCATATTCACCTCCCCATTCACTTCTAGTCGATGGATTTTCATCTCCAAAACAGCCAATTTCTGTAAAAGTTTGTGCTGATTAGCTGGCGTCAACTTGTCCTTCTTTTGAGTTCAATTATAAAAACATCAAAATCCTTTAGAAAAATAAATAAATAAATAAATAATAATCCTTGGGAGTTGCTGGTAAGAAGTAGTTTTAGTCCAATATTTCCGTAATTTTGGCTAAGAGATAAAAAGTTAGGCGTAAAAGAAAGTAAGCAAGCAGGGAGCTTAGGACAAAAGCGTCTGAACAGGCAGAGGGGCGGAAGTAGAAGACTCTGAGGTGTCCTTCATAAGTAAAACATAAGGCAGCAGGAGTAGACTCACAATCTCAGGCCATTAAGAGGCACTGCTTTACAGTAAATGTATCATGCATGAGCCTCTGGGTTTCTCAGCGTCTGACAACAACAACCCTTGGCTTACATGCTGCTGGAGCTGCAATAAATTGCACGTTGTGGAGAACCCAACAGTTGACACTGCAAATTGCTTCCATGGCACACTTCACAATTGTTGATTGAATGTAATTAGTTTTCCTTCTCAACAGTGAAGAGATTGTTTTCTTTTACTCTGCTCTGGGCACAAATGATTTGAATGAGTTTTGCATGCATGTTTGAAAGCAGAAAGCACCGAAGATGATGTGGGTATGTTTTAGCATATTTTGCTGTATATTTAAAATCCTGACACAAAAGCAACTTGATTGTCAATATTATTGCACTGCTGCGGTGACCGAAATCTCAACTTCTTTTAGTGATTCTATCCTCCACAAACTACAAAACCTGAAGCTGTCTCCTTAGATGAATAATGCATGGGCTGTTGCTGACAACATACTGGGTTTGAGTGCATTCCTCTTGTCTTATCATGGTGACTTTTCAGGTTCTAAGCACTACTTTCTTTCTGACTCCTTTGCCTAGGAGAATGAACTTCAAGAATTCCTGCAGGAGAACAAGCACTTGAATCTTCAGTGGTTCAACAGTCACAAAGCATCTGACTATGAAAAGGTAAGAGGTGAAAAGGCTTTGTAGAGGGCTTCGCCTTACCTAAAGACATCTTCACACAGCTTTTAGCTTGGCACTTAGTTCTCAGTGTTTTTTCCTTCATATATCATGACATTCCTCTCTTCACTTTGATGCTGTGTGGAGACCTTCCGGGTCTTATTGTAACTATAGCTATATATTGATGCAGAGTCTAAATAGTTTAGCAAACAGAAAGCCCCAGGCCCTTTCTATGAATTGAAAGGCAATTGTTTGAAGTAGCTTACAGGCAGGTGGTTGCTACTAGGGTTAAATGTTATTTTATTCGGACGTGGATTACTCTGGGAGCAACACTCATATCAGGCTGATATTAAAGAAAACATTATACAGTACAGATCAGGTCTTGTTCTTTGCCAACATTTTTTCAGTCTGATTCCTATGGTCTCTGAAGGTAGGAAAGGTCCTGCTCACAGTAGCCCTGCTTTCACTGAACCTGGTATAATTTGGCTTTGGTTTTATTGGTGGGTTTATTTGCACCAGTTGGTTTGTACTGTGTTGTGGCCTACTGCTTAAGCAGACTTACTAGTCTGTGTTTCGATTTGTTAGTGTTTGTACAGTTTCTATCCTTGAGAAATCATTAGTCATTCATGGCTTTTCTGTGGAAGGAAATTTGCCACATTATAGCTGTAGGATCTAATCAGCTCAGTGTTTATTAAGGACCATTAAAAGTGCTGACTGAAAATACCGCCTCCTTAGAAAGAATGCAAACAGTGCCTTTAAGAATTTGTGGAAACATTTTTGTCCAGTTTCTTTCTCCCAATTTTAATGGCAAGATTTTGCATGGTTTGAGTTAGTGTAAAGCTTCTCTTTTTTTAATAAAAGAAAAATCTAGAATGTGTGGTGTGGATTTGTATTTATTCGCCTTTGCCCTGATATCCCAAAAACAATCCAGTGCAGCCTATTGCCTTCACCAGTCCCCTAATTGCTAAATGGAGTCCATCTGTGTGTTATTTATTCTTGGGATAAATCCAGCTGTTCTGTGAAGGCCTCAAAGTTTTGTTAGAGGACATTAGAGAACAAACAGCATCATGAACACCAAGGAACACAACAGATAGGTCAGGGAGGATGTTGTGGAGACGTTTAAAGCAGGGTTAGGTCATAAAACAATATCTCAAGCTTATCTCATGGAGCACTGTTCAGTCTATCATTCAAAAGTAGAAAGAGTATGGCACTACTCCAAAACTATTAGTACGTAGAATTTCACCTAACCTGACAGTCTGGACAAGAAGAGCTTTAATCAGTAATGCAGCCAAGAAGGCTGTTTTAAAAAGAAGTTATTGTTTTTGTTTTATGCTGGTTTTGCACTGTCCAAAACACCACATCTAACTAAAAATGTGTGTCAAGATTTGAAAGCTGCTGTTCACAGATGCTCTTTAATTGCTAATTTAACAAGCTTTAGCTCCTATGAAAAAAAGAATTGGCTATCTTATCAGTTTCTCAGTGTGCAAAGCTAGAAGAGACATGCACCAAAAGACTTGTAATTGGAGTGAAGGGTATTTCTATAAAGGTATTACTCAAGGGGGTTGAATAGATCCAAACTATACTTTTCAGACTATTATTTGTAAACAACAACTACTACTTTGTAAAAGACTACTACTAGTACTCCACTACTTTGTGTTGGTTAATGAAAATTAAGATTGTAAAAATTTAAAATAATGAAAAGTGGGGTATGAGTAAGTTTCCAAGGCACTGTAACACCCTTTTTGATCTCACTAGTGACTGTGGGATTAATTGCAACAACTAAAAAAATATTTCTATCATTTGCAGGAGCTCAATCTTATGCAGCACATCGTGTATGTGTGTGTGTTTGTGTGTGTGTGTGTGTGTGTACATATGAAATATGTAGAAACCCTGATAGAAATATAGAGAGTGATGAATCAGGGCTTTTGTCTGCCAGAGGACAGATTTTGTCATTATCGTTACATTTTAGCCAAGCTTGATAAGGTCATAAAACAATACAGACGTGAAGATGAGATGTCTAATCCGGTTGCGAGTTATTTGCAAAATGAAAAGCTTGTCAAAAAGAAGAGGGGTGCATTAACTAATTATCAGTTATCTAATTTATACTGCCACTGTAATAGGTTCTTAACTGCTGACAAATGTCGTGGGGTGCATATCCCTGAGAACAAAGCAAGTGTTTTTAGGCTGAAGGAGAAACTTCTCAGCAGATCATGTAATGTGATTGTCATTTCAACCCCTTCACCATTTTGTATCTTTGCATGTTTGGTTGTTTTCTGACATGAAAAAATACTACCAGGGATCAGAACCAAATAAATGGAGATTGGATTTAATGCAGAGATTTAGGAAAATGATATACAATTATACCATATGTGAGATTTGAGTGTTTTTATGCCTACTTATCTCTCAAATTCATAAAACAAAATGTTGATTACAAAGGAAAATAAACTCATATGCAATGGGTTAAGTACATTGATGGAAAATTATTTGTTCACGTTTGAAATTAAAGAAAGAAATTAAATGACAATGCAATGATATGAAATGAGATGAAGGCTTGGCAAAATAATGAATTGCTCCAAAACCGTTCGGGAAACCTTAACTTGTGATTTAGAGCAAGAATATAACATATTTTGCTTGTGGAATTTCAAACTTCATCTGCCTTGGTTCTTTACCCGTCCCATATGAACAGGTGAAAACAGAGTATGCCCAGCTCAAAGAGAGGCTTGGTGTTGTGACGCAGGAGAGAGATTTAGCCCTGTGGGAGAAGAACCAGCTCCAAGGCAAACTGGAGAACCTAGAGCAGGTGCTCAAGGTAAGAAAACACGACCCGAGTGATGCCTTTATCTATCAATTCTATGTCCACTTCTAGATCTAGTAGTCCCTTCATCCTGAGATTCTAATTTGGGTGTTTTTATAGAACCTAGCTCTTTTCCAGCGCCTCCTCTCCTACCTGTACCACTCTGCCTGTAGGAGAGGAGGTGCTCTTTAGTTTCTAATGTCCTCGACATGTCTGTTGCCTTCCAGTTTCGTGTTGGGAGGTCTGATCTGGAGCTGTGAAAGAGTACAAGTTGGGAGCAGTCTGCCCTCTTTCCTTGCCTATATCACTCTTATGTTGTCCAACTTCACTGGCTTCCTTCCCCCCATCCCCTCTTCCCCCTGCTAGATTTCTAAGGTATCACTGCTATGGCCACCTGTTTGGGAGCAGATCGAGTTATTCCTGTACTGAATGTTTTTTTGTCAGTGGCTGTGCTTTTGTCTCTTTATCGGTGCGATTTTTATCAGACGTACAAACAATCACGTGGCTATAACAACACAGCACTGTGGAATGTGATTTATGCATGAGGCAGGATGAAGAGATTGGCTTTATGATGAGAGAGGGAGGAAGAAGAAAGAGAAAGCCTGGGTCACCATTCACGATATTTAATGTCACCCACAAGTTTGATGACTTTACCTATTTTAGAACTTAATTTTCACTAGCATGAAAATGTCATTTGCTTCTTTCACCTTAGCGTGTCAACAATTTACACATTTTGGAAGTAGTGATGCGACTAGATGTAACAGGCATCCTGTGTTATAAAGAACCTAGCATTCAGTCCCTTCTGTGTATGGCTTCTTTGACTGAAATGGATGATCACAGGCAAGTGAGCGCGGTACTGAGTTTGCTCACCCTTTTAATGTCACATAAAACCCTCAAGATTGATTATTTAAAGACAACATCTCTGAGGACAACTTTTAAAGACTCCCTTTAACCAGACTTTAAATAGTTATTGTGATAAATAGAGGGGGCAGCAAACCTACAGGTTTACGTATTTGTAATACCTTACAAGTGTATTTATGCCCCTTGAACCTTGTCACATTTTGTCATGTTACAACCACACATTTCATTGAGCTTTATTAACATAATAGGTGATAGACTAACACAAATGAGTGCATAACAGTGAGGTGGAAGATAAAGGTGAATTGAAAGCATTGCGTGCATATTTATTTAGCTGCCTTTACTCCAGTGCCATAAAATATAGTCCAACCCAATGTCTTCAGAAGTCATCTAATTAACAAAATAACTGCTCCTGTTCTGTGAAGGCCTCAGGATCAGGATTAAGTTATAAATCAGTATCCCAAGCTCTAAACATTTCATGGGACACTTTAATTCATCATACAACAGTGAAACATGTATGTCACCAGTGGAAACCTATCAAAACATGGCCACACACCTAAACTGACCAAAGTCAAGCAAGGAGACCCTTAGACAAAGATGCAGCCCACTGGCCAATTCTAGCAGTTTGCCACAAGCTAGAGACACAACAAGATGCTCTGGTCAGATGAGACCAGACCTGCGCTTCTGGTCTCAAAGAACAGCACTAAGTGTGATAGAAAGCAAAGAACATTACCCTAAGCACATCATCCACATTGTGAAACATGCAGGTGGCAGCATTATGCTGTGGCAAGGCGTCTCTTTAGCAAGGACAGAAAAACTGGTAAATAAATGAGGAGGAAACCTGGGTGTAAATTATTCTCAGTATATATACAGTTGTTCTCTGAAGGCTCTTGTGGAAAAGAATGTCTCAGTAAACAAACTGGAAGGTGAACATACCCAGTCTCAATTCTTTTGCAGCCTCTAATGGATTTTCTTACAGGATTGCACAGTATTTAGCTCAAACCATCTTCCCATTAACTCCAATAAGCTACCCTGTCCCTCCTGAAGAATAATATTCCCCACCATAATTCTGCCACTCCCATGTTCCTTTGTAGTAATGTTGTTCTCAGGTTGATATACAGTTTTGGTTTTCCACTGCTCACATAGACCACAACATTTTGGTCTGATTTAATCAGAGCATGTATTGAGCAATCTTTAAACCGAACTTCCTATGATTTTATTTAAACAATGGCTTTACTTCTTGTGATTCTTAGGGCCAGATTGTGGACACATGGCATGACCATTAGTTCTCCTATTAAAAGATTCTCTCATCTGTTCTTGTTTCCTGATATGTTTCTTGGTCTTCATGATGCAGTTTGACCTCTAATGTTTTCTAAAAATCCTGTGAGACCTTCATATACAGGTCCTTCTCAAAATATTAGCATATTGTGATAAAGATCATTATTTTCCATAATGTAATGATGAAAATTTAACATTCATATATTTTAGATTTATTGCACACTAACTGAAATATTTCAGGTCTTTTATTGTCTTAATACGGATGATTTTGGCATACAGCTCATGAAAACCCAAAATTCCTATCTCACAAAAGAAGCATATCATTAAAAGGGTCTCTAAACGAGCTATGAACCTAATCATCTGAATCAACGAGTTAACTCTAAACACCTGCAAAAGATTCCTGAGGCCTTTAAAACTCCCAGCCTGGTTCATCACTCAAAACCCCAATCATGGGTAAGACTGCCGACTTGACTGCTGTCCAGAAGGCCACTATTGACACCCTCAAGCAAGAGGGTAAGACACAGAAAGAAATTTCTGAACGAATAGGCTGTTCCCAGAGTGCTGTATCAAGGCACCTCAGTGGGAAGTCTGTGGGAAGGAAAAAGTGTGGCAGAAAACGCTGCACAACGAGAAGAGGTGACCGGACCCTGAGGAAGATTGTGGAGAAGGGCCAATTCCAGACTTTGGGGAACTGCGGAAGCAGTAGACTGAGTCTGGAGTAGAAACATCCAGAGCCACCGTGCACAGGCGTGTGCAGGAAATGGGCTACAGGTGCCGCATTCCCCAGGTCAAGCCACTTTTGAACCAGAAACAGCGGCAGAAGCGTCTGACCTGGGCTACAGAGAAGCAGCACTGGACTGTTGCTCAGTGGTCCAAAGTACTTTTTTCGGATGAAAGCAAATTCTGCATGTCATTCGGAAATCAAGGTGCCAGAGTCTGGAGGAAGACTGGGGAGAAGGAAATGCCAAAATGCCAGAAGTCCAGTGTCAAGTACCCACAGTCAGTGATGGTCTGGGGTGCCGTCTCAGCTGCTGGTATTGGTCCACTGTGTTTTATCAAAGGCAGGGTCAATGCAGCTAGCTATCAGGAGATTTTGGAGCACTTCATGCTTCCATCTGCTGAAAAGCTTTATGGAGATGAAGATTTCATTTTTCAGCACGACCTGGCACCTGCTCACTGCCAAAACCACTGGTAAATGGTTTACTGACCATGGTATCACTGTGCTCAATTGGCCTGCCAACTCTCCTGACCTGAACCCCATAGAGAATCTGTGGGTTATTGTGAAGAGAACGTTGAGAGACTCAAGACCCAACACTCTGGATGAGCTAAAGGCCGCTATCGAAGCATCCTGGGCCTCCATAAGACCTCAGCAGTGCCACAGGCTGATTGCCTCCATGCCACGCCGCATTGAAGCAGTCATTTCTGCAAAAGGATTCCCGACCAAGTATTGAGTGCATAACTGTACATGATTATTTGAAGGTTGACGTTTTTTGTATTAAAAACACTTTTCTTTTATTGGTCGGATGAAATATGCTAATTTTCTGAGATAGGAATTTTGGGTTTTCATGAGCTGTATGCCAAAATCATCCGTATTAAGATAATAAAAGACCTGAAATATTTCAGTTAGTGTGCAATGAATCTAAAATATATGAATGTTAAATTTTCATCATTACATTATGGAAAATAATAAACTTTATCACAATATGCTAATATTTTGAGAAGGACCAGTAGGAACTGGATTATTTCAGAACTTAAATTAAAGGCAGGTCAACCCTATTTACTGCTATTACTTAATATTCAGGTGATATCTGAAGGCATTTTATTATACTGGATTTTATTTAGGGAGAAGAGATTAATGGGGGCTACACATTTATGAATGCTACACTTTTCAGATATGATTTAAAAATGTTTAAAAAAGCACAATTACCTTCCTCTTCAGTTATGCAGTATTTTTTTACTGATACAATGAAGTCAGTGATTGTAAGGTGACAAAATGTGAAAAAGTTTAAAGAGTGTGAATATTTTTGCAAGACAATATTTTCTTGTTGTTTGAAAAGCAAAGCATCCCTAGTCTTCATTTATAACTTAAATTCATTTAGATTTATTCTGTTGATCATTTGACACAATGATCTTCTCCCATGGTATGTTTTTTAAAGCAAAGTTTAAGTCTTGTATTTTCAAAGATTTAGGCATTAGCACCCGACCTCTGATCCCAAGCTCTTATTATTCCCTTGTTAACCACTTAATTTTCTTGAATTAAGGAGTTGAAGATTTGAGATGCTTTTTTTTTTTTTACTGGAAGAATGTCACAGGATTTTAGTTCCACTAATAGCACCCCTCTCTACTCTCCCTCCTCCTTCAATCTTCTCCTTCTGGCTCTCCATCCCTACATCCTTTGTGGATAGCATATGCGTGAGGCTGCAGAGCGAAGGCAGCAACTAGAGTTGGAGCATGAGCAGGCCTTGGCTGTACTCAATGCAAAACAGCAGGAGATTGACCTTCTTCAGAAGGTAAGGAAAGTCTGATTGTGTAAAACTCACAGCACCAGAGGGCTGGGCTTTTTTGTTTACTCTGATTTTAGCATGTGTTATAGGTCAAAGAGCATTTTAGCGAACATCAAGTGGAATATATATTGTCCAATAAAGGTATAAATTCACTGAAATACTCACTCTTCAGCTGTGTATCTCCAAACTCTGAATTTGTGACATTTCAGAAACAGTCCTCCTGTTTGTTATAGGCAAGCTCAATGGTCATTTGTAACATAAAGTAGATATGACACAAAATAATAAAGCAAAAAGCCTTTCTCAGCCATTTGATGGTAGAGCTTTCTCTTCTGTGCACTGGAGCTGACTGTAATGTCAAAGCGAACCCAGCAGTCGCTGAGATTGCTGATGGTGTGAAAGTGATTGGAATTGTCACCAGTGCCATCTCTAAAAAAACAGTTTGTAGCACAGTGTTGCTGTGGCTGTAGCACCCAACTTCACAGTCAGCTTTTTACAGGCTGTGGCTCTCAGCTTTTTTTTTCTCTCATTAACAGACAGTCATTACAGCCTTATCTTCCTTCAGACCCTGGCTGCTCTCTATGTTCTTCTAAACTGATGGACTGCAAAAGAGATTTATTGTACTGTAAGGTCCACACATGCTCTCATAGTCATGTGGGACAGATGTTTGTAGATCCCGCAAGAGAAATGCCATATACTGGGGTTGGACAATGAAACTGAAACACCTGGTTTTAGACCACAATATTTTATTAGTATGGTGTAGGGCCTCCTTTTGTGGCCAATACAGCGTCAATTCGTCTTGGGAATGACATATACAAGTCCTGCACAGTGGTCAGAGGGATTTTAAGCCATTCTTCTTGCAGGATAGTGGCCAGGTCACTATGTGATACTGGTGGAGGAAAACGTTTCCTGACTCGCTCCTCCAAAACACCCCAAAGTGGCTCAATAATATTTAGATCTGGTGACTGTGCAGGCCATGGGAGATTTTCAACTTCACTTTCATGTTCATCAAACCAATCTTTCACCAGTCTTGCTGTGTGTATTGGTGCATTGTCATCCTGATACACGGCACCGCCTTCAGGATACATTGTTTGAACCATTGGATGCACATGGTCCTCAAGAATGGTTCGGTAGTCCTTGGCAGTGACGCGCCCATCTAGCACAAGTATTGGGCCAAGGGAATGCCATGATATGGCAGCCCAAACCATCACTGATCCACCCCCATGCTTCACTCTGGGCATGCAACAGTCTGGGTGGTACGCTTCTTTGGGGCTTCTCCACACCGTAACTCTCCCGGATGTGGGGAAAACAGTAAAGGTGGACTCATCAGAGAACAATACATGTTTCACATTGTCCACAGCACAAGATTTGCACTCCTTGCACCATTGAAACCGACGTTTGGCATTGGCATGAGTGACCAAAGGTTTGGCTATAGCAGCCCGGCCGTGTATATTGACCCTGTGGAGCTCCCGACGGACAGTTCTGGTGGAAACAGGAGAGTTGAGGTGCACATTTAATTCTGCCATGATTTGGGCAGCTGTGGTTTTATGTTTTTTGGATACAATCCGTGTTAGCACCCGAACATCCCTTTCAGACAGCTTCCTCTTGCGTCCTCAGTTAATCCTGTTGGATGTGGTTCGTCCTTCTTGGTGGTATGCTGACATTACCCTGGATACCGTGGTTCTTAATACATCACAAAGACTTGCTGTCTTGGTCACAGATGCGCCAGCAAGACGTGCACCAACAATTTGTCCTCTTTTGAACTCTGGTATGTCACCCATAATGTTGTGTGCATTTCAATATTTTGAGCAAAACTGTGCTCTTACCCTGCTAATTGAACCTTCACACTCTGCTCTTACCAGTGCAATGTGCAATCAATGAAGACTGGCTACCAGGCTGGTCCAATTTAGCCATGAAACCTCCCACACTAAAATGACAGGTGTTTCAGTTTCATTGTCCAACCCCTTATGCTGGTTCTTCAACTGCACAGTGGTTTATATTATGTAAAGCTCATTCCATTTGCATGCACTACAGAAGTGTTGTTAATTACTAATGAAAAAATGATGTTCGATTGAATTAAAATTATGCCCTAGAAAATGCAAAGCAATTATTTTAAATTACTCCACATGCTCAATGTTGATACAGCAATCTTTTAAAGTAAGTAATTGTCCATTAACAAATGGAATACAACAAACAATAAAAAAAAAACACTAAGCAGCACATTAAACATATGTCAACAATCTATAAACATATGTCATAATGTATTTAATGTGAATGAAGAGCTGCATTTAGCGCTGTTTCTGTTTCTGTTAGAAAGAAACCAAATATTAAAAAAAGATTGGTTATTGGAATTATATTGTTGTTGAATGATGCTAGTAGTTTCAAACACAGTTGGTGTTATGTCACCAGCATTTCTCAAATTTATAAATTATATTATTAATTGTACTGTGTCTTGTAAAATTTCCATACCCCATAAATATTTTGTCTTTTTACAATCGCGAGCTACATTTTATTGGGCTTTTTGTGATAGGCCAACACAAAATAGTGCATAATTGGGAAGTGGAAGAAAAAAAATTTTTTTTTTTTTTTTCCTTATAAAAAATGAAAAATGTAGGGTGTGCATTTGTAGTCAGCCCTCCTGAGTGAATGCTTTGTAGAACCACCTTCTGCTGCAGTTACAGCTGCAAGTCCTTTGGTAGATTCCTGTACCAATTTTTATCCATTCATATAAGCATTTTGTGTTGTCAAATATTTTGGAAACTGTCACGGTTCTGCACGGAAGTGCGGGTATTGGGACAGGGCCTCTGTCACGGTTTACTTGGAATTGGACCCAGAATGCAGACGAGCAGGCAGCGTGATGGTAAGTGAAAAAGATTTAATAACGAAAACTCACTCACTACAGGAGGCAGGAACAAAACAAACGGGCAGGCAAGACAGGCATGGCATGATCAAAAAATAAGACTTGAGCATCAAACTTGACATGAGCATAAGAGTGAAAGATGTTTCCACGAAGACTAACAGAACAGGTGTGAATATATGGCGTGAAAACCAGGTGGAGTAAGGAGACAGATTAACTTGAAGCAGGTTAACGGAATAAACTTAACAGAACAAAACGTGACTGGAGCAAAACAGAGACTCTTGAACACAAACTAGAAAAACATGAAGCATAACCAGATCCGAAAAACCAAACTTGACAAAACATGAACAAGACGACAAAACAAAAGCATGACCAGGAAAATAAACAGAAACATGATTCAAAACTTGAACAGTGAAAAACATGGCGAACCCTCAGAGGCTGAAGCAGAGCCTGGCGAACCCTCAGAGGCTGAAGCAGAGCCTGGCGAACCCTCAGCTCTGGGTTCAAAAGCCAGAACGAGGACAAAACGTTCCTTAAACTCCTGCAGACTAGGAACAGGAGCTGAGGCATCGGCCGGACCCTCAGTGACGTGAGCAGAGTCTGAGGCGTCACCGAGACCCTCAGTGGCGTGAGCAGAGTCTGAGGCGTCACCGAGACCCTCAGTGGCGTGAGCAGAGTCTGAGGCGTCACCGAGACCCTCAGTGGCGTGAGCAGAGTCTGAGGCGTCACCGAGACCCTCAGTGGCGTGAGCAGAGGCGTCGCCGGGGCCCCTGATGACTTGAGCCGGGGCGTCCCTCTTACGACGTCTTCTGCGCTGTGTGGAGGGGGTTGAGGCTGACTTAGGGTCAGGCTGTGGTGTGACTGGCCTGGAGTCAGGCTGAGGCTGTGGTGTGTCAGGCTGTGGAGTGTCAGACTTTGGACCTGACGTGGGCTGCTCTACAGCAGCAGCTCCCTGGAGTCCTGACGTGGGCTGCTCTGCAGCAGCAGCAGCTCCCTGGAGATTTGACATGGGCTGCTCTGCCGCAGCAGCAGCTCCCTGGAGTCCTGACGTGGGCTGCTCTGCAGCAGCAGCAGCTCCCTGGAGTCCTGACGTGGGCTGCTCTGCAGCAGCTTCCTGGAGACTTGACGTGGATGAAGGAGGATGGCAGTAAAACAACCTTACTGCCGCTTCATACTCCATCTAAATCTGCTTTATCCTCTCCATCAGCTCAGGAGAGGAATATAGGAGACCTGTCGTCCTGAGGATCTTGATTTGGCGTGCCATGAACCTCAAGCGCTGCTCCAGCTCGGCAGGTGTTGCCCCAGAACACCGGGCTGGAGCGAGCGCAGACGGCATGAGCGGAGGTGCAGCGAGCCTGGGAGACATTGCTGTGGCAGACGAAGATGCGGGCTTACTTGCTGCAGCCGTCTCGTAGGCTGGCTGGAAAACCACCTCCTCGCCAGCCGAACGGCTAGGAACAGCTGCACGTCGGCGTTTCTTGCGGCGGGAGGAGGACGTGGGCCTCACTGCCGGACCAGAGTGCACAACCAGGGCAGGAGGCGGAGAACGGCGATGAAGGGGACCTGTCCCCGGAACTGGAATCGCCAACATGGATCCTTCATAAGCCGACGGCGGCACAGACAGCCCCGCAGAACCGCGCAACGACTTCTCCGCCTCCCGAGACAGTAAGGCAAAGAGGCCAATGGAGCCAGCCCGATGCTCATCCGCTAGGTCCATGTGTGGCGGAAACATACTAGGCCCTGTCCCAATACCCACACTACACCCTCTATGAAGTGTTTACTTTGTAGAAGTGCATGTAAGGGACACAAGGGTGGAAGTGCGGGTATTGGGACAGGGCCTCTGTCACGGTTTACTTGGAATTGGACCCAGAATGCAGACGAGCAGACAGCGTGATGGTAAGTGAAAAAGATTTAATAACGAAAACTCACTCACTACAGGAGGCAGGAACAAAACAAACGGACAGGCATGGCATGATCAAAAAATAAGACTTGAGCATCAAACTTGACATAAGAGTGAAAGATGTTTCCCCGAAGACTAAACAGAACAGGTGTGAATATATGGCGTGAAAACCAAGTGGAGTAAGGAGACAGATTAACTTGAAGCAGGTGAACTGAATAAACTTAATTAACAGAACAAAACGTGACTGGAGCAAAACACTCTTGAACCCCAACCAGAAAAACATGAAGCAAAAGCATAACCAGATCCGAAAACCAAACTTGACAAAACATGAACAAGACGACAAAACAAAAGCATGACCAGGAAAATAAACAGAAACATGATTCAAAACTTGAATAGTGAAAAACATAAGGAAAAAAACCTGAAACCAAAAACCAAACAACCCTACATCATGACAGAAACATTTGGATTTATGCTGGGCCGCACAGTGGCGCAGTTGGTAGCATTGTTGCCTTGCAGCAAGAAGGTCCTGGGTTCAATTCCCAGCCAGAGGTCTTTCTGCATGGACTTTGCATGTTCTCCCTGTGCATGCATGGGTTCTCACCAGGTATTCCAGCTTCCTCCCACAGTCCAAAGACATGCCTGTTAGGTTAATTGGTCACTCTAAATTGCCCTTGGGTGTATGAATGAGTGTGTCCATGGTTGTTTGTGTGTTGCCCTGCGATGGACTGGCAACCTGTCCAGGGTGTACACCACCTCTCACCCATAGACTGCTGGAGATAGGCACCAGCTTCCCTGCAACCCACTATGGAATAAGTGGCAGAAAATGACCGACTGACTGGATTTGACTGGGCCAATTTGACACATTGAAATTATCTAGCTCTGGCTCTATGTTTAGGGGTGTTGCGATGATAGTCTTATTTCAATGACACGCTGTACTTAGGTCCTTCTATTTTCCATCAACTCTGACCAGAAATAATAATCACCAAAGCATGATGCAACCACCACCATATTTCAAGTGTGTTTAGAGTGATGCTCTTAGCGTTTCGCTTACAGACTAAAACTTTCAGTTTGCTTTAATCTGACCAAAGCACCTTCTCCCACATGTTTGGGGTGTTGAATTAAACAGAACACCTTAATATGTCAAAGAATGGGACATTGTTGTACAACATAATTCTCCACGACTTCTGTCTGACCTGCCTGATGTGCTCCTTGGTCTCCATGCTGTTTGTTTAGTAATGTTCTCTAAAAAACCTCAGAGGCCTTTACAGAACAGTTGGATTTATACTGAGATTAATTTACACATATGGGGCCTTTATTTACTTATTGAGTGATTTCTGAAGCCAACTGATTGTGTTGGATTTTATTTAGGGCTATCACAGTAAAAGGGCCTAAATATAAATGCACACCACACTTTTCATATTTTATTTGTAAAACATGTGGAAAATCATGTATCCACATCAAAAAATGTCAGTGCTTCGTGTTGGTTTGTCCTATAAAATCTTAATAAATTACATTTAATCTTTCAAGGTGTATGACTATTTATGCGAGGGCAGTGTCTCTTCACTGTTTTGGAGACACAGACTTAAAACAAGGACTTTAGAAATCTCAATGTAAAATGTGAAAAAGGACAGTCACAGTATTTAAGAAAGATCTGAACAACAAATCATAAAATGAATTACTAATTCATTTTCCTGTAGTTTTTGTGCCTTTAAAATATCTCTATTCTGTTTGTAAAAGCCTTTCTCTGGTTTAACTGGCATTAAATAGCAATAAAGAGTGCTACATGAGTGAACTGCCCCCTGTGTTTCCCAGGCTCAGGTTGAGGCTAAAAAGGAACATGAAGGCGCTGTCCATCTGTTAGAGGTGAGCGTCTGGACACGGGGGTGGGGGTTGGCTGTCTGTTTTTGTGTGGGTGCTGCATGAGAATGTATCTCTATGAGATCAGGCTGTAATTTTCTGATCTTACTTTTAAAACCCTTGAAAGTCATGTGCTATTTCTTACTGACAGTATTCTGTAATTGCTTTTTGAAATGTAGATTAACACATTGGATCCATATGAATAACCTTTTTAAATTAACATTTTTTAAAAATGTAAATTCTCATGTTTTATTCTCCCTATTTGTTAGCCTAAAACAAGTTGAAATGTTTTTTTTTTTTTGTATATTTTCAAGATATGTGTAAGTGATCATACATTTAATTTCTCTCTCTACATCTCTTTTTATTGTATTGGTCTATGTTTATGCTTAAACAGAACCACTTGGACAGCATGCAGGTATTTCAGAAATGCTTTCGATTTATTTCTATATGTTTTTTCAGACCTTTGCTAGTATAATACAGCAGGATACAGCAGAATAGTCAAAGATCATGTAATAGAAAGGATGTTTCACCACACCGCAAAACAGTTGTTCATTCTGGGCTCAGTATAGAATTTATATTATGTGCTTTAAGTCTTCTAAATTAATCGGTTCATATAAACGGATGTCAATTTTCAGAAGAGTTTTGAGTTTCATTTAAGCAATCTTTTTTTAGCCTCACTCACTAATGCCCTTTTTCTGCTGGCTTTATTTAAGCTGGCTCCACTCCACTTGGCCCGCTTTGCAAACGTGTCCATTACTTTTTTTTCCGTTCCGGTACCTACTTTTTTCGTCCCTGCTCCTGACCAGGTATGACTGGAGCTGAGTAGAGACTACATGTAATGTGAACAGACTGCTGTTCACTGATTGGCCATGGGACGAGGAGAGATGAGAAGGTTTTTGAAGAGGTATTGCAGGGAAAAGTTAAAAAAACTCAAGAGCAACCACAATAATATTGAGAATCACAATGGCAGAAGCTGATTAAATCAAAATATAATTTTACCATTTACAAGTCAATTATTTAAAGAAAAAGGATACATCAGCTTTCTGAATTACACACAGGCAGGGCGTGCTATGTTTAATAACATCCTAAATCAGCTGATCACACATAAAATCATCTATTCAGACAGACAAACATTTCCCCCAAAACACGCAATACCGCAATGAAACAGCATGCTTGGTTCAGAAATTTATTGACGGTCCTTATGGGAACCAACGTTTGCAGGAGGAGGGAGCAGGCAGAGAGCAGCAGGCTATAATCAGACTGCCTGCATTGGAGCAAACAGGAGGAAGACGCCGCTCAATCCGTGGAATGCGAATATCCAAAATTAAACCTAAAACTAACTTTTGCACTTTAAAGTCCTTGCCCTCTTTATAGCCATAGCTGAGATAAAAAAAAATTCTTATAAAGCCCAAAACGTCTTCAGGCAAACTTAGAGAGCTTTAACAGTCCAGATAGCAGCCTCTCTCTTCTCACCTTCTCCTGCCACACCCCCTGAGCCTTATTTTAGAAGTTCTGGCTGGGCTGTGGTCCAGATAATTATGCCAGTGGATTATTTTATACATGAAAAAACCATATATGACAGTCTTGCATATACACAAATGCAAACATTATTTGTATTTTTGTAATTGATGTTTTTATTTTCTATTTATTTTTTATCATTTCATGCAAATTACTTTAATGTGACAATGTAACACAGTAAAGTTAATAGCGGCACAATGCACTACACTGACAGCTGGAGGCAGGGCTTTAAGCTGTAGCTCCAGCTGTAAATGAGTCAATGGAAACACAACAGGTTCCATGTCGAGTAGAGAGACACCGAGCGGAGTGGAGCTGCACTGCCTAAAAAGAGACAATGGAAATGTTGCATAAGCCATGTCTCATGTCTTGTGAACCCTTCAAAGAGGGTTTACAAGTAAAATACGTCTCTGAAACTCAACCTACTCAAATTCCCTGGAGCCTGACTTGTTATCTTTTCATGTGGTCCTGTTGAAAAGGACGTCAAATTTTGTAAAAATCTTTGGAAGTTTTTTTTTGATAGTCCAGCACTTAACAAGTTGTAAACCTCTAAAGTATGAAAGAAGTACGTATCTAGAACAGAAAATCTGTGATTCTATATATGAGTCACACATCTGGGAAAAATTCAAAGCACTTATCTTTTCCTACATTTTGTTACAGCCCTTTTGCAAAATGAGTTGAATTCATGTTTTCCCTCAAAACTATACACAACACATCATGATTATGTTAAAAACATTTTGTTTAAAATGACAAGAAATCACATTCACAACCTTTGCTCAAAACGTTGTTGGCAGCAGTTACAATTTTAAGTCTTCTTAAACATGGCACAGCTATTGGACGGTTTTCCATTAGGCTCGAAAGAAAATTATTTCAGATTTTTTCAGAGATTTTTAATTGGATTCAAGTCTGGGCTCTAGCTGGGCTGCACAAGGGCATTCAGAGTCCTGAAGCCAGTCCTTTGATATCTTGGCTGCATGCTCGGGGTCGTTGTCCTGCTGAAATATGTACCGCCCCCCCATTCTGAGGTCAAGAGTCCTTTGGAACAGGTTTTCATCCAAGATGTCTCTACATTGCTGCATTCATTTTGCCTTAAAGCCAGACCAGTCCTCCAGTTTCTGTGACTGAAAAACATCCACAGCATGATGATGCAAGCAACCATGTTTCACTTTAGGGATGATATTGGCCACATGTTGAGTGGTGGCCAGTTCTCTCCAAACATAACACCTTGTTTCATGCCAAAGAGTTAAATCTGTCTCAGAGGTTTGCAGACTATTTGTTTATTTATTTATGTTTATTTATTTTCTAAAAGAAATCTCTTTTAGAAAATAAGGCATATAACTTCTTCTGTTGTCCTCTGCTTGTAATTGACTTGCAGTTCTTGAAGAGAAATAAAACAAGAAAGTCTGGTTTCTTTGAAGTGAGATATTAAGAAATAAGGGCTGACTCATGACCTTCATCTGTGGCAGACACTGGAGCCTGAATGTTTTGGCAAATTATTCCCAGAAAGGCCTTCTGTCTTTGTGTTGCAAAATTAAAAGTATTTTTAATTTCTGTAAAATGTAAATTTACAGTGCTTCTTAAACCTTAAAGAGAGTAAAATAATGTTACATGTTATTTCTTTACTTTGTAGTCTTGCATGATAAACATTATTCAGCATGTGTGTGCAGAATGTCTGTTTTCAGCACAGTTGAGCACCTTATGATACAATCACAGCAAGCATTTTATAACTTACTTATTCTCTCTCAGAAGTATAGAAATTCCATTGTTTGTCTTCATGTAAGCATGCCGTTTGAAGCACTGACCTGCATGTGTAAAATGGTCTTGGTGTGTCCAAAACAGCACAAACTGGAGCTGTTTGTGAAGCAAAGTAAAACAATTCACAGTGCCTTTCAGAGCGTCTTTGGGTCAGACCGCTGAGAAATGATTGCTCATGGATTTCATCATTAGACTTGTGAAAACATGCTGCAGAATCTGGATTTTCCATTTTACCTGTCCAGACAGTTACGTGTAACTTGTAAAAGTGAGTTTGCGCTTCAGCCTGTTCTGGTTTTTAAGTACATAAAAGTCATAAAAAATTTTTCTTATTGTATCCTTCTGTTGTAAAGACCACAGCCAACAATATTTAGGATGCTTATACCTCTCTCTGGCAGACATGAAATAAACATATATCAAAATGCATTTGGTGAAGACTTAATCAGATGCCTTTAATTCTCATGTTTAAATAGTTGGTTTTGATCTTCACATGGCAATCAGTTGAACAAGAAAAATATGAAGTTTCATTATTGTCATCCAATAAGACAGTTTGTTTATTCAAACTCTCTTAAAGCTTAAGTTTTGCTTTAATTTGTCTGGATTAATGGAGCTTTTGTTCTGTGGTGTTGGATATTATTTGCAGTGTTATACATTGTAACATTTATGTCGTTCAACATTGCACATGTATGCATGCACGTAGCACTACTGTTTAGCATGTGTTCAGCATGTGCAGTGTTAATAATGTGCTTCTGTTATTTCACTGCCTCACTGACTTGTCTCTTTTTCTATCCCCCCCTTTAACCTTGCCTCGTCATGTATCTCTGTTTGCCTGCCGTTTACTTTGGTTCTTACTGCTCTTTGATGTTCCTCCTCCAACACCATCAGGCCAAAGTCCGAGAACTGGAGGAAAAATGTCGGTCTCAAAGTGAGCAGTTCAACCTCCTCTCGAAAGAGCTGGAGAAGTTCCGGCTCCAGGCTGGGAAATTTGACATCCTTAGCTCTGACCCCTTAACCTTGAGTGAATCTCCAGGGTCTCCCAACAAATCTTTGTCACAGCTCCTCAATGGATTGGCAGCCCCAATAGAGAAAGGTATGTGGAAAATCTTTTCGATTCATGTTGTGTGCGATTTGGTCATCAGGTTCTTTGCACTGCTAATTATCTAATAAATATACATGTGTGGCTGATTATTTTAAAAATAGCTTTTTGCATTCTGTTAAATAAAAAAACTAATGTTGAACAGAAAAAGATACAGTAGTGTCAAAAGATCAGTTAGCCGTGCCTGTCTCTTTGTTTTTGCACCTTCTGTCATTCATTATTGAATTAAAACCTAAATATATTTATTTGTGAAACTTGTCATCTTCACTAGGCCTTACTGACTGAGAAGTTGTCATTATCTGACGGGACACTAGTGGCTAAATATTTAGGTCCAAATTGCATGGACCTTTGTTTACGCTTATAATCTGAATGATTAAGTTTCTTTATTCTTAGTTTCTGTCACCTGCGGGTATTGACTGTGCATTAAAAGAGAAATGTATTTATTTGAAAAAATGTCTGACAAGCTTCTTTACTTCAATCACTCCTATTAAAAAATGAAACCCCAGCTGACAAAATTTGCCTTTTTATTTCTTTTACTTGTCTTGATGAACACCAATAGTTATTTACTTACAGCACTGTTATGTCACCCTTATGAAATCCATAGGTGTTGTTGATTCTATAATAAAGAATTTCAGAGATATTACTAATGGATCTAGAATGTTATCTGACACTATATTATTTTGGTAGTTTGTTTGCTGACAGTAAATGGGTATACCCCTTTTAATCAGTTTTAAATCAAAAAGTGAAAAGAAACTATAATATAATAAAATGCAGAATTGATTGGTACTTATTTTATGGATCACATTATTACATTGTTATTGTTGTTGTTTTATATTATGAGGATCTAATGAGAGATGGTGTTTGTTCCACAGACAATGAAGGTCCAACAAGCAGATCTTTGATATCTGAGTTCATTCGACCACTCCAAATCAGTGGAGACAAGCCTGAGCTCCTCTCCGTTAAGCCAACATTCCTCAGTCGCAGTCGAGCCAGCAGCCAAGCACGAGCTTTCCTCTCTGAGGTACCTATTGGCGTCTACTCTGATCCTCTGTGGTTCTTTATTGAGTGTTTCTGTGTTCTATATTCTGTCTGCTGCCTACAGTGCAAAAACTGTTTGAACTCATCTAATCTGAGGCCAATGATGAAACCAGTTGAACCCATCAGTTACTCTAGAAATGCTAGAGATG
Organism: Girardinichthys multiradiatus; assembly: GCF_021462225.1. NCBI lineage: Eukaryota > Metazoa > Chordata > Actinopteri > Cyprinodontiformes > Goodeidae > Girardinichthys > Girardinichthys multiradiatus. Next base: position 15,292,590 of record NC_061805.1, read on the forward strand.
GATGAATTAAAAATGCTAGTCCTCACCAAATGTTGAATGCAACATAAAGCAGTGGTTTTCTCAGAGAACAACCAGGTTACTGAACTTTCCCTTTCTGTATCACTGAAAATGCACAACTACGATAACATTTTCTAGGTTATGGGACAGAGATACTTGTACAAATGAAATCAACATAAAAACAAAAATACTTTTTAGATAGTTAAATTATGAATTCATTTATAGTAAGTATACACAAGCCTTAAGCAGCCTTTTTGTGAGGAACAATCATAATTTATAGTTGGACCAGGGGACATGTCACACTGCAGTATTGATGTAATATGATCAGCATCTCTGTTTTCAGCTGATGTCTCCCTCCCTTTCAAACTAAGTAGCAGTCTAAATTAACTGCCAACCTGGCAGCTCAGAAAATACTTCTAGAAATGTCCAACACCTTTCATTCTTTATCTTACTTAATTTTAAATACCTTACTACTACTACTAAAAAAGGTAGTTTGAATCTTCTTTGCTTAGTGACAGTTTCTTCGCAGAAGAATGTTTTCAGCACAATCTGTTAGCACTAAGGGGTGGTGCACTCAATGATCAGAAAAGCCTGATCAGTGGCCTCACGATCACCTATCAGAGCCAATCAAGCGTAAACTCAACCAATACTGGTCACCAGTGGATTTCTTGGTGCATCTCTATTTTAATTTTCCGTTTATTTCTTTGATACCGTAAGTACTGTATTGCTGGCAATCATTTTAATATGTTTTAATGACAAAGAAAGAAGTGTGAATATCCAAACAGAATGGCTTTATCAAGCTAGTTTCCCCTACTTATCTGATCATTTTGAGCCACTGTTTTGGATTTATAAAAATTCTCTTCGGATTATGTACACAAGCTTAAACATTAAACCCTGAGAAATATCATATACAGTATAGTGCAATGTGTACATTTGAAAGCTGAATGAATAGAATTGGCTTCTTAACCTGTGTCTGAAATTCTGTTTATTTTCATGCAAAATGTAAATATTGTCACCCACAATAAATGTGATTCTCTGGTTCTCTGGATATGAAGTGAAGTGAAGGTGAGTCCACAATGCCGCAGAAAACAGGATTATTTGTGTATTGTTTTTTTTCAGATGGACAAAGAGCTGAGCTCAACTACCCGGTCCAAACCACGGTTCACAGGGAAGGTTCGTCTGTGTGTTGCTAGATATAGGTAAGTATATAGAAGACAACTTTTCACCAGCCTTTCATCATACAGGTATATACTGTTACATAGGAGTTACTTTACCCAATAAATATATTTTTCTGTATTTTCAGTTTTGGCAGAGCATTTCTGCTTCCTAAACCTTCAGAACCTCATAAGAGGAAGTGACTGTTGACAGAATGACCATTAGACAATCCTTATAGTAAAGCATACTTGCTTCACTATAAGCAGTTAATGCAAATTAAAACAAATTTAATTAATACAAATAAATCATGGATAACCTGAGAATATTTGTAGAAAAAAGTTTTTTTTGCTAATCCTAAAGATGATTTACTTTTTCAATGGGTTGTAACACAGATCAGGCCGAACATTATGACCATTGAGAGGTGAAGTAAATAACACTGATTATCTCTTGATCATGGCACCTGTTAGAGGGGAAGGGTGGAGAACGTTTGACAAGCACCAAATTGTGATGGCTAGATGCCTGAGTCAGAGCATCTCTAAAACTGCAGCTCTTGTGAGGCATGCCTGGTCTGCAGTGGTCAATATCTATTACAAGTGCTCCAAGAAAAAATTAGTAGTGAAGGCTTATTGATGCACATGGGGGAAAGAATGCTTGCATGGTTCAATCCAACAGATGGGCTATTAGAGTTCAGATTAGTAGAAGTATTGCTGGTTCTCATACAATGTTGTCAGGAGACAGTGTATCTCTTTTTATTGTCTATGGGGCTCCATTCCCACAGACAGAATACCCATGCTGGTCATGATCTTGTGCCTGGTAATTGTATGGATATATTCAAAGCAGCTTTCAGTAAATTAATGTGTAGTATTCCACTTTGTTACACTTAAAACTAGGGTGAATCGTCAGTCAGTCAGTCATTGAAATAAATTTAATATTAAATTTGCCTAATTTGTTCTGTTCAAATATTTATGCTTATTAATCTAGTTACAATCCTTATGATGGGCCTAATGAGCACCCAGAAGCAGAGCTCCCCCTGGTGGCAGGGAAGTACCTGTACGTTTATGGAACAATGGATGAGGATGGCTTTTACGAAGGTTGAACACAAATTTAAATGTTTAAAGTCTTTTCTACCCTGTAACACAACCACATAACCACTGAATCTTTTTATTGTTTTCAGGAGAGCTGCTGGATGGACAGCGGGGACTCGTCCCATCAAATTTTGTGGAATTTGTCCAAGATGGCGATACGCCCTCTGTCCAACACAGGGACACAACAGTTAAAGAACCAGGCTACCTCAACCAGAGTAGCCTGGGTCCTCAGCGACTTTTGAGTGGCACAGGAACAGGAACAAGCATAAGCAGCCTGCTCTCTGACAGTAAACTAGACTGTTTAAGCACCAGCAGCTTGGGCATGGACCTCCTGGGCTCCTCCAGCAATGGGACCGGAACCCTGGATGTCAGTATTGATGAGGTCGGTGAAGACCTTGTGCCTTATCCCCGCCGCATCAACCTGATCAAACAGCTAGCCAAGAGTGTGATTATTGGCTGGGATCCTCCTGTGGTCCCACCGGGATGGGGTTCCATCAGTGGCTACAATGTACTGGTTGATAAAGAGGTCAGGATGAGTGTTCCATATGGGGGCAGGACAAAGTCTCTTATTGAAAAGCTCAATCTTGCCACCAACACGTACCGCATTTCAGTGCAGAGTATCACGGACCGGGGCCCATCAGATGAACTCCGCTGCACTCTTCTTGTGGGAAAGGATGTAGTGGTGGCACCTTACTACCTCCGGGTGGACAGCATCACTCAGAGCTCCGCTGAGCTGTCTTGGATGCCCAGCAACAGCAACTACAGTCACACTATCTTCCTTAACGGTGCAGAGTATGACATGGTCAAGGCTGGGGGCTACAGGTACAAGTTTTTCAACTTGAAATCCATGACAGTTTACAAGGTGAAGGTTGTCGCACAGCCACATCAGGTGCCTTGGCAGCTTGCAGGTGATCAGCGGGAGAAGAGGGAAATCTCTGTGGAGTTCTGCACTCAGCCTGCAGGTTAGCCCCTGAAAAATAAATCTCTATGATATGCTCGCTGCTCCTATTGCAAGCGAAGATTTCTTTTTTGCATCATGTATGGTGGTATTGCCACAGCTAAGCCTGCTCTGATACTGACATGAGTACTTGCATGGTTGTAGAAATGGCATGGCTGATTGGCTGGCTAGTTTCTCAGAGCAGCAAAATTACAAGCTCACTGCTTAAAGCCCCTGTTGACATGTCCTTTGAGTTTTGGTTTTTTTTCTTTTATTAAACAGTTTCTGGAGTGAAAGTAGACATATTACCTGCTTTAAACACAAACAGGTGCCATTTAAATATGAAAGTGACATTAAGTTCCATTTTGGCTATCCTGCACTGGCTCTGCTTTAAAGTAAAAACAGTTTTCTGATGGTAGGACAGAAAAGTCCTACAAGAACAAATCTGAAATAAGTCCAAAACAACCACCTGGCTTGCAGATATTCTGATGGTTGTTATTGAGACTTGCTTATCGAAAAGCCACTCGTTTCTGTCGTTTTTTTACCTCTCCGCTCACTGTGTGTCGTGGCAAGATAAACATGGGTCAATATCCATTCTAGCGCCCACTGTGTTATATCGTATTAATATCTCAGGGAAACAGAATGTCATGGATTATTAATCACATATATAAAAAAAGTTAAGTATTCATTTAAAACATGGTTTGATTTTTATTAGTTTAAACGTTTTCTTATAGGTATCAACAATTGTACTACCAGCAAGTTTGTTAAAAACGAATTACTTCTAAAATGGAAATTATATTACCACTAAAAAACAGTTCGAAGCTAGAATTTTGTAACATTTTCTGTGTCTGATTTTACCAATGCAATGAAATATGAATTTATTTTAAGGATGTTTATGCATTATACCAGGGATGTTAGGAAATTAATCTGGAATCAATGTATACAGAATAGTCTAATTCAGAGAGGCCATTGCTTCATGGCACTGAAAACAGGACTTTCCCACACTAGGCTTAGATCCCTTATCAGCAGGCGTTTTACTGCATTTCTGTTGCCAGGTGTCTTGCTGACGCAAAGAAATTGAGAGGTAACACAAGAAGAGTTTTGTCTTCACAACCACATTTATGGTACTATTGAAAGTCAGTGTAATTGTTCAGAAGAGACGCTGTGAGTCAGTTCTTTAGCTAATCTTAAGGCAGGACCTTAAGAGGTCAACTTATTTAAACGTGAAACTATAGGACATATATGGGTTTAGGATTGATGTTAGAACTGACATTTCCGCTGGCAGCTGAAGCAGCGACATGCTGAGAGTTCATTAAATGATCTATATATTGGACATGTTAATTAAAGGCACCTGAAACAGCCTAAGGATGGGTGGTTGTCAATGAAAGACAGTCTCTTGAAGCCCTATGTTTTACGCTCAGCATGTGTTTTTTAAATTAGTTATCTCTCTAGTGCTTAGTGATACAACATCTTTGTCAGTATTAGTCACCTGGAGATACCCACAATTCATCACCTGAAAGGGAAGTAACTGGGCCATTGGTTTCCATAGTTAATGGAAGTGTTGCAGTGAAGTATTTATTAAAACTCTCATTTTAGTTTGCAGAGGACGTTGTTGTTTATGGTAGGGCCAGTGTGAAAATGACAAGAGAAAATTGAATCTCCAAGCAATTCCTCTTTCTTTTTCCACGTCCGTGTTATCTGCTGGCAGAGGGGTAGAAACATGATTAGAATGCGTGGATGTAGGTTGTCAGTCCCATCCTGTGACTCTCACAGCTGCACATTGACGCATGGAGATACTTCTCCATGACTGCTGCTGCTCACTTCCACTCCAGGTGAGCAGCAGCATTGCACAGATGGTATGTTATTTAATATGCAGCCAGCGCTGACAGATTGTAGAAATTGCAAACTGAACTTTTTTTCCCCTAAGTCATCCAATAATATATGGTGTGTGGTTTTATACAGTTATACACTTGATATTAGATATAAATACTCAAATAAAAATAAAAACATCACATTATTGATACATTAAAACACTAAAACTGACACTTGGTTTTCTTAATTTTTACATTGACTGTTCATAATGTATACATTAGCATAGATACAGGAATATCGGCCTACTATTTGTGATTCTTACAGATCAAGTGATCTAATTGTATCTTTGTGCTGAAAATATTTCAGACACAATGATTATAATTAAAATATAATATTGCAAAATCTATGATATTGAATTTATTTCCATCAGTTTTGGCAAAACTGACTAAAGATTCTTCAGAGACTGTTATTATATATCCCGTTCACTGCTATGCGTTGTTCTCCTTCAGGTCCCCCTCTCCCTCCCCAGGAGGTGCAAGTCCAGTGTGGCCAGACTCCAGGGGTCTTGCAGGTCAGATGGAAGCCACCTCTCCTGACACCTTCAGGAACATCTAATGGGGCTAGTGTAATTGGCTATGCTGTTTGCACAAAGGGACAAAAGGTACCTTTTTTGATAGTCTAGTGTAGGTCATAGAGCCTGAGATTGCTTTTGTTTGCTCAAGGGATTCTACTGTAGGTAGAACTCTGTTGCCATCTCCTGGAGGAACGATTAAATGTTAATATCCAGTCTCTTGGGACCAGAAAAAAAAGATGTGAATCCACAAAATAGCTTCTGTCAGCACCTGCCGTGCTTATTATTATTATTCCCTTGACAGTTACTGGTTTGCAATTTCTGCACACTTGTCTGATAACGAGAGTGATATTTTGTTGTAAGCCAAGATTATAGGAAAAGAAAGACCATGTATTTTGTATACCGAGTAACCTAGAATAATGTGCTATACATTGAGAGGGAGAATGAAATGCAGAAGTCAGAAAAATGTTAAATTTAACCTAATTTCCGCTCTTTCCCTTTGCACCCGTTACCTGTTTAATGTCCAAATTGGAGTTCTATGTATATTGTTTTGCCAATTGCTGATGTATAATTATAAAGGTTCACTATGGATTTGGGGCAGATATTATCATCAAAGTCACAATGTAAATACAAAACCTGCAAAAACTAAGGATGAATAATGGATAAATGCATGAACTGACAACCACATGGATGAAGTATAGAAAGTTGGATGGGAAAAAACTCTGGAAATACAAATATTTGTCCATATTCTATTTCTGAAACCTCTTCTGATCAGGCAAATATATAAATTGAATTGTGCACATTTCTTGAACTTTCCAGACGGTGTAGCAACCCTGCTGAAGTACAAGCGCGAGTAAAAACATGTGCTTGTACTTCAAACAAGTGCCCTAAACATGTAAAATGTTTTTAGGTAAACATATCCTGTGGTATTCGTTTCTGCTGATGCATCACTGACTATAGTGCCTTCTCTCCTATCTCTCCTGATCTAGCAGATAAAGATCTATGACCTTTGTCACAAGTAAAGTCTTAGAAAGCCTGAAAACAGAACAGGATGAGGTTGGGAAGTTCTCTGAGATCCAAAGAATTGTAATTTGGGATTGTTTGAGTGTATTTAATTATTCAAAGGATTATTGCTTTAGCATCATCTGATAAATCTGAAGCATGACAAATTTGAAAATATGAATCTTTAATTAACCATTACAAAATGCATGCAGACAGATGTACGCCTAGATTGAGGTAGTGCTTTAAACTAGTGCAAGTTTTTTTAAAGCTGCAAAATGGATTCACCCATTGGTAAAAACTATTTCTTTCAAATGCAGATAGCAGAGGTCTTGTACCCCACAGCCGACTATGTGAGCGTCGATTTAAACAGGATTCAAGGTCTGGAGGCCAGAGAAGTAATTGTAAGGACGTTATCGACCCAAGGAGAGTCCCAGGATTCACCCGTGGCCATGATCCCACACAATCTCCTGGGCTCTCCACGCCTCTCCCATAGAGTCACTGCACCTCCCCCTTCTATGCCTCATCCAGTGCCACAGCCCCATCCAGTACATTCTCAAACCCATCCTCCTTATCCATCAACATATCCCCCAAATCACCCTCAGCCCCAGGTACAGCCTCTGCCACGAGCTCAGCCCCATACGCTACCCCATGCACAACCACACTCACAGCCTGACCATCCCCCTCATCCTCAACTTCATTTTCAGCGCCACTCCATACCCAAGTCAAAAACATTAACAAGTGCCAGAGAGCCAGAAACCAAAGAGCATGAGGTGGGCCTACGGTTAACCCAGCCGTGGGAACGCTCCCCCTCTCCGCTGCCACCCTTGCACGGACCCAACTTGGAGCCTCCACACTTCCCACCACGACGATCACCCTCTCCTCAGAGGATTCTGCCACAGCCTCAGGGAGTCCCTATACCGAACACCATCGCCAAGGCCATGGCCAGGGAAGCTGCTCAGAGGGCTTTTGCTGAGGGTAATCGGGTGCGTGATTGACACTTTAGAGCCAACCCTATAAAGCAGAATGTATCATAAAGTAAACTCCAATAACAGCACTGTGATAGTTTGTCCTATTTTTATTTAGAAAAATTGGAACATTTAAAAAACTTTTTATCGAACATTACTTTCTAAAAACACGTTAGTTATAACGCTTTATTTAAAAAAGTGAATGTGCACATTGTTCTCATTATTTTCACAATTTTTCCCATCAATTCTTCTCTTTAAAATTCTGAAAGTGTAATATTACTATTGACAGGTTGAGAAAAGGAATATCTTCAGTGATCGAGGTAATGCCTTGCATCCACTCAACTCAGATGAGGAAGAGGATGGCTATGACTCTCCACATTCAAGAAGAAGAGGAGCCTCAGTAGATGAATTCCTCAGAGGCTCAGAGTTGGGTCGACAGGTACTTGCAGAAATCTCAAGCTTTGCTTAGCCCATCAGTGCCTGTCCCTTACTTGTCTCTAGACGGCTCATTTAATGACTTGTCTTTGACTGATTTTCTAAAGTTTTGTTTGTATTTGATGAAAAAAAATGTGTAAATAGAAAACACTCAACACATCCATGTACAATTAGAGACTGTGCTAAATTCAAGACCAAACAAGCTCAAAAATGGTCACCTGCCAATTTCTCAGTACATCTCTGTATACAGTAATCAATTTTATCAGTTCACATACTTTTGTGACAATCAAATACTGACTTTACATGCAGTCGCTTAACAATAAAAAAAATTATCTCAAAAAGAATGCCATACCCTTCATTCTGATGTACAGGACAGATCAGAAGTTGTGTTAAATAAACTTTTTGTATCATTGCTTAAGAGTTCTTTTTAAACTTTAATTCCTTGTTGCACAACCAGTTTAAAGTCAGATTTACACTATAATATAGAAAATGCCTTAGGTCAAAACCCTTATATAGAGCTAAGAAAGTCTTTAGTTGGACCCACTTTCTCAGTGCTGTGGTTTCCTTCTTGCAATATGACATTCATTTTTGTGTCTTTGGAAATAAAAAGCAGCATCCTTGTTTTGTTTTCTTTCTGTAGCACCAGTATCATCACTACAGCCAGAGCGAGGAGTACCACACAGAGAGTAGCCGGGGCTCTGACCTGTCTGACATAATGGAGGAAGATGAGGAAGATCTTTACTCTGAGATGCAGCTGGAAGAAGGTCGCAGGCGCAGCATCAACTCTCACAGCACTCTTAAGGTACATATTTAACTGCACACCTGCAGTAGTTAGATGGCGAATTAAGTGAAGTGTTAGGGAGGTATCAATCCATCACCTGTATTGCATCAGTCCAGTCAATGGCTGTGCCTGGCTGTACTCCCACGCCTAGAATCAGCCCAGCCTGCTGCTGCACACTGTCCCTCCTACCCTGCTTTATTCATTTCAGGCTGAGCTCATGGAGATGGTTTTGCAAACATAAATGTATAAAATGCATGTGAGAGTACAGGACTGTAAACAAAAAGCGCAACATTTTTATGGTTTGCAATGCCCTTTGAAGCTGTTGATAATGCACCCAGGTGGCTCTAAGAGTAATAAAGTGAAATGCTAAAATATGAAACAACAGTGCAAACATTTTTGTTCTGTACTGTGTCAGGGTCATGGCATATCAAGTGCATATGGGAATCTCATTTAAGTGAGTACTTAAATGGAACTTTTCACTCGTGGTCACGTCCGTCATGTCAGGATGTCAATCTTTGATGTTCCCATTGTCGGCACATGATCGTCTCTTCATTCAGTCTGTAAGTGTCCGCGTGTGGATGTCCAGTCTGTCATCATGATAGAAACATTAGATTATTAGAGTCAGCGTCGCTTAGGTAACTGAACGTTTCCAGTTGGACAGTATTTTACTGCTATGGGTACTGAAAGATATTTAAGTTCGGATTATTTTCTAGTTAGAGCTGTAAAGTAGTCTCTTGTTCATGATGGATATCCAAAGGTGTACTTAACAAAATAAACCAATACAGTATCTAATTTTGTCATCCCAATCTATTTGCCATTAAGTTTTGCCCCTTTGTTCATCATCTTTAAATGCCTGTAAAAACAATAGCTTTTATTTTAGACTTTTTCTTTTAATATTATTAAAGAAATTGCTACAGATATATGTGATAAATATATTCTTTGACAACTAAGATAAAATATTTGTATGTTTCATTTCTTGTGTTTTTTTTAACCAATTTATCTTTTTATTTATCTCATATTTGCTGTCCTTACTTCTTTCTAATGTTTCACATTGTCCACATCTGTGTTCTTTTTCTAAGATTTTGCTGCATCTTTTGAGCCTCCACAGATTCCTGTTCAGAGCATGCCATTTCCTCTTCACGGAATGAGATTGCATGTGTTTCTACATTGCCACAAATAACTAATTCTGTCTTTATTTTGTCTTTTTTCCCCCATTTGTTCTATTCACATACTATGTTGTTTCCTGCCTGTTCTAAATCCTTCAAAAAAACTTTCAAACCCCCCCACAAAAAATATACACTGAACCTTTTGAATTGAACTGACCCTGAATGAACTATAAAATTGTGGAACATTACGTCCTGGTCATGACATAGGCATATTACAAGCGTCAGGACTTAGCTGAAGAAAGAGACTGTTGGGATCTCCAGAGGGAAGTGGTGAAGCAGAGGTCACTCCGCAGCAAGCGTCTCCACAGCATTCCGGAGGTGGCCGAGGAGGAGTCAGACAGCTTGGACAGCATGGGCCAGCATCTGAGCTTTGAGGAGGGCGGACGACCAGGAACACCACAAACTCAACGAAGGATGTACCCCCAGGAGACCCACATGCGCGACCACCTCACCCCGGGCAAGAACACCCGCCTGCAGCGGCAACGCTCCTCCCCTCGCTTTACTGACAACCGCTATGGCTACAATGCGGACGACCGCAATTATGGACGAACCAATCGACAGAACACCAAGAGCCCTGACAGTGGTTTAGACTGTGGCAGTGAGGAAGAGGGGTCCCTGGGACGGGGTCACCGGGGGTATTATGCCCATGGTAACCCCATTAGGGGGCCTGTGCGCATCATCCACTGTGAGGGCCCAGTAGAAAGGCGAGCACTGGCAATGGGCCGTAAAAAAACTCTGACTCGTCAGTGCAGCATGGAGGAGGAGTTCTCTGACGCCCCAGTTACTGCCGCCAAATCGGTACACACTGGTGACTTTAGGAACAGAGAGCACATTGGGTCTGGTCGGGAGGTCTGGCCACGAAACTACTCCAGGGAAGGAGCCCTGAGCGAGGGCAGGCTGAACGAGCTAGACAGGGTCTATTACAGCCCCCACAGGGAGGCTAGGACCCAGTCTTTGTCCAGGCTCAACTGGAACCAGCCGCTGGTGTGTGAATCAGAATTTCTGCTGTATTTTCTGTCAGCAAGCTGCAGCCTTTCTTTTTTCTTAGTTCCTTTATTTTGTAAGCTCCGCTTTTCTTTAGTTTGCCTTTTTGCTTTTTATTTCTAGAAGAGGTGTCATGTTCATGGTTGGTCTCATTTGATTTCCTGTTTTGTGTGAATTGATTTGATTGTATTCAGAGGGATGGCTGATTTTGGAGTGAATTATCTAAAGGCCATTGTAGGTTTTGATTCCTCATGTCTTTGAGGGAAAAGGCTCCATTTGAAGGAAGGTCTCTGTGCAGTGCATGGGGACGTGCCGCTCATGCCTTTTCCTGCTTGCCTATGCCTTCTCTCTGCCAGCTGCTGCCTTCATATGTTGCTGTTTTTGCCCCTCTCATGAGAGCTGCAGCCATATTGCTCTATCATGTGTTTGGAGCTTTATGTTAGCATCTCTTGCCCTTCATTGCTGCACGTATAAAAAACGAAAGCTCTGAAAAATGTAAACACCCTTGTTACAATGGCAGGTTTTTGTGATTAAAAAATGATGCTATGATTAATAATGTCATAGCACCTTTCCACATAAAGAACTGACATATAGACTCACCGGCCACTTTATTAGGTACACCTGTCCAACTGCTCGTTAATGCAAATTTCTAATCAGCCAATCACATGGCAGCAACTCAATGCATTTAGACATGTAGACATGGTGAAGACGATCTGCTGCAGTTCAAACCGAGCATCAGAATGGGGAAGAAAGGTGATTTTAGTGACTTTGAACGTGGCATGGTTGTTGGTGCCAGAAAGGCTGGTCTGAGTATTTCAAAAACTGCTGATCTACTGGGATTTTCACGCACCACCATCTCTAGGGTTTACAGAGAATGGTCCGAAAAAGAAAAAATATCCAGTTCTGTGGGCGCAAATGCCTTGTTGATGCCAGAGGTCAGAGGAGAATGGCCAGACTGGTTCGAGTTGATAGAAAGGCAACAGTAACTCAAATAAGCACTCATTACAACCAAGGCATGCAGAAGAGCATCTCTGAACGCACAATACGTCGAACCTTGAGGCGGATGGGCTACAGCAGCAGAAGACCACACTGGGTGCCACTCCTGTAAGCTAAGAACAGGAAACTGAGGCTACAATTCACACAAACTCACCAAAATTGGACAATAGAAGATTGGAAAAACATTGCCTGGTCTGATGAGTCTCAATTTCTGCTGCGATATTCGGATGGTAGGGTCAGAATTTGGTGTCAACATGAAAGCATGGATCCATCCTGCCTTGTATCAACGGTTCAGGCTGGTGGTGGTGGTGTAATGGTGTGGGGGATATTTTCTTGGCACAATTTGGGCCCCTTAGTACCAACTGAGCATCGTGTCAAGGTCACAGTCTACCTGAGTTATTGTTGCTGACCATGTCCATCCCTTTATGACCACAGTGTACCCATCTTCTGATGGTTACTTCCAGCAGGATAACGCACCATGTCATAAAGCACGAATCAACTCAGACTGGTTTCTTGAACATGACAATGAGTTCACTGTACTCAAATGGCCTCGTCACCAGATCTCAATCCAATAGAGCACCTTTGGGATGTGGTGGAACGGGAGATTCACATCATGGATGTGCAGCCGACAAATTTGCAGCATCTTTGTGATGCTTTCATGTCAATATGGACCAAACTGTCTGAGGAATGTTTCCAGTACTTTGTTGAATCTATGCCACAAAGGATTAAGGCGGTTCTGAAGGCAAAAGGGGGTCCAAACCAGTACTAGCTAGTTGTACCTAATAAAGTGGCCAGTGAGTGTATACTGTACATTTCAAGTAAAAGACAAATTTATTACTGGAAAAATATCCCCTGGCATTAGCTTATTTGCATCCTTTAGCTAAAGCTATGGTTTGCGGAGGTTACTAAGAATTAAAATGATCTGACTGTACAAAGGTACTAGTAAGAACAAAACCAAAAACAAATTCACAACCTTATATATACATTATGGTGCATTGAAGACAATAATAATTGAAGCAAATATGGGGCAATGGGGGCATTACAAAAAGACATTTCCCTAAAATCTGATCAGGGAGGCTGCCTAGAAGCTGACAGTAACACTGAAACAGCAACACCAATCTCTGATTAGTACGGACTTTTCTGTATTATCCATATGTCTAAAGGAAGGGGTAAGGTTGAAAGACACAAGCCTTTCTTCCAAATAAAACAGCCCTGGGTTAAGACTTCACAAAACCTTGTGGGAGAATGTGTTATGGTCTGATAGAACCAAACGTTTCTATCCCGTAAAGTAAATTTGGCACAAAAACAGCGTGTCAACAAAAGAAAACAATACCCACAGTAAAACATGGTGGTGGGAGAATTTTGCAGTGGGATTAGTTTTCTTCTGATGCAGCTAAACTATTTGTTGTTGGTTGAAACCCATAAAAAGTTTGAAATACCAGTTAGGTGTCTCACAGAAAGCTGAAAATGAAGAGGTATTTTTGTAAAGATCACTCTGAGTCCAAACTTACGTCAAAATCTACAAAATAATGAGTTTACGAGAAGAAAATTGAAATTCTGGAATGGCCCAGCCAGATTAAAAAACTATATCTCAAATATGTTCTGTGAGGTTACCTGAAGAGGGGGCAAGAGATGATTTGGAGAACAATTTTTTAAGTTGGAAAGAGTACATATTGCCAAGTTAAGAGGTAGGATGCTAACACAACCCTACCAAAGAAGCATGAATACAGAAATTAAATCAAAACGTTCAACGACACAATTATGCAACCAGGTTTCAGCATCTTTTTATTTTTAAAATGTCTGAGATATTTCTTTCCCTCTAGTAGATTTATTTTAATTTCAGTTGAATTGTACAGCATACAAGTCACATGTGGAAAAAGTTTGGAAATTACATATCATATACCATAGTTGCTGTAAAACAAAGAATAATTATTAACGCTTAGTTCCAGTCTTTAGCACCCGACATTAGTGATTAACATGGTTAGCCTGGCTAGCATTGCTGAAACAGCAGTCTCAGAGTGTAACTCTCTGTAGAACCTCAGCTTGACTCTGAGGGAAAAAACAGGCTACCAGTATTTCCAAAACCCGGTACATTCCATGACAGACAGAGGTAGAAAGATCAGAAGGATAAAAAAAGTGCCACTTTGCTGAAATACATTCAATATTCTGTTCTGCAAGTTATCTGAAAGTGTTGCTCTCCCTCAGCCTGAAATAACCACAAATGTGTCGTTATTTTGTACAAAATATAGTTTCCTTTTAAATAACTTTCTACATCTCTGTTCTTCCCCAGACATTTCACTGATTTTGAAAATGACTAACATTAGTCAGCAACAACATTTGCACCACAGAATGTTGCTCGATCTGGTAGCGCTTGGGTAAGGAGTGTTTATGGTCGTAAAAAGGTGGATATTTGAACCACCACTCACTGGTCAGGGCGGGTCAAGCTGTAAATTGCTTAATTCCAATCATCTGCCAATTTGTCGGTGCATCTCTATCTCTGGCTTTTATCTTTTACTTTATTCAGAGACAAAACAATCCTCATAACTTTTTCATTTGCTACATGTTGTGGTTAATGTGACTGCCAACAGCCACTGATGGAAACTGTAATAACTATCCTCATTCAACACCTTTGTCGTTTATCAGTCAGTCTCATCATTTTCCCTCATACAGTGCCTTGCAAATGTATTCACCCCCCCCCCCCCCCTATTTTGTTACATTCCAACATGTAAATGTTTTTAATCTTATTTTATGTGATGGATCTGCACATAAAAAAGAATAAGTTGGTGAGGTGAAATGACAAAAAAAAAAAAAAAAAACTTCAGTTATGCATGCTGAAGTTTGTTATTTTGTCCTATTCTTGTTTGCTTCACTATAACAAAAAATAATACATCTCCAGAGTTGTAGGCATGTTCTGTAAATGAAATGGTGCAAACTCCCAAACAATCCATTTTAATAACAGGTTGTGAGGCAACAAAATATGAATAATGCCAAGGGGGTGAGTACTTTTGCAAATCACTGTATATTTTATTCCAATTTTACATGTCACCTGTTTTTTTGTGCAGTCTTTTGCTTCCTTTTCTCATCAAGAAGCTGACATGTATTGAACAAAACAAACCAAATTAATGGTCTTTAGCTTCACATTGAACCCTTACTGAATCTAATTCCACATTGTTGTGTTTGTTTTACTTGTTTTAATGGTGGGTTAATGAATTTCTTTGTCATTTTATTTTTATTTTACCTCCCTAAGGACAAATGGAAGACACATCATTTGCTCTTATGGTTTTTCGGTTGTTTTAAAAAGGATTGTGAAATAATTTAAAATGATTTTAAATGTTTATTTGTTTTACATTTCTGACACCTTATCTTTTCTTTTCTACCCTAAGATTATTGGGAACTCACCGTCACACAGAAGCCCTGATCGCCTGGACCATTCAGGGAGGAGGCCGGTACACATTGGCACCTCTCCTCAGCGACAACCCATCCCATCCATTGGTTAGTGAGGTCACCACTTAAGGATCTCCACCCACAGGGCGACTGATGTTTGTGCTATTTATACCATGTGTTTCTCCTGCCAGTATCAGTTGACCATTTCTCCCATAGAGCTTTAAAAACATCACATATAGGCCTCTTCTTTTTGTTGGGTGTTTGCGTAGAAGTCCATCTTCATGAGCTGGATTCACCAAATATTCATATGCAGTTTTGCTGAAAGGTTATCGCAGAAACACTCCCTGCCTTGTTCTTTTTTTTACTGTGGGTTAAGATGTTTACGTGACCGCCCAATTTGCCCTCAGTGCAAACATTGCTGTTTTACACCCAGAGACTCCAGAGTGAAACCTCATCCTCCTACTGTCTCAGCATGAGTGAATGGGCCGTGGTTCTGAGCAGAGTGTGTGAGTGGGGGATCTCTGATCATAATGTTGTAATTGGTGTCTTCTGTAGAGATCACCATGGACAGTAACAGTGAGGGGAGTGAGGGGAACCTCTCACCCGTCAAGGAGGATGTTTACTATGGCAGTGTAGCTCGGCGCAGGATATGGCGATCTTTGTCCTCAGAGGATCAATATGGTATGTGGTGCGGCTTCTCTTCAAGATGGCAATTCACCTTAACAATGCCAGAAAAGGCCAGCAATCTTTATTGGAAACATGCAGTGATATTTTGATGGCCTCTATTCTGTGCAGGACAGTTAGCTGCTTTGGTAGTAAAGCTAACTGGGAAGGACAAAATTGGCCACTTTTCCCTTTGCCGGAGAATGAATATCCCTTTCCTGTATGTGCCCCTGCACTTATAATCCCCAGAAACCCTAACACACCAGCTCTTCCCATTCAACTTCCATATCAAAGCAACTCTTCATCATACAACAGTGTATCTCCTCCTTGCCTTCACAGCAGCCATCATCTTTTCCTTCTCCCCCGCCTTTATAGGACAGTAGATAGTTTGTTTTGTTCATTTTGCATGACCCCTTAACAAAACAGTGAGAAGGAAAAACTGTGTTGAATGAACTGATGCATTACTGAATGAATTGCTTTGGCAAACTCTCAATTATACATTCATCTGCTGCCATCCTAAACTAAGATCATTTGGCATCTCCCACATGGCATATCTGAGTTACAAAAGTATTAGTCAGAGTTCCAATCTGCCATTGAAACATGGTGATCCATGAAGTGCTTGAAGAATTGATTTCAGGTTCATCCCTTCCCCCTCACTGTCCCTGAAATCTGCGTCGCCAGGAGCCACCGGAGCCTTTGATTTGTTACCTCCCACTGTAACACACTTTATTTGCCTGTCTTCTGCTGCATGTTGATTTCAGATATGACCTACATGCATTTACATTATGCCTGCATTTGATGACAGTTGTGCAAGAATGCTCCCTTCATTACGTGTATTCCCAAGAAAGCATGCATATCGCTCAGCCTCTGTGAGATAAGGCAGTGAAACAGCAATGAGTAGTAGTAATGTTACTTGTGTCTTGACGTGTCATTCCCTTGCACCCCAAAAACTGATTGTGCCCCTTGTGTGTTTGGGCTGTAGTGTGCTTTGTGGTATTTGGTTGCTGACACACCAGCAAGCAGAGATGTGTGAACTAAGAACCTTGATGTTGTGCAACATTTTTTTAAAGTATTCTTCTGTAAGTGTCTGAACATAACAGGAGCTTAATTATTCCAAATGAAAATTAATAAAGGTTTCATTACGGCATTGGACCTCTGGCTCTTTCTTCACACGTCTCATTACCCCCCTGTCAGCAACAAAGAGTTATCTTCTGCTCTCATTGGCTCTACAGCCCACACGGCTGTATAAGGCTGGTAGTAGCAGCAGATGCCTCCTTTATGTTTCAGACGGCTATGGCGGGCACAGACACGGGCGGGGACGCCAATCCCCAGATTATTTTGAGGAATCAGAATCAGAGGACCTGACCAGAGTGTTTGTGGCTCTATTCGACTATGACCCTTTGTCCATGTCTCCCAACCCGGATGCTGCTGATGAGGAGCTGCCATTCAAGGAGGGCCAGATCATAAAGGTAATGGTTTTCTTTTCCACATTTTTATCTCAATAATTTATTAATGATATAGAAAATCATTGAAAATGTAATTTATTTTAGTGATTTGTTTATGCTGATGATCTGGACATTTTGTCCCCTTACAGTGCTGCAGTTACTTAGTATTTGTGCTAGTTATGGTGTCCTATGTGACATTCTTTTTAACACTAAAATGAGTGTTGTTGTGGTTGCAACAACTAAGGAGCGTCAGAAGCTAAATTTCCATTAGTAGAGCAAGTGTTAGGTGCGGTGAGCAAAATAAAGTACTCAGGCTGTATCATAAAAAGTGATCTATGTGCTGATGACAATGTGCAACTACAAGTTGCACATGCAAGCTAATATGTTGACACATAAATCTTACGTGTACAGATGATGATAAAGTGGCCGTGTTTAGAGCCTGTCACATTTCTGTTTATGTAGCTCACCTGTGGTCTCATTACAGAAAAGCCTAAATTTAAAGCTTTTGGTGGCTTTTCAGGATGCATCCAGATTCTCCCTTAGGGTTTAAATATGTACAAGTTGAACCAAATGTTTGTCTTAATTGATGTTCCCACCTTTCATACCTGACTGAGGACCTTTATAAATGTATTGACGGTTTGATAGATTGAGAAAATATAATTATACAGGTTTTGACTACAATAACACATACTGACGCAACTCCATGAAATATAATGTTTACATTTATTGCTTATTGGGCTTTTATTTTTCCCATACTTTGTTTTGTAGCTTCTTGTTTTAATGATATGGCCCAGTCTGTCTGAAAAGCTGAACGATATATTGATATGTTACACTCAGAGGGACCTATTTCAAGCATTTATTTCTGTTCATTTGTATGATTATGGTTTAAATAAAACCAGAATATCATATAAGACAAAAATAAAATGTAAACAATGCATTTTAGCACAGTAATGTTGTGACCTACGCAATCATAGAAAACTGCTGACTTGACATTTGTTCCACCCTCAACAAGGAGGTTAAGCCACAAATATAATTTTGATCAGATGCCTGTTCACAAATGTCCAAGCATATTAATTGAAAGCCGAGTGAAAAGAAAAACTGTGGTAGAAATGGGAACCAGAGACGATGCTAGAAGAGTCTTACTTGTATTAAGGAAATTAAGGGCCAGACTGTTTCTCAGAGGTCCAAAGTCCTCTTTTCGAGTAAAAGTGAATTTAGGATTCCATTTAGACATCCATTCTCAGTCTGTAGAAAGAGCAGAGACCCCAAGTTGCTTGGGATCCCATGTAAAGTTTACCCGTTCAGTGATAATTTAAGTGTTTTATCAAAACCAATGTCAAGCACGCTTCCCCAGAGACTTTAGATGTCATTATGCTTTCTTCTTCTGAAAAACTTTACGGAGACGTGGATATCATTTTCCAACAGGATTTGGCACCTGCCCACACTGCCAAAAATACCAAAACCTGCTTTAATGATTATGATATCCTTTAACACCACCTCCAATTAAACCTATTTTATTTAGGTGTTTGGCAATAAAGACACAGACGGATTCTACAGGGCCGAAATCAGGGGTCGAGTGGGGTTGATCCCCTGTAACATGGTCTCTGAAATCCAAACAGAAGATGATGAAATGATGGACCAGCTCCTCAAACAGGGCTTCCTTCCACTGAACACACCTGTGGAAAAGTTAGGTGAGACAGATTTATTTTTCCTTGCTTTATGCTTTGATGCTATCTGGCCAACTTGATGCTGCTACAAGCTGCCTTTCCTTTCCTCTCCTGTTTCAAACTAAATGTAATTTTCTTCTTTCCTGTGAAGTGAACTGTGACCGTTTTAAAGATGGACGTTCAATAAATCGCAGGTCCAGAAAGTCCAAGAGAGGTTTGTTTGCACTGAGGTGCTCCTCTGCCTCTTTGTTTTTTTTACTCCTTTTCATTTCCCTTTTCATTTCTCAACAAGTACATTTCTCCTATGCTGGCTGTTTCTGAGCTATTGTTGGGTAATACTTTGTCTCAGGATAATCCAAGTGCCTCATCATATGATGCTGTGCCCCTTACTATAGTTTGCTTCCAAGAAAGTAGACTTGGTGGAAATCTAAAAAAAAAAATTCTTTCCTAAATACTTTTCTCTAAAAACTCCAGGCCTATATGTTTGGATGTCAAACCACAGATCCAAGAAAAATGCAAACCTTATAAAGGCCTCAAATCTCCTTAGATGCATAATAACAGCAACTAACCAATTTCACATTTGATGTTTTGTGCTTTCAGCCTGCTGCACACACAAACAGACTTCCTGTTCCCATTTAAAATAAATGGATTTTACAAAGCTTTCTGCCGATAACTAGGCTTAAAGGGTTATTAGAAGCATTTTTGTACCAAAAAAGTAATTTTCAAAGAGTTTAAAAATTAAAATCCAAAGCTATAATTGACTGATTTCTCTTACTGCATTCATTGTTTTATTACAAATAATTGTCCTATCTGTCATTTTACCTGATTTGATCATTTCATTGTGTGCCTCTAGTGTTTAATATCAGTATTTTAGTTTTTAACTTCTGTAAAGCCCTATGTTACATCTGACTGTATAAAAAGCGCTCTATAAATAAAGTTTGCTCGATAAAACTTAGTATGTCAGCCTTCTTTGCTATGGATCCTGAAACAATTTAGTAGAAGTTGTGGTGCTGAAAAAAAGCTGTTCATATCAGAAAGGCTGTCCTGTGAAGTAGCAAAAACTCAGATCTAGAGACAAGAGTGATAACTTATCCTTCAGTTAATCTCTATCATCTTGTTCAACAACTGGACAGAGCATGGTTAATAAACAGCAGGACCAAATATTAATCGAGAGCTGTTTTTATAAGGTAACAACTTAATCTATTTTCTTTGAAGCAAATTGTAAAGAAACGAGGGCAGCTCAAGACTTTTGTATCATGTCTTACAGCGATGGCTTTGTGTAATTATACAGTATATCATTGCAGTTTGAATGAGGCCTTGAAATTCTTACCACAAAGTCTTTAAATTTTGTTACTCTTGTACTCTCCAGAAAGAAACAGGCGGAGCGCGCGTCAGTATCCAATGTCAACACGGAGAATGGTGGCCCTGTATGACTATGACCCCCGAGAGAGCTCCCCCAACGTTGATGTTGAGGTAGTGATCTCTAGAGAATCCAGCTTTTAAATTTTTTAAATCTACATAAAAATAATTTTTAAAAAATGGTTGTGTAGCTCATGCACCAAGAAAAATATTTTCATTTGTAAATTTTACTTTGGAACCTCAAGAAACAGGTTGTTAATTTTGGAAAACACGAAAAATATTGCAGTGTTACATGAGATAATGAATAAGTTATTATTTTGTTGGGTTTCCTTGCATAGAATAAAATATAAATGCAATTGTATTCTTCCCTGGCTGACTGATCATAAATAGTTATGTTGCTAGAATACAAACAGAACGTTATTTTCCCAGCTTTAGGTGTCTTTGCTAAATGTAACTGGACAGCCTCAACCTAGTCAAATGTGTTCTGTTTATAGCCTCCTCAACAGGCCCTACATTCACAGTTGAGGCTGATAGAGGTGAACCTCTAGTACTCTTTAGTGTACCTAGGGTATTAAAAGTACTTTCCCATGCTATTTGATTGGGCCCCTCCCTCTTGGTTTCACTCACTCTCACCTTTCTATTGGCACTGCCACTGACTCAGTATGAAGGCAACAGACTGAATGAGGAGGTGAGTGAGGGTTGATGAGGGTATGGTACCGTCTACTGTGTGTGTATGTGTTTCTTTCAATGGTTGTTGGACTGTAAAGGAAGACGTAGGCTTCTTATGACAAGTCACTGCCCTTTGTCTTTGGTGATCATAATTAATGCCCCCTTCATGCATCCCCCTCTCCTCGGTTTGCTCTTTTGTGTTGATCTTTCTCTGATTTACTTTATATGAGATGTGTGTGGTTTGTGTGGTCCCGTTGGCGAAGTGTGACCAGTGTGTTGCAATCCAACTGATGCATTTACAGAAGTGCAGAGGTCCATTCACTGAGGCTGAATTGACAATTTTAAGATGCATCACATTGATTTGATGTGAGAAGGAAGCACAACATTTCAAACTCATCAAACCCCAGTAGATTTGATGTTTTCAAATGTTTTAGAAAAAAAATAACTGTGCTGTTTACAACAATGAAGGGAAAAAAGGTCAATTCTATCTTAAAGTTTGTTCTTCTTTGACAGGCTGAGCTGACCTTCTGTGCCGGCGATGTAATCACAGTTTTTGGTGAAATAGATGAAGATGGTTTTTATTATGTAAGTACTTAACAATTGTATTGTCTAACTGTAAAATAAAGGTTTTAAGCTGCTGCACTTGAACCTATCCCAGAGAACAATTCAATGAAACATTTAAAGAAGCAATGGAATTCTAAATGTTTTTTTCAAATTAAGATCTTTTTACATTACTTAAAAGCCATTACACCTACTTAATCAAACTAAGATCTATTTCCCAATGATCTAATTAAGTAAAAGAAAACAATCAAGATAGCACAAAGATTAAAATTTTATGGTAATGTTTTCTCAAAATAATAATAAAAAAACACTATAAAAATATTATCTATTCTCTGCCTAATTTGTGGTCTTAATACCTACTGGCATATTGATGGAAAATGTTTGGGAGAGGGAAAAAAGTTTTAAGACATCTTGACCATGCCAAACGTTTTGCACCAGTAAACCACCTAAAGGAGAAAGAGCAAAACGCCTTAATGTGGTCTGGATCTATTTGCATCACCTCTACAGTCACATTGCAGGTCTTGATGCTCAATTTCAATTTTTTGCTGAAATCCAATCTTTTTTGAGCGGTCGTTCAAACTACTAATTGAATCAGACTTCAGTCATGATAATGCCTTGGATATGGGTTGCATGTGAGCAAAAATGTCAGATTTGGGCCGCATTTGCCTGCAGTATGAACATAGGCTTGGTGAACCAGACTGTCTACCTAAAATAACCTTCTTGGTTAAATGAAAATAATTCACCCAGAGGTATGAATAGTTCTGGGCTTAACTGTATGTTTGGGTCGTTCTCAATGTACAAAGGAAGACTGCATCCATGACAGTGTGCTACAAGTTCAAACCATCACATCTAGCTTTTACAATTTTTCTAATTAATTCAGTATCAACAGGAAAACCTAAACGTGGAACAAACTCCCCTAAATGTTTGTGTAAATTAGACCTCCCTTGCATTTATTTTACAGCCGAACACTCTGTTTTCGTGAAAGACAACTCTAATAAATCAAATGACGCTGTTGTAGCCCACCTTTTTTCCAATCAAGTTCAGGAAACATTTTCAAAACAATTAGCCACATAAGTCTAATATTGTAGATTAGCCTACAACTCATAGGGTGCTTGCAGACCTTAATAAGCCGTTGCACCAAACAGGAAACATGGCCCCAAAAGATAGCAGTCAAACCAAACAGTGGCAAGGATTATAAAACTCTTTGAAGGTAAATCTATACGGAGTGTGGGAGGAATTGTTGGTTGCTCCCAGCCAGCTGTCAAAATCTTGGAAAAAAGTACATAGATATGGAAGGTTGCAAAAGGCAAACATGCAAGTACACAGTACAGTGTTAGAACAAAAACAGCAATAGCAATAGTAATATACCTTGGATGCAGATAAACCAAAACAAAAGAAATCAAAGCAAAATGGACTGGAACTGGGGAAAATGTTTGTGATCAATTTGTAATTAAGTGGCTAAAAGAAATGGGATTTACTCCCAGAAAAGCCAAACCAGAACTCTAATTAACAGCTAAATAGAAGTAAGGTTCCATGGGCTGTTAATGATAAGATACAAATGGCTGCACTAGCTCTCTCAAATCTTTGATTCACAATATCATAAACGCACAAATAGGTAACATCTAAACGGCAGCAGTAGCTAGGATCTAACTGATCTTGTGTACTCCACAGGGCGAGCTCAATGGACACAAGGGGCTTGTTCCTTCCAACTTTCTAGAAGAAGTGCCTGATGATGTTGACGTTTTTCTCACTAATTCCCCATCTCGGTATCCCCAGGACACTCCAGCGAGGATAAAGACCAAAAGGGTACATGCTCCTTCGCAGTACTAGCCCTCTGTCATCCATTTACTTTCTGTTCCCTCTATCTCCTTTAGTTTCGTGTCTGTGAGTGTGTGTCTCTCATTGATTAAAGGGATTTCTGACTTCAGAGCATTATGCTGTACATACATAGATGTTTAAGATCTATGAAAAAAGACTAACTTTTATTTTTCATGTTTACTACTGTGAAAGGGGGAAGTTGTGCATTGTATAACAAATGGAAATACTGTATTCATAAAGCATTCTCAGAGTGTGAACTAAACAGGCACACACTCCTGTGACTTTTTACCTGTGTCTTGGAAAACAATTAACACTTTTTGCACATGCCCATGTAACATTCTAACAGATGCTTTATGAATATATTGTGTGTTTGGTCTGATTCGTTTCTATAAGAGTAAATAGTTTTGTTGTACTGAAAGATGAACTATGTAGACTGTAGCTCAGCATGGTATATAGACAAGATGCATGACCTCTTGAACATTTTATAAAAATATTTAAACTCTAGAATAGTAAAACTTTTGTATCTACTCCTGAATGCCTTGTTTTGTAAATGGCTTTCTTGTAAAGTAGCAAGCAAAGGTCACTTAGCTTATGTTGCCATCAGAGAATAATTTCAGATGCAATTATTTACTAAATGTAAATTTGTGATGTTTATTTTGTGTTAAACAGATGATGCAACTGTTGAAATATTTATAGGTGTCATAAGATACTTCTTTCCATATGTTGTACTTTACCATTTTCGTAGTGCTAACTGTTAAAATGCCATCACCATATTTTTTTATTTCTTTTCTTCACCTGCTTGGCAAAACAGAAGAAGAGTGTTCATTTCACACCTTAAAGGCTCTGTTTCCGTCACGTAAGTGAGCAACTGAGGATACCAAAATTACGCTCTCCTTGTCTAATGCAGATGACAGGGGTATGCTTAGTTTCTGATATGGACTATGTATGGCCTTTATTCTTTGGGACTACTACTCCTAGATAGTTAAGCAGTCATCCTTGCTTCACCAAAACATTCAGTTTTGTCTTACATGGACACACTTACCCTAGCCAATGCTATAGACAAGAAGTGTGGTATCTTCAGTTGTTTCTCTGAGTGTTGTACATGACAATGTCCGTCTCCTGCAAAAAAGTCTCCTGCTGTAACTCATATGCTGAAAGGCCATTCTTGCACAATTGCACTTATAAATAAAAAACAAAACATTGCAATTAATAGTACTGCAGATAATTAGACTTCTAACAGTGCAGTAAGGTAGAATGCATCAAGAACCCAGACAAGGCTATCCTGATCAAGTTAAACATAAGTTTTAAACAGACATTTTATTTTTTCTCAGCAAATATGTTCATTTTCACATTTTATGCAAGCAAATGGAGGCAAACTGAAAATAAACAGTTATTAGATCAAATATTAAAAATGTTGATGTCAGGGATGCATAATATCACCGCACTTAAAGCAACAGGTGATGCAAAGCAGAATAACACACACAGGTCCCGATGTATTGTTGACTAAAAGCAGCTGCCTACCTATGAGGGATTCCATAAGGATCTATTAATTTCTTTTAAATTATTCTTAAATGTACACCCAGGTACAGGCTATATTCCTTTGGTTCCTATAATAGTTATGATTCCAAATCTTACCTACTGACTTCAACTTGCAGCGTCAGAAGTGAACCAACATTCCCCGATTTAACAGCTTTTTTGGCGTTGCGGACCTCTGAACTTAAACATTAATCTCAAATAAAGAAACCAAAATATACTTTTTGATATATGATTCAATTCAAAAATACTTTATGCATCCCAAAGGGAAATTAAATGTTGTTGTATAGGTCCTTCTCAAAATATTAGCATATTGTGATAAAGTTCATTATTTTCCATAATGTCATGATGAAAATTTAACATTCATATATTTTAGATTCATTGCACACTAACTGAAGTATTTCAGGTCTTTTATTGTCTTAATACGGATGATTTTGGCATACAGCTCATGAAAACCCAAAATTCCTATCTCACAAAATTAGCATATTTTATCCGACCAATAAAAGAAAAGTGTTTTTAATACAAAAAACGTCAACCTTGAAATAATCATGTACAGTTATGCACTCAATACTTGGTCGGGAATCCTTTGGCAGAAATGACTGCTTCAATGCGGCGTGGCATGGAGGCAATCAGCCTGTGGCACTGCTGAGGTCTTATGGAGGCCCAGGATGCTTCGATAGCGGCCTTTAGCTCATCCAGAGTGTTGGGTCTTGAGTCTCTCAATGTTCTCTTCACAATATCCCACAGATTCTCTATGGGGTTCAGGTCAGGAGAGTTGGCAGGTCAATTGAGCCCAGTGATACCATGGTCAGTAAACCATTTACCAGTGGTTTTGGCACTGTGAGCAGGTGCCAGGTCGTGCTGAAAAATGAAATCTTCATCTCCATAAAGCTTTTCAGCAGATGGAAGCATGAAATGCTCCAAAATCTCCTGATAGCTAGCTGCATTGACCCTGCTCTTGATAAAACATAGTGGACCAACACCAGCAGCTGACACGGCACCCCAGACCATCACTGACTGTGGGTACTTGACACTGGACTTCTGGCATTTGGCATTTCCTTCTCCCCAGTCTTCCTCCAGACTCTGGCACCTTGATTTCCGAATGACATGCAGAATTTGCTTTCATCTGAAAAACGTACTTTGGACCACTGAGCAACAGTCCAGTGCTGCTTCTCTGTAGCCCAGGTCAGGCGCTTCTGCCGCTGTTTCTGGTTCAAAAGTGGCTTGACCTGGGGAATGCGGCACCTGTAGCCCATTTCCTGCACACACCTGTGCACGGTGGCTCTGGATGTTTCTACTCCAGACTCAGTCCACTGCTTCCGCAGGTCCCCCAAGTTCTGGAATAGGCCCTTCTCCACAATCTTCCTCAGGGTCCGGTCACCTCTTCTCGTTGTGCAGCGTTTTCTGCCACACTTTTTACTTCCCACAGACTTCCCACTGAGGTGCCTTGATACAGCACTCTGGGAACAGCCTATTCGTTCAGAAATTTCTTTCTGTGTCTTACCCTCTTGCTTGAGGGTAAAATATATGAATGTTAAATTTTCATCATGACATTATGGAAAATAATGAACTTTATCACAATATGCAAATTATTTGAGAAGGACCTGTAGCTCATATTATGCATGTTTCTTCAAAGAGCTGCTGTAGATGCTGATGGCTGCAGGCATGAAGGATCTCCTGTAGCGGTCTGTCTTACAGCAGATCTGGAGAAGCCTCTGACTGAAGACACTCAGGGTTTCTAAAATTCCTTACTTTTTCCAGATTCCAGAATTTCTTAGTTTTATTCTTAAAGCATGTAGCTCAACTTTTACAAAACATGAAATAAGTAAAGCAAGTAATGATGTAAGTACGTACCAATACTTAGAAAATCTGGAATAATTTTAGCATCTAAAAAATCTAATTTGAGGGTGTACAAGTCAAATCACTCAAATAATACTTTTTTCACTCAGACGTGCATTAATGTGCAGGTTTTCTTTGAGTAACTCAAATTGTGTGATGTGAGAAATCCCAGATAAAGAACATCATTTAAATATGCATCAGTCGAAGTAAAGAAAGATAACTGAATAATAAAAGAATGCTGGAAACTGTTCATTTACATTTTTTCCAGGAATCCTACATTTTTGTAGACAATGATTTAGGAGGAAATGTAAAATTTATGCAAATTACCAAAAGTAAACTAAAACAAAACTACTCTTGCTAAATAAAAAAGCATGTTAATAAACCATGGTGAAAAATAAGATCTGATCATCAGAACAACTTAAAATGCATTTCTTTAAAAAGAAACTGGCAATATTAGTTTTACACAAGTTCCACCTTACTGACCTTTACTGCACTGTCAATTGGGGCTAGAGCAACTTTTCTTTTTTGAAGTGCAATTTAAAAGAGCCTTTTAGCTCATGATTACAGAACAGTAATGGTGACTAGTAGTATCTTTGTAACTCAGTTTTACCAGTAAATATTTATATTTAAGAGGCAAGAAAGTGAATGTGATATGAATGTAAATCTGTTTGTGCTTTCATAGTCTTTTTGGGGAAATGTCACATTTAAGTGAATATTAATCAACTTCATATTTAAATTCTGTTGTTTTTTTTTTCTATAGCATCTTTAACAATAAATTCTACCTGAGGGGGTGGGAGGGAGGGGTGTTTATCCAAGTGCACAGCACAACATCCAGGGAGGTAGGCTTAAGAGCTCTATGGTGGCCCAGCAGAGGCAGGAAGGACTTGAGAAGGTGGGGAGTAGTGACTCAGGTGAGAGACGATTGGCTTTTTAACACCCTCAACTGTCCCTTACGGGTCTTCCATTAGGTTCCTTTGGACAAATCGGGTCCGCACAGAAGAACACCCTCTCCCACAGTGCGTCCACACATCCTCGACTCTGGCCCCGCCACCGTGGGGCCCGGCAATCCTTTCAGGGCCCCTATGGACATATACTCCTCCAAAAAGAAAAGGGGACTGCTCTCCAAAGGGAAGAAACTATTACAAAGACTTGGCACTGTAAAATAATTTTTGGAAATAGTGGCATCCACTTATATTGTAAAAAAAAAAAAAAACAAAAAAAAAAAAAAAAAACACCAAAAAAAAAAAAAGAAAAATCTAAAATACAGTGCACAGATGGCATTTGCTACCTTAGCAAATGCTTTATTCTTTTACATCTGTTGTATATTAGACGATTTGTATTTTCTTATGGGTTCAAACTCCATATTTTCAGTAACACATTTCATAGTATGGTCCCATGACCTCAAGGTGTTGGAAGATAGTGTTGTGCTGCGTACCTCCACGTCTCTGGCTGATGAAGTGTCACGAAGACAGAGCCCTGAGTATTCTGCACATGCTCAAGCCTTGCATTTTATAAACCATACAGGCCAGAATTGTGTCTCTGCATTCAGAAAACAGGAAAAAATTAAATACAGAGGGCTAACTTGCAGCTTGGAGTTCATACTTGATCAAATGCAACACCTGGAGCTGGAACAGAGCAGCCAGTTGAACATGAGGTTTGCGTGCTTTTTACTTCAGCACATTCCCTCCTGACCCCTCGAGAGCAAACGCAAAGGTTGGGCTCATTGTTAAAAGTTGTGGCACGCAGCATACAAATCAGCAGAAAAAGCCTCTCTTCTGCTCCACTTCAACAGCTGTGGCAGTGGCATGTCTCCCCTTACCCACAGACTTGTTGAGCACTTACTACACAAGCACACTCTGCATCTGCTACAGGGTCTCTGCAGTAAATACCTGTTGATCAAACCTCCGTGTATTTGCCTTATAATTGCACAATGGTTAGTACTATGTCCAGCAGTTGCATACCTAACATTCTTTTTGGTGTTTGCAAATGTTATTCCTGACTTGATATGCAGAGTGACTCCTGTTTTCTACAGAACTGTCAGACTCCTGTGTTGATGTTGTCCATTATGAAACCCCATATAATGTTAACTTTATAAAGCTACAGATAAACTATTAAAAAAAGCCTACCTTCATACTAAATTTTAGATTGAATAAGGAGTCAGGTTGTGCCACCATACTGACACAGTCCAAAATAATAGCATTAGTTGTCAAAAGAACCCCAAATATGTAGTTATTTTATTAGCACTAACACTTTTGTGCATAAGTGGATTTCCAGCATGCAACCCTTGAGACCGTAGGTTTAGTTACTCAACAGCAGTAAACTATGAGACACAAGGCTACCTCTATGCTGTCCCTTCCAATCTCTTAAAACTGTTTTTTTTTTTACAGACCAGTCTGTCAGATGCTTGTTGTATGTCTCCAATTACGTTGCTGCAGGATACAAGTACTGTATGTCTGTATGTCAAAACATTCAGATATCTACACTTTGATGTAGTGAATGTACAAAGAATTGAAAGCCAATGTATTAAGCTGCCCAAAAGGATTGTGCAGACGTCAAACTTCACGCATGAGATGATCAGTCCACCTCCTCCCATCTCCTCGTGCCGTTTTCCATTTCATCCTTCAGCACATTTTAAATTGAGCCTAAGTTTTCTATATACAAGAGTTAAACTGCCAAAAAAAGAGGAAAGAAAAAGAATGTATGCAAAACATTCTCAAGCTTTCTTACAACTTTCAGCCAAGCAGCCATGATAATCTACAGTAAAACTGATCATCACTGATCAGTAAAACTGATCATCTGTTCCTCTTTGTGGACCATGTCCACAGACATTGCTTTTATTTGAGTGACTGCAACTCTTTTTGTACTTTGTCCATTTGTAAAATTGTTTTTAAATGTTTATACTTGATTTTCAAACTGCCTTTTTTGTACATTTAACTTTCTAATCAGACAGTCCAAGCTTTCCCCATGGTGTCTTCAAGAGCATATTATGTCTGCAATTGTGTGCTAGCATCTGAGAAGAACTTATCAGCCTCTATTGACGGTGAAAAGTTGTTGTGTGGAACGGCATGTGCAATCTTTTTTTAAAAGATAAATAAATTTAATATTTTTAAATGTTTGTTTTGTCTTGAAATGTCAGATGACATACACCAGAGCAACTGAAGAACATTTATTAAATAAGACAAGGTTACACATTGCTCACCAACCTAATATTACTCTTAACCCACCAACATAAATCTTTGTGCTTCCATTTGGATATTTAAGCACATCTCGTTTAAAATGTCCATATCTTGAAATGTTTAGGTGCTAACTTTGCAAATAATCTTGAACATTTTCCGTCGTACAGAGAAAGAGTCAACATAGTGAACACATGGACAGCTAAAGGCTGTCTTTACAGTAATAGTTTTTTTTTAAACAATAACAAACCTAACTGTGCGCTTTAAGGCAGAACATGAACTTAACATTACTATGGCCACGTAAACAAACAAACGCAGGGTCTTTTCTAACAGATCATCACACTCTTTTCAGGAAACACGAGTGGGCAACGCAAACTGCTCCTTAAAGGTAGAAAAGATAGTCGTCGAGCTTCATACTGGGCAGCTTGTGAATGCTCTGCCCAACAAGGAAGGCCAGCTTATGGCCGTACTGGCAGGGAGCAGGAACTCGGATGATTCCCTAAAGCACAAAGGGAGGTAGAAGCACATGATCGACAGGAATGAATCATTTCTGCTATTTTTTACAAGATTAATCATATGCCAGATTTATCATACGTTCCATTACTTTCTAGCTAAAAGCTAATTTTCACATTCAAGCAGGTAGTTGTAGACATATTTTCCTGAACTACAATTAATTAAATCGTGAGTGTCAGCATGCTGTAGTCATGGTTACTTTAAACAAGTGTCCAAAGCTGGCAAATTATCTGGTAATTATAAATGCAGGTGCATCAAACTGTATTTCAAGTTTAAGTTTCCCTGACAGAGTAATAAACCTTAGGAAAAACAAACCTTGAGAGCCAGCTTTGTCCGATATATTGAAATAAGACAGAGCTGAATTAATGCTTGTGCAAGCATTAATTCAGCTCTGTAACTAAAAAGCTGAGCGCTGTTTAACACTTGATGTTCACTTCAACTGAGCAACTCCATTAGGATGCATGAGACATTTGTTTAACTATAAAGATAACAGTAAGGAGAACAAGTATTTCATACACGGCAGATGAAGAAGTCTTTCATTTTTCTCATATGTACTCTTAAATTGTGACAGAATCTAAAACAAAAATCCAGAAAATCAAATTGTGTGATTTTCAAGTAATTAATTTGCATTTTATTGCATGACATCAGTATTTGATCACCTAACAACCAATAAGAATCACAGGCCTGTTAGTTCTTCTTTAAGAAGCCCTCCTGTTCTCCACTCATTACCTGTATTAACTGCACCTGTTTGAACTCGTTATCTGTATAAAAGACACCTGTCCACACACTATTAAACTCCAACCTCTCTTCAATGGCCAAGACCAGAGAGCTGTGTGAGGACATCAGGGATTAAATAGTAGACCTGCTCCAGGCTGGGATGGACTACAGGAAAATAGCCAAGCAGCTTGGTGAGAAGGCAACAACTGTTGGAGCAATTATAAGAAAATAGAAGAAGTTCAAGATGATGGTCAATCTCCTTCAGTCTGGGACTCCATGCAAGATCTCACCTCATGGAGCATCACTGATCATGAGGAAGATGAGGGATCAGCCCAGAACTACACGGCAGGACCTAGTCAGTGACCTGAAGAGAGCTGGGACCACAGTCTCAAAGAAGACCATTAGTAACACACTACGTCCTCATGGATTAAAATCCTGCAGCACACACACGTCCCCCTGCTCAAGCCAGAGCAGGTCCAGGCCCGTCTGAAGTTTGCCAACGACCATCTGGATGATCCAGAGGAGGAATGGGAGGAGGTCATGTGGTCTGATGAGTCAAAAATAGAACTTTCTGGTCTAAACTCGACTCACCGTGTTTGGAGGAAGAAGAAGGATGAGAACAACCTCAAGAACATCATCCCTACCATGAAGCATGGAGGTGGAAACATCATTCTTTGGGGATGCTTTTCTGCAAAGGGGACAGGATTACTGTACTGTATTGAGGGGAGGATGGATGGAGCCATGTATCAGGAGATCTCAGCCAACAACCTCCTTCCCTCAGTAAGAGCATTGAAGATGGGTTGTGGCTGGGTCTTCCAGCATGATGACCCGACTCACAGCCAGGGCAACTAAGGAGTGGCTCCATAAGAAACATCTCAAGGTCTTGTGGTCTATCCAGTCTCCAGACCTGAACCCAACCAAAAATCTTTGGAGGGAGCTGAAGGTCCGTATTGCCCAGCGACCGCCCCAAAACCTGAAGGATCTGTATGGAGGAGTGGTCCAAAATCCCTGCTGCAGTGTTTGCAAACCTGGTCAAGAACTACAGGAAATGTCTGATATCTGGAATTGCAAACAAAAGGTTTCTGAACCAAATATTAAGTTTTGTTTTTCTGATGTATTAAATATATATGACATGCAATAAAATGCTAATTAATTACTTAAAAATCACACTATCAATGTGATTTTCTGGATTTTTGTTTTAAATACACTCACATTTGAAGAGTAGCTATGATTAAAAATTAAAGACTTCTACATGCCTTGCAGGTGGGAAAACCTGCAGTGTATCAAATACTTGTTCTCCCCACTGTAGCTTTATCAACCTTTCCAAAGAGAGCAAAAGATTCTCATTTATCTGCTTTCTTAATGTCAAAAGCAGCCCACCTGCCAGTTGTAGTATAAGTGGCAAAGCTTGTATGTGAGCCGCTGCATGTGATCAGGTTTTAGTCCACTGGTATCGTAGACGACGTTGTAGTGTGTTGGTGAGACGCTGCCAGACCTGACAGACTGGCTCACGATGTAGAAGTCATACCTAATGGGGGGAAAAATATTTTTTTGTTTTTTTTAATTTTCAACAACAAAATACATAGTTATGAGTAATTTTAAAAACATAAGTACAACGTACCACTCTGGACGGGTGACCTCTATGTCGATGACGGTGCCTGGTGGAGGGTTAGTGAACTTGTCACCGATCATAGTGAAAAACCTGCTATTGATGCGCTTCTTGACCACCACCACGCTTAACTTGGGCCTACGATGGGAAAATGGAGAGGTTTATACAAGTAATGAACACAGGCTAGGTTTTAATGTATTTAGAAGAAGTCTTTCTGAACAACGATCTGTTTAAACAAGCAGCTGGATTCCAGGGTCCTTCTTTTCGGTTGATAAATTGCTTGAATTGCTGCATTTCAGCACCTGGCCTTGTTCCATATTCAGGGGGGGGGGGGGGATCACAGCATTCCCAAACATTTCTCATGACCAACCTAACTTTTTCTATACAAAGGATTGCAGTTCTTACATCACTTTTGTATGGGGTAAGAATGCTGTCAAAAACAACGTGTATGTAAAGACAGAAATGTGTACATATTAGTCAATAGTTGTGCATATGTAAAATCCAAAAGAGGTATTGTATATTTTCTCTGTAAGAATACAAAATAAAATATTACACCTTCAAGAAATTACAAACACAAAGTTCAAGTTTACAGTTGTGGTTTATTTTTTATGAATACAATATGCTATAACAGTTTGTGAATACGATTTCTTGGTGTCACGTGATCTCAGGCTGGTTAGTGGAGCACATAGTTAGTCGATTCGCGTCGCGCATACGCTGTCACACTCCTCACCGCCAGTAAACGTTGTTGCGTACCGCCAGCAGAAGAAGAGAAGAAGCAGCAGCAGCACTAGCACCAAGATGAAGGACCAAGAAACTAGGGTACAAAGCCAGGTATTGTTAAAACGTTTATA
The DNA here is from genome assembly GCF_021462225.1 of Girardinichthys multiradiatus. Lineage (NCBI taxonomy): Eukaryota > Metazoa > Chordata > Actinopteri > Cyprinodontiformes > Goodeidae > Girardinichthys > Girardinichthys multiradiatus. The sequence continues at coordinate 15,326,277 of NC_061805.1, forward strand.
TACTTCTTACTGTCGTTACTATATGCTCTTGGTCCGTCATCTTGACGCTAGTGCTGCTGCTGCTTCTTCTTCTGCTGGCGGTATGCAACAAATTCAGAGGTGCATACCGCCACCTACTGCACATCATTTTATAACTCCACCCACTATATTCTATGTTTTAGTTTGTATTTCATAAAAATAAGAACAATGCTTCATTTAAAATACCCTTGATTCCCCCCCATCACCCAATCCCGCCACTATGTTTACTGGCGGTGAGGAGTGTGACAGCGACGCGAATCGACTAACTCTGTGCTCCACTAACCAACCTGAGATCACCAAGAAATCGTATTCACAAACTGTTATAGCATATTGTATTCATAAAGAATAAACCACAACTGTAAACTTGAACTTTGTGTTTGTAATTTCTTGAAGCTGTAACATTTTATTTTGTATTCTTATAGAGAAAATATACAATACCTCTTTTGGATTTTACTTATGCACAACTATTGACTAATATGCACACATTTCCGTCTTTACATACACATTGTTTTTGACAGCATTCTTACCCCATACTTTTGACCCATTTTTAAAGCATAAATACAGAGCTTCAGTGTTGATTTTCTGCATATATTTCTATCAGGGTCAGAGGCTTTAAATATAAAACCTAAAAAAACACCCATCAAAACCTGGAAAAGGCTTACATCCAACTCCTTACAGACTGCGTTCAAAACAGGAAACCACTTCATAGTCCCTCCAAATGAAAAATTAAACAAGCATAAGTTTTCGGGTAAATCTTTTTAACCGTCAAACTTACTCATAGTCCAGCCCCACGGACTTGATTGAGTCCATCATCTGTGTCACCTCATAGTTGACGATGCTGTGCAACTGACCATCTCCTACTCCATCCCGGTACACAATGATGCGCGATGGAAGGCAATTGTTGAACTTCAGGTAGTCTTTCAGTGCACCTGTGTGATAAAGAGAACTCATCTTTTAAGTTTTATATAAGTAAGAAGTAATGAAGGAAAATGTCAAAGAAAACAAAAGCAACTTACCAGTTAGGGCCATTTTCAGTCCATCTATTATTTCCTGACCTTTGTGCTGCAGGACACACTTTGAGTACCATCTTGGGAAAAAGGTGAAATGCTACTAAATGACTGAATTCAAAAGATTTGAGAGGTCTGTAAAACAACCAATTCAATCCCATACTGTGCTAGAGTTAAGCCTAAATGAACAGGACTGAAGAGGTATGGCACAGAAAACTGGACCAGCACATTGGCAGTCTGTGTTGCAGTTACCAACCTGCTCATGGTGGGGTTGAGGCTTGCCACCAGAGCGCCGATAGACCGTTTTCCAGTAGACGTGTCATGGTAGCAGTCAATGCCCACAACCATCAACTGTTTGAGCTGCACAAAGTAGTTTAGTCATTCAGTGAAATGTTCATGTTAACCTAAAAAACAAAGCATTAAAACTACTGACTATAATTTGCCTAAAATTTCCAAACTTATCAAGTTAATGGCTCTGCCAAACTTTATTAAAGATTATGGCTAAGAGTGGAAATGTAAAGGAACATTAAGAAATCAAAACATGAGGAGGGAATGATATATTTCTTATACCATTAGAAGGATGACTGATTTCTCTACCAAAAAACCTCAAGCATACAGAACTTACAGGGATCTCCACACTCCACAGCTCTCCTCCAATTTTGCAGGCCATCTGCAGTGCAATCTTCGTCGCCACGGTCATGAGCGCCTGAGGTCGGCTTAAGGTGCGGGCCACCACACATTGGCTTGGAGTTGGACAGTCCACACAAAGGTACTTCTTAATACTGTCATACTTGTCCTTGTTGCTGTTGGGAAGGACTACCACCACCTACAAATAATAAAAATACAAAATTGAGGGAATTCAATGCACTTGATTTGTTTTAGTCAAAGATCTTCAAATTTCCAAACGTTTTTGTGTCTGTTATATTTATAATAATGCAAACAGAGTTAATAGGGCAGTACTATGCCAATTACTTGATCAGGCAGAAGGAATGTGTATTCAAATAAAAACTACATTTGCAGTCTACATAATGGCAGAATGTTAATTTAAACCATATTTTCCTATTCTAGTCAGGAGTTAGCTTCAGAAGAGGGAAAATTAAGGAAGAGGAGTACGAGAGAAAAGTACTTATTATTGTCTAGTCACTTGTAGTATATGTGGCAGAGCCCCGTGTGGCGCCCTTCTGCCTGAAGTTGCCGCCATCTGAGCTTTCTGCATTATCCAATTTATTAACATCAAGGCAATAACATGTTTCGTTACAGTGGATGTCAAAAGGTCATTTTTAAGACTCTGATGAAACTGGTTTAAAGGACATTTTATTTAAAGTTTGACAGTAAATATTAACTATGGGATGGGCATTTAATGAGAAAAATATAGTAAATCCACTTGCCATTATTCAATTATAAGCTGTCCATAAAGCTGGGATAAAGACTGCTGAAACATAATCCTGCTTTCATGTAACGTTGGTAAGGAAAAAATACTTATTACAGATTGGTCCCTCTGGGTCCAACATCGTACATATTCTGGGTGTTTTCCTGTTTCAACAGAGATTTATCTGAACTGATCCGTCTTTAGCATCTAAGTTTTGATGCTTGCAGCACAAGTTAGGAGGAAAATAGTCGTGCTGTTCATTGTTCTAAAGTACTTTACTAAAAATGTTTTTGTCACCACCATCAGATGCACCTTTATTTTAAACAAATGTTATTGTAACACATTCCTACAATGCAGTTAATTAAATCATTTTTCTCTTTAAAATTCCACAAATATAATATATTTAATACTAATAATGGACATTGCATTATGGTATAAAAAAAAAGTACACCTGGAATGCTATAAAAATTATTAAAAGTGAACATTTAAAATATCAGCGCAGGTGAAAACACAGTAATGTAAAAGCTCTGAAATGTATACAATACAGATTAGGAATACTTTTCTTTGTGTTGTGTACGGCGGTGTCTGCTAAAAATGATCTGATAGGCAAAACAATCTGTTATGGTCATATTAGTTTGTTTATATTCAAAACATTTATTTTTTTTAATGAAAAACTGTTTTTGTCAGAAGAATCACTAAATAGCATCAAATGTCCCAACATCCAGAATATTCCGACACAAACCATTTGAGTCTGTGGCCCAACGTTGTGCTGCAGAGCTTTGAGGAGAGCCAGCTGATGATCTTCAAACTCAATTCTGTATAAAATAAATAGTTTCATAAGAAAACATAACCAAATACAATTTTACTTACTTTGCAACAAACCAATGAAAACAAAAAATCTAGTTTTATTACCAGTGAGAATTATCAGCTATACTACGTCTTTGCATCAACTAAAACAATTTAGGGGACAAATTGCAACAAGTATCAGAAATTATGCACATGAATTCTATTACATATTTGTTAAATAAAAAAAAAAAGGGAAGACAGAACATATATTTCATGTACGAAAAAGCAACAAAATACTTTCAGACAATCATGCTGATCACAAAAATGTAACAGACAGAAACTTGAAACTGAAACGTGTCGTATCATAAAGAACGTATAATATTCACGATAGGTGACACTTACACAGAAGGCCTTTGCATGCGGATACCGAGGGGAGCTGAGACTTTGTGGAGAGTTTGCAGGAGGGACTGTGCTTCATTGGTGTTCCGGCGGGAGTGAAAAACGAGCCAGTTCTCCAGCGGCGGAGAGCTTATCACAGGTATCCCACGCATCTCTCTGGACCAGTCAGCTGACTGGGGGTTGTACTCGTACTACAGGACATAATGGTGTCAAATTAATTCAAGATAAAATTGACTGATTCTAAGGACAAAGTTCTGGATTAAAAAGTGGCACCGATCTCGATCCTTGGATAATCCTCTCTCCTCCGAGGACTCTGCCAGTCAGGTTGAGAAGCTGCTTATCAAAGCTGAGTCCCCACTTCGACAACTCTGCCTGTGCATCAGCACTCCTTAGAAGAAAAACAAAAACTCTGCTGAGGATTTCAATCTAAGCTACAGGCCAACTTTGCTCAGAGGCTGACACAGAGTTGAACACACCCCTCACATTTTTGTAAATATGTTATATCTTTTTCATGGGGCCACACTAAAGATATGACACTTTGAGACAATGTGAAGTAGTCAGAGTGCATCTTGTGTAACAATGTAAAGTTGCTCTCCCATCAAAATCACTCAACACACAGCTATTAATGTCTAAACAGCTGCCTCCGCGCACTGCATCAAATTGGTCTGCAAAGCTATCGCCCCCGGGGGGAAAGCTCTTCAATAGATGATGCACAAGAAAGCCAGCAAGCAGTTTGATGAAGACAAACAGAGCAAGGACATTGATTATTGGAACCATGTCCTGTGGTCTCATGACACCAAGATAAACCTATTGAGTTCAGATGGTGTAAAGCATATGTGGCGGCAACCAGGTGAGGAGCACAAAGACAAGTGGGTCTTGCCTACAGTCAAGCTTGTGGTGGGAATGTCATTATTTGGGGATGCCTGAGTGCTGCCAGCTGTGGGGAGCTGCAGCTTTTACAGAGAACCATGATTGGCAACATGTACTGTGACATGGCATGATCTCATCCCTTCAGAAACTGGACCGCAGGGCAGTATTCCAACGTTACAACGACCCCAAACGCACCTTCAAGACAGCCACTGCCTTGCTAAAGCAACTGAGGGTACAGGTGCTGGACTGGCTAAGCATGTCTCCAGACCTAAACCCTATAAAACGTCTTCGGGACATCTTCAAACGAAAGGCAGAGGAGCGCAGCATCTCTAAGATCCACCAGCTCTGTGATGTTGCCATTGAGGAGTGAAAGATGGGTTTCCAGTGCCAACCTGGGAAGCTCTGGAAACCTTCATGCTCATAAAATATCGAAACTCTGGGCACAATTTGGACATTGTCACTTAGGGGTGTACTCAAAGTTGTTGCCAGCTGTTTAGACATTAATAGCTGTGTGTGAAGTTATTTTGAGGGGACAGCTGAGGGACACTGTTATACAAGCTGTACATTGACTACATTGTTTCAAAGTGTCCTTTTTTTAGTGTTGTCCCATGAAAAGCTATAATATTTACAAAAATGTGACGGGTGTACTCACTTTTGTGAGCTACTGTATCTCTACACACCATGATGGAATTAAGACAATTTCATCAAATAACTTGAAAGGACAAAATGATTTTTTTAAGGCTTGTAAGCATGTCAGATGTGGTCATAAAGCATTGGAACCGATTCATTTCTATTAATTTCCACCTACTTGTGAATGTTGGTTATAAATCTGTTGAGCTGTTTCTCCCTCTGATCTGGATTCAGTCTGGTGTGCGTGCTCAACTCCTTCATTATGGCAAAGTCATTTCGCATCTTATCAGTCAACCCTATAAAAAAATGCCATCAGCAAGTACCAACAGCTAAAGCTGCACAATATATTAAATCACAGTCGTCATGCAAACATCAGTGTGTGCAATATTGTAATTGCAAAGGACTGTTGGAAAACTAATTGGTAGGATACACTAGTCCCAAGCAATAACACTTGGCATTTCATTTATATATTTGGCCAACTCGATACACACTTTTTGCCTTTAATTCCCACATCTGATGTATACTTTTAGTGGCTGAGGTGCTAAAGCTCACAGAGCAAGGTGGGAACATTACATAGTGGCAGAGAGTCAGAGAAGAGTCAGGAAAATGTTGGTTAATTGTAATTAAAATCGTCAGCACACTTCAGCAATTACATAATTTCCTGACATTGTGCAGACTGACCAATAGTCATTAAAATGTATTGATCCAACACCTAATAAAGCTTTAAAACAATACATTCTTTAAATGTTAAAGCTTAAACTTGTATAAATGAATTGTTGCACATTAAACAACCTGTGAGGTAGCACAGTTCTGGCACAAGCATAGCCGGGCCAGGAGGGGGCGCTCCAGCAGGGCCCATCCTCTTCACATGGCTGACCAACAGCACCTGGTTGCCATCAGTGATATCCAAACCATATTGCTATGGAAAGAAAGGATGTCGGAAATTATTTTCTTTTTGCATGAAACACTGTCTCATGTGTACACCAGTCATCATGCCATCACCCCAGAGTGTTTCAATACTTACGTTCTTGTAGTAGTTCTTGAAAGAGATTTCTGTCTCTCTTCTAGTAAAAGTGTTGTTGGGAGTGTGATCCCATGCGATGTCATCAATCCTGTAAGTTTTGTTGTTGTACCTTAAAATAAAAATAAGTTAGTAATAAGGTAATAAGTAATGTAAAAGGCAGGTATTATAATATAAGCAAGAACTACTTATTATGATAAAAACACATCTGTTTAACAGTAGCAACTTGAAAACCTGTAAACAACTACAAGGCTCTGGCAGATCCTACTTTGTGAGGACAATGAGACCAATGAGCTCCTTGGCACAGATCTCAGTGTAGCGTTGACTTCCACACTGCTGCCTCAGGTTGACCATGAAGTCAAGCACGGTCTCACTACGTAGCACCTTGTGGCTCACGTCGGTGCACATCATGATGGAGGACTCGTAGTGCAGGATGGTGGAGGAGTACCCTGGCCAAACTGTTAATCTAAAACAAAAGAAGTCCTCTTGATTGCAAATCTGATTACCGTTAGTTTTATTTGCGAGCAACTTTAAAACTCTAGCTTCCTGCAAACAATGAGTTTTTTTTTTTTTACTTCTGCCATTACCGTAGGCTTTAAAGAAGGGTATTTTATAACTTTAGAGGAGTCAAAACAGCATCGGTACAAGTACAGATCAGCCACAAGTAAACTGCAAATCTTTAGCCTAAGTCTCAACGTGAACAAAAGGAAAGCATCAATACTTGTCATCTTAGGTCTACAGATAAGACCACCTACAACGAGTGTCTACAACCACCTCTAGAAGCCAAAAAACTAAAGGCTCCATCATGATGTGTTCTAACATCAGATGTACCCCGTGGCTGAAGCCGAGTTTTAAACTAAAATCCATCATGCAGCAGCTTCAGTGAGGTGTTTTCATCCAAGATACTGATGGTGCAGTAAGGAGAATGTATCCTGGAGAACTACATTATCACCAATACTTCCCATTAGATCGGTTACTGTACTGGGTTAAAGCTTATGATTATGATTAATATAAAACGACATACACACTTCTTCAAACTGTACAATGAATCTTGTCACAATTCAGCCATTATGTGAACAAAAGCTCAGCATTTTTAAGACAGCTGTTTTTTTTTTTTTTTTTACTAATCTTAAAACATATGTTGTTTTTAAAATATTGGGCAAAAGAAGTAAAAAAAAAAGAGTCTACATACCTGTGGTGTCGAATCTCGTGTGGATCACTGGGGTTGTAGTAGTTGCGTCCGATCTGCTGCATGTTGAGAATTCTCAAGATCCTGGGAAATTAAATAAAATGAATGAGGCAACTACAAGTTCTCAATGACTGTAAACATTACACGGACTTATTAGTCGCCAGCACATTATTGTAGTTAAAAGTGAGTTTCATAACCTTACGACCTACCTTCTGAATATGATGTTGTAAAACTGAATACACACTGGTGATGAGGGTGGCAACTCATTTGTCAAAGTGATGGTTATCTGAACGTTCTCCTGATTCCTTGTCTCACTATAGAGTACAGTCTCCTAAAAATGCAATAGTTCATTAAAATAACTGAAGTGACTGAGGAAAGAAACAAAAGAATGCAATCATTAAAGCTCCTGAAAGTGCAAAAAATGGGACAACTCTGCAATGTGATATTATTGGGATCAGTTCCATTTTTATAGTTTTCCTTGTTTACAGCTTTTACCCGTTTCAACATAATGAAAATAGAAAAGACTAGAAATAATGATGCAGTCAGACTTTGCAAAATTATAAAAGCAGTCTTATGCTGAAATCATATCCTAAAATGAGCTGGTTTAAACCAGTTGAATGGAGTCATATGTTGGTACCTTGCTGTGCAGTTTCTGAGGCAGGAAAAGCATAGCTCCATCAAAGCTCCGTGCTGAACCAAGGAGTTCTGCATGCTGGAAGAGGAGGGCAGATCGCAGGCGCCTCGACTCCATTGGGGGTTTATAGTCCACATGGTACTGATACAGAACCCACTGAGGGCGAGACAGGATCCTGAAGTAGTTTGCAGTCAACCTTATGGTGGCACCGGATGTTCCTGTAGAAGTGTGCACACATAATGAGCTTTATAAAAATCGTCTCAAACAAAAATGTTTAAATATTCTAGTATGTCTGTGATAATGGGCTGACCAGTCTTTGATTCCTTCACATGCTCCATTGCTTGTCTGGTGAATACTCCTGTATCATTAAAGTCCCGCTTGCGTCCACCACGTTCTCCCAACTTCACTTGCTGAAATCCAGTTGAAATCTGTAGAACAGCTGATAAAACCCATTTAAACCATTTACAAACACCAGAGTTTGTAAGTAAGGTAGGGTGAATTGTACAATAGCAATTGTTAGTGGGACTGGCAAACAGGTCACGTAAATCTGTCAATGCTTAAAGATTCCCAAAAACGTTTTAAATTTCAATCACATGAAACACCTCAAGAAATGTTATATTCAACTGTACCTTCTCTGGCCATGGCTCCAGGAGCACCCTTCTGTCTGCCTCGACCTACCAGCTCCCCCTCTGCTGGAGGGGGCGGTTCTTGTGCCGGCTCGATGGCCTGGCTCAGAAAGAGGCAAAATACAAAAAGGTTAAATTATGACAAATTCTCTTGAGGACTGGAATCAGAGACCCTTGGTTACAGTTTTCACATACCTACTGTATAAACTAAAAATCTACTAATTCGATTTATGAACATGTGCCTAAATAGCTGAAAAGGTCTGGATTCCATTAAGCATTTAAAGGCATTTTATTTTAATTCCAGAATTATATTTCATTTACAAATAATGCAAAGAGAATGTCTTTGGGAGCTGCACGGTGGCGCAGTTGGTAGCACTGCCTTGCAGCAAGAAGGTTCTGGGTTCGACTCCCAGTCCTTCTGCATGGAGTTTGCATGTTCTCCCCGTGCATGTGTGGGTTCTCACCGGGTGCTCCGGCTTCCTCCCACAGCCAAAAACATGACTGTTAGGTTAACTGGTCTGTCTAAAGTGTCCTTAGGGGTGAGTGCATGGTTGTTTGTCCTGTATGTCTCTGTGTTGCCCTGCAATGGACCAGCGACCTGTCCAGGGTGTACCCTGCCTCTCGCCCATAGACTGCTGGAGATAGGCACCAGCTCCCCCGTGACCCACTATGGAATAAGTGGTAGAGAAGATGAAGTAATCAGTAATCATATGTTAAACATTTTAAGGTGAAATTGTAAGATTCCTTAATTTAAGCACTTTGTGTTTTTTTTTCGTTACAAATTTCCACAGATGAAAATGTCAATCAGGGACAAACACTACTTGGGTGAAATTTCAGGATGAACCTAACATGCACTATAACCTTTACAGGTGAACTTAACGTGACCATCTCTAAACTTTTGAATGCACGCATCCAACCGTTTAATGTTTCAGGACTTTTGCACAACCTGCTGTTCTCCAACAAGGATCCACAACATGTGTTTGACCCATGAGTCGAACAATAAATTTCCTGGTTCAGTCAGAATTGGTATTTAAACACTCATCATGCTGTGGACATTTTGACATCACAAGACCAAGACAACACCTAACAATTGATCAACAGTAACTCGCCATTACACGGCTTCAAAGGTGTTCTTAGAAGGAAGTGGCCACTGAGCTTAGAGTGTCACAGTGCCATCAGGCAGGTTGCAACAGAGATACAGAGACTGGAAGAGTCACAGAAAGGCCTTTGGCCACATCCCACACTGATGATTGCTTCATTGTATCAGTGCCCTGCAGAAGCGAAAGTTAAATGTAACTCAATTCCAGGCACATTTAAGGGAGGCACCCAAGTGTGATGTCAGCATGGTCTATGTGCCACACAGCCTGCCAGGGTACCTGGCCACACCACTAGGCACAGGCATCATCATCTTGCATGGGCCATGAAGCATGTATGCTGGATGAGGGTCCAGTGGGCCTCAGTGCACTTCTCTGATGAAAGTCTATTCACGTTGAGCAGAAATTATGGCTGCCAACAATGTTGGAGATGTCAAGGGAAGTGCTATGCATTAGCTACTGAGCCTTTGGTGGTGGTGTTACAGTGTCAGCAGGTGTTTCTAGTCAATGCAGAGTTGTACACTTTGTGAATGGTACAGCAACAAGCCCATACTACCTGAATAACATCATCAATCCAGTTATTGTGGCCCTGCATGAACAACACAGGCCAAATTTCATCTTCATGGATGGTAATACTCCAGCTCATCAGGATTGCATCATTAGGGAAAGGCTGCTGGAGTCTGGGGTACCTCGAATGGAGTGGCCTGCACTTTCTCCAGACCCAAATCTCATAGAAAAGCTTTGGGTTCAGCCGAGTCCCCGTGTGGAGGGTCATAACTCTGGACCCCACAACCTTAAAGACCTGAGGGCTGCCCTTTATAAAGAGTGGGAACCCATGCCTCAGCAGATAATTCAACTTGTGAACAACATGAGTCATTGTTAAGCTGTAATTGGTGCTCAAAGGCACATGACACAATATTGACAGATTGACGTTCTTGGCTTTTGTTTCAATAGTTTGGGATGAGACAATTAGCACTGCATGCTTCTACTTATATGTCCTACTTCCATCATAATATCACTGTAGCGTGAACTTTTTACATTTTCCATAAATTTCATCCAAATACCAAATATCTCTAATTTTTCGCGAGCAGTGTATACTACCTTAACATTCCCAACTTGTACTACACAATCCGGGCAATGTTTTTTAATATGTATATTTCCATATATCCCAACGGTTTGGGGATTATTTAGCAGAACAAAACGTTTTCAAATATTCTGAAAGACATTCTAAATAATGTGTACTGCATAAAAATGTCTTTACTGTATAAAACGTATTTCATAAGGTTTTTTTGAATTGGTGTCGAGCTGAGATGGCAGGGTTGCCAGTGAACTAGCCTGCGTCTTACCGCTCCAGGCGCGGCCGTGTCTTGACCACGTGCTCTGCCTCTCGATCTTGCTCGTGCCCGACCGGTCATTTTCGTAACACTACGAAACCTCACAACTGCTTACAAAAAGCTGCTTTCGTACTGTGGGTGAAAATTTTTAAAACACACAAAAACGAATCACTAGATATACCTTACCAACAAAGACGTGCTGGGATGAGTGGCATTAAGACACAACTATGGGGGCTATGTTAGCTTGCTGCTATCTTATCAGGTGCAAGCTAATTATTGAAAACTCGAAAAAGCACAAATAAAGCGGCAAAAGAAAATTTACTGTACTTTACTGTCTGTTAAATTCATTTTTCAATTATATTTTTGATTAAAAAAAAACAACTCATTTAATTAGATTACGTTACAATAAATTTTCAATTTGATAAAAAAAACAAAAACAACTTGACGTAAAAGTTTAATTAGAAAGCTAATCTTCACTGTCAATATGTTATTTTAATATACTAGTTTACTCACTTTTTAAAGAATTCTTCGCAAACAGAAACCTTCACGCAGACATCCACAATCGAAAAGGCGAAAAAACGGCTGCTAATGCTTAGGACTCTAAGGAAACAAAAATTAATACGCCATTCCGCTTTCCTTCTCCTTCTTTTAATTTAACATTTAGCTAAATGTTGTGTAGTTTGGTTACTGGTTTTCATCTCTTTTCAAACCATACCATGAACATTTAATAAGGACTTATGAATATTTAAACAAATGTAGAACTACTTTTCTAAGCGCATTAATCAGTTCAGCATGTTGGAGTTCTCTGTGCGTTTTTAATTAATTGCAGTCTCATTTATTGCCAGTAGATGGAGACAAAGACAATAAATAATTGTCAAATATTTGCTAGTGGCCACGGTACACAACCTAAATGAGGTTCGGATGCAGCCAAGACATGTTTGTGATGGTTAAAAATCAGCAACAATATGACTATAACAGTTAGAAACCTATCTATGACCTGTTTAGCTTTCCATACCCAGCTCAGGCATTTTGAAAATATTTTCCATAACGTCACTCTAAGGAAAATATTGAGTCCAGGCTGGGACTAGTGCTAAAAATTCATAAAATGATGAGAAGACATTCAATTACGCGTTTGCAAAATGGAAACGTCACCTAAGAAGAATATCTAAGAAGATTTTAAGATTTAAAACTAAAGCAAAATCTTCGACACTTATAAAATACCCTACTTTCTACTTTCTATTTTTACTCATCCTTTCTGAAGAAAGAAAAACAATAATAAAAAATCCAGAAATTCTGAAATTCATTTAAGGCTCTTGTTTTAAAAAATGCCCTATCATGAGTTATTTCCTGACAAAGTTTTTTTTTTTTTTTTTTTTACTGTGCTCTACATTCTGCTATCTGAAACAGAACTTGGCACATCAGAGGGCATTTTAGGAGAATGTATGCAAGTCTTTCATGTCTGAGATCTAAGAGTGATTATATATTCAAACCTAAGGGACGATTCAGGAAGGACCTGCTTTAGTTACTGTTTACCTGCTGAAGGAAGGCTGAGGGGAGATTAAGCAAAAAAGCATGCACTTGAATGTCATCGAGCCTGATTGTTGTGCAAAAAAAAGAAATATAGAGCTAAAGATATGTAAAGTAACACATTTGTGCAGTTTGAGATATGATTCTATGCATTGTGCCAGCAAAAAAAAGGTGCAATACTGTAAAAACTGCTATAATAAAGGGAGGAAGAAATTTATTTCAAAAACAGCTCTATTTCTAAAAAGAGATGACAACAACAAAGGCTTGTGGAAAATAAAGAGCAAAATGAAAGAAAAAGAAGAAAACATGACCAGTGAGAGGACTGCAAGCTGAGTGGTGTGAGGCTGAGAAAGGTGCACCCTGCCAGGGACGTTGATGAATGCGCTTCAGGCATCAAGCTCGCCCTGTTGCCTCCAGCCGTGTGGATTCCACGCTTACGCTAATCATGCTCTGTCAGATATTACGGCCCAGAGCTGATGAAAGGGAACATGGAACATAGTATCTCAAACGGGCTGCACTTTCACAAAATACACAGTTTTCATGAACATGTTTCTGTGTTGATTTGGTACGTTTGTTTTTAACCTAATTTCCTGGTTTGATTAGAAACAAAACAAGATCAAAGCATCCGTTTTACATAATTTACAGAAACTCTATTAAGCTTGAACTTTTGATTGCAAAACCAGAGCAATAGGGGATTCCGGAGAATAAGCATCTACCATACCATGATATCTGTAAGAGGGTTATGGAAATTAGATTATTCTCTCTCCAACCATGGAAGCTAATCTGATCCACAACCATGTGTTACTCCGTAAGAAGACGTTGCATAACACAAACAACATGTGTTTCTAAAGCTTATGAAAAAAAAAGTTATTGGAGTAAGCATGAGGTTTTAAAAGCTAACTATGGCACTCTTATAGTGAAGCTAAAGTGCATTGTAATGCTTTTTGAATTTGTTCCTGAAGGTGCACATAATGATGGTTACAAAACTTTACTCACAAACCACAAATTTATAGAGTGAGATGATTTCCTTTGAAAAATAGCAAAGGTAAGAGTTTACTCTGTGACTTCCAGCTGTGACTTGATACAGCGCAATCATGCTTAAGCTGCCCCTTATTTTCCATTTCAAATTAAATGATCAAATTTTTATTTTACAACATTTAGGAGCATTTCTTTTATTAGTGAAATAAATATCAGCAGTTTATTTTTTGGACACATGTCAGGTTTTTTATTGCATTTTGAAGTCACGTGCTTTCCAAGAAAAGCCTAATGTTGCAAGCTGTCTATGTAACAGAGTCCCGCTGTGAGCTGATGACTCCCATGTATGGACATGAGAGCAGTAACATCATTAGGCAGAAAACAGAAGACAGTTTATAGGTGGTAAAGCTTAACTGAAGCAGTGCTTAGTAGAGATCATCAAATTAAATACTTGCAAAAGTATTTAAACATCTGACATACATCAGAAATCTTGAACTATTCTGGTGGTAACTTGTCTCCTGTTACCACCAGGTTTCACTGTGGAAAAAGGTGTGTTTGATGTGATTGATGAGCTGTGGACCTCTGCAGCTCCTCCAGAGTTACCATGGGTCTCCTGGCTGTGTCTCTGATTAATGCTTTCCTTACCTAGTCTGGCAGTCTGGATGAATGACTATATCTTGGTAGCTTTGCAGTTTGCTATACTAAATTTTGAGAAGCGATTGAATAGTGCTCTATGAAATGCTCAAATCTTCTGATATTGTTTTATGGCCTAACCCTGCTTTAAACCTCTCCACAACTTTCTCCATGACCTAGCTGCTGTGTTTCACCAATATTCTCTAACAAACCTCTGAGGCTTTTCCAGAAAAGCTATATTAAGATTAAATTTCACAAAACTGGACACAATTTACATTGTAGGTATCTCCTTAAGAAAACTGATTACACCGGAATTCATTTAGTGGCTTTAAGTTAAAGGGGGCTTAATACAAAGAAATTAACATTTAAATCTAAACCATGGTCGTCATTCCATTTCATAAACATATTTTTCCTTAATGAGCAGCACATATTTACAAACAATCTGTACTTCTAAAATCAGCATATATGACTCAAATGGTGACCTGATTAATAGCAACCTTTTACACCTCCTAAAAAAATAACAGGCTTCATCAAACATTATTTACTTTCTTCCCACATTGTCCTGCAAACTTGAGCCCCAAGGACATAAGGCATACATCCTTGTTTTGTTCTTACAATATTTGACAAATACACCGCTTCCTGCTAATTTCAAAACAAATCCACTAACTGGTGGCCTTGACTTGTTGAGAGTATGTGCAGAGACAGGAAATCATTTCATTTAAAAAACACAGATTTGTCACTTGAAAATCACCCAAATGCAGAAAGCTTTCTAACTCTAACACACGTATTTGATATTTAATAGCTTAAAATAAGAACGCTTTGTTCTAGTTTTGTGGGTATGTTTTTTGTAAACTTCCCTCCCTATTTGTGGGGGTCGAGGTAACTGGAAAAGGAGAAGGCTGACCACACAGGCAAACCCCCTCAGAGGAACACCTCACTGTGATCACTGAAAAAAGTCAACAAGGTTCGGTCCACAGCTGGGCCGCAGGAGATCAGAGAGGAGATACGTAGCAACACCCTCCTCCTGGGACGCTTAGTCTGACGGAGAGTGAACTGTATTCCTCCAATGCAAACCATGTGGCAGGACAGGAAAACAGCTTGACAGAAGCAACCTCCTAATTTATTTCATATTAGTTGACATCTACGTCAAACAATAATCCAGAATGTTTATGCTCCAGCTAAGAATGGCACACCGTCTCTAGTTGTCAGAGTCCTTTGCAGATATGCAATCCAAAGAAGATTATGTTGCCTTTCTGCATCACTAGAACTTTCCAGAAGTTTGACGTTAAATTCTTGCTCCGCCTTTTTGGTTAAATCATTGTGTATGAACAAAGGTGCAGCCGAGCATTCGCAGCAACGAATCTAATAAGCGCAATGTGAGAATAAAGCAGAGGGAAGTAAGCATCAAAGGCAGCCAAGCACAGCATGACTGGCATCAGGCTGAACTTCCAACCTAGGACACTCAGCATGCTCTTCAGCAATCGCTCCCTGTGGACTAGACCTGGGCAGTAATTAAAACCATCATTCCTACTGCCTCAGTATCTCATTAGCCACAGGACCTTAAGCTTTCATCCTACTTGTGTGAAAATATCACAACTCCCCACCCGCAAGCATGAGTCCCACAAACCAAAAAATAACGTTTCTGCATTCCTTTTGTAAATGTTGCTTTACACAAGAGATAAGCTGTCTTGTTGATTAAATGTACCTTTGCAGCAAATAAAAGTTTAACTTTCACATTGTTCTGCAGGAGAAATTTTTGTTCTTTTTGCTTTTGTGATGTTTTTTTGTTTTCAGTGGCGAACACCTTTCTTTGCCAGGGAAACATTAAAAAAATGAGCACAAACTGATACATTTGAAGCTCCCAAGCTTTCACTATCAAAGGGAGCATTTGAAGTGGGCGAGGATTGGTTGCTGTGGTCAGATTTAGCACTTTGGCTGCGGATGAAAAGAAACTCTTTTCCCATGTTTAAT
The DNA here is from genome assembly GCF_021462225.1 of Girardinichthys multiradiatus. Taxonomy (NCBI): domain Eukaryota; kingdom Metazoa; phylum Chordata; class Actinopteri; order Cyprinodontiformes; family Goodeidae; genus Girardinichthys; species Girardinichthys multiradiatus. Next base: position 15,342,360 of record NC_061805.1, read on the forward strand.
TTACTATGAGCCATGACTAACTTATGTAATATACCGGGCCTCTGAAGCCAATTGGCTACTTTGTGTAGTCTGGAAGAGACAGAAATGAACATGTCACTGGATTCTGAAGAGGATGTACCTAAGCACTGCCTTGTTAGTTAGGAAGATGTGTTTTGATAGCTTTATCTTGTTCCCAGTTTAAATCAGTTATTCAGTATAGCAGCACTGCGGATATTCAAACCTTAATCCACTGCATGTTATTAACCTACTTGATGCAAGACAAAGTGTTGAAGTGTATGATGCATAGAGTAACACAGTGCTGTCTCCCCCCCCCACCCCTTGCTGCACACCCCATGTAACCAGGGTAATGGAAGGCTGCTACTCTTTTTACTCCATGTGAAAAAATCATATTGTATAAACCTAAGTATCACTAACTGTAACATAATGCAGTTTTTAAACTGAAGTTGAGCTATAAACAGAATGTCTGACTGCCGCCTGGCTACTTGAGCAGATAGCTCACCTAACAAACCAGCAAACACTAGCTTGTCTTAAACACAGCCTCTTTATTAAACGCACCTTCCGTGTACCGGGTTGGATCCTTCTTTCCTTAATTCCTAAGGACATAGATTCACCAAGGTGTCTGAAACATTATCCAGAGATTTTGGCTCATATTGAAATGATAGCATCACACAGTTGCTGCAGATGTGTTGGCTCCACTTCCATTAAGACAATCTCACATTCCACCACAGGTGCTCTATTGGTTTGACATCAGGTGACTGTAGAGTCCAGTGGAGCACAGCGGAACGTTTTAATGGACATTACTCAGGTAGGCCACTGATGGATCCAAAAAGTATGCCAAGATGACACCCCCCACACTGTTACACCCCCACCAACAGCCTGGCTGTTGACACAAGGCAAGATGGATCTATTGACCATACTATATGAATGTTGTCGCTGATATTGATGCAGCAGCAGGCAACTCTTATCTAGACTGTTACTGTCCAGTTTTGGTGAACCTGTGTGAATTGTAGCCTCAGTTTCCCTTTTCTTAGCTGAAGTAACTGGTTTTCTGCTTCTATAGCCCATCTGGTTCAAGGTTTAACATGTTGTGCTTGTAGAGATGGTATAATGCATACTTTGGTGATTTTTGGAGCTACTGTTGCCTTTCTGTCATTTTGATGTCCAGTCTTCTCTGACATCAACAAGGTATTTTTGTCCACACAACTGCCACTCATTGGCCATTTTCTCTTTTCAGTTCATTCTCATTCTCAGTAAACCAGAGAGATGGTTATGCTTGAATATCCTCGTGGATCAGTGATTCCTGAAGCATTAGATCTCCTTTCTGATTCAACAGTCTGATGCTCGGTCTGAACTTTAAACAACTTATCTTTACTTATCTGGATGCCTAAATGCACTGAGTTGCTGCCACGTGATTGGCTGCATTACTATTTTTTGTTAACAGGCAGTTAAACTGGCGTTCCTAAAACAGGGACCAGTGACTTTATTTGTTATTACTTTTAAATTAATTTATGCCAATTATTACTATTAAACCAAGAAAGACCCATAGAGATTTAAAATCTCATTTACCAAGGTCACCCAGATGTATAGAAGTGTACAGCTGACTATAATTAGTATTCAGCTTGTTTTACTTGAGCAAAACAGCAAAAACGTATAATATAAAAACTACCAAACCTAGGAGGGGTTTATTCTATATTCTTGCTGAAGTCTGTTTACTGAAATCAAAACAATAAAAAGGGTTAAATGCAAAATTATTTAACTGTTATAATCAATGTGTTTAAAAGGACTAAACATTGGTTTTCTGTTTTAAACAAAAGCAGTTAGATCATTGTTTTTCACATGACAAACCATGATATTTTTACTTGGAGTATCATTTGCTAGTCCTGAATTGCGCCTATCTGCGTTTTAAGGAGCACAGATGCTGAGTGTATCTCGCACCACTACATCTGCAGTCTCAGTGGAAGTGTTTATGCTTTTATAAAGGGTTTTTCAAAATCACTCTCTGATCTTGCATTAAAGAGTTGCTTAAATAGTTTCAAGATGCCCCACCCAAACACACAACGCTGGATCAGTATGTTCCTGAAGATTGCTGTTACATAGACTGTGCAAATATGCCAACCACTCCTCCTATGCTTCCTCCTGCCTCACAATTGTGCGTGCATGTGTGCCTTTCTAAAACGGACTCTCCCCCCATTCTGTTTTTATCATGACAAGTCTCTGATCTTTTGGCGACACAAAGCCTTGTGCCTGTTGAAGATGAGCTCTCCACCTTTGTCAACATCCACTAAATATTTACTGCTCGTTTAAGGACAACAGAGTATTGTTTATGCCAGTTTATTTTGCAGAAAAAGGCGTCAGTGCCACAAAAACCATGAAAGACTGGTTCTGCATTTCCTTTTTGGTGCCATTATGAGTCAATCCCAAATTAAAACGCATCCAGAAGCTGGTTCTGAGCCAAACTCAGCTAACTGACTTTCTGCTCTGTTTCTTTGAGAAGCCTTTGATGTTGGCAGGGGGCTTTTGCACTTGCAGTGATGGTAGCGAATGATACTTTAAGCGATTCTTTTTTATCCGGCAAGCTTAATGAAAGATTAATGGGTTTGATATTTTCCCTTGTTTATATTTTATTTAAAAAGTAAGCCGGGACCCTTGGAACCTGTTAAAAGCTTATTGTTAATGACTTTATGGCTCGGTTGAAGTCCCAATTTTGTATTTGACTTTAAAAACAATAACTAGTGATGATTGTCATTTTGGCAGCACTGCCTTTTGGGTAAAAAGTGCTGACCTTGACCACTCTTCTTCCATGGTTTTCTGATATACAGGTCCTTCTCAAAAAATTAGCATATTGTGATAAAGTTCATTATTTTCTATAATGTAATGATTAAAATTTAACATTCACATATTTTAGATTCATTGCACACTAACTGAAATATTTCAGGTCTTTTATTGTCTTAATACGGATGATTTTGGCATACAGCTCATGAAAACCCAAAATTCCTATCTCACAAAATTAGCATATTTCATCCGACCAATAAAAGAAAAGTGTTTTTAATACAAAAAACATCAACCTTCAAATAATCATGTACAGTTATGCACTCAATACTTGGTTGGGAATCCTTTTGCAGAAATGACTGCTTCAATGCGGCGTGGCATGGAGGCAATCAGCCTGTGGCACTGCTGAGGTCTTATGGAGGCCCAGGATGCTTCGATAGCGGCCTTTAGCTCATCCAGAGTGTTGGGTCTTGAGTCTCTCAACGTTCTCTTCACAATATCTCACAGATTCTCTATGGGGTTCAGGTCAGGAGAGTTGGCAGGCCAATTGAGCACAGTGATACCATGGTCAGTAAACCATTTACCAGTGGTTTTGGCACTGTGAGCAGGTGCCAGGTCGTGCTGAAAAATGAAATCTTCATCTCCATAAAGCTTTTCAGCAGATGGAAGCATGAAGTGCTCCAAAATCTCCTGATAGCTAGCTGCATTGACCCTGCCCTTGATAAAACACAGTGGACCAACACCAGCAGCTGACACGGCACCCCAGACCATCACTGACTGTGGGTACTTGACACTGGACTTCTGGCATTTTGGCATTTCCTTCTCCCCAGTCTTCCTCCAGACTCTGGCACCTTGATTTCCGAATGACATGCAGAATTTGCTTTCATCCGAAAAAAGTACTTTGAACCACTGAGCAACAGTCCAGTGCTGCTTCTCTGTAGCCCAGGTCTGGGGAATGCGGCACCTGTAGCCCATTTCCTGCACACGCCTGTGCACGGTGGCTCTGGATGTTTCTACTCCAGAGTCAGTTCACTACTTCTGCAGGTCCCCCAAGGTCTGGAATCGGCCCTTCTCCACAATCTTCCTCAGGGTCCGGTCACCTCTTCTCGTTGTGCAGCGTTTTCTGCCACACCTTTTCCTTCCCACAGACTTCCCACTGAGGTGCCTTGATACAGCACTCTGGGAACAGCCTATTCGTTCAGAAATGTCTTTCTGTGTCTTACCCTCTTGCTTGAGGGTGTCAATAGTGGCCTTCTGGACAGCAGTCAGGTCGGCAGTCTTACCCATGATTGGGGTTTTGAGTGATGAACCAGGCTGGGAGTTTTAAAGGCCTCAGGAATCTTTTGCAGGTGTTTAGAGTTAACTCGTTGATTCAGATGATTAGGTTCATAGCTCGTTTAGAGACCCTTTTAATGATATGCTAATTTTGTGAGATAGGAATTTGGGGTTTTCATGAGCTGTATGCCAAAATCATCCGTATTAAGACAATAAAAGACCTGAAATATTTCAGTTAGTGTGCAATGAATCTAAAATATATGAATGTTAAATTTTCATCATGACATTATAGAAAATAATGAACTTTATCACAATATGCTAATTTTTTGAGAAGGACCTGTAAATGGACTGTACCGGATCTCCAACAGAGATTATGATAATTCCCATATTTTATATTTCAGAATACACCAGACTGCGTTTCTCTGATGAGGTTTTGCAGATTATCCATCATATCCAGGCCATAGCTTTTTGTTAGGCAGGAGTGGGCAGAGGAAAAGCAATGGTCAGGAATTATTTTTTAGACTTTTAAAAGCAGCTGACATCTTATTCATTTGCTAACTTCATATTATTAATAGTTTACTGTAACTTTGAGTACAGCTATTTGGCTTGGATTGCTGTTAATGCTTTTTAAAACACCAATCAACACTCTCAGACTTCAAAGTATCATAATGTCTTTCTATTATGAACTGGAAAGGGCATCATTATGTCAGTTATCTTTGCTATATAATTACTTTGCAGTTTATTATTATTATTTGTATAGCACTATAGTTATGTGAATTCAAAGCATGGTTATGATAAATATAAATATGATAAATCTTCATTACAAGTCATACATTTTATGAAAATCAAATGAAAAAGATACAAATATGAAAAAATCCTAATTCTAATTACTCGTATTTTTTTAGTTTTGATCTTATTTTCATTCATTCATTTTCATTCAAGTTTTCATCTTAATCTTATGATTTTATATTATATATATATATATAAAAAAAATATATATAGATAGATATAGATCTATATCTATATCTATATATATATCAAGATCTATATATATATATATATATATATCCCTCATCCTCCACCCCTATATGTGTAATGTCAGCTTAGAAAAACTTGTAGCTCTGGGTTTTGATGTACCACCCAAAAATGGTAAGTGCCCTCATGTTGCCACCATTTTAAAAGTGAGAAGTTTTTCATGTTCTTTATTTAATTTAATTTAATTTAATTTAATTTAATTTAATTTAATTTAATTTAATTTTATTATTTATTGTATATTGTATTGGGAAAAAAAAAAAAACCTTTACTAAGTTTACAAAACACTTTACATTATTCATCATTAAAGAGAATGCAATGCCAATATCAGTAACTCCTGAAACAATACGGACCCATGCTAAAAAATAGTTGTATGATTTTAGATTAGTTGTTTTCTAGGACCAGTTGGAAGTACCATGAAGCTGTTTGTTGCCTACTGTATTTACAACTCAGAATGTGTGTTTTTCTTTCAGCTTTCACACATAACCAAGTTAATTAACCAAGACCCACAATGTTTTTCTTGTTATACAAGCTAGTTTGAAAGGAAAACATTTTTACCAGCAGGAAAACCACAAGCATAAATCTTTGCCCAGAAAGGATTTTAACAACTTTTTCTTGCTAATAGACACAAAAATATATACAAACAGTATTTACTAGACTGTTGCCTGGGATTCATTTGACAAAAAAGTCCGTATTTGAAAGTTTTATAAGGGACTTTGACATTTATAAGCTATGATCACTAAAGTGAATTCTGTTGCTGTTTCATGCATTAAGCAGGCTACATTTAGATATATAAACTACCTTTTTAATATGATGGAAGGGTCATGTAAAAGTTTAAGGTTTGAAAACACCATGACTTGCTTTAAAACATCTTTAGTCATAACTGCATGAATGTATTATCTTCATCAACTACTATTTCATGCTCAGACATGCACACAAAGCCAAGCTAAACTGTAACCATAATGTGTTCTTTTGCTTTGAAACTATGAATTTATTTTAAGGTCAATTTATTTGGAAGGCCATAATTTTTGTTTTGTGAAAGACAGGCACAAACAAAGATTGTCCTCTGTAAAAGGAGATATGGAAAAAGTATCATTCATCTTTGAGACCGTTTTTATGTTGTTGGTTTGTGTACAATTTCCAAAAACAAGATGCAATTTGGATTAGATGTAAGAAAATAATAATATTGCTTTTACCTTAACCACACTGAAATTTTGCTGGAGTTATATTTGATTTGATTTTATTTAAACTGTGGTAGAGATATGAGATAGATCTTCCACCCAGCCTTTGTCTATATCTGTTTATCCTAGAATGGTTACAGGGGGCTGGTGCCTATCTCCCACTGTCAGTGAGTTATAGGCAGGGTAAAATATAGGTATAACATGCTTAAAACATCTTTTGAACTTTGTATTTATTGTGAATTTTCAGTTCAACTGCCTAACAGTTTCAAAATTATCAGAATCAGAATCAGAATCAGAAAAGCTTTATTGCCAAGTACGTTTTTGGACATACAAGGAATTTGTTTTGGCGTAGTCGGTGCAATACAATACAAATTAAACAGTATAAACATATCTACAATATAATATAAATATATGTGCACAGTTTTAAGTGAGTGAGAGTAAATATAGAGCAGTATAAGATGCAAGAGCAATACAACAGTGCAGATGATCATTGTGTAAGTAAAGCAGGAGTCCAAGCTGAGCGTTAATGTAAAGCATAGAGTTACAGGTTACAAGTGTCCTGTCAGCAAAAAAAAAAAAAAAGGGGGGGGGGGGGGATTGGGGGAAAGGGAGAGTGTGAGGGTGGTTTCCGGGCTTTGTTAACAAGGCTGGTGGCAGATGGGAAAAAACTGTTCTTGTGGCGTGACGTGAGGTTTTGGTCCGGATGGACCGCAGCCTCCTGCAAGAGGGGAGAGTCTCAAAGAGTCTGTGACCGGGGTGGGAGGGATCAGCCAGAATCTTCCCTGCCCGCTTCAGGGTCCTGGAGGTGTACAGTTCCTGGAGTGACAGTAGACTGCAGCCAATCACCTTCTCAGCAGACCGAATGACACGCTGCAGCCTGCCCTTATCCTTGGCTGTAGCAGCGGCGTACCAGATGGTGATGGAGGAGGTGAGGAGGGACTCAATGATGGCTGTGTAGAAGTGCACCATCATAGTCTTTGGCAGGTTGAATTTCTTCAGCTGCCGCAGGAAGAACATCCTCTGCTGGGCTTTCTTGATGAGGGAGCTGATGTTTGGTTCCCACTTGAGATCCTGGGAGATGATGGTTCCCAGGAAGCGGAAAGATTCCACAGTGTCAATTGTGGAGTCACAGTGGGTGATGGGTGCAGGTGGGGCTGGGTTCTGCCTGAAGTCCACAACCATCTCCACTGTCTTTAGAGCGTTGAGCTCAAGGTTGTTCTGGCTGCACCAGTCCAACAGATGGTCCACCTCCCATCTGTACGCGGACTCGTCACCATCAGATGAGTCCGATCAGGGTGGTGTCGTCCGCAAACTTCAGAAGCTTGACAGACTGGTGACTGGAGGTGCAGCTGTTGGTGTACAGGGAGAAGAGCAGAGGAGAGAGAACACAGCCTTGGGGGGAACCGGTGCTGATGGTCAGGGAGTCAGAGACGTGCTTCCCCAGCTTCACGCGCTGCTTCCTGTCAGACAGGAAGTCAGTGATCCACCTGCAGGTGGAGTCGGGCACACTCAGCTGGGAGAGCTTCTCCTGTAGCAGAACTGGGATGATGGTGTTGAAGGCAGAGCTGAAATCCACAAACAGGATCCTGGCATAGGTTCCTGTGGAGTCCAGGTGCCGGAGGATGAAGTGAAGGGCTAGGTTGACTGCATCATCTACAGACCTGTTGGCTCTGTAGGCAAACTGCAGGGGTCCAGGAAGGGGTCGGTGATGTCTTTTAGGTGTGAGAGCACAAGGCGCTCAAAGGACTTCATCACCACAGAGGTCAGGGCGACGGGTCTGAAGTCATTAAGCCCTGTGGTCCTTGGCTTCTTGGGAACAGGGACGATGGTGGAGGACTTGAAGCAGGAAGGCACATGACATGTCTCCAGTGAGGTGTTAAAAATGTCTGTGAAGACTGGAGACAGCTGATCAGCGCAGTGCTTCAGGCTGGCTGGTGAGACAGAATCCGGACCAGCAGCTTTCCGGGGGTTCTGTCTCCTGAAGAGTTTGTTTACGTCCCTCTACTGGATGGAAAGAGCCGTCCTCGGCGTGGGGGAACTTCAGGGTGGGGGTTGGAGGTGCCAAGGCCCCTCTTGAGGTTGGAGAGATGGGGGTGGTGGATTGTGGCTGCAGCTGTTGGGGGGTGTCGTGGCGGATGGTTGCAGGACTGTCCCTTTGTCTTTCAAAGTGGCAGTAGAACTCGTTCAGGTCGTTGGCGAGGCGTCGGTCGTTGATTGAGTGGGGGGCTTTCGGCTTGTAGTTGGTGATTTGCTTGAGCCCTTTCCAGACAGACGCAGAGTCGTTGGCTGAGAACTGGTTTTGGAGCTTCTCAGAGTACAGTCGTTTGGCCTCTTTCACTGCCTTGCCAAACTTGTACTTTGCCTCTCTGTTTATGTCTTTGTCCCCACTCCTGAAGGCCTCTTCCTTATCCAGTCTTAACCTTCTGAGTTTAGCTGTGAACCAGGGTTTGTCGTTGTTGTAACTCACCCTGGTGCATGATGGTACACAGCTGTCCTCACAGAAGCTGATGTAGGAAGTCACAGCCTCTGTGTACTCGTCCAGACTGTTGGTAGAAGTCCTGAACACATCCCAGTCTGTACAGCCTAAACACGCCTGGAGATTCTCCACAGCCTCACTGCTCCACAGACTCAAACATATACACCAATACACTAATATTTGAGATATATTCCTAGCAGGTTGCAGAGAAGCAAGCTTCTAGGGTAATTCTGCCTGGATTTCTTTTAAAGATATTTTCAGCACTATTGGCCTTTATTTTTCCATTTTCTGACAGTAGGTAGACAGGAAAGAGGGGTAGAGAGAGGGGGAGACATTTGGTAAATGTTGCTGGGTCTGGGACTCGAACCCGGGACAGCTGCCATTCGAGGACTGTAGCCTCTGTATATGGTCGTGCTCTTTCGCCCCTACACCACCAGCGCCGCCCCTGCCTGGATTTCTGAGCTCTGATCTTGACATAATTGGCAGAGAATGTTGAAATTGTTTAATTTGCAGACATAAACAGGGATTTAAAACATAATTTATAATTTCTCAATAGGGTTGGGAAAATTAACCATTTAGCTGTTGATTTAAGTTGAAGTTTGATAATTTGGAGGTCGTCCTTCTTCATTATTCCACCCACTTTGTGCTAAACTCCAATACCACTGGCAGAAAAACAGACACTCAGGATGGTGCTACCACCATCTTCCTTCACAGTTGGTTCCGTATTCTTAGGTTTGAAAGCCCCACTTTGAATCTTCCAAATGTACTTCATTGCTGCGCCCAAATGGTTCAATCTTTGTCGTTTTTACCACAAAACGTTTTTCCAAAAGACACTTGGCTTGTGTCATGATATGAGAACATGGAACATGGGCTACTTTATAAACCAACAGGAATATTCGGTGCATGTGCCTTACTGCCCAGTATATTCCTAGAACAATAAAAGCACATCTCACAACAGCATGTCTATGTGGGCATCTGCCAAGATCTATTGAGCTTGAATGTGTTGATTTTGGATTTGGCACTTCTTTTTTGGTTGGCATCCTTTAAACCCATCTTTATTTTAAATTCCCTTCACAGAGGATGGTGACTATGGTGTTAGAGCACCTTCTGATTTGTGAGTGGCTTGATTCATAGTGATTCCTGGGTTGTTCTGGAACATCCTAACTAGTTTGCTATCATCAGGGTGTTAAAAAAAACAAAATATTCCAAATGCACATAAAAAAACAGTCAGTAAGTCATTTTCTAGCGCTTATTCCATAGTGGGTCGCGGGGGAGCCTATCTCCAGCAGTCTATGGGCAGGAGGCAGGGTACACCCTGGACAGGTCACCAGTCCATCGCAGGGCAACACACAAACAACCAAGCACACACTCATTCATACACCTAAGGGCAATTTAGAGTGACCAGTTAACCTAACAGGCATGTCTTTGGACTGTGGGAGGAAGCCGGAGTACCCGGTGAGAACCCACGCATGCACAGGGAGAACATGCAAACTCCATGCAGAAAGACACCAGGCCAGGAATTGAACCCAGGACCTTCTTGCTGTAAGGCAACAGTGCTACCAACTGCACCACCGTGCAGCAAAAAACGGTTTTAGCATTAATAAAGCCTGCAGGCAAACACTGAACTACTGAAATGACCCTGAAATTAACCCCACTGAAAATCTGTGGACTACATTTAAAAACTGGGTCTGCGTCTATCATATTGAAGTGTTGATTTGTAAGACCAGCATGCAGACAAAAGTGTGGGAGCCGCAATGTGAGTGAAGTATATAATAATAGAACTGAAACCTTACAGAGGAGAAAATTGTTCAAACATCCTGTCAGAGTTATGCAAGAAGCTTGTTGAGGATTACAAAATATTAGTGGGATCTATGCAAATGTTTGAGCCTTTATGTTCAATTTTGAACCTGTGCTGATAAGACAAAATCTGTAATAAATTCAAACATGTGCAGTTGTTGCTTTCAAATGTTCCAATAAAAGCTATACAGGTCCTTCTCAAAATATTAGCATATTGTGATAAAGATCATTATTTTCCATAATGTCATGATGGAAATTTAACATTCATATATTTTAGATTAATTGCACACTAACTGAAATATTTCAGGTCTTTTATTGTCTTAATACGGATGATTTTGGCATACAGCTCATGAAAACCCAAAATTTCTATCTCACAAAATTAGCATATTATTAAAAGGGTCTCTAAACGAGCTATGAACCTAATCATCTGAATCAACGAGTTAACTCTAAACACCTGCAAAAGATTCCTGAGGCCTTTAAAACTCCCAGCCTGGTTCATCACTCAAAACCCCAATCATGGGTACGACTGCCGACCTGACTGCTGTCCAGAAGGCCACTATTGACACCCTCAAGCAAGAGGGTAAGACACAGAAAGAAATTTCTGAACGAATAGGCTGTTCCCAGAGTGCTGTATCAAGGCACCTCAGTGGGAAGTCTGTGGGAAGGAAAAAGTGTGGCAGAAAACGCTGCACAACGAGAAGAGGTGACCGGACCCTGAGGAAGATTGTGGAGAAGGGCCGATTCCAGACCTTGGGGGACCTGCGGAAGCAGTGGACTGAGTCTGGAGTAGAAACATCCAGAGCCACCGTGCACAGGCGTGCGCAGGAAATGGGCTACAGGTGCCACATTCACCAGGTCAAACCACTTTTGAACCAGAAACAGCGGCAGAAGCGCCTGACCTGGGCTACAGAGAAGCAGCACTGGACTGTTGCTCAGTGGTCCAAAGTACTTTTTTCGGATGAAAGCAAATTCTGCATGTCCTTCGGAAATCAAGGTGCCAGAGTCTGGAGGAAGACTGGGGAGAAGGAAATGCCAAAATGCCAGAAGTCCAGTGTCAAGTACCCACAGTCAGTGATGGTCTGGGGTGCCGTGTCAGCTGCTGGTGTTGGTCCACTGTGTTTTATCAAGGGCAGGGTCAATGCAGCTAGCTATCAGGAGATTTTGGAGCACTTCATGCTTCCATCTGCTGAAAAGCTTTATGGAGATGAAGATTTCATTTTTCAGCATGACCTGGCACCTGCCCTGCTCACAGTGCCAAAACCACTGGTAAATGGTTTACTGACCATGGTATCACTGTGCTCAATTGGCCTGCCAACTCTCCTGACCTGAACCCCATAGAGAATCTGTGGGATATTGTGAAGAGAACGTTGAGAGACTCAAGACCCAACACTCTGGATGAGCTAAAGGCCGCTATCGAAGCATCCTGGGCCTCCATAAGACCTCAGCAGTGCCACAGGCTGATTGCCTCCATGCCACGCCGCATTGAAGCAGTCATTTCTGCAAAAGGATTCCCGACCAAGTATTGAGTGCATAACTGTACATGATTATTTGAAGGTTGACGTTTTTTGTATTAAAAACACTTTTCTTTTATTGGTCGGATGAAATATGCTAATTTTGTGAGATAGGAATTTTGGGTTTTCATGAGCTGTATGCCAAAATCATCCGTATTAAGACAATAAAAGACCTGAAATATTTCAGTTAGTGTGCAATGAATCTAAAATATATGAATGTTAAATTTTCATCATGACATTATAGAAAATAATGAACTTTATCACATTATGGTAATATTTTGAGAAGGACCTGTAAATTAATGTAACATTCATGCTGATGATGATTTTATGTACACTTTCAACCTGAACTGTCTTTGTTACATAGAAAGAAAATAAATAAATCAAAAACATCTGGCTGCATTCTGCAAACTGCCAGTTTGCTTGAGAGTGCAGCTAATCTGCCATATATAACCTGAGCACTGCATAAGTGTTTGTGTTTGGTAGTGACAGCTGGGACAGAGGAAAAAGTAGAAAAAAAGAAGATACCATGGAGAGCATTTGGTCGAGAACAGTTTGCTTCTGAATGTCAGGGGCCTCCAATAGCCCCGAGGCTTGTTGTCTCCCCTTCTCCCAACTTTCCCTGCCCTTTCAGCTCAGCCTCAGTCTTTTACTCTTCCACCTCCTTTCCCTGTGATTTATGCCAAACCTCTGTAATTACAGTGCCAACGGCAGCAGCCTTCAGGGGTGATGCACGGACATGCCCCATCACCTCAGCTCGGCCATTTAATACAGCTGCAATTTTCCTTTCAGCCTAATCTCCTTGACACTGGCTCTAGGAACATATTTGTGTGAGAACGGAAAATCGCAAAAACCGACAGCCAAACATGGGTCAATTACTTTCAAACAGAAGAGAGTGTAAAATTACTGAAGGGGCAGGTTTTAAAAATCAAATGAACTTCTTTTGACTGATTTTTGCTCAAATCAGAAAGTCAGGGTTAATTGTGCTAAACAAATCTAAAGATACAATAGTTGCACGTCATCAGCTAACTTTTCACTTGGAATAACAGTCCATCACTTCAGCGGGATGAAATATAACCAAATGTTATTTGGACCTCCATCTTGGAGTCACTACCTGACCTGACATGCTCGTAGATATAAAACTCTCTCAGTTCCCACAACACTGGGGAAATCTGTCTGTTGCCAGCCGATTTTGGAAAATAAGCCCTTGAATCTACAGTGCTTGCTTCTCTTTGCACTATATGTATACTGTGCGGATGTCCAAGACATACCGGCCATTGTCAGTGTTCAGAGAACTTTCTTTGGTGAACCACCTCTGTGGAACAGCATGGCAAAAAGTCAGACAAAAAGAAAAGAAAGGTAAAGAAAAGGAGAATGTGCCCACATGAATGTGACATAGTGAGGACAGACTCGTGCTTGCCATGACAACCGTGCAGAGGGAGAAGGAGTGCCGGAGGACCCCTGGCTATTTGACGCAATACAATGTTGCTTTTTGGCGAATGTACAATGCTGTCTTAACCTTGCTGACATCCCTGTTGTCAGCAGGTCAAATGCTTGAATATCAATGAACTGACTGACTGCCCCTCAAAGTGCTCATCAACACTGTCTGGCTGACATAAGCAATGCTCGGTGTCCACCCTGACCTCCCCTGACCTCCCCTGACTGCTTTGAGCCTCTTGCTGCATTCAGACCAGAGTGACTGATTTAACAGGGTTAAACAACTCTCAATCAGAGCACATGCATTCCTGCCTCTTACTTCCACTTAACTCAGTCTGCTAGAGCGGGACTCCCAGTAAGGGTTTTTGCGCATGTTAGAATTCAGAAAGCCTGTGAGTATAACAGCATATAGAATGGCATTCCCATTGGACAGGAAAACCCAGTAACCTGCAAAAGTATACATGCCCCTTGACCTTTCATCATTTTATTATATATATATCATAAACTTAAATTTATTTTATTCAGATTTTAGTTGACAGGGCAATAAATAGTAGTCCATGGTTAATGATTTAAATAAAGAAATAATGCAAAACGTGTGGTGTGCATTTGTCTTCAGCTCACTTGAGTCAATCCTTTGTAAACAATCTTTTAAGTATTTTGTCTCTACAGCTTTGCACATTTAGATACTGAAATTTTAGCCAAATTTTCTTAGTAAAATAACTCAACAGTAGCTTTCTTCTTGCCAGATTTGTGGAGTGAACGATTAATAGTTGTCATGTCAACAGATTTTCCCACCTGAGCAGTGGATCTCTGCAGATTGTCCAGAGTTACCATAGGTCACGGCTGGTTCTCTTACTAATGCTCTCCTTACCTGGCCTGTTAGTTTGGGTGGTTAGCAGTGTCTTAGCAGGTATTGGTAAATGTATTTATACTGAGATGCAATTACACACAGAATATTTACTAATCAGGTGACTTTTGAAGGTGCAATTGATTTTATTTAGGGGTATCAGAGTAAAGGGCGGTGAATATAGTATGTCACACATTTTGGACATTTTGATTGTAAAGAAATTTAAAGCCTCTTGATCATTTTACTTGTTCTACAATGATGCTCTACTTTGTGTTGGTCTGTCACATATAATCCAAATAAAATACAGTGATGTTTGTGGTTATAACTGAATATAGAAACAGCCAAGTAGAGTATGAAAGAGTTTGTGAGAGACTGTATTGGTATGAACTTTATAAATAGTTTGCTACTATTGGACATAACACAATCTTCATCAAACATACAAATAAACTTGTAATAACTGCAATCAGAGCAACATTCCTGTAGCAGCGCCACCAACCATTTTAGTCCCAGCCCACATTTATTTCCTGCTTTACAGAATGTGCTGCTAACTGCAGTGCTGCCTCCTTCTCTCCTTTGGAGAATAGAACAGAAGCTTTTCTTTATGTTGTTTAATGAATCTTTCTATCCTAGTTCAAAGCCTTGACCCTGAGCAATAATTAAATATATAGCTTAATTTAGCTCTTCGTGTTTATTCAGGCCATGGCTGCTTATGGGATTACAGTCATGCAAGCATTCATAAACAGGCTATGCAGGTGTTCTACAGCAAATATGTAGCAGCATTGTTTGCATGCCTTTCTGGAATCATCTTTACCACAACTTGTGATGGCTTTGGCTCAGCTTTGGCTCAGCAGCTACAAAATATACCCTACCGGTCAAAAGTTTTAGATACACTTTCTCACTAAATGTGTCTTTTTATTTTCATAACTATTTACATCTTAGATTCTCAAAAAAGGCAACAAAGCTGTGAATGAACACACATGGAATTATATAGTTAACAAAAAATGTGAAGTAAACATTTTTATTTTGTAGATTATTCAAAATATCTCCATGAGCTTCATGAGGTGGTCACCTGAAATAGTTTTCCAAAGAGTCTTGAAACAACTTCCCAGAGGTTCATTGAGAGATGGCCAAAGGTTAATATTTCAGTCATCATAGCAAATGGCAGCTACTTTAGGGAATCTAAAATATAAAACATATTTGAAGTTCTCTTCCAATTTTTCGTTTGCATTCAGTTTTGATGCCTTCAGTGAGAATCTACGTACAATGTAAATAGTCATAAACATAAAGAAAACCACTAAATGAGAAAGAGGTTATAAACCTTTTGACCGGTAGTGTGTATTTGTTTATTTGGGCATTTCCACATTTGTACTAAAACAAACAAACAAAAAAATCTGACATGAAAAATGAAGCAAACTTTCCAAAGCCATCATACCAAATAATAAAACTGTATGTTATTCAAGTTTTGACAAGTTTATAAATACAAACAAACCGTCTACAGCCTGCAGTCTCATCAAAAGCTCAGAAAACAATTTTTGGTGTGAAATAAATGTCTAAGAGCCAGTAAGGCACAGCAAACAAAAACAGCAGTTGGGCAAAAGCGTTTTTACCAAGTTGTTAGTCAGCAACTCTCAGACGGGCCCTTGAAGTGGGCTGCTATTTTCCACTCAGGCTAGATAAGGGTGTCCTGACCCCTTCCCTGGGCAGATTAACTACTTCTGCCATCAAGCCCATTACTTTTATCAGGAAAAGACGATCTTGTCTGCCACCAGTGTCCAGGAAACACAGATTCTTCAAGTAGCCTGTAGCCTGATTACTCCAAGGAACACATGTACTATCAAATACAGTTGCAATGAGCAACAATGGAGTTGTTTATAATCTCCCCAACAGTTCCTCTGTGCTTACCGCAAATTGCTTCCAGCCCTGTCACTCCATAAAGCAAGCTAGGAGCAAAACGCGGCACGGTCATGGACAGATGTAGCCCAGCACATGTTATGTGTTGTGTGTGCCCATTCCTATTAATTTGATGTCTCAAAGGACGAGAAAAAAAAGATACTTTGCATGACTTTTGGCCACAAAAATGTGGCAAAACACAAACATCAAGCTAATAAGTAGTAGAGTTAAGCTACTTTGTGCTTTACTTTTAACTGTTTACTTGTTATCCGACTGCTTCCTAATTTCTTAATCAAGACCCTATTGAGCAGAAATGTCAAAATACTTTAACACATTAAATATATTGCTACTGTTAGTGGATTATAAGTAAATTAGTCTACATTTTATTACTTATTATGAATTATTTTGTGAATTCTGTCATAAGCTGTCATTGAGTCTTTTTTATACTCTTTGTTGTGCAAGGGCTTACAAAATGTTTAAAGCACTTTAATATTTTCAGATTTTGCTATATTACAACCACAAAGTTCAATGAATTTCATTGGGGATTTATGTAATAGATCAACATAAAGTAGTGTATTACTGTGAAATAAATACATGTTTTTTTAAAGTGTTGTTACAAACACAAATCTGGAAAGGGCAACATACACACAGGATGGGTTCTATTTGCTAAGCAGGTGGATTCTGAAGACAATTAGTTGCTCTATATTTTATTAATGGGGAATCACAACAAATGTGCCTCAATACAAATACACACATACTTTTCAGATTTTGACTTGTAGAGACCTTTTGAAAAGCATGTAATGTGTTAATAAATGTCTACTTGACAATAATGTACTTCTTTCAATTGCATAAATCCTCCCGAAATGCATTTAAGTTTTTGGATCTTTAATGCTGCAAAATGTGGAAAGGTCAAAGGGATGCGAATATTTTTCCAAGCCCTCAATATCTATTAAATTTCATTTTGAACAGATCTATGTCTTTCTTGTACATAGCAATTCAAGAATGTAACTTACGGACATAATGTTTTTTGTCATTATTCCATGTTAAATGAATACAGGCCACTGTACAGACATAATAACATAATAATGTAATAGTAATGTATGTACCTATCCATGTCTACTAACCCAAAAATACAGAGCAAATTCACGGTAATTCTTTTATATTTAAAGCATTCTAATACATCTTCCTATTTAATCTTTAAAGATGTCATCTCATATCTTGCTTCGCTCCCTGTCAGTTTAATGGAGTTAATATAAAAATAGTCAAATGCCAGCATGCAACACAGTCAGCTAGAAAAGCTGAGAGGTTTTCTCCCAGTTTATGTGACAGCTGATTGTGTAGCTCCCATTGATGTTCTCCCCCTCTGTGCCATCTTTCTTTGTTAAGTTTGCTGAGAAGAGTCTTTGAACCACAGGCATTTTCTCTCAGTGGCGTTCATGAGCCCTGCCAGATCCTTCATCATCCGTCTTCCTCTATAGCTCCTATACTGCCTATAAACCCCACACATAAAACATAAACATATACAAATCTAGACAATCTCATGCTGTGCTAGCTTTCCCCACTTCTTTCATTAGTCTTGCTCCTGTCTGTGAAATATTACTGAGAAACATGAATGTTTTTTTACACAGAAATACATACACTCAAGTAGACTATACGATTTCAGCAGTAATTACTGTATAAAATATATCAGCAGTAGGGATTATGAATGTAGGAGATTAGAGTTTGTATGTATAAAAACCTTACTTTCATCTGAAACAAAATATTGTACATTGGGTTGAAATACTTTCTGCTTATATCAGACAGCTTTAGCTAAATGTATTTATCTGGAGCTGACTTACTAGAAACTTACTAGAAAACAAGAATATCAATTGCCCAAACTGATGAGAAATAAGTAAGTAAAAATGTTAATGTTAGCAATTTAGAAAATAAATTTAAAAAATATAAATACATATATTTTTTTGAAGGGACTTCACAGTGCCCACATCCCTTAAACCTTTTAACATTGTGTCACATAAGCATAAACCTTAATGTATCTTTTTGGGATTTGTGTTATACACCAACACAAAGTGGTGCATAATAGTGAAATTGAAGGAAAAGGATTATTGGTTTTTTTACACATGTAAATTAGAAAAGTAGAGACCTTCAAAGCAAGGTGGAGGAGTTGCACAGATCCACAGCTAGGATCTGTTGACAGGACAGAAGTGACTAAAAAAAACATGTTGTTGATAGAAAACCGTAGATCCTGTTAGTAATTTGCCACAAGCCATGTAGGAGACAGAGCAGACATCCGAGACAAGGTGCTCTCATTAAATAAAAATCTAAGTGAAATGTTTTCACCCAAAGGGAAAATGATGTGTGGAGGAAAACCACCACTTCACATCCCTCAGTACATACCATCCCTTCTGTAAAACATGGTGGTGGCAGTATCATGCTGCGGGAAGGTCTTTCTTTAAGAGGGATAGATGATGGTCAGAGTTGACCATAGGATGGATGAAGCTAAACACAGGACAATCCTGGAAGAAAATCTTTTAAACTTGAAACTGGGGCAGTGGGTTATCTTTCTTCAGGACAATGACCCCAATTATACAGCCATAGTTACACCTATATCCAACTGAGAATCTGTGCCAAGACGTCAGAAGAAGCTGATGTTCACAGACATCCAAGTCAAACGATACTTTGTGTTGTGAAAAGTTGAAAAGTTGTAAGGTTTAAAGGTTTAAAGGTTGCCCCTTGAGGCACGGTATATGATTTATTTTTAAATTTAGGCCGAGATACTCGATATTGAAAACATACTCGTCAAATTGAGTGGCGTCATCCGACAGGATATCTCTGTCAAAATTTCAGAATCTTTAGTATTCAAATGTGTCTTCTAATTATTGCAAAAAAAAACAAAACAAAACCTGGATTTATATATATATAGGATTTATCTCTCTCACACTGTGCTCCACTTGCACATCTATTACCCTGAGACATGCCCAAAAGAAAAAAAAAAAGCAAAGACCATCAAGCCACAAGGAGGAGGCTGCATATAAAGAGCCATGTTTGAAAAGGAGCAGGAACTGCCGTACTCTGGTCCTTGGAGGAAGTGGCACTGCAGGGCCTGTATTCAGGGGGAGTGTCTGTTTGCACAGGTCTGTGTCAGTTACCACTAATCTGCCTGATCTCCACCTCAAAGTCACTCACTCCTCCACATTCAAATAAACATATTCAGGCTTCTTTCAAACCAAAGCCACTATCAAACACATGTTTGATCAACAGAGTGCCTGTGAGCCAGTTCATTATGCATTTAAAAAAGAAAAAAATAGCATATTGTTGCCAGGGTTTTATGTAATTACTCTCACCTTTAGCAGTGACTGGGAACAATTACCTCCACGTCAGACTGATGTGTTTGAGTTTTTGAGCTATTATTAGTGCTGTTTGTTGCAGACTGTGTATATATATTGTACTCTTTGCCCTAGATTCAACACTTTGTATGTCTATTCAAAGCATGAAGTGCACCTCACCCACAAGACGCAAGGTTTATAGACCTGAATATCTTATGCTTGCTTCATGCGTCATGATACACCAACAAATAAGGCACAGAACTGCCTTTGGAATCAATCAGTGTCCATCACATTTTAGTAAACCCACCCAACATGGACCAGCCACATTCCTTTGTGTGTGCGTTGAGTGTGTATACATGTGTCATGTTTGAGTCTATGACACTGAGAAGCTTAGCATTGCCTTCAAATCAGACAAGCCCCAACTGGCAAACAGGTGCTGTAGGAGCAGCTGACATGGGGCGTCTCCACAGAGTCAGATCAAAGTAAGGTCATCTCAGCCACCAGTCATCCCAGCAGCTTGATTTATGCCACTGTGTTGAAGACCTTTATGATAGCATGCAAAGAGCATAAAGCTATACAAGTCTCCCCAAACCCTTGCATACAACTACTGAAACAACAAAAGGTCAAAGCCTTGGCTCTCAAACTGTAAAACAAGCACCGCCAGTTGTACTTGGGCTACCTTTATTTGGGCTTGAAAGAAATTTTGAAATACAAGAGCCAATACATACCTACAGCCAAAATTGTTCATTGTTTAAGCAGAATGATCAAAAGAGAAATGTAGGGGGGGAAAGTTTAAGGTTCCCCACGATGAACGGAAGTGCATTACAGTAAACCAGGAACAAGTGCTGGTGGCAAATTTTCCATATACCCTCCCAGTCAAAAACATGGATCTGGGAATGACATATTTCCCAATTTATATATACTCCACTGAGTATACCCTGAGTTCTATAGTTCTACTGTTTGTGTGAAAGTAAGATTCAAATCATCAGAAGAGCATTTTCTTACTACAGTAATGATTAATTGTTATATGTAAGGCAGCCATATTGGATTTTGAGGTCATTTTTAGGGATCTATCTGAATATTTTCCAACTAACATAAAATAGATGAAAATGTAACTTCTGGTTAAACAATTGATGCTTATAAAACAGCATTCTTCAACCAATAAATCATTACAAACGGATGAGAAGGTTTTGTTTTTTCTTCTTTTTGTACTTATGATGTAGCAGAACAAACAGAAAAAGTCAGAGTTCTGTTACAATACTGTTTAAAATGTCTTTCAAGATGATGATATTTGAAAAACCTTATTATAGACAGAGCTGGCCCGGGACAAGCAAACTTCGAATGGTTTGGATTGTAAAGTCATTTGCCTGTAAAGTCATTTGCTCATAAAATGCCAACAGGTAAAATGTTGCCCATCTGTGTGTCTATAACTGTCATGAATTGAAATTAATGTTTTGCAAAGTAATATTTCATAGCCAATGTGATTATTCCTGGTGCTAATGTGTGAGCTGGTTTCATATTTCATACACAGTTTAATTGTTTCCAAGTAGATCAGCATTTTTTTTTACTATGGTTACTCATGGTCAAAGGAATAAAATCTGCCCTGCCTCCCCGACTCTTCTATGGCCATATCTGGAAATGTGCTCGGGGCCTTTTAAAATCTTGGGCTGGCTCTGACATGTACTGAGGTGGTACTTTTAAAAGGTTTGAGAATCACTGGCCTTAAGTAATTTATTATTATAGAAACAAGTGTTTCTGAATAATGTTTCTGTAGCGCTTTCTCTCAGAGCCTTGTCTGCCTTTCATACTGGCTTGGTTCTGCAAAGGCATGTCAAATCAGTTTAGTCAGACTGAAGAACTGAAAATCTCATCTTCAACCAGTCAAATGAATCTAAGTCAAATAATTATCAGTAACAAACATTGCAAGTAATGCTTCTTTCTTTAAAACATATAGTTTTACGTCTAATTTAACTGCCATTTTCTGCAATAGAAAATATATGAGAATAAAGATGGACTGACATGTTGCAGATGACTGGAATATTAGGATACATGAGTAAGTGATTTATATATGGGATGAAAAGGGATTTCCCATTCCTTCTAACATCTTATTTGATACGTCCTTGGAAGAAGCCCAATATGAGGACTTTGTTTTTGTTCTGTCCTGTCCTGCTGAAATAAACTCCCATCTTGATAGCACTGGGTTAATGAAACAAGATTTAATCTTTTAAATGCCTAAACACAGCCTTGGGTGAATTAACCTGAAGAAAATCTTTCCCAGCAATACTATTATGCCCATGGTCTGAGCAGACTTTTTTTTCCCTTTGAAGGAAGGACAAAAAGAAAAGTGAAGTCCTGGAGAGGGGTGGTAACTGTCATTTATATTTACAGCCTCCCAGACACCTCGAGGGCTCTTATCCAGGTGGCCTCTGTTGAGACTCTCAGAAACACTCGCACCTTTTCTGCAACTCAGTATCAATAGACAGTGGCTGACTTTGATTCAGCCACATAGAGGTTGTGAGTCATGTGCTTTTGACTGTTGAAACTGGTTTCGTTGATGCTGGAACTTGAATGCCCTCGGGGATGGAGGAATACTACTCCTCAAAAAGGTTAATAAACCATAGAGAACCCTTTAATGCAGGCTTTTTTCTTCAAGAGAAGAACATTCAAATATCAAAACTCAAAAGTTCTACCTTCTGAAAAATTTTCTATATTCATAAATATTTTTAAGCCTTTAAAAGGCCGACATATGAATAAAATTTCCATGCTTTGTTACGTCTCTGACAGGACTGCATACACAAAAGTCAATTGCCATTACGTGTATTCTAGAACAGACTTGTGGCCCTCAGCCCCTGCATCAGTGTAGATAACAAGACAGATATTCAGCTTTAAAGTGTTCCTCACACTTCAGAAAGCATAATCCTGTCCTAAATGACATCAGAAATATTGTTTCATCGCTTTACAGATACGGATGAAATGAGGCAGAGAATTAAAGGTTGGGAAGTAAAAAGGGTTTAAATCAAAACTGTATTCTGTTCTGATCCAGCAAGGAACTGGAAAACATTCCAAAAGGACTCCTATAAAGGCAGCGATGGATCAAAAATATGTGATTCAAACAAGAAGGAACACAGTTGCAGCAGTCATCATGCGACATTTAGAGCAATGACAATTTACCCGCTGTAAAATGATCAAAATATCTTTGGAATAAACCCTAATGGTTTTGCAAGTTTTTTTAAATGGTATTTTACGTTAAAATATGATTAACAAATCAAACCATAATTTCTTTTGTAGAGGAAAAGGTAAAACTGCACTCTGCCTTAACACAAAACCTTTTCTTGCCTTCTTTGTTGGATATAGTCAAGATGAGCATAAAGGTACAACAGTTTCCTTTTCAAAAACTTGGCAACAAGAGTGGAGATCCCACTCTGCCTGCAGCTTAGTTCAAAACAATGTCTTGTGAGATATTCAGTTTAAATCTGCTATTTTGTTGTGGAACATTTGCCTCATTCTGTAAATTGCAAAAAATATATATAAAGTTCTGAAGGCCCTCACATCTAAAGCTATTCTTTTAAAAAATAAAGATAAAGATTATGTCTTTTGAACAAGGTATTAACTATTTTGAGTGCTATTAGAGTAACTCCTGTAAAAGCATACAACCAAGAGCTTTAAAAGGCTGTGTGATCAACAGACACTCACTCAAACAGATTCCAGCTTTGCAAACATTTAAAACTAGATTTTCCTTTATTAATTTTTCTATAAAATATCAACTTTTTTTTAGAAATATATACAAAGACTCATTTGTGCTATGAAACAGCCAAAAAAAGAACAAAAAACAAACAGAAAAATAGCGTGGACAAATATGTTTTCTATATCGAGTGCTTGATTAATTTATGGCAAGGGTGTTTCATATCTCGAGCGCCTTTCAACAGCTGCTTTAAGTGAAAGTTGAAACATATATGACACAGGCTGAATTTCCATGAAAAAAGCCTGGAAACAGCACTCTGACTATTTGCCTCCATTTTCTAATGGGGCTCTAACATTATCTGTAATCTGTCACCAACAGTACAAGTGTCTTTTAGCCAGAAAGGAAAATATCTATTGCACATTATTCAAGTAACGTCGTGGCACATCCAAATGGTTTACTCCACTCATTTTGTCCAGGGAACAAGAGTATTTTTTTCCTGTTATTTCAAGTTCCTCAAATAGAATAAGGGAGTGAAGAAGTAGCAGATTTTTCTCAAACAAAGGTTGCTTTTGTTGGGTGACATTGCAGAAAATACAAAAAATAATAAACGTATGTTCTCATTGCATGAGGCATAAATAAAACATGAACCTCTGTGCTTTTAATGGCTCTCTGATCAGTCTTGCTTAAAAGTCTGTTTCGGCTTTTTTCACACACATGTTGGGGGCGATCGTGTAGGCTCATACTTAGTGTTGTGCCCTTTGAGGGACGGGTGAGGCTTAATGTAAGGCCTGCTGCTGGTGAAGACGCTGGCCGCCTTCCTCCTCGTCCTCTTTTTCAGCTTCCTGCTGAACACGTTCTGCCACGACTGCAGTGTCTTCGAGGTCCAGATCCACATGCCGCTCGTGATGCCCACTACCAACAGCATGAAGATTTTCACCATGAAGATCTCCACAGCGGGTATTGAGGCCTTCATGACGCATTCGTCTGACTCCGGCTCACTGCCGTCCACACACTTCTGCTCCTCGGCAAGGATGCGCCAATAGTCCATGTTGAGTCTCTCGTAGAAATAGCAGGCGATGACGCAGGTAGCAGGGACGGTGTAGAGGACGCTGAAGACGCCGATGCGCACCATCAGTTTCTCAAGCTTATCTGTGTTCTCCCCCTCGGTTTTCATAATCTTCCTAATGTGGAAGAGGGCCACAAAGCCAGACAGCAGGAACGATGTGCCGATGATGAGGTAGCAGGAAAGAGGAATAAGCACAAAGCCCGTGAGAGCTTTGACATCCATACTGCCCACGTAGCAGATGCCCGTCAGCTCGTCGCCAGCCACCTTCCTCATCACTAGTATCATGATTGTCTTTACGGCCGGGATGGCCCATGCTGCCAGGTGGAAGTAGCTGCTGTTGGCCTCAATGGCCTCGTGGCCCCACTTCTTCCCTGCAGCAAGGAACCAAGTTAGAGTCAAGATTACCCACCAGAGGGAGCTGGCCATGCCAAAATAATACAGGATGAGGAAAACAATGGTGCAGCCGGTGCTCTCCAGACCCTCCTGAATAATATACTGCACACCATTGTCTTTGTCACAAGCTATTCTGTCAGCTCCCACAAAAAGGCGAATGAGGAAGCCCACAGAATAAACACAGTAGGACATGGAGAGAAAGATGATTGGCCTCTCAGGGTACTTGAATCTTTGTGGGTCAATGAGGAAAGTGAGTACAGTAAAGGCACTGGAGACAAAGCAGAGGATGGACCAGATGGCCATCCATACCATGGAGAACTGTTTGTCTCCCTGACTCCAGTATACATCCACTTTCAGGTGGCACTTTGGGGCACAGGACTGGCTTTTTTCCACAAAGTGGAATTTTCCTGGATTGCATGTTTGCTTGCTACTGCTGTCCTTAAGGTGCAGATCCTGCCCACTCAGAGGCTGCTGTGGCCTAAATTCCGGAGGCTGAGTGTGGGACACTTTGGGGGGCTCATCCGATCCGTTGTTGGGTGCCTCCATGCACAGGTTGTTTGGGTCATTTTTGGTCGGAAGACGCAAACAATCCAAAGAGTCGGGCCAGGGGAAATGAAATTTTTCCAGGATCGGGGAGCACTTCTGCTTGACCTGCTCACACATAACCCTGCACGCTGGGATGGGGTTAGACACCTGCTCTGTGCACATAGGAGCATGCAGCGAGCAAAGGAAGAACTTGAGGTGACTGTGACATCCAAACTGGATAAGTGTTGCAAACTCCTGCAGCTTCAGCGCAGCCTCTCTTTGATCATCATGGCCCATGAGGTTTGGCATGCGAGTCGTGTTGTAGCCAATGTCCTTGCACATAGGGATGTTGATGTGCTGACATCTCCCCTCTCCTGACCAGTCAGGATCTATAGAGCTGATGGAGGAGCTGCCCCTGCTCCATAGCAGAAGTAGCAGCAGAAGCACAGGGATCAGGCTCAGTTTCACAGCTGAACACATTTTCCTTTGTCAACTTTAAGAAACGCAGTCAACTGTTTAGTGCAGCCAGGAAAACACAAGTGTCTCACATAAAAAAAACAAAAAACAAAATCACATCTGAAACAGAGTAGGTATTGCGTGGAAAAACTTACTTAACTATCCACTGCAACATCATCCTCTCCTCAGTTTAAAGTTGCAGGGTTGAATAAAAAGAGAAATCTGATCAGATGGAGAGACAATGTTTCCTGGCTGTAAGCGCGCTGTCAGGTCCATGCTCTCCCGAACGTTCACTTTGGAGGCTGAAGTATTACACGTTGCTACTTCTCTCTTACACTGTGCATGAAATCACCACATGCGCTTTTTAGTTTCCTTTCCGCCTCCACGTTTTCTGATACTTTATCGGCTTTAAGTGCTCTCCGTGGGTGCTGCAGTGAGATTTCAGTCCGTGAGAAACAACTTGAAATAATCATGGGAATAAAAACAAACGTTTCTCCTTCAGCACCTTTTGTAAAACATTCAGCCTAAATAAAATAAGTGAATAAAAAAAGGATATCCTCGGCAATGATATGAAATGTGGCCCAGAAACCCAGGATTTACGCTACTCCCCGGTGCAGGCGCTCTATGCGTTTGGTGGCTGTGCTCGTCTGAGCTGGTCGGAGCCTCCGTCCCGGTCTAACCTGCCAAAAGATCCGCCTTCAAAGACAGCTGCTTTGCATAAGAAAGACGACACTGACACGCAGATTATTTTCAAATCGTGCGGAACAGCTTCAGTGCAGTACTTTCAAAGCCTCGCTGCAAACTTACTACTCGCTCTGTTTGTTTGTTCTCTGCAAAAAAAAAAAAAAAAGTAGACTATAAAATGATAAAGACACGTTATGCTTTAGTTATGTCTTCGTTTCATTTCAGAATCCCGAAATACTGCGCAACATGCGCACAGGTTCGAAGACGCACCGAGCCCAGAATTTAGGTGAAAACTACTATTTGTAATATTCTACACTCAGGGCCGGTTTCAAGATGAACAGGGTGGCGGGGCTAGATCCAGTTTGGTGCCCTAACCAAACAATATTTTTAAATTATAGCAGATTGATAGTTAGGTACCTGAAGCCTCAGGTACTGAAGAGTGGGCAGCATTCATACTAAAACGAAGCAGTAGGGATACATTTTTAAACTTGCGATGCACTGGCTTATTGGCCAGTGCACTGCACCCGTGACCAGCAGGTCAGTACGATCTTTAAAAAACATGATCCCTTATTCCAGGGATGTCCTCCAGCTGTGCCAACGCTGCCATCATTCCACAATTATGCACAACTTTACGCAGCTATTTATGGACATGTGTGATTGTCTCCAGCTTATCCACCTTAGGAAGCAACAAACCTGACTTGTTAGGAATTAATCTGCTGTTCCAACACTGTTTTCTTTTTCATTAGGAATGAGAGTGCCGATTAGATGATTCACATGCATTTTATGCTCCTTAGCGTGCAGACCGATACACATTTACATCTACAGGTGACAAAAACAGAGGAAGTTTCACAGTTTACATCCGACTGAGGTTTCCACCATTTTCTGAGATGAGTTATGTTATTGTATGAGGCTAAATGTCATTCAGTTTAATTTCTTGGGTTTAAACTTTAAAAGCTCAAACCCATGAAAAAACATCAGGTTGGATGCTCCATGAATTAAATACAACTGAAATGAGTCATATTTCAGTGTATTTATGTGAGTTTTAGTTCTCTGTAGTTTATTTTTGTCGATTCTAAATGTTTGCGTGGCTGCCGCACATTTTCACAGTGGGTCAAATGTTTATGTGGATTACCGCACACTTTCACGCAATGTTAATTTTTGTACATGCCGAGTTGTCCGTAAAACTTTGCGCTGCAAGGTTTTTGTGCGTATGCACGCTTCGTAGACGAGGCCCTTGTAATGGTCACAGTTTACTTTTCTATGTTAAGTTATTCAAATGTATTCACTTTTCATAAAGATACAGCGACTCTCTAAATTGTACACACCCTTGTTAAAATGTCCGGTTTAGTGACCTAAAAAGTGAAAGCATGCACTAAATCTGCTATTAAAGTTTGCTATTAAGTCTAAACATAAAACATGTTCCAAGGCACACTTTATAATAGGAAATAAGGAGTGATGTAGTGAGTGAATGAGATAGAATATTGAATTTTTGAATAATTGAGACAGCAGGTGCTTTTGTTTGAAGATCTGGAATTTTTGTGAGACTATTACTTCTTGAGACGCAAATCTTTGTTTTTGTGATTTAAACGCAACTTCAGTGTACGGTGCAGTTTTTATAAAATTATATTTGTCTTCATCCAATTTCTAGGAAAGTCTTCAGCCATATAAAAAAATAAAAAAAATGTTACTGTAACTATACTTCTGTGTGGCAACATTAAGCAAACACTGAATTCCCTAAAAACATAAAGAAAAAGTTGAGCATGAGCTTAAAGCCTACTATTACATCTGACATGCTTGTGTTGAGGGTTAGGTTTGTTTTTGTGACATCAGCCCTTTCAGATAGTTGCCTAGTTGCTACCCATGCAAAAATTCCCCAAATTAAAACATGTCATAATGATAGGCTTTTAGTTTTCTTTGGAAACTAGTAGAACACCATGTTTGTAAAGTTCCCATTTATTAAGAAAAAATATGCTTTGGGGCCCCCAAAACCTTAGGGCCCTGGACAAAAATCCAGCCTTGTCTGGAAGGGATTATAGTGTGATTACCTTTTTTGTACTTCAAATACTGCTCTGTTAATCTAACTCTCAAAGTATGAAGTTTTTCCTTATTATGTATACAACTGCTGTCTTTGTAAGCCCATCTTGTTTAAATTCAAATGCTCTTGTGGCACCTCAGCAGCTGCAAAGTCTGTTTATACCTCGGGCTGGCTCTGTGTCTAGGCATAGTGTCAGAATTTAGACTTGCCCGGAAAACAGTTGAGTCTTCCAAGCAAAGCACTCATTCAGAAAATAAGGATGTTGATAAAACCACATCCACTTTTAGGAGTCTGGGATCAGTGTGTTCTTGCCAATATTATCACTGCAAAATTTCAACAGCACCTTGCATTCATTTCCTGCCTTTTTTTCCAATGAAGGAAGTGCACACACAAACAAATAAGAAGCAGCAGGCTGCATTCCTTAGGAACATGTCAGCCTATAAGCAGTGACATTGTTCTCCCAGAGAGGCAAGGCATGCATGAATAATTTAGAAATTGTTGTGCCTTTTTTTAACTGTGACATCTGTATTGTTATCAGACCTGGACACTGCTTTTTGTGGCTCTGCTTAAATGTCCACTTCTACAGTTGTGCTTTGTAAGTAGCTATTTATAGGCTGTTAAAGCAGTCTATAGTGTTTTTGTTCCTGTAACTGATTGATCAGATAACATATTCTCATGAATTATTATTATTATCAGTAATAATAATAATAATAATAATAATAAGATGATGATAAAGACAAAAATTGTAAGAGGTAGAAATAGAAGACGATATATTAGAAGAATATATTCTCTCTTCAGAACTGTATCCTATTTAAGTTATTCTCATGCAAATGACATGGGCCACTTTTGGGGTCAGCAGCTTTTGTTTTTTGAATTTTTACTTAAAGGAATTTCTCTTCAAAAGAACAACGTGTTTTAACTAATTTTTTGGGTGTGGAGTCCATTCAGTGAGTTTGCTGGTTTTGTCTGTGTAAATGCAGTCTTTCTAGCACTTTCCAGTGACTGCAGGTGGGATGAAGAACCTCTTTTGTATTATAGAAAAGTTCATGTCTTGCTCTGTCCTTGTATGTATCTTGGTTCATGCATCGGCGTCTCTGAAATAGAGTAAGACATGAAGAAAA
This sequence comes from Girardinichthys multiradiatus, assembly GCF_021462225.1. Taxonomy (NCBI): domain Eukaryota; kingdom Metazoa; phylum Chordata; class Actinopteri; order Cyprinodontiformes; family Goodeidae; genus Girardinichthys; species Girardinichthys multiradiatus. The sequence continues at coordinate 15,371,857 of NC_061805.1, forward strand.
ATAAAATACACAAGAAAAATTGGTCAGGAATTTAAAAGTCATTAAGGCCATAACTTATTAAAAATATGATAAGGGGTAGACTTGATGATGCATGGCAGTAATGTCAGTCTCATTTTAAAGATACTATCCCATGCTGTATTTTTCATTAAAAGTGCACAGTGACAGTAAAAACCCAGCTGGGTAATAAAGAATAAATGTTCCCCTGCTGGGTTTCATACAGTTTCTGAAAAATGCACAGAAGAAAAAAACTGCTTTGTGTGTACTTATGACATCACACGAGGCACAATAACCAAGCTGATCAGCTGGCATCGGTAATTATTTTGGCAGTAGAGCTATTTTTGTCAGAGTTCAACATAGATTATGAAACATTTAAGTTGCAATGTGTTGCAATGACTTTGATGGGTACTGCAATGGATGACAAAGCTTAAGTAAAAGCTGCAAATGACATTAGTTATCTTCTAAAGCTTCAACTGGTAAAAATCTATTTATATTCATGTTTGGTTTCTATGCATATTTGCTACTTGTAAAATTAATGAATTCTTCCTCTATCACCCTACTTCTGTGATTTGCCAGAACAGTGTTACTACATGCAGCCCAAACACATTCTACTTTGGGCTACACTGACTACTTTTAACTTTCTGAGTGTCGATCAATGCTTCTTATTTCTTCCCTCTGGTGTTGACTGGAAGATAGTGATGGTATAGGTTGTAATGCAGTTGTATGCATGGTGGAGTTTAAAGGTGATACAGCAGTTGTGCAGGAAAGAGTTTAACGTGAAAATCCTCCTAACGGAGTTCACCAACCAAAGTTTTTCTAACAGTTTGGCTAAAAACGATTGTTGAACATCTTTTAAAAGAATTATGAACATCCCGGCTGTGTCCTTACATAAGGCTTAAATATTTCTTTGCTGCTGTGTGGAATGCAAGTGAACACTTGTGAAGTGGGAAAGTGATCAAAAACATACAAATAAAGATAAAAGAAGAAAGAAAAATACAAGTAGACTTACTAAAATAACTGGTTTGTTTCCTTATGCCTTGTGTGATGTCACCAGAGGCTTGTTTTTGGTAAGGTAGATTTTATGCTGATCCGTTTTGAAAATAACAAAATAAATTGAAATCTTGTTGTTCTACAAATGACAATCTACATCTTAAGTGAGCTGAAGATATGTCTGGCAAGTAGCAATAAACCAGCATCTTGATCATGTAAGGGCAGGTTGGTGATGATTGGGAGACAATCTGTTCACGGGGATTTCTGTCTGTCTGCATGTTTGAGATCCTCCAGACCTCTCTCATGTTACCTTGTAAAAGGTGTGTGGCTGTAAGATTCATACCCCGGCCTAGTTATGGTCTTCATCAGGGACCAAAGACTGATCGCCTGTAAACAGGAGGGCTTTTATTGCATTTTTTTTTTTTACAAGAGTCATCAAAGAGCTCTAAGAAGTATTTCAGAAATGTGTTCGAGAAAGATGAGAAACCTGGCACCAGCATGCCTAAATGGTTTAACGCAGCATATTTTAGTGGTGGCACTTCAGCTGTTGGTGCTCAGCCTGTGCAGCAGGAGAATAAACATAGGGGGATGAATACAGTCCTGAACACAATACCCTCTGCCTATATGCCATATGTGCTCCTCACATTTCACATATCCAGCTGTTAAACAGTGGAGCAGGATTGAGGTGGACTAAAATACAATTATTATTTTTAAGATTCTGTTCATTGAGATCTCCCTAGTGGGTAATTATTAATGAAATGCAAACTTGATAAAAAAAAAAAAAAAAAAACTGTCCAGATGCAGTCAAGCCCATGTATAGTCTGTCCCTTCACAAAGATAACAGCTGAAATGCCTGCCCTGTCCCTTCCCCTGCTCTAGAGTTACATTGTATGGCTAACATGTAGAACAAAAAGACATGGCTGCTTTGATTTGAAAAAGACAAATGAAACATCAATCTCCCTCCCAGAGCCGAGGTCAGTTCTGTTCTAATATTCAGAAAGGCCTTTCTGCCATATTATAAATCAAATATCTGTCCTAATTATCGCTGCCTTTGGTGTAATAAAGCGGACAAGATACAATAGTCACAGAGTCTAATAAGAATGTACAATCTTCTTGCTTGCTGTATTTTATTGCCTTTGTTCTGATCTCATTCCTGTCTTTCTTCCAGCCTGCCTTCCTTTCATAACTATTTTCCTGGTCATGATGATATTGCTTTGATAATGAGGGAAAAAAGGAAGAATCAGGCATGTCTAGCCTTTTGCATGTAGAGCCTCAGTGCCCACCACTGTTCCTTTTATGATTTTTGCCCCACTTTTTCCAATGCACTCTTTTTTCGAATACTCCCTCCTATTGCTAATTCTCGCTTTTTACATGTATGATGCACACATGTGCACACATACACTCACTCTCTTTGTACACACTGAAACTTTATCACATATTTGCAAGCACAACAGTGTGATGAAGGAAAGTAGTGTGGATCCATCTCTGAGAAATCAGAAACTGTGAGATAATTCTGTAACTAATAAAGTCAAAGGGAGGGTCCTTTGATGGCTGAAGCTGAAAATATATTTTATTATTATTCTGTCTGTGTGTGTTGGTGTGTGTGTGTGTGTGTGGGATTTAAGATGTGTGATTCTATGGAGCTCGCTCGCTCCCCTGCTGCTAGGCTCTGGCTGGAAGCTGGCACCCCTCTGGCTAATGTCATGGAGAATCGGAGGAATTTTATGGCTGTCTTTTCCTTCAGCCCCCTTTTTTCTTTTGTCCCCCTTTGAAGAATGACTTTAGACATTTTATTTACATATTTAACCATGGATGAAAGAAATGAAGGGTAAGGAAGCAAAGCTTAAGGGATTTTTGATCAGTGAAATAAAATGAGTTGAAGGTAATATATATATATATATTTATATATATATATATATATATTTGTTTGCTCAGCCCGAAATTAAGATCAAACATGTCACTGTGATGGTGATATTTGTGAAATTTTGAAACTGAAGCCATCGACCCATTCTTTTATGTGGAAACTGTATAAGCTTACACTAGCTCAGCATCACATAGGGCTCTTCATAGTATTTCTCCTAATTGCTTTGCTATGTAGATGAGTTGCTCCCTGCTTCAACATGTAAAGTATGCTACAGGCATAGATGGGGGACGTTTTAGACATGTTTGGCATTGTTGCCGGTGTTGAAAGGGCATGTTGATTAAACGTACGGGTGGGGTAGGTCTATAATCTTCTTAACCATGGCCCTCCTCTGCTCTTTCATAGGGCACAATGAGAAGAAACAACACACTCAGCTGGAGGTGAGACTATTTGTCCACATGCCCTGCATATTGTTCAGGGATCCTGTTCCTGCTCGCATGCATTCAGTGTTTAGCTCAGGATGATCCTACTTATCAACATTATTTGTTATTTTTTCTCTCTTTAAGAGTATGAAGAAGTTGGTGCTATAAAAACATGCAATGCCTTGCAACAGCATTCATGCCTTTTAAACTTTATTCAATTTTTTTCATTTATCAACCACAAACTTCAGCATACTTGATTAAGAATTTAGACAAACCAACAAAGCAGTGCTTAATGTGAAGTGGAAGGGAAAAGACACATGGTTTTAATATAAAAAAATAAAATAAAACTGGCATTTGTGTTTTACTCCATTTAATCTGATATACCTAAAAAAATCCAGTGTGACAAATTAACTTCAGAAGTAATCTAATTTGTAAACAGAGTCAATCTGTCTATAATTTAAACTTAGTAAATTGTTGTGTTTGATTTGTCTTGGAGTTCAAGAGCTCAATTCTGGGAATAATGCCGCACTGAGCTGTGTTCCCATTGCACCTAAGTAAACCTGTGGAGTTTGCTATTTATTGTGGTGCTAGCTGCTAGAAACAACACAAAGCAACAGCATTATATAATATTGTAAATATTATGTGTTGAAACACTAAAATAACATAACAGAGGTTGTACAGTACTATAGTTAAACCCAAAAATTTTCATAGTCCAAGGCAGATTTAGATTTAAAATTATTTTAATTCAACCATGATCTTTGTTTCTGATATAAAATAAGAAATGAATCTCTCATAATATTATAAAACAATGCAGAACGTATATTAGCCTAAAAACAAACAAACATTCATCTTCTTTTATCTAGTATCTAGTAATTTATAAATGGTATGTTGAAAGTTATTCATGCCTTTCACAATAAACAATGGGAAAATCTTTATTGCCATCACAGCAATTAAACCCTTCTTATAATTGCTGACCAGCGTGTTGCATGTTTCCTCTGGTATTTTGATGATTTATCTTTGGTGATAAGCTTCACTTTTTTGAAGTTGAAAGGCCTCCTCATCATTAAACTAATCTTTAGCTTCGGGGATACCATTTAGAAAAGCTAGTTGCCTACATGTGCATGTGAATCCTAATTGCCTGATTGACTTTGTGGAATAAAGACTGGATCCAGCTGGCCTCCTCTTGTTCCACATGGACCAACACCAATACAGCGCCCCCCAAAGTGGCTGTCCCCCAAAGCGAACCCACCACCAGCAATCCAGATACCCACTGTACCAGCCAACCCCTGCATGCACCATGCGGGCCCTGGTAGATGCAATCTCCAATCCCCACTGTCCACGTGGGCATAAACCCAATCTTTTACCCCCACTCACAACCACAGACCCTATCCTGCCCCGCCCATGCCACAACACCCCCAGCCCCCGAAGCTCCAGCCACAGCGGCCTCCTTCCCATGTTGGCCAGGGACATTGGGGAGGCACACAATGCACAGGCAGCCCCCCCACTGGGAGTTAGAGCAGGCTCCAAGCCACCTGGGGACCCAGCCATAAACCCGACCACACCATCCAGAAGCGGCAGCAGTCCAGACAAGAGGGCACAGCGGTCCAACCCTGTCTAAGCGGGGGCAGTAACAGCTCCCCCACCCAAAACTGACATCTCCATGCTAGACCCACCGTCACTCCAGGGCACCCAAATGCCAAGTCTTCCTGGGGACAGCCACACCCCTCTGCCTCATTGCAGAGGCGGCAAAGCCCATACCCCCTACACCACTAAAATGCTGTATGGTGATGTATTTAATTGTTGGAGGCCAAACCAATTTGAATTTATTTTGATATTTTTTCTTATACGCAGACATTCTCTCTATAGAAACAAAAATCTGATGACAATTTTTAAACTTGTTATATGTATCTTTTTATTCTTCCAGTTCTAAGTATAGTATTTTGCAATGCTTGAACCGCAAATGAACTGCAAGAAGGTTGTGGCATCCATTTGTTTTCAAATACACTTCTGTAGTGGGACCATGAAGGCAAAGTGAGGTCTAGACTGTGACTTTATACTCTAGGCATGTTGATATGTCTTCTGCTTAGCCAAAATCTATAGACAGGTAGACAGTGCCATCAGGTAAATATTTCATGCAGTTTGTGTCATACCTGCTTGTGTTTTTGTTATATTACCTGGCCTAGTCCTTTGTTTTCTGTCTCCCTGCAAGCCCACACCTGTTCTGTGTTTTCCCCTGATTGTCTTGTCATGTTTGTCATTGGTTCCCCCTGCTGTTCAGTTTTTGTATTTAGGCCCGTTTGTTTCCTTTGTTCTCCGCTGATTCCTTATGTATGTCTATGTGCGATCTTGTGTGTTGGCTACCGCGTCTGTGTCCTGCTATGGATAATGAAGACTCATCTTACCTGAAAACCTCGAGCTTTCAGGAGTTCTTTCCTGCATTTTGGTCCATCAAAAACCCACTTTAGACAGAAGGAATCAGCCAATGAGACCAAGCGGGAGGAATGGTGAGGGAATTCAAGAGGGGTGAGATTCTGGCCAAATTATTTTCTCACCTGGTGACCTCTCCCAGCTCACCATGAAGAAGGTTGGAAATAGCTGGCAGCCTTCAAGACTGGCTCGAGGCGAGGAGGGATTTTATTCCTGATCCTCGGATTCACCACATCATTGAGGCCAAGCGACAAAGGGCCCTGGGAGAAATTGCCGCTTCAATGAGGAAGCCTCCTGCCCCCTCCTACACTCGCCTCTCCACTGAAGCTGGAGGCGGCTTTCTAGCTCATGGTTTAGCTCCTGATCAGCCATCGCCGCTGCTTCCACCTGTTCCTGGTCCAGTTCCGGAGGGGTTCATGGATGAACCGCCTCCACACCCCAATCCTGTTCCTGGTCCTGTTCCGGAAGGGTTCATGGATGAACCGCCTCCACACCCCGATCCTGTTTACGGTCCTGTTCCGGAAGGGTTCATGGATGAACCGCCTCCACACCCCGATCCTGTTTACGGTCCTGTTCCGGAAGGGTTCATGGATGAACCGCCTCCACACCCCGATCCTGTTTCCGGTCCTGTTCCGGAAGGGTTCATGGATGAACCGCCTCCACACCCCGATCCTGTTTCCGGTCCTGTTCCGGAAGGGTTCATGGATAAAACGCCTCCACACCCCGATCCTGTTTCTGGTCCTGTTCCGGACGGGTTCATGGATGAACTGCCTCCACACCCCGATCCTGTTTCCGGTCCTGTTCCGGAAGGGTTCATGGATGAACCGCCTCCACACCCCGATGCTGTTCCTGGTCCTGTCCTGGAGGGCTCCGAACTGCCTCCATGCCTGGTTCCCATTCCGGAGGAGTTCGTGGAGGACCTGTCTCCACTTCCTGTTCCTGTCCCTGAGGAGTGCGAGGACGCACCCTCTCTGCATGCTGGGCCTCAGCGGCTCAGCTTTAAAAAGGCGCCGCAGCTCTGAAGTCACCAGAATTTAGAAAAACCTGCTGAAGCGAATGCTGAGCTGCCATTTTCAGCCATAGTATCTTGCCGATACTGCACTTGTAGGCGATCTTTGGAGAAATAGAAGCTTGCAGGCGGGTTTACTTGTCTCCCTATAGGCCAACCCTGGAAGAGCTTGACAATGCTGGAAATCTGTCTGATATAAGAAGATCAGAAGACTTATTTCCTGATCGAAGGCCGCACCCTCTAACCAGGCAAAGGTAAAAACCCACAGAGGTTTTTCCAAAGAGATGAAATTCCTCCTTGTTTGTTTCAGTCAACTGCCACGGTTCATCCTATTGTTCCCCGGTTGGACCACGGAGAAGTTGACCGTTTTGAGTTTTTCACCAACAATTGGCTACTCCAGCTCCATCCCTTTTTTTCTTCAGACCTACAGTGCAACCCATCCTCAGACTCCACTGCAGAGAAAGAAGTCAACGTCAAAGTAATTTTGTAATTTTCATATCAATCTGGTTCTTGATAGGGTCTGGGCAGGGTGAGGTATAGATTATAGTGATCTAGGAAAGCCAATGTTTTATTGCATGCCATATTGATTGAAGTGTTTATACCGAGCTGTTTGATTGCTGTTTGAATACTGTTGAACTCTGAAGCGCAGCTGGGTGGCAAAGTTTGAATGCCAGTGTGTTCATTGCATTTTGGATCAACTGAGTGCTGACTCTGTTGGCCTTTGTGTTTTTTCACTTGGTCCCCGCCTCTGAGTTTTATTGCTCTTTGTTTCAGGACTAGTTCACTATCAGCTGTTAATGACTAAGAGGCTGGCTGCAAGGTGCTTTACCGCATCTGAGCTGGTCTGGCTCTACCGTTCTAACAGCTGCTATCGAGACACATCAACGGACCAAAGAAGATTTCACCATTTATCAATTCTGCTCTATTTTCCAAGTCAATCCAAATTGTAGTTTTATTCCTATTTTTTGTCCAGAAACTGCTGGTTTGATCTTTATCTACCCTCAGTACACATCCTTATTTTTGGTTATTAATGTACCACTTTTGTAGAATAGTGCATGGTTAATTAAGTGAAAAGTTGTTGAACATGAATAGTTGGTTGTAAAAGGGACTATTGGTTTAATATATTTTCACATAGATAAAGACACAGTGTTTGTGTTTGTTTTGTGTAAGAGTAATTATCTGTCAAAATAAGGTTAGTGTTCCACACCATTCGGTAAAACAGTTGATAACACAGTGACATTTAGCGTGGTTTTGGTTAATAATTATCAATTATTAATGATAATTAACAAATTGTAATTATTAAGTGTGTTGCCCTGCGATGGATATAGTGACCTGTCCAGGGTGTACCCTGCCTTTCGCCCGTAGACTGCTGGAGATAGGCACCAGCTCCCCCGTGACCCACTACGGAATAAGCTGTATAGAAGATGAATGAATGAATAATTATTAAGTGCTGTGAGCCCAATTATCACACCACCTGATAATTGAATCCCTGATCTCTATTTGTAAGAAACAATTTTTGGTTAGAATGTATTACTTCTGAATCATGATTTTTAATTATAATGAAGGATAAATATTTATAATCAAAAATCACAAATCAGAAATCCTTACATTATTAGCTGTTTGAATTCCAGAATGAGTTCCACTTTTATGTAAGGTAGCAAAAAGAAATGTTCAGTTAACCTTGTCTAAAGCCTTCTCTGCATCTAATATTACAATTAAACTGTTTTTATTTTAGATGTTGCAGTCGTCTATTAGATGAGTCTTCTTGTATTATTTATAGCATACAAATTTTAATAATCCAGTCTGGTCAGGATGTACAATATGAGGGCCAACGTCTTGCTGTTGATTTTAAGATTTGCAAATTCTTTATTAGACAATAAGACAATAAGTGCCATTTATACAGCTGTTCTGTGAAAGCCTCTGAAGTATTTCAAAGAACATTAGTGAACAACATTAGTTAGTGAAACACCAAAAAACACACTAGACATGTCACAATAAAGATAAATACTAAGGTCTGTTTTTGTAATGTGACATTGTATATTTGAAACTTATTGCCAGAAGGAGTAAACAGTAATAAACATAATAAACTGAGGTTTGAATACTAAATATCAACTTTGCAATGCATATTAAGATATTTTAGTTTCAAGCCATGCATGTTATTTGTTCATCATGTTTGAAAATGCAGCAGCAATATTGAAAGCTACTGCTTGTATACAAGGTTAGACATTTGGGGAAACACTTATCCTTCAAATTATTAATTATTGAAGGGCCCTGCTGACATCAAAGCTCAATATATTATTTTCTCGTATGGTTTGAAAACATAACAAAAAAAAACAAGTTATTGATGAACAATAATTAGTTTTACTCCTCTTTTTGCTTTGCTCCATTAAAATGTGTTTTGTCTTACATGAGGGGAGGGTCCCGTCGGTTGTTTGTTTACCGCCTGACATCGTTCATTGTGCATTCTGCTCGATAAGAGAATGTCAATTCATTATTGTAAACTTTTAAATGTTTATGGACTAGATCAGTGTAATTACTGGCTTGGAGGACTTTATATGACTGTTGGCCAATCTACCATAAACAGATTCGTAATGAATTTGATTTTTTATGAGGCTCATTAACATCTGTGCAAAGGCATGCTTTGAAACAGCAATATTAGTTTAGTGTGGTGTTTTTACATCATACTTTTTTATGTGCGGCTTGGTTAACAGCAAAAACGAGAGGAAGGGAGGAGGAAGTAATGAATAAGGAAAGGGGGAGGGTTGTTGGGGATCCATGAGCTTTAGATGAAGCAATAAACCAAAACTGTTTCTGTCAGCTGCTTGCAAAATCAAATTTTGCTGAAGAAAGTCAGACCATGTCTGTGCAAACTGCTTGGAAACATTACAGCATTTTTGAGAAAAAAAAATCAAAATAAGGGTAACCATTTTATTGCCTATATCACTGAAGAACACTGATATTATTACCCAAGGTCCTTGTGGGGGCACTTGAGTGCGAATTGCTAATCAGGAAGGCCTTCTCTAGTCTAATCCCTCTGTGAGTGGCCGGCCCGGAATCAACGCGTCTGGGGAGACTCCCCACTGCTTCTGGCACTGGAAGCTCTATTCAACAGCTCAGCCCTCCTGTCCCATTCCCACAGTCTTGTCACACTGTGCAGCACAACCGTTTATCTGCACACACACACACACACACACACACACACACACACACACACACACACACACACACACACACACACACACACACACACACACACACACAAATTAACACAACGCCTGTCCTCCTCTAACCAAATTAGATTAGACCCTTCCCTTTCTCTCCAGCAAGGCGCTGGTCTTTTCTCTGGTCATTTATATCCTACCCCCCGCTTTTGTCTCTGCTTTAGAAAAGAGAAACAAATTCTCAAACAACCCTTAAGAGAATGCACCGTATTTTGGGGGAAAAGTACAAGGAAGAGGGCAGACATCTTTAGTGGACATGAGGTGATGCGATAATACTGCTGTCCTCTTTGGTGTGTCAGCTCTAATGATGTGTGAGGTGAAGGGAGGTGGTTTGGCGTAGTGAGAACCATACCAGCTGTGCATCATATCAACCTGTCACTCCACTCCACAACAGAACAGAGATGTTTCTGACAGCAACTAATGAAATGTCTTTATCGTAGCCCCTTGCCAACATTGTTCAACATTTGATGTGCTTGCCTGTAAATCCCCATGGAAAAAAAAACAGATTTAGCTAGCAAACAGTCTGCATGAGATGTGCGCCAAGATGTGTCAGAGTCCTCTAGTACTAGTTGTTTTGATTTCCTATGTCTTTATGCCTTGTAAACTAGCAATGGACAGTGACGCACAGAGGCAAAATAAAGGCCCCACGGTTGAAAGGGTTTTTTATAAGAAAGCCCTTGCGGAAGCTTATTCCTCCTGGTTCAATGTGCAGCCAAAACTATCCCAAAAGCTGCCAACTGAGATCAAAGAAAAATTTAAGCTGACTCGTTAGAAACAAGATAAAAATATGTGAGCCTGCAGCAATAACTTCTCTATTGATTTCCTTCTTTGCTTGCACTCCATGGGACTGCGCTGGCTATGCTGTGCTCAGCGGCAACATTGGTGACTTGAAGGCTGCAGGGAGAAAAGAAATGACTATCGATACAGACAGAAAAACACTTTCATAATGATTGGAAATTAACAGATCTCTCAAAGCATTTCAAGATCTGAAAGAGTGGTTAGCGTTTTGTCGCTGTCCAAATCTGTTTCCACATTTCACAGATGCAGAAAAGAGTAATGTGAGCTTCTAATGGTCAGTGTGTGACAGTGGCAGTGACGACTGAACATAGGATTGCAATCGTCATGTGCCTAGTTTAGCCTCGATCTTTTTGGATGTAGAAAGGCATGCAGAGCAATTCTTTTTTCTCTTGTTTAATCATCCCATTTGTGCTTAAGAATTTTTGAATATTTTGATAAATTGTGGTAGTCTGTTTTGCAGATGATCAAATTATGTATTCTACATTGTCAAATGCACAGCAGCGTTGCTTAGCTCTAAGGCTTCCTTGGAGCTTTTGTTTCAGTGGCATATCATCCTACGTCACTGAAACAAAGTAGGGGGGGCTCTGGCCGTTTTTTTTGCTTCTGCAGAGAAAGCTCAAAAGAAATCTGGAATAGTTTTCTCATAGTTTCAAATTGGAAAGCTGTCATCTTTAATAATTGAGAGCTCACCTCAATGTGATGTTCCAATAATAGTACAACAGCTAGCAACATGCCATTGTTACTGGAGCTCAAATGATGGTAATTATGGGTAATTTAGCATTCCTCCATTTTTTTGTCAGGTTGTCAGTGAGGCGCAGAGCGATGAGCTAAGGTGTGCTCGTGATATGAATAGCAATGAAACCATAATGGGACAGAATACAAGATAAAGGTATAGCACATGGGCCCACTGTGTTATCTGTCAACATTGTGTAATTCTTCTAAAGTAGAATCTTTACACAGTCTTGCATATTTACTGTTTTTCAAACAGCAGATTAATGTAGCTTAGAGAAAATGGGAGTTTCAACAACTATCATGGATCTTTGCTGCTGTCTTCACCTTTTTTTTTTGCTCTGAGGTGTAACACCTGGGCAAACTGCAAGAGACATGAATCACGCTGAGGAAAATGTCTTTTAATCTGGTTCAGATTTTGTTTCATAGCTGTAAGCAGTCTTACCTCATCTGTGAACCTTCCTTCTCAGACAGAGATGTCACTGTATCTGTAGGCATTCCTCAGGCTCAAATATCAAAACAGCACTAAATCACCTGTCATTCTCCTTTCTCTGCACATAGATGCTGCAGCTGCTTGACCAAGCACTTGGTCCATTTTTTCATTGAGAAATGGTAACATTTTAATGTGGAAAGGTAATTGTATATACAATAATAAACAATATTTTCTTTATTTGTTTACAGTGCAGGGTGGGAAAATATAAATGGTTTTCAAAAGTGTGGTGCGCATTTGTAATTAGACCACCCTGGAATCGATACTTTTGCAACCACCTTTTGCTACATTTATAGCTTCAAATCCTTGTTTTAGGAAAGTTCAGCCTTTGTCCAACAGACAGCTGTTGGTAACCTAGTTATGGAATGTGCCTCTGGGCTTTTCCCCCCTGACACTTCAAGAACATGAAATTGCTGTTTACCTTCTGCATCCATCTTGCTCAAGAAGCATCCCAGACAGTAATATCAAACTAAATACCCAATGATTTCCATTTTGCATGATGTTTCAGCTGCTCCCGAGTGTTCGCACAGGGTACCTGCAACCTGCGCAGGTCTGTCAAAAGAAGCCACTATGACAGCCAGTTGAAAGCCATCCAGTTCACACCGGTTTGACACACAAGTTTCCAACATCCTGTTTGAAATGCTTCAGATTTTAAAGCATACTAGATCCTATCTTCAGGGAATAGTTGTTTTTCCGAAGATTAAAAAAAAAGTGTAAAACAATATGTATTCATCTGAATCTCCCAAACATGGGAGACATGCATCCTTTTGCATCAGAGTTCCTGCAGAGAAGAACAATGGTAAGGGAAAGAATTCAATGTAGAGGCTTTAGAAGTGAATTTAAAAGCAGTGTTACAGGTCCCGGCTCTCAGAAAAAGACAATAACATAGAGCATACTTAATGCTCTAACATGCCTAATGTGACAATCTGAAGTTGCCGACTGAGTCTGAGAAACTCAGGGCAGATTAGAGATGATATATTTTATTTTATTTTAAACAAGTCTATCAGGTTCTCTTAAAAGTGCTGTATTTTCCCTAGAAGATTAAGAATGCAGTAAATGTAGGAAAAGATCTCACATGAAAGCATGTTTACACAGAACCATTATGTCAGGGTTGCTTGTGAGAGAAATTGAGACTGGTAGATATAACAGGGATGTGCTGCGACAAATTGTTTTTGTTAATTATTTAGTTAGTTAGTTTCTTTAAAAATTAGACACAGCAAGCCAACAATATACATATCTTGCCATTTTTTCTGAAATGCCAAAAAAACTATCAACGATTTATATCAAAAGCAGAGAGTAACCCATGCTAGCATTAGCCTAGATAGATAGATAGATAGATAGATAGATAGATAGATAGATAGATAGATAGATAGATAGATAGATAGATAGATAGATAGATAGATAGATAGATAGATAGATGCAAGGGATGTGTTCTTTCTGTGAAATGGAGACCTGTTCTGTATGGCAGCAATAGTCCAAGGTCAGATACTATAAACCTTCATGTCTTCCACAGGGATGTAAGACATCAGGAGAGGATTTAGGCTGACTGAGATATAAAAGTGTTAAGTCATAGAAAGCACCTTCATCTTTCTTTTAACTGCTTTGTACATCTGGCCTTAAAAACAAAGGCTTTGTCACAAAAAATGACTATGAAGCCCGAATTAGCTATTTATTCAGGTGGCACTATACACAGAAAATGGAAATCAGTCAATACTTAATTTCATCATGAATGTGTGTTGTGCCCAACCAGGGGAGTAAACAAGACTACACACAGAGAACAAAAGAGACTGGTAAAAACTCTGAATGCCAGAATGCACAGAATGACAGCTCCCAAGAAGGAGGAGTCACAGCTGGAATCCCTGTGACGTCACAGAGCTACAAAACTCAGCACGCAGCTTACTCCTACTCTTTGCCCGCAGCACACTGGCTGCACTGTGAAAAACACAGAGTGACTGGCTGAGTAAAAGGCTGCATCTTCGAAGAAACCTTGGATTCAAAGTAAAGTCCCCAGTCCCCAGCCACTGAACCAAGAGTTGCTGCAATATCTTCTCTGTTCAGTGGACCTGCTGAACTCAACGTCTCTCCTGTTCATCAGAACGGTTCACAATAAGAAGTTATGTCTGGGCAGAGAAAATGATTATGATCTAAATATTGTACATTTCATTGTGTTTTGCTTTGTTTGCGGTGCTTAACTGCTTGAGTGATAACGGACCACTGAGCCTGATGCTACAACATTTGAATTGGGTTGTGATTTAAAGTTGTGACAAACTTTATTTCCAGAAGTGGTTTAAACATTCATGGTCCAGTAATGTGAGCTTGCACCATTTTATCAGTGATTCCCCTTTCCCCTATCTGACTAACATGCAGAAAACATGTCTGCATATTCCTTACAAGCATGCTAAATTGTGTCACCATTATCCCAGCTGCTAATGCTAAAGCTCTACTAATTCTAAGACTAAGGTGACCAGATATTTCCGATTTCCGTTGACAGTCCCCAATGTCCAGGGACAGTCCCTTTTTTGGACAACCTGTCCCCGGCTAAAGCTGTCCCCGGCTATGTCCCCGATTTTAGCGTTTTGGGAAAGAAAACAATCCTGCGTGTTGACTGTTATTACAGTAGCTGTCTGGAAAGCGTGAGTGAGCATGTTATGTGCAACAACAGCTATTACAGTAACTGGTCGTGCTGCTATTACAGAGTAGAAGAGCCAAGCACACCCATATTTAAAAATAAGACAAACAAGATCAGCTAGGAGAACAGAAGAGCAGAGAGTGACTCAGCCTTGTCCTGGTCTTGGATATTGAGGACTTAGGATTTTATTTCATGACCAGTCAAGACCACAACTGTAGAAAATATCACTATACTGCCAAAATACTGTCCAGTTTATTTGTTATCATCCTTGCTTTTATTGGATGTAAAACATACTGATTCAAATCCAAGCAATAACGTGATTCATTAATAATTATGTATATTTGTTACCGCTGTCACCCATCCCCGCCCCCTTTCTCTCACACTAAAATAAATGGAGCTGTGCTTGTCTTCAAAATCTTCAGTAATACAATTTGGTTACATAAATCATTCAGAATTTATTTGTAAAACAACATTCAGAAGAAAGCATGCAGTGACTTATAAATTCTGCAATGCTTCACATTCAGAGATGGAGGGGACTATGTCAAACTTTTGTCGTCACTTAGAAAGGAAGCACAAAGGTAAGCTATGTAAGTGATATTAGCAAAGCTAGCTAGCTAACATTAACAATCTGCCTCTGTACCAAAATTCTTTAGCCCTCACACAAAGAGATTTAGTCAATATTAGCTATAAGTATTAAGTTAGCTACCTGTGTACAGTATATACTGTATGTTTTAGGGCACCACTTTCCAATTCTTGTCAGCTGTTTGCCACCTACTATATTTAACATATTGAGGAAAGTAAGCAAATGCTGTGTTAACTTTGAGAGATTCAGGGGACTGATCATATGGTGACAACGTGTTCCTAAGTTTAACTTTTGCTTATGATAAACAATGATGAGACAGGCCACATACAGCTGTGTAGACAATGTTAAGTTCGATCTTATCTAATGTCAGCTGCATACCACTCTCAACATTAAAGCTACGCGCCGAGGTGATGCCCCCTCGTTTGGGTGAGAGCTAACCTAGAGATATAAGAAGAGTTGAGACTGAGTGATGCATTTGAACTCATTTGAGAAATGACTAAATTTAATACTTTGTATTGTATGGCCATAGGCACATGTCACATTACTTTCAGAGAGCTCATTTTTGAGTTCCAATTTACAGTTGCAGATCAAATATATAACCTTTTACCAGAGCGCCCTCACAGGCTCATACCATATCAATCATTTAACTTCCTTGTGTACCTATTACAAAAATGTGATGGTCAATATACCATTGGTTTACCAACAAATGTGTGTTTTTATGCAGTAACATTACACAGATTTTACATAAATTTATGAAGTTGCTACTTATTTTTAAAGTTGTTATTTTGATGTATCTGTTATTTACATAACCAGATATTTTACTGATTCCTCCCTAATTTTTAAGTTCTTTGAGTACAAGGCAGGACAACAGGACAGATGTCACACAGCCAACTATATCATTTACACAGAAAGTGCAGCTCTACAGCCTACAATCGCCAAGGCAACAAGCCATCAGTGATGCCATTGTTCAAGATATCATAATTGGGTGTTGTCTGCCTCTCTCACTTGTGGAAAATGGACATTCTAAACACTTTCTTAGGATTATAGATAGTAAATACATATAAATCTCTAGAAAAAACAATTACCAGATACCAGAGTTGGTAAGCAAGGTCAAGGAAACTATTTAGGAGAAACTGGAAACCCAGTCGTCTGTGTCATTAACAACTGACCTCTGGTCTGATCGCAGGCTACACTCCTGCCTGGGTGTGACTGCCCATGTGTGCTAAATATCAAAGGATTCCTATGCACTTGAATCCTACCTGCTGGACTGTAGGCGTTTTGCAGGCAGACATAGTGGAGAGCATATTGCGCCTTCCTTTGAGGAGATCACAGAAAAATATGGTATCCGTCAGAAAATAAGCTATATCATAACAGACAATGCCGCCAGTATGAAATGTGCTTTCAAAGTACACATGCCCCAACACCAATCTGATGACAGTGAGAGTGAGGAGGATAATTTAGATGATGAGCACTTGTTGGAAGATATTAAATCAGTGGACACCTGGTCATCTGGTGTACATCTTTCCCGCTTTACACACTGTCTGCAGTTAGTTGTGAATGATGGCATGAAGGAGGTTAGGGCCATTTCACGCACCATAGCCCAGACAACTCTATTACATAGCAGCTCACAATTCAAAGACAGGTTTGAGGCTATGTTTAGCACTAATAGGACTGTTCCAGCTGCAAACACTACTCGCTGGAACAGTACATTCAAACAAATAAAGGCCCTCACATCTCTGCACCACAAAGCCCTGAACGAAATGTGCAGCAAGGATTGCGAGGATGTGGTGTTTAGTGCCCGTGAGTGGAACCAGCTGAAGGAACTGAGTGCAGTTCTTGCTCCATTTTCCAAGGCAAAAGACCTAACAGAAGGAGAGAAATCAGTTACCATAAGCATTGTGGTTCCAACTGTCCGGGACTTGAATACACACCTCCTCAAGGTGAAGGAGACCCGAATGCAGTGAGAGAATTTAAGTGCACCCTTCCATCAAACATTTTGACAGGTGGGCGGGACTTCCGGTGAGGGCGGGACTTCCGGTGGGGGCATATGGGCGCCATGTGGTTGCCATGTGGGCAGGGGGGGTGTGTCCAAGGGGCGTAACAGTGGATGTTGATTGGTTGTCGTCATTAGGGGCGATACCTTAAATGAGTCAATTAAAACACAGGGGTGTGTTTAAGGGTGTTACGGGGAAGGCCTTAAATGAGCCAATTAAAACACACAGGGGTGTGTTTAAGGGTGTTATTAATAATCTGTATGTTTTTTCAGGCGTTAATACATCTAAAAAACAAAACAATAAAAAAAAGACATGCATCCTTTTATATTTTTAAAGGTATAATCAACTTAATGTTGACCTATCACGTGAAATCCTAATAAAGGAACTGTGTAACCTGACAGAATTGTAAGTTAATTTTGCTTTACAGCAGGACCTATTTGTTGAATATATGAGCCAGTCTAAATCCGTTCAAAATAGAAAAGACCTAAAAAAAGTAAATAAATAAAAAATTGTGCTTCACTACATCGATGGAACGAGAAAAACCTTCAGCTTCTGCGTCAACATACTGGAAAAGCAGCTGAAAATAGGTAAGACGAATATCAGATTAACAGAAAAAAAAAGAACATCAGTATACTGTTTCCAAGTTACAAATTGACTAGCAATGATGTGTTTGTTTTTGAATCATGAGAGACTCCATTTTAGGAAAAAAAAAAAAAAAAAGGAATGATAATTTAAGTTACCTGTAGCTTTTCTAAAAAACATTTTTACTTTTTCATCTTAGAGTTACAGGGTTACAACTGTTAGGCGCGATGTCAGGAAAGGGGCAGTTACGTCTGTTTCTTAGATAACATATCACCTTTGAACTCAAGAAGGGTTTTGGTCTTAAAAACATAGGCAGCTGAAATAGGTAAGACGAATATCAGATTAACAGAAAAAAAAAGAACATCAGTATACTGTTTCCAAGTTACAAATTGACTAGCAATGATGTGTTTGTTTTTTGAATCATGAGAGACTCCATTTTTAGGAAAAAGGAATGATAATTTTAGTTACCTGTAGCTTTTCTAAAACATTTTACTTTTTCATCTTAGAGTTACAGGGTTACAGTTATACCATATCCAACTGTTAGGGCGATGTCAGGAAGGGGCAGTTACGTCTGTTTCTTAGATAACATATCACCTTTGAACTCAAGAAGGGTTTTGGTCTTAAAAACATAGTCTTTGCAGTTGAGATAACACTGTCATGTTCTGGTATAAATACTGTGTGTAAATGTTGGGGCTCTGTTTCACTGGTTAACCTCAGTGTCAGGGTCTTCAAATGCTGAATGTCATTGAACCATAACACTTGTTACATTGAAAAATACCAGTACTGACAAGAAAAAATGTCGGTAAATATTTCAGGAAACCCGGAAATTGTGGCTTCTTCTTCTGATAATTCACAAAAGCACTATGACATCTTAAAACGTAAGTAAGTAAGTAAGTATCATTAAATGCATGTGAATGTTCTCAAATTTAGTTTATATATATTGTTTATATATATATATATATATATATATATATATATATATTTGTTTCTTTGTCATAGAACCCACCGCTGATGACCTTGATGATTTCATCTTGACACAATCAGATTATGGTAAGTAAATGTTAAATGCAATAAAATATATATATATATATATATATATATATATATATATATATATTATAGTTAACCCTTGACAATGTTTCAATTTATAGATTTGATGAGAGAGATAAACCCGAATGATCAAGTTGGAGGGTTCAGCGGCTGGAATCCATACTCCAAATTAAGAAGGCGAATTATTTCCAAACAAGAAAAACTCCCAACTACATCTGAACTTTCTTCTAACACAGAAATTACGACAGATTCTTTGAATACTCCTCCGCCAATTATCATCATTTCCCCTGAAGACACACCGGATAAGTTACCGGCACCTCCAGAAAGTAAGTCCTAAGAACTAACTGTTTTTCTTTGAGAGTGAATGTATTTTATTTATGTGTTATTAGAGACTTTTGTTTTAAACCTCAGATAAAACTGTTTACAGATTCGACTGAGAGCTCTGTGGAAGACATAGTTGTCGAGCAGGAGCAAGGTAAGGAAATAAAAATTAAATAAAAACAATATATATATATATATGTATTTTAAGCATAGTTCAATAAAAATGTCATATAAACCTGTTTACAGATACATCCAAAGATGCCACATTAAATCCGCCCACCAGAAGGTCGCTTTTCAAAGATCAAGACAGCTTTCAGCAGAACGGCACAGTTTCAGTCCAACAAGAAGTGAAATCTGGAGGTTTTACCGCAAAGAATCGGAGTAAGATTTAAAAAAAAACTTGTGTATTTTAAAAACTATTTTCGTTTTATTTATGAACGCTGTGCTGCGCAGCGTAAGATAACTTTTTATTGTCTTCTGTTTTTACAGAATATTTAACCCCGGCCAAAAGACAGCGACTCTTTGCGCTACAAACCCGAGCAACGCTAGTGAGTGGTTTAATGAACGGTACGTTTTAATTCATACATACATACTGAATTAATTTTAATTCCCTTTTTTTTTTTTTTTTTCAGCTTTAATGTGATTATTTCAATATATATATATATATATATATATATATATATATATATATATATTTATTATCTATTTATTTATTTTTTGTTCATTCTCCTTACAGAGGTAACGTTGATGGTAGGACAGATTGGTCACAGAAACGGACAGCGCAGGAAGACAGTCTCTACAGCCTCACGGAATCTTCGTAATAAGGCCTCATCGTTAACGCTTCTGGCTGCATGTCAGATTCTGTTAAAGAAGCATTTTGGTGACATCAAGGTGATTTTAAACTGAACTGATCACTGTGTTTTTGTTTTTTTTTTGTTTTTTGTTTTTTCTGTAGGTTAGTTTTTTTTTATTTTCGTTTCTTATGTTCATAGAAAATGGATAACCGAATCAGACTTGCCGTGGATGAAATAAGAAATTTAGTTAATGAACTTAACGAAATTCCCGTTAATGCAGAAGAAAATAGCACACCGTCTCCACACAGCATTGAGCAAAATTATCATAATCCCTCTACGACACACTCCGCAGATCATCACGGGGGTCATTTCAATACGGGAGTAGCGGTTAGTTCTGATCAAGTAATCAGACTTGCCCTGGATGAAATAAGAAATTTAGTTAATGAACTTAACGAAATCCCCGTTAATGCATCTCCTGCTAACAGTGAAAATTTAATAAATGAACATCAGCACGGTGACGTTTTAAACGTAATCAATCAGGCTCTTTCCGATTTGAACAGCGAACCGTCTCCACACAGCAGCATTGAGGAAAATGATTCACCTGCACACGCCGCAAATCGGCACGGTGACGTTTTAAACGTAATCAATCAGGCTCTTTCCGATTTGAACAGCGAACCATCTCCACACAGCAGCAGCATTGAGGAAAATGATTCACCTGACACTCATCAGAATCCTTGTACGTCACACTCCGCAGATCATCACGGGGGTAATTTCAATACGGGAGTAGCGGTTAGTTCTGATCAAATAGAGCGAGATCCTCCAGCTGTGGTTGAACGTGAACATTTTAATAACCATGAAATAAGGAGACCTTTTACCATACCGCCGCCCTGTCCAAGTAACGTTCCAGATTTAGCAGCATTCTATACAGACATCATGCGTATTATAATTGAATTAGCCGACGCTGCGAGATCGTTAACCAGACGTAACGACGTTGTGCAGCTGGAATTAGTGGGTGAAAATCTCAATTGTCACATCACATTTACTGTTACAGATGATGGAAATATGATCCTGCCTGCTTTCGAAAACTTCCTCGACGATTTAGTACAATCGAATGCAAATATACCTGTAGATAATAACATGGAATTTGTTCTTCAGGTTGTTAATGACCCAGCAGGAGGTTCTAAGCGTAAAGCTGCAGGAACGTTAGACTGTGAACTGTTTAATAAGAAAATGCGTCATTTGTATATTATAAACAATACCGGTAATCAGTTATGTTTTGCAATCAGCCTCGCACACGTCTCTGATCCTGAGCTCACGGATCACCGTGCTGTAGAACTGGGGAGGAGATGGCAGCATCAGGCAGGCCTTGACGAGCAAACAGCAGTTACTTTTAGTGATATTGGTAAATTTGAAACCATTCTGAAGAGAAAAATTGTAGTGTTTCACAGAACCACGGGCTCTACTGCTCTGTGTAAATTTGAGACCAGTTTCCCCGATCGTTCAAACCCTCTGTTTTTGCTGTTATTTCAAGGTCATTACTATGGGATAAAAAATCTCAAAGGTTTTATGGGGTGCAGATATATTTGTAATTACTGTTACGCCAGCTATCAGAATGCCAATACACACCATTGTGAAGGTTATTGTCCAGTGTGTCGAACATATAAATGTATGCAAGAGATTAGCAATCCTGTAAGCTGTGCAGGCTGTCAAAGAATCTGTCGTAATTCTTCATGTTTCAGCAGACACAGGGAACCGCGCATCAGAAATAGTGCTGAAAGGCCTATGAGTGACTGTGAGTTGGTAAAACTCTGTAAAGTATGCAAACGGATATACGTTATTCCAATCAGTAAACCGAATAAACCACACGTGTGTAATGTAAAATGCAGTATTTGCGGTGAAAATGTACCCCCCAGCCTAGACATTACATGCGATGATCATAAGTGTTACATTCTGCCTTGCAGTGCAATTAATCAGCTTGATGATAAACTGATTTTTTATGATTTCGAATGCCTCGTCAATGAGAGCGGCGTGCATACCCCCTTTCTGGTCTGTGCTAAAACATTGAAAGGTGATGAATGGTACGCTTATGGACTGAATTGCACCCAAAAATTTCTCCTGCATTTCAGGAGGCCAATGTACAAAGGTTACACCTTAATAGCGCACAATGCGCGGGGGTACGATGGTTACCTGATTCTCACAGCAATGCTGCAGTTAGGCATTAAACCACATATCGTCATGGTAGGAAGTAAAGTTCTCTGTTTAACCGACCCTGATTACAGGTTAAAATACATTGATAGCCTGTCCTTCATGTGCATGAAGCTTAGTGCCATGCCGAAAGCGTTAGGCTTTACCGATCAAAGCAAGGGTTTTTTTCCCCACCTATTTTCCTCTGAACAACATCTCCAGTATGTAGGGGCTTTTCCTCCTCCATCCTGCTACGCTGTAGAACGCATGAGTCTTCAAGAACAACAGGTGTTTAGCAGCTGGTACAGAGAAGCGAGCAAAGAGGTCTTTGACTTTAAGAAAGAAGCAATTCGTTATTGTAAAAATGACGTTGAAATTCTTTTTCAAGGATGCTTAAAATTCAGAGACGAGTTCTTTAAGGAGACAAGTGTGGATCCGTTTAAAAGTATCACAATAGCATCAGCCTGCATGAAGG
The DNA here is from genome assembly GCF_021462225.1 of Girardinichthys multiradiatus. Taxonomy (NCBI): domain Eukaryota; kingdom Metazoa; phylum Chordata; class Actinopteri; order Cyprinodontiformes; family Goodeidae; genus Girardinichthys; species Girardinichthys multiradiatus. Next base: position 15,394,413 of record NC_061805.1, read on the forward strand.
TTTTTGTAACCAATTTCCTTCCTCCTCAAACCTTAGCCATTCCATCACCTCTGGACTACAGACGTAGCAGTAAAACGTTCTCCAGCGCGTCCATTCAATGGCTCGGCTGGATTGCAGACAGCAGAGCCATATTTATCGAGCATGCATTAAATAGGGGTGAAAAGAAAATCGGGCCATATTCAGTGGATGGGTATGCAGAGATTAACGGTGTCAAAGTTGCGTTTGAATTTTATGGCTGTTTTTTCCACGGCTGTAAAAAGTGTTACATGCCTCATGACAAGTGTCCGTTGAGAGGGGTCGCATTTGAACAGTTTTACGCAGCCACTGTTGAGAGAAGCAAGGTGTTACAAACTGTGTACGGCCTTCGTCTCGAAGTCATATGGGAGCATGAGTGGATTGAAATGAAAAAATCAGACCCAGGGGTGATCAGCTTTCTTGAGAAAGTTAATGCACCCGAACCGCTATCCCCCCGGGATGCGCTGTATGGTGGACGCACCTGTCCTATGAAGTTGAGGTACACAGCGGAACCGGATGAAACTGTACACTATGTGGATTACACATCTCTGTACCCTTATGTAAACGCCAACTGCGTTTTTCCCCTCGGACACCCCACCATCATTTACAAAGATTTTGATGACCCCAGCAGCTACTTCGGTATAATCAAAGCTGTGGTCTACCCACCACGTAACCTGTTGTTCCCTGTTTTACCTTACAGAACATCCCAAGGTAAACTTGTGTTCACTCTCTGCCGCTCATGCGCTGAATTAAATTACCAGTCAGGTCCCTGCATGCATAATGATCAAGAAAGAGCTCTGACGGGAGTTTGGGTGACTGTAGAACTATGTAAAGCTTTGGAGTGTAGTTATCGTCTTGCTAAAATCACAGAGGTGTGGCATTTTGAAAAGAGAAGTGATACAATCTTTAAAGGTTACATTCATTGCTTTTTAAAGGGTAAGCAGGAGGCTTCAGGCTATCCATCTGAAGCAGTGGATCAGGAGAGTAAGTCAAAGTATATAAGCGACTACAAACTGCATCAGGGCATCCAATTAGACCCTGAGAAAATCGAGATGAATCCTGCCAAAAGGCAGGTTGCAAAATTGTGTTTAAACAGTTTTTGGGGGAAATTTGCGCAAAGAAGTGATCTGTCTCAGACCACAGTCATCACTAACCCTGAAGACTTTTTCAGCTTCATGTTCTCGAGTAAATACAGGGTTAACTATTTTCATTTTTTCAACCCTGAAATGTGTGTAGTGCAGTGGAACTACAGCAAACGTGTCATATATCCACCAAGTAAGACAAATAATGTGTTTATAGCAGCATTCACCACCGCTTATGCACGTTTAAAACTTCTCAGCAGCATGGAGAAGTTACAGGACAGATTGATTTATATTGACACGGACAGTTTGATTTATGTGACAAAAAGTGGTGAAACTCCTCTGGAATTGGGGAATTATCTGGGTGATCTTACTGACAAGTTAGATGGTGACAGCATTTCGGAGTTTGCATCGACAGGACCCAAGAGTTATGCATACCAGACCAAAAACCGTAAAAATGTAATGATACGTGCTAAAGGCATCACTCAGACGCATGAATGCAGCGAGAGGGTCAATTTTGACAGCATCAAAGGGCTGGTCGAGGGCTACTTACAGGGGTCAAGTGAGGGTGTCATTGAAATCCCTCAGCACACGATCAGGAGGGATAAAAAGAGATTCCGTTTGACAAACGCGACATTTCTTAAAAAGTTTCGACTGGTGTATGATAAGAGACGTCTTTTTTCTGACGGGACAACTCTGCCTTTCGGTTATTAGAGTTGAAGAAGAAATAAAATAAAAAGTCACATGGATTTACAGGAGATTGATTTTGATCCTAGATTTAGAGTCCCTTTCTCATGTATGATAGTTGGACCCAGCGGCTGCGGGAAAACTTTCTTTGTAAAAAGTATTTTACAAAACTGTAATCATGTCATGGATATTGTTCCAGAAAATATTGTATGGATTTACACATCTTTTCAACCCATGTATGCTGAATTGCAGAAGATGAATAAAAATATTACCTTTGTGGAAGGATTGCCTCATTCTTTTGAAGATGAAAACCTGTTTCCTCCTGATCAGAATCATTTGATTATTCTAGACGATGTTATCGCTCAAGCCTCAGATGATGAAAACGTGATGAAAGTCTTTACCCAGTTTCGTCACCATCGTAATATGAGTGTTATGATGCTGACTCAGAATGTATTTCATCAGGGAAAGTTCAGTCGCACTATTAGTTTGAACTGTAATTATATGGTGTTGTTTAAGAACCCGAGAGATAAACTCCAGCTGAATATACTGGCCCGCCAAATGTTTCCATCTCAAAAGGGTCTCTTCTTGGAGAGTTTTGAAGACGCAACGAGAGAAGCTCATGGATATTTAATAATCGATTTTACGCCTACCTGCCCAGAACATTTCAGACTGAGAACGGGGATACTTCCTCAGCAGTGGCCTGCTGTGTACGTACCCAGAACAAAGTAAGTCATCATGTCTGCGCGTATAAAAAGGAATTTACCATTATTCAGAGCTTTGTACCAGGCCTGTCCACAGAAACGTAAAGATATTCTCGCACACTGCTCTCCCGACTTTATTCAGGCTCTGTGCGAGATTGCACTGAATATCCTAAAAGGTAACATTAAACTATCACCCTCTCAACACCGACAATTGAAGAAACAAAGAAATATCATCAGATTGTTGGGTGATAAAAGAACCGGGATAAAAACTAAACAGTTGGCTCTCAAAAAGCAACGAGGTGGTTTTATTCTGCCCATCTTAACGGCTCTTGCACCCTTGATCGGTGATCTAGTGGGTGGAATCATCAGGAGATAATGTCTCTCAGAACATCGCAGAAGATGTTTCTCATTTCCCCTCATCAATTCAAGCGTCTGACCCAGTCAGACACGTCCATCAGACAGACGGCGGAGGAGAATTTGGATGCTGAAATGAGAGCGATATTAAACGAGTTTTACTTCTTATGAAAAAATCAAGAGATACGATGCTCTTCTCCAGAGGTATCTGACTTTACTTAAGCAAGGTGTCAAAGAAGAAAAACAGCGGGTCAGTTTAACGCTGCAGCGTGACACAGAGGTTCCTGAACATGAGCGGTCCCAAGAAAAACAAGGCCCAGGGCAGGACGAGGCCCCTAAGGATCAGGTTCTTACGGAAGTACTGAAAAGCCTTCCTAAACACAATCGTAAAAATGCCGAGTACATTTTGAAGAAATTATCCGAAAGAAGTGAGAGTTGGACTTCGCGAGGTGAATTTGTATTTAAAGGGAATGTTATAAAAGGGTCCCACATGATTGATTTGTTGAAAAATCTCATGCTTCCGTTTAAAAAATCTGGAGCATCACAAACCCGAGGATGGTCTGATTTTCTACACTCCATGTCAGAAGTAAACATCCCTATATCTTCAGTCATTAACCCTTATGCTCGTGAAGAATATAGACGTTTCAAAACAGAGGGTACATCGATTGAAAATGGGGGTACACCCACCAGCGTTAAGCAGAGTAGAAAAAGAAGAAGAAGGCAGATAACTCATTCTCCCTACTGGTCGAGATCTGAGCTGGAAGATCCAAAAAATGCTGATGGGAGATCAAAAAGGTCTCTTCGTAAGACGACACTACCACCCCGATGGATTACATTTTCACCATAAACCGTTATAAGAAAATGAAACATGTAGCCTATTTCTTTTATTCAATAAAATATTTATTGATTATATTTTTCAAGTCTAACTTCGTTCTCTACTTCACACACTAACATATGATATCATTACACAAATATTAAATCATAAGAAGAAAAAAAAAACAAACAATGAAAAAAAAATAAGACATTTTAAATTCCATAACAATCCAGAAACATCTCCAAAGAGCATGTTCCGTGAGTATAAAATGTACAACTTTGATTAATGACACATTTCTGATATTTTTTCACAAAGTTAGATACCATTAAATCATTCTTAATCACATCTCCGGTGTATTTCGACAACACTTGCTGCATTGATAATCCGCACGCTCTATGACATAGATAAAAAATGCAATGGTGACCGCACACAGTGGACAGAGTGTTTTGAAGCTGATTATTATGATACAATATTTTTGAGGATCTGTCTTCTAAAAATGTTACGATGCTTGACGGGTAGAACTCGAAATCCGGAGAGAATCCATAAGAGTCAAAAAAGCTGGATTGACCATTCTCATCCAATGTCAGAGCTAGCCAGTGTTCCCCCGGCATGTGTGAAGGATGTGTATTCACGATAAAGTAGGCCGGCCCTGGGAATTTGTCAGCTAGCAGCGGCAGCTGGTCGCACGGCCACACACCGCAAAACAAATCTCCCAGCAGATGACGCATCAGGCTCTCAATTTCATGATTATTCATGCCTGATTAGATTAATAATAATCCACCAGCACACGCCTCTTTGAATCAATCTCTAAAATAGAATCATAACAAGCGTAGATGATCAGCGTGGTGGTATATGGCAACGGGTTTCTGAAGCGCATTTCCAATCTTAAATTCCCACTGGAAACTGGAGATAGAGCATCTGTGTCCTCGCCCGGGTTAAGATTAAATGTGAATAGAGAGTATCCTTGATTAAATTCCTGACGTGATATACTCAGTGGAAGATCTTTTAGATGTCGTCCTGTAGCCGTAAACAAGTTGTAATACTCTCTCACTGAATGACCTTGGTTAAAATTTGGCTGGAAGGCTTTAGCAGGAATTTGTCTGCCATCCTTACACAAAGCTAAATATTCCATATCAAAATGATTAAAGTCAAACGGATTGAGATTGCGTGTTCCTGTAAAAGCGTCATGATCCAGTAACGCAATCACCACATACTTGGGAAAGATGCCTAAGAAAAGATTCTCTTGGTTGCATACCCTTGAATTTTCAGGGATGGAATATGTTTTTACATTCACACGTGAAAGTGGATACAGAGCATTTGCTTTCATTAAAGCTGAAGCGTGCCCCAGTCGTACAGCTGGAGAGACAGTAACTTTTTTGATAAAAAGAGATGCTCCTAATATCCTGAGTTTGTAAGTGGAGTCTCTTGCGGCCATGAGACAAAAGGCATCGTTGGCTCTTGTAAGTTTAATTTTAAGGTCAACAGAGTTTAAAAGAAGTCTCTCGCAGAAAAATATGTCGGCATGCAGGGGGCCTAGGAGATGTACCTCCCTGGAATTTGCCGTAAAGCCTGCTCTGCTGTTAAGACCTTGGTTAGGGCCGTTAGTTGTAACAATAGAGTTCAGAGCACCTGCAGTGTCTTTATAAAAAAGACCAGAGCTAAACTGGGTTTTTAAAGAATCCTCAGAAAAGTTTAACAATGTCTCAATCATGGCTCTATATGGATGTGTAGCGCTGGATTGTGAAATCATTCGATCTCCGAGAGTGACGTCACACTGACTGAAGATGGTGTTTAACGGGTAGTTGATGAGCCCTACAGGTGCATCATCTGGCAGGTTTGTTCCATTCTCGTTAGTAATTTTCACTCTGAGATGCAACAGCGTATCGTTGAGATCCAGATACTTTTCTCCGTCTCCCGGAATGAAAAACTCGATCGGCCCTCCATCGGTGATTGCTGATAAAGGCTGGATCTCGGTGTAAATTTTATCTTCGATCGATAGCTGCGTCATCGGGGCAGAAAATAAGTCCAACTCTGCCAGCGTGCACTCTGATGATTTGTTATGTAAAAGAGCCATTATTTAAATATATCAAAACTTGCGGATGACTTCCTTCCTCTTCGTTTGTCAGCTGCGACTGATCTCCTTTTTCGCGTTTGTCGTTGTTTTTTAACCGTCCTTAAACGATCACCAGGGGGTCTTGTTCTGGGTCTTTTGGATAAAACCATAATTCCTGAACCTTCTTGACCGTCGATGTGTGCAGAACCACTCATTTTACTCACGGCTCTACCGATGACATCCGAAGCGATATTTGATGCAGCCGTTTTAAGATGGGGTTTTGCAATTGCAAATCCTTTTTTAACCAGAGGGGATACGAAGCGGAATAATTTTGAAAATAATGATCCAATTCCGCGTCCGTACATGACCGGGGCCCCATAAAACCCTGGCAGATTACCGCCTGATTGACTTACATAGTAATTTACAAAGCGATTTGGATCACGTCTCAGACTTAGATGTGCCATGTTCTCTCTTGCCTGCTTGATGCAGTGTTGAATGACCAGCGTAATATGAATGATAACCAATCAATCTTAGAGGTTATATACATATCTCTGGAATAGTTTATACAAATAAAATTTATCTCAGGCTACGTTGTGATATCACCGGTCTGAAGTGTAATCTTATGACGGTCTTTCCATAGACGAAATTTACAGGAACGTTTTGGTCCGATTTAATTTCTATATTGATATTTTCAATATGTCTTCTGGAGACTGGAAGGTAGTGGGCGGGGTTAAACGTCTGAGTAATCATATCACTGAATGTGCCTTGTACTTTGACGGTCCGCAGTAAAGGTGCAAAAGTGTCGCCTACTATTTGAGGGCTGACCACGTCGCTGTAACAGTATAGGTGATAGAAACCAGCCTTTATATCCGCCGGAAAAGGAGCCAGTTTTGGTTCAGAAACATGAATCCATTCCCCTGGTTTCACGCCAATCATATAAGCTAGAGTGCTGAAGAAGCGTATTTCATACGGACTATTTGCTTGAAATGCAAATCTCTTTTGAACTTTGCTGAATTTAATGCGTAAACCCGATTTCAATTTTTTGAAAAACATTTCCATCTCTGTCTCGAGTTGAACAACGCTGTTATAGTAGCCACTTCTGATCCTTTGCGTATTGATCTCCACATCACCAACCTTCCTCCATTCAAAGTAGGCATCATAATCCGGTAAATTATGCCATGTATGAGGGTATGAAATCTCGGCTAATGCAACCATCCATTGGCCTTCTAAATCAATATGTTGAGCTAAATTTACACGGAAACTTGAACTGGTATTATTTTTAAACACTTCCATGCTAGCATTAGATGGAAGAGTAACGTAAAAGCCATCATCCTCTACCTGACGGTTCATGATGCTGTGTCAACTGTGAGGTTTAGTGCAAACCTTTTTTATACGTTTCGAAGTTCATCAAACTTGATCCAACTGTTGAATTTCTCAGGCCAGTTTTTCCAGCTTACAAAAACCTGTTTGACTCCCTTGATCGTACGTCGTTTTAATATTTTTTCCACTTGATACATCTTGTCGTTAAATATTTTTACTTTTTGAAGTTCCTCAGCGTAAAAGGAACCCTCGATAGGTTCTCCATCCAAATCTTTGAGTTTGTATACAGGAGGAGAACGGGGTATCCGGTCATAGACTGTAAACACTTCATCCGTAAAACTCTGTTCGTATTTTTTGTCAAACACTCCACGGACCTTGGATATTCTGACAAGATCCCCTTGTTTAAACGTTGTCACTGAGTCCTTGCAATATCTGTTGGACTTGACATCATACAGATTCTGAAACACTTGAAAGGCATTTTCTGGGGTCACTTCCATAGGGCTCATTTTAATGCTGGAGTGGTAGGAATGGTTGTAGCTTCTAGCTAGGTTTTGCAGTACATCGACGTACCGCCAGGTATTGTTAGCTGTAAAATATCTCCACATCCTTGTTTTTAATGTGCGGTTAAATCTCTCGACAACTGAAGCTTTTGCTTCACTCGCTGTGGCAAAATGTTCAATACCGTGTTTCTCCATTAAAACTTTAAATTTCTTGTTAAAAAATTCTTTACCGGCATCAGTCTGAAGTTTTTTGGGGATCTGACTTTCTGTAAAAACTGATTCAAATGCCTTTACCACCTCAGCGGCTGTTTTCCTCTTCAAAACTCGTACATACGCCCTTTTTGAAAAGATGTCAATGACTGTTAATAAATAATTATAACCATCATTTTCCATGGCCAGAGCTTGCATGTCACAGAGATCAGCCTGGAACTGCCTCAATGGTCTGGTGACAAAAACTCTTTCTCGGGAACTTTATTCTTGCAGGTTTATGTAGAGTATAGGTATCTTCTCCTGATAAAAAATCTTTAACTTTTTCAACCGCAACCTTCTTTCCCGTTTCATCTTGCATAACCCTCCTCAGCCTATCTACACCCCCAAAACTTCCCGGATTTGAAGGGCTATAATATACTTTCTTCATCAGCCGTCTTCCTGCCATCTCTGCCGATTACTTGTTAAATAATGAGAAAAAACACACAGGAGGGTAGATTTATCCTTATTTTATTTAATTTTATTTTTTGTATTTAATATAAACAAAAAACAACCAGAAAACAAAATCAGATAAAATGCAGATGAATTCAAACACTACTAGCTTTTTAAACAACACTTTTTGGGAAAGGTTCCTACTTTAATTGTATTTAATAGTAAAAAAGAAAAAAGAAGAAAAATCATATAATGCAGATTAACTAAAGTACTGGAATACTAAAAAAAAAAAAAATGATACAACAACAAGTCATCAAACATGTGAGATCAGTTTGTCAGTCCATAGCACTCTGAAACAGAGTTAAGTTGTTTGAGATGTTTCTCATCGACCATGCGATCATAAACGTGCGCTATTGCACTGTGGATGCCTTGTACCGATTTCAGTTCATATAAAACCGTCTTGGCAATCGTCTTCACTCTGAAGTCATCCGCTTGTATGCTTCGAAGTACCAGAAGATTCTGAATAGCAGGAATGAGTTTGGGGGTTACGAGTCGTCGTACGATGCGTTGAAAGTTGACTTGGTAATAATCCTCCCCCAGTACCTCCAGGCAATGGTGTTGACGCTGGCTTGGGTGGTTCGTTATACATCCATAGCAGGTTTCTCTGAGATAGTTCAAAGAGGTTATGTTGAATAAATGAAGTATCGCTGTTTTCACCGTATTGATGAGGGTGGTTGAGAACCAACCGTCAATTTCGTCCTCCTGGTTACTCTCATCCTCTTCTGAAGGCTGAGGGTCCTCCATCGGTTCCAGGGTTTGTGTAGGGGCTTCGGTAGAGGGTGAGTAGCCGGTGGCTACCTCCTCCTCCACGACCACCTTCATGTCTTCAGGCAGGACATTCGCGTCTACAGACTCAGCCATGAATAGCGGTGATGGTGAGCAGAGGTCTGGAGAAAGCGGTAGATATTTCATGTTGTATCCTGTAGGTGATGCAGGACTGTAGTGGTTCTCTGAGAATGAGGATGTTGAGGTGGATGGTGAGAAGAGGTCAGGGGAAGGCGGATGATATGGTCCAATGTTGAAGCTTTCATCGTGCTCAGGAGAGAAGTGGATCTCTGCTCGGTGGTTGTAGAGATCCCTGTATGGTGTCGGTCCACTCATTCTCATGATACGATTCTCAGTGTCTGTGAGCTTGCAGTTATCCCCCCCGTATATATATCATAGGAAGGGGCGTGTCCTCAGAAGAGGGTTCGTTCTAAACGTAAAACAGGAAACGTCAGCGTTTTTTTCACTGACATGACATCGATCCAACTTCGTGACTTTTGGAAAAGGTCGGAAAGACGATGTCCAATTTCACTCATCTTCTCTGCCCAAGCTTCAAACGGCAGAGCCAGCATTGTCTTGAATACGCCGCAGTCCTGATTGAAAGCCTCCAACACAAACAGATCTGAGGGACTCGTCCGGTTGTTCCTGCGTCTGCTTGCCCGAAAAGACCAGCGGCCATTTGCTGTGGTTTTTGACCCCCACACTGCGCTAAAGAGAGGTTCTCTCTCAGCTATTTCAACATCGGATGGTATATGAAACATTCTCGCCCGTTTTACAGGTCGAGGAGACAGTTCATTTTCTTCTTCTTCTTCTTCTTTCTCCCTCTCCTGCCTTGAGACTGTTTCAGGGCTATCATTAAGGTGCGGGATTGCAAGCTTTAAAACAGCCCAGTCGCTGTGGGTGAGTGTACACAGAGCCAGTGATCCATTAAATACCTCGTCTTGATCCAATTGATACAGGCAAAGCTCTCCTATTTCATACATGAAAATATAACCCCAGCTGCCAACCAGGCCATATGGCTCCAAAGACCATTCTTCCTGCAGAGTCTTGAACGGGGGTCTTTGTACCCTGCAGATGTAGTATGTTGATTTCTTAGGAGCATTCAATTCACGGGATGAATACTGGTAGACGGTCACTGGGGTTTCGCACAGAACTGACATACCTCTTGGCCGAACCGAGGTCTGATTTTCAACCATGGTTGTTGAAGTTGATTTTGGATCCTCATCATCGGTAGAGTATGTCACGACGGGAATTCCGATAGGTATCTCCGTTGAGGAAGTATATGATGCAGTTGCTTGTTCATCATCATCATCTTGGCACGCGTTGCGTTTCTCCTCCGCTTGACGATAAACTCTCTTAACTCTAGCCATTGTTGAACGGGTGTCCTTTTTTTTCCAACGAATGCTGCATGTAAAGTGCAGAGTTTTATCTCTGTATTTAAAGTAAACACTAAGGCACGCCCTATTGTTTTCATTGGGTTATTCAAGGTTTAACGATGCTTACAAACACACCCCCTCTATTTTTAATTGGTGCTGATGCCAAACAGTTTCCGATAATACCATATTTGTCTTGTTCTATTTATAACAAACACACCCCTGTGTTTTAATTGACTCATTTAAGGTATTGCCCCTAATGACGACAACCAATCAGCATCCACTGTTACGCTCCCCTTGGACACACCACCTGCTTGACCACGTGACCTCCTGCCCACGTGGCAACCACATGGCGCCCATATGCCCCCCACCGGAAATCCCGCCCTCACCGGAAGTCCCACCCACCTGTCAAAAAGTTTGATGAAAGGGTGCACTTAAATTCTCTGCAGTGCCATTGGTCAGAGCCCTCCAGCAGTCTCTGGTGAAAAGATTTTCTGGAATCTTTACAAAAGCAAACATGGCCAAAGACAGCGGAAGAGAGGAACCCTTTAACCACAATGTGTACTTTTTTGCTACTATGCTGGATCCACAAACTGGGTGGACTTAGATGTTACCAATGGGGGAAATGTCACATTAGTAAAGAAGTTTAGAGATTAACTTCTTAAGAAGACTCTAACAAGTTAGTATACATTTTTATAAATGTTTTATTTGCAAAACTATGAATCAAAAAATGTTTTAAATTAGTTGCCCATAAAAGACTTAACTAGTCTTAAAGTGGAATTAATAGAGTCCTCATTTCATCTGTTTATTTTGGTAATAAAAATCATTTTGTAATACTCTGGACCTACTGAACCTGATATTCTTTATATTTAGGCTGGTAACATGTCTGTTTTTCATAAACCAAACTCACTTTATACCAGCCTGTCATACTCACCTGTAGAGAGAAGTCAAAATACCAAGTGTTCCAAGTACCTTCAAAAAAAGTAGGCCAATGGTTAGATTTAGTACAATAGCACCTCGTAACCTAAAGAAATAACAATTAGAATCTTTACTTTACTGACCACTGCACTCTATGAAATAACCAGCACTTTAATTTACATTAACTTATGTTTATTTAAATAACAAAAAAATAACTTAATTCATAATAAAAGAAAGTGTCCTCCTATACAAGGTCTTAAAAGTAAAAAAAAAAAATTATATGTGCATATCACTTTAAATCTAACTCAGTCATTGTGTTTTGTGTGGAGAACATGATGGACAGTAAAGATCCAGCCAGTGATTCGCCACCACTAAATTGCTCTTGCCTTCTGTCTTGCTGCAAGGCACACAAGAAGCACAGCTCAGTCCAGGATTCAAGTATTGTAACACAGAAAAGCAAATACTCTGATGCCCTCTGTGACTCTAATATTGACAATGCACTTGTTTTCTGGGCCAAAAGTCATGATAGATTCCCACAACTCCACATTGAAGGTGCTGTCAGTCCCTGTCTCCTCTGCACCAGTGGAGAGGGTTTTCAGTAGAGGCATTATAATGAGACCCCATCGTGCACGTTTAGGTCACAGAATGTTGCAATCTCTCATCTTTCTAAAATGCAAACAAACTTTACTTTAAGCTAATTTCCATTGATGTAACTTTTGAGGTGTGCATCTACTCCTCTACTGCAACTACTGTGCAACTATGTGGTTATCCTTGGCCTTGAGCTTGGACTTCTGAAGAGTGTTTTGCCACTGCAGTTTGCTAAGGTTTGGCATATGATGAAACTGCTCCTTTTTGTACTTTTATAAATCCTATGCAGTTAGGCCATTGACTTTCTTGTTTTCTTGTTCCTGTTTGTATTAGGTATGTTATGTTACTTTGATTACACATAAAAGCTAAAAATGACTCTTACTTACAATAGTTGTTCCTGAACATCAACATTTCACATAGAATTACTGTATTCATTACAATACACAGCTTTTTGCTGTTTGACTATTGAATGTTTGGCATTTTTTCTGTTTTTTTCTGTTTTACACATTTAGCTATATGTTTTTGAAGGATTTGTTTTACAAGGATTGTTGTTGGTTTAAAAACAACATAACTTTATGTATTGTTTACAAAAGGCGGAGAAAAGTGAACTTTAGTGATGAACAATGACTTATCATTTTACATTCTGTACTAAATAATGGAGTAATCAACCAGGAGTATTGAATAAAGATGGTTAAATTTATTTCAGCTCTGAGTGTTTAATATCTAGGTGTTTTTATGGGAATGTAGATCTTTCAGATCAATTTGAGAAGCACTTTTAATCATGTTTCACATTTTATTGTGTTATGTAGTGTGGGGTGTTGGACTTGGTCTCAGCACCTAAAGGTCATGGTCTTGACTTGGTTTTGGCTTAGGTGGTCTTGATTACAGCACTGGTTTGAACATATGAAAGTTCCTTACAAAAAAGTGAAGGTGTCAGTGACAGGGAAACTGAATGAGGTAAGAACTGCATGGACTGAGAATGATGAGGGAGGGATAATTTCTTGTGTTGTATCAGCTTGTAGCACAAAATAAAAATAGTTGTTTTGGCTAAATATAGCATTTTTTGCCAATTCATCAGCTGAAGTTGTTGAATAATTAAAAAAATATGTTAATATTTATACTAAGATTATACTAGGATGTCTCCTGTTTCTCATCTCAAAATAACCAAATTCTGAAGGCTATCAAACTAAAATCCAATTTTAATTTGTTAAATTGTATGTTTCAATGTTTTTGGAGGTGATTGTGATTATATTATGTCTCTGTTTAGAGTAGTGGAAGAAAGATAGAAGAGGAGAGAGGAGGAAAAAAGGACTGATAAAAGAGTTGAAGAAAGAGGATGAAAAATGACTTATAGGAAGGAAGAGTTGAAGAGAGGAGGAAAATAGACTGATAGAAAGAAGAGTAAAGCAAAGAGAAGAAGAATGTTGGGAAGAAAAGGGAAGAGAGGGAAGACGAAGAGATGAGACTGTATGACTAGATGGCTCTTTCAAAGAAGAGGAAGTGTCATTTTACTGTTAAATTACAAGCAAAATTTCCATTTCTGTCCTTGTCAGCCAGACCAAGATGACACAATGGTGCACTGCACTCTTTGTAACTCAACATTTTCTATTGGCAGTGGTGGGAGATTTCCTGTGACAAACAAAGAAACACAAAGCCTCTTTAAATGCCAGCGCAAGTGTGCCCTTTGTCACAACATTCTTCAAAAAGGTAAAGCCTTCTCAAAGAGAATATGATTTAGCTGTGTAGGAGGGAATTTTAGCATGTCATACTATGAAACACAATTATAGTTACCGTTCTATGGACTACACAGCACAACTGACAAGCAAGCTTTATGAGCCAAAGGTATGTTCTCACTAAAATATTTGGATATTTTCATATTTTTACTGTTAGAGTAAAAATACTTTTGTGAGTTTCTTGGACAGGAGTATCATAACATCCTAGGACACAGCAATGTCCGCTGGCTGTCTATGCTCCCTGCTCTGGAAAGAGTATTGAAAATGTATGCCCCACTGAAATCTCTTTTTCTCTGTGAACAGAAATGCCCTGTTGTCCTGCAAAGAATGTTCAAAGAAGTATTGACTGAAATCTAGTTGGCCTTTGCCCATGGAAACCCGACCATATTCGGTGACACAATCAAAACGTTTGAACGTCAGGACCGCTGTGCTGTGGAGTCAACAGCAATTTTGAGAAACCTTGAGGCACATGTCACAGCAAGAGGTGACAACTTAATTCCACTTCTGGCCAGAGGACGTCTGAGGGAACTTGAGAGGAAAATGCAGCAAGAGAGACCTTCCTCAGAACATCTCAGTCATTCTTCACTGCAGCTGTGAACTATTTCCAAGCATTGGGAAAACATGCAGAAAGTTTAAAGTACTTACACTGTCTCCTTTTAAAGAAGACACCTCAGCGTGAAGAGATCCAGAAGGCAACAGCCAAACTTCAAGAAAATGCCCTAATGTCACCATCAAAGAAGATGACTTATTTGGTGAGGTTTCTCCCCTGCACAAGTTCCTTAAGGGGGGATCACTTGATGAGTGGAGAAGATTGGAGACACCACTCAGTCAGAGATGGAACACAGTATTTAACCACTTTACAGAAAAGGACATCCCACACACTAACCTGGCTAGGTTAGTGTCGGTTGTCATGTGCTTACCTGGAAGTAATGCTCCAGTAGAGAGGGTGTTCTCAATAATGAATGATATGTGGACTGGTAACAAAAATAGGTTCCCTGTTCCTACTATCAAGGCCATGCTTACTGTGAAGACAAACATCAAGCTCCCTCACCATTACTTCATAGAGAGGCAGAGCCATCCTGAAGAATACCCATTCGTCTGAAAAATATGCAGACTAGGTCTAGGAACATTAAAGGAGGGAGTGGGAGTGACTGGGAGAGCAGGAATTATTAGGAAACATGATGTGAGCCTTAAGCATCTCTATAAAGAAGCTGTGAATATATAGTACACAATGTTCATGTGATAATCAGTAACTTTTGTCAGTGCTATGGGGTATTCTTTGAATTTCTATACATTTGTGTTAATAATTAGCCTTTCTGATACTATTGGGGGGGGGGGATCTGAGTTGAGATATTTGGATGACAAGATAAAATAAGTTGAAGAGCAAATAGAAAGAAAACAGTAGGTATATATTTTTAATTGTGTCGTATTTCTTGTATTTTGAGTGTTTTACTTTACACCTGTGGTCTTTCAGTTTTGCGCATAACCTTTTCTGCTCTTATTCTATCCAGACCTCCATAGCTACCATGCCTGACTACCATAGCTGATGGTTCTTCAGACAGAGGAGGCCTCGCAAAACCAAGATGAGCTTTTAGCGGACTCTAATCAGTTCACTCAAGTCACACACAATATACTTACACATCCGCTACGTAACCACACACACACACTCAATGTAATTATTGATGCCATTGTAGCGAGCATGTGTATGTTGTTCATGTGCAACATAAACACAATCACTTTCATAGTATACATCCTTGCCCCTAGCTACTGTTTTCTAATGTCTACTATTTGGCTAAGCGGCCAGATGTGACATCATCATGCCTGCCATCTGGCCAACAAAAAGGTAAGTCCTTAAATTTTTTTCACCTCCATCTTGGATAGTCAATCACTCCATTCAATCAGTTGCAGTGAGGGATAGTTAACACAACATTTAGATTCAGTTGTCCAAAATGTTTTTGATTTCTAATTCAGCAATCAATTTTTGAAACATTTTTTTATTAAAATAACGTTTTATCTTCCCTTCTGCTTCTTATTGTAAACTGGTTGTTTGGTCACATACCAATTATTATTATTAGCTTTTAAAGCTGTATTGGCCTAATTCCCAATTCCTCAAAACAGACCATGGTTCATAGTGAACTTTGATATCACTGCATTGTTTTATTGATAACTGACTGCAGTTTATTGTTACTTGTTCTTCTACCTTTGCCCGTAGTTTATTAGTTTTCTTTATTCATTTTATTTTTTATTAGTAGTTTAGTTGAATGTTACTAGCCTACTTAAAAATTTTGTTGACTAAAGTATTTTAACTTGAAGTTGAAGTATTGGTTAGTAAATGAGAGTCACTAAAAGATCACTTAAGGGGGAGTTCACTTTTGTTACCAGCAGTTTAGACAACAATGGCTCAATGTGCTGAATTGTTTTGAGGGGACAGCATATTTACACATACAAGTTGTACACTGACTACTTTACACTGTAGCAAGATGTTGAATATTCAGTATTGTCCCTTGAAAAGATATAATTAAATATTTACAAAAATGTAAGGGGTTTACTCACTTTTGTGAGATACTATACAGACTAATTAACATTGGATACATGTTCTTACTTACAGACAAAATATCAGAAGCATGATGTGCCAAAGATAGTAGCAAACATATTTAAATTGACCTCTGCACACTGTGCACCTCAACATCAGTTGAGCCCTCTCTATGATTTTGACTGTAAAATTATTGGTAGCAAGGAAAGCTCTTAACAGAACTTGTTGCATAGGTTGTATCCTTTTAATGTTCGGTCATATTTTTCTGCTCTCCTTAATCAAGACTATGAGCACAATGGTGGCAACATTGATTTCACTGTAGGCTCAGTAGGGGAATATTCCCGACATATCTTTATTACATTCCAGATTTTACATAATTACGCCTATCTTAAAGGAACAAGCGGCATAGTCTGTGACTTATTTTAGACAGCCCGTGAAATAAACAGAAACCAGAAATATTCTTGAATATACATTAGGCGTTTCCAATTATTATTTTCCTATCATTGCCTTGCATGATATACCTGTCAAAAAGAGATCTAGTGCTTCTGCACAAAGGGAAGTATGCATGAAAAGTATTTTGTCTTGAGAAGGAAAAGACAAATAAAACAGAATTAATATTTTACCTTCTGAGATTGAAGAAGGCAAAACCTTTTGTCATAGAGAATAAGACTGCACAATGTAGGGAGAAAAGGCAATTTTTATGTTATTGTTAAATATCGCAGTGACATTATCTGTTACAATTAACACACATTATCGTTGCTCTTGTGTTTCTTTTCTACACTGCTCAAAAAAATAAAGGGAACACTCAAATAACACATCCTAGATCTGAATGAATGAAATATTCTCATTGAATTCTTTGTTCTGTACAAGGTTGAATGTGCTGACAACAAAATCATACAAAAATCATCAATGGAAATCCAATTTATTAACCAATGGAGGCCTGGATTTGGAGTCACACACAAAATTAAAGTGGAAAAACACACTAGAGGCTGATCCAACTTTGATGTAATGTCCTTAAAACAAGTCAAAATGAGGCTCAGTATTGTGTGTGGCCTCCACGTGCCTGTATGACCCCCTACAACTTCTGGGCATGCTCCTGATGAGACGGCGGATGGTCTCCTGAGGGATCTCCTCTCAGACCTGGACTAAAGCATCCGCCAACTCCTGGACAGTCTGTGGTACAACGTGACGTTGGTGGATGGAGCGAGACATGATGTCCCAGATGTGCTCAATCGGATTCAGGTCTGGGGAATGGGTGGGCCAGTCCATAGCTTCAATGTCTTCATCTTGCAGAAACTGCTGACACACTCCACCCACATGAGGTCTAGTATTGTCCTGCATTAGGAGGAACCCAGGGCCAATTGCACCAGCATATGGTCTCACAAGGGGTCTGAGGATCTAATCTCGGTACCTAATGGCAGTCAGGCTACCTCTGCCGAGCACATGGAGGGCCGTGTGGCCCTTCAAAGAAATGCCATCCCACACCATTACTGACCCACTACCAAACTGGTCATGCTGAAGGATGTTGCAGGCAGCAGATCGCTCTTCATTGTGTTTCCAGACTCTGTCCGTCTGTCACATGTGCTCAGTGTGAACCTGCATTAATCTGTGAAGAGCACAGGGTACCAGTGGTGAATTTGCCAATCCTGGTATTCTCTGGCAAATGCCATGCGTCCTGCACGGTGTTGGGCTGTGAGCACATCCCCCATTTGTGGTCGTCGGGCCCTCATACCATCCTCATGGAGTCGGTTTCGAACCGTTTGTGCAGACACATGCACATTTGTGGCCTGCTGGAGGTAATTTTGCAGGGCTCTGGCTGTGCTCCTCCTGTTCCTCCTTACACAAAGGCGGAGGTAGCGGACCTGCTGCTGGGTTGTTGCCCTCCTACGGCCTCCTCCACATCTCCTGGTGTACTGGCCTGTCTCCTGGTAGCGCATCCAAGCTCTGGACACTACGCTGACAGACACAGCAAACCTTCTTGCCACAGCTCACATTGATGTGCCATCCTGGATGAGCTGCACTACCTGAACAACTTGTGTGGGTTGTAGAGCCCGTCTCATGCTACTATGAGTGTGAAAGAACCACCAACATTCAAAAGTGACCAAAACATCAGCCAGAAAGCATAGGTACTGAGAAGTGGTCTGTGGTCCCCACCTGCAGAACCACTCCTTTATTGAGTGTGTCTTGCTGATCGCCAAAGATTTTGTGTTGTTGTGATATTGTGTTGTTTAAGTGTTCCCTTTATTTTTTTGAGCAGTGTATCATCACAATGTCCAAACCACCTTCTGTTAGCTTTAGCTTTGCTGTCACTAAAATGTTAATCAGGTTTAGGCATCCAAGGGCAGTGAGAGTCAATTACATCCACCAAATATATTATTAACATGCTTAGTGTGAAAGTGAAGCTCATAACAGAGAACATAAGAGTTTAACACATGATACATTCAAGCCATCTTTTGCTACAGTGACTTAGTGATATTATGATAACAATGCAGGGCTGCACGGTGGCGCAGTTGGAGAAGAAGGTCCTGGGTTCAATTCCCAGCCTGGGGTCTTTCTGCATGGAGTTTGCATGTTCTCCCCGTGCATGCGTGGGTTCTCACCGGGTATTCCAGCTTCCTCCCACAGTCCAAAGACATGCCTGTTAGGTTAATTGGTCACTCTAAATTGCCCTTAGGTGTATGACTGAGTGTGTGCATGGTTGTTTGTGTGTTGCCCTGCAATGGACTGGCAACCTGTCCATGGTGTACCCCACCTCTTGCCCATAGACTGCTGGAGACAGGCACCAGCTCCCCCGTGACCCACTATGGAATAAGCGGTAGAAAATGGCTGACATGATAACAATGCTTCAGTTTCTTGTGCTGTTCTTTTGTCAACTAACAAACCTTAAATGTACCTTTTACCATTCTTGATCAAAGGGCTATTATGCATTTAGAAAAAATTAAAATTTTGTGACCCCTATCTAAGGTTGTCATATGGCCAAAAATACTGAAATACTCAACAGAAACCCCACTAGACACCCTTTTTCTTGCTTTTGTTCTGTTGTGATGTAACAGAGGCCACCCACTGCAGAGCTGCTTTAAGGTCACATGCACTGAAAAATCAAGCAAATATTTTTGACACCTGTGTCTACAGCAGTGTGTTCCAACAAACTGTCTATCCAATACATATAAACTGGTGTTACACATCACATTTAAACTCCTAGTCTATCTCATTACCTAAAACACAAGATGGCAAGGTGCATGAATAAATACACCACCATACTGTCGGAACTATTAGTATTTAACGTCAAACAAAAAATATATTTTAAGTCGATTGTCATAAACAACTTGCCTGCATATATGTTTAATTAAAGTGGAGATGCTATAAGGGCTATCAACTTGACATTAGATCATTTTTGTAACAAATTCTCAAGCACCTCAAAAAATTATTTCTATCCCTTTGGGTAAGTACAAATATAGATGCCTTGAACTCCAGTCTCATGACTCAAAATCATCCAATTTACCAGCTCATGTGTGGAATTTGTGAGATGTTCGTGAAGATGTGATCCAGACAGATCACATGGAACAGAGGATAAAAGTCAGCTTAAATATTTGTCCACTAGATCTCTGACTTTGATGTACATGGATAAAATCAGGCTATTTTTCATTTGTATTTCCCAATGAAAGAGCAGAAATTACCCAGTACAACAGATCACAGTTTTGATGTGACAAGACTTATCCACATTTCTTGAAGCAAAAAAACTAACTTGATTTCCAAACGTTACTCTAATAGCTGATAATATTTATGTTAACAAGGTTGAATATCTAACCTACATGTAGCTTTAACTTTTTATTATTGCTCTAAAGATAAATGTGGTTTAAAAACGAGGAAAAGATGGTATCAGCAATTTGAATTACTAATACTAATATACTAGAAATATTACAAATAGTAATAGTAATAATAATAATTATTGTTATTATTATTATTAGTAGTAGTATTATTATTAGCTACATTGTAGGCTGTGGGGCAAAAGAAAATGTCATCACATACTTAAGAGACCTAAGCTGGAGGGAAACAAAACTAAGTGCCATATTAGGTGTCAAGTGTTGTTGACAGTATAGATCAACTCTAAGCAGGCTGGTAACTATCTACAGAGATTCAAACGTATAAGGAGGACTAAAGGACAACACCGGCTCAGCTGTCCATTGGTGCTGACACAAGCTCGTTGGTGCCTCCTTAGCCCCCAACTCTCATACCTTTCTTCTCGGCTCACTAGCAATCAAGCTGTAAAGAACAACTGCTCTTTCAGTCTAGATTAACAACTGCAGCCTCTCTTTTCTGTCTCTCTCATTCACCACAATTTTTAACAGAGAGGCATTTTGGGTTTAAGACATTTCCATTAGCACCTTTTGGTGAAGCCCTTTCATCTAGGCATTACAGAACATGTGATCTGGCCGTAGCTAAGGTGTTAAATCGCCTTTGTGATGATGTCTAAGCAGGCAGTCCCATCAACACAAAAAGGTAGTCCTGACTAGACTTTTAAATAACTGTTTGCACTCCTGTCTGGAGGACACTCCTGTTTATTGACGTTCATGGCTGTTTTGTAATGTGAAGCGACATGAACAATAGATTTTAGGATCCATAGTGCAATTCACCATGAGATGTAATTATTGATGACACTCTCAAATCGTTTTGTTCAGATTAGTTTGAATAAATTCATATCATGTGTTATGTCGGGAATTAAATCTCAGACGACCTCACAAATTGATTTTTGAATTTAGTTCCGGACTCTGGTTAGGATATTCCAGATCTTTCATTTTCCTTTTATTCATTAATTTTATTTTATTTATCTGTTCATAATTTCATCCACTTTGAGACTGAATCTCAAGTTTAATCTGAAGAAAAGTACCCATGAGCATATTGCCACCACTGCCATCTTTCACTGTGGACATGATGTTCTTTTGGTGATGATAAGCATATGTTTCAAAAATGTTGCCCAAAAAATGTTGCCCAAAACAAAAGTTTGTCTTTCTTCAGAGCGTAATGTAGTCTTCTACAAAGGTTTGGAAGATTTTAGCAGGCTGGGCCGTTTTCTATGAAAGAAAATGCTTCTGTGTCACAATCCAACTCCACAGCCTAGACACATAGAGAAAGTAGGAGATTGCTGTCACTTGTAGAACACACTCAGTATTAACCAGAAAGCCCTGCAACTCCTTCTGTGTTACTGTCAGCTTCTTGGTAGCCTCCTTGACCACTTTTAGTCTTGTCTTTTCAAGAATTTAAGAGATTGTAACTTGTAGTGTCACTTTTTTCCAACATTTTCTCCAGTTATTACTTTCTTCATTCTGCCATAATAACTAAACAATGCTACTAAACTTTTTGTACCATTCTCCTGATGAATACCTTTGTATAATGAAATCCATTTGATCCTTTGTAGCCTCTATGAAAACTATGGCTGTAGCTAAAAATGTAATATCAGAAATATTCACCTAGTAAAGTTTATTTCTGGTTAATTGGATTCATCGATGGTGTAAACTCAATAAGGCTGAATACCGAAAATGAATCAGACACTCAAAGTTTGGATTTGCCCCAGGCCCATTGCTTGTTTTGATTAGCTTCCAGCCATTAGTTTGCTTCGTACTGAACACGTAGGGCCTGATCTTCAATGATCCCAAATAAGGAGGACTAAATTGCTTGAGCAAAAACAAATGCATGTGCAATAAGTGGGTGTGTTGTGTGCGATTTCAAAGATTGTGTGTGCAATGGATAACAGGTGCAAGAGAGGTGCAGACTGCCCTATTTAAATGAGGAAATTGCGTGTGCTACTGGCTGGCTGCTAATGCCCCCAACGGAACAAAAGGAAATGGCGATCAGATCCTCTCTGGTGCTTGAGACATGCACGGGTTGTTGCGCTGCATCCTTATAAATGATCCAGTTGCTGATGTTTTCCTTCTGTTCCGATCTGCTCCTGCTTTTCTGGACTGGAGTTTGTCAACTTTTGTCATTGCTATTCACAGCAGCAGCTTTGTCATTGCAGCCTCTGCCCTGACAAGTTTATTTCACCTACTTGTCAACTTGTGCAGGGCACCTCTGAATGTGTAATTGCGTATGCAGAAGGCTGAGTTTGAATTTGTTCTGTGAGCAGATGCTTTATGTTTGTGGTCCGGACGGACCCATTGAAGCACAGACTAGATCCTGCTCTGCCCCAAATCAGAATGATGGAGTATAGGCCATTGTGCAGGAGGGCAGGAAGGCTGTGTCCAAAGTAGCGCGCGGCCCCCCGCCTTCAGTGCACATGGGGCAGGTTGTCAGTGCTGTGTCTGGGCTGACAACACCACAGGAGCGCACACAGCTTGTTAACTGTGTTGCTGGACATAACTCCCAAGTGTTGCAGCTTAGAAATTTGCCAATCAATATTATCAATAAAAAAGACAAATATGTCTGTCAATTAATTCATCAGGTTTGCCTACCTTGAACTTTTAATTATTTTCGGAGACACAGCGTGGTTTTTTTTTTTAAGAGTATGTGTTTGATGAGTTCGGAGTTTATCATAAACAGCCGCAATATTTAAGCCAGAACGTAATATTAGCAAGATAAATATAGTTTGTTGTAGGTGTTGGATATCTGTATGTTATAGCTTTGCTCAGTTTAAATCATAATGTCACATAACTGTCCTGCAAAGAGTTAAACTTTAACATTAATGTACATTAAAATAAATTATTTACTGAATTCATTTTGTTTGTTTTGCCAACATTTTAGCGATATATAATGAGTTTGATTGTTTAAATTGCCTTTTGATGACACAAAATCCTTTTTCACTGTATAAACCGTCCCCTGGCAAATTTTCACATTCAAAAAACATAATCCAACTGATTTGCCTCCGATTGCTCTGCAGTGACACAATGTTACTGCCAACAGTGCAATTTGTTCTGTTAAGTGAACAAGGTTAAAGCATACATTATCTTTTTCACCACATGGAGTAGGCTGCCTTAAAAGGGTAATTTGTAACCTGCTAAAAAGTGTTTTTAGCCTCCAGTTTGCAAATGCTGAATTTAAACTGCATAATAATGACCTTATTTCTTTCCTTTTGATTATTTTATCAACATCACAGTACAGTTGGTCCTTTGCATGATGTGCAGTTACAGTTACACAGGCTTTGCATACTTCTCTGGCGGATGATCAGTTATGTGCGCAGTTCGCCACGATCAGGTTTGTGCTTCAGCAGCAGATGATCTCACTAATAGCAATGGTGCATTGGAATGATCCAGAGGCAAGAAAAAGTGTTGCAAGGAGTTTTATCATAGGAGATATGTCATGGCTTTTGTTTGTGATTGGCACCAAATCAGACCTTAATCCTACTTAGAATCCTCTATTCTCATCTATTTTTATCAATTATATTTTTGACAATCCAAATCTGTTGACACGTGTACAGAAGATTCCCTTTCTCTTTCATCTGTCATTCTATCTATGCCTCCTTCTCACCACAGAAACAGCAGACAGTTTTGCGCGCCAGTTAGTACCTGTATTTCAAACATGCTAAATTAAGATGCAAAAACAGCACCTGCAATCCGTTTCAGGTTTGATAAATCGCATTGCGGGTGGTAAGGGATTACGTTTGCCTTTGGGTTATTATCGTATGTTTTGTAAATTCATAAAGACAAACACACTAAAAGGTTTGCGCCCGCTGTTCTGCTGATTTTACACACGCAATCCCATTAACACCTGGTTTGTAGATGAGCTTTGTGGACACGAACAGGTTTGCAGGTGGTTTTGTACATGCAAACCTTTTGAAGATCAGGCCCTTAATCTCCAATCAATATCATCTAAATATGTCAAGCTATCAAAAAGGCATAATCAAATTCTTATTGAATAACAAGGGGCGTGCTTCAATTTTTGGGGCAAAAAAATGAATCACCTGGTGTTTATTTGAAGTGATTACACTGGGTTTGTTCCCACATGCCTCGTGGGATAGTGGTATCCCTGGTGCAGATGCTGTTTATCAGAAATCTGAATTGTGAAGCAGAGCGCCAGAATGCAACACAGGAGATTCAAGCAAACTGAAACAGAACAATGACTTTTTCCAAGCCCGTATCCTATTTCATAAGTAACAATGCTTAGTTTGTTGCACTTTTCCACACACATGAAAGGCAAACCATGCTTCTTTAGTCATACTCTGTACGGTTTGTTGAGATATTTTAGTTCCATTTGCTTTGAAGTGTGTTATACTTCAGTTATTTGAAAGGATTTGTGCTGCGGATATAATCATTTAGTTCCAGACTGTGCTTCAGTGGATGATATGTACAGTATACTTGAGATTAGCTGCTGCCTCACTGGCCTCTATACTAGAAACGTTTGAGCAGCAGCTGCAGCTAATGTTAGTTGTCCTTATTGTTTTGCACTTTATATCCATGGCCCAGTTTCTTTTTAATCATAATTTAAATTATCTTGAAGACGAATAACAGAGTCAGCACTGGAGAGGCCTGATAGCTCTCATCTTTTATGTGAGGAAACCCAACCCCTCCAACCCCGAGCCACAGTGGGATTTACGGCGACCCCTCCTACACGCATTGTCCTATGGCGTGATTGTTTGTTGTCACTGTGGTATTACTTTTTTTATTTGCTGTCGGTTTTTGATCTTAGTTTATGGCCCCAGATGTTGGCAGAGGGGTGCAATGCCACAGAAATAACAATTCAGAGCTGTCTCTTATGTACTCAGCAGTGAAGTTCAGCTAAAACAAACAAAAACTGATTATTTATTCTAAAACCAAACTTCCATCTAAAGTTTTTTTTACCAGAAACAAATGGGATGCCGTTGTGTTCGCTGTGCTGACCAAATTAGCATGTTTTATCTGCATAATGTTAAATATACTAGCTAGACCTAGTTTTAAAACCAATAAAGCACACACAACATATACACCCTCTGTAAAACAACATGTCAAAGCCAGATTTTCAAATTGTTTTGCAGTTTAATTGTGAATTAATTTTTAACAGGGTAAAACAATTACTATTACAACAAACCACCTTCCAGATTCAGCCCACAGTACCCATAGATGTAGTAGCAGAGGTTAGTTAGGCTAGTGTGCTCTAAGTATAACTTTGTATTAAATCACATTTGTTCTTCTGTGTTGTTTACTGTTCTTTTGTATGGATGGGGCAAAAGCCATGAGGAGTTTGTGAGGACACTGCATCAGCTTCAGTGATTAAAAAACGGCAAGGAAGCGGTGCGCGAAGAGGGCTAGGGTGGAAGGGAAAGATGTGTTTTTTAGGTACAAACTGTACAATGTGGATATCTTGCTGCAACCTTTAAAATTGCTGCATCATCCCTCACAACAGCCAAGAATGATAGGAAGGAGCACAGACTTGGATAATTAAAAATAACCATTAAAAATGATCCAAGGTATGTCATTCAGTGAGTGAGCAAACATTTGAGTTCTTTCACATCAGATCTGTTTGGTTCCTCAGACCATCTGCCTTCAATATTTCCCAAATAATTGAAAATACTGAATCAACATAACATGACAAAAGTCAGGAGGTTAAAGCTTGGGCAAAAAAGTGTCATCCAAGTGGACAATGACTATGTGCATACTGGTAAATTAGTTACAAAGTGGCTTAAGAACAAACAAGTCAGTTTAGGAGCGCTGATCTTAATCCCATTGAAGTTTTGTGTGCAGAGCTGGAAATGTGTTTGTGAGAAAGGCACCAGTTCTGTCAGGAGGCCAAAATTACAGCAAACAGTTGTGAGAAGCTTGTATAAGGATACCCACAAAGTTTGATCCAAGTTATACAGTTTAAAAGGCAATTCTACCAAATACTGAGAAAATGTATCTGAACTTTGGAATTGGACAAAACTAAGGAAGAGCTCTCTAAAATAATCCTTGTTCTCATTATTCTTGCATTTACTAAATAAATGTAATTATTGTAACCCTAAATGACATAAAACAGGAAAACCTCAGTCTCATTCAATATCAGTTAATGAGAAAAACTGTTGCATTTCTTCTCATACAGTTTCTGTAAATATCTGGTTTCAGGTGTATGTGGAAATTGAAGCTGTTGTAACTGTGTGGCTTTCTTCAGATGGTTTGGTCTTGTTTTAAAAGTGCAGTAAGTAAAGCAAACCAAATGAAGGTTTCTCATTCTTCCTATCCAATGCTTTAAACAGCTCACCAGATTCAGTAATTCATGTCACAAAATTACGTCCTCAACTGAGTTTATGCACTTCATAGTGTTAGATGTATATTACTGTGGATATTTGTGTTTGATCATTATATTATTTCAACCTGGAAAGACTCACATAATGGAGAAACAACAGGAAGACGGTTAAAGAGTTTATTAATGAAAGATTATTTCTTTGGCGCTTGGACCCCTGAGGGAGACGTGAACGCTGAGGATGAAAATGAGTTTAAATAAACATATTATGATTATGATTAGGTACGTCTTCACCCCTGGGATCTGATCCTGGTGGTGGCGTAGGCCTTGGTATGGAAGGAGTTGGGAGCCCATGGTGGAGAAAGGGTGGAGGAGGGTCAAAGCTCAGCAGAAGAGCAGTGTTTTCCATGCAGAAGGTCTTTAAAAGTGATGCCCTGGGAGATGATTGGCCGAGGAGGAGTGCGGACCTGCAGTTGATTGGAGCAGCCAGCGAGGAGTGATTGGACGAGACGGGGTTGGTGAGTCTTCCATGTTGAATTTTCATTTCAACTCCATAATACTTATACAGGTCCTTCTCAAAATATTAGCATATTGTGATAAAGTTCATTATTTTCCATAATGTCATGATGAAAATTTAACATTCATATATTTTAGATTCATTGCACACTATCTGAAATATTTCAGGTCTTTTATCGTCTTAATACGGATGATATTCTCTATGGGGTTCAGGTCAGGAGAGTTGGCAGGCCAATTGAGCACAGTGATACCATGGTCAGTAAACCATTTACCAGTGGTTTTGGCACTGTGAGCAGGTGCCAGGTCGTGCTGAAAAATGAAATCTTCATCTCCATAAAGCTTTTCAGCAGATGGAAGCATGAAGTGCTCCAAAATCTCCTGATAGCTAGCTGCATTGACCCTGCCCTTGATAAAACACAGTGGACCAACACCAGCAGCTGACACGGCACCCCAGACCATCACTGACTGTGGGTACTTGACACTGGACTTCTGGCATTTTAGGCATTTCCTTCTCCCCAGTCTTCCTCCAGACTCTGGCACCTTGATTTCCGAATGACATGCAGAATTTGCTTTCATCCAAAAAAAGTACTTTGGACCACTGAGCAACAGTCCAGTGCTGCTTCTCTGTAGCCCAGGTCAGGCGCTTCTGCCGCTGTTTCTGGTTCAAAAGTGGCTTGACCTGGGGAATGCGGCACCTGTAGCCCATTTCCTGCACACGCCTGTGCACGGTGGCTCTGGATGTTTCTACTCCAGACTCAGTCCACTGCTTCCGCAGGTCCCCCAAGGTCTGGAATCGGCCCTTCTCCACAATCTTCCTCAGGGTCCGGTCACCTCTTCTCGTTGTGCAGCGTTTTCTGCCACACTTTTTCCTTCCCGCAGACTTCCCACTGAGGTGCCTTGATACAGCACTCTGGGAACAGCCTATTCGTTCAGAAGTTTCTTTCTGTGTCTTACCCTCTTGCTTGAGGGTGTCAATAGTGGCCTTCTGGACAGCAGTCAGGTCGGCAGTCTTACCCATGATTGGGGTTTTGAGTGATGAACCAGGCTGGGAGTTTTAAAGGCCTCAGGAATCTTTTGCAGGTGTTTAGAGTTAACTCGTTGATTCAGATGATTAGGTTCATAGCTCGTTTAGAGACCCTTTTAATGATATGCTAATTTTGTGAGATAGGAATTTTGGGTTTTCATGAGCTGTATGCCAAAATCATCCGTATTAAGACAATAAAAGACCTGGAATATTTCAGTTAGTGTGCAATGAATCTAAAATATATGAATGTTAAATTTTCATCATGACATTATGGAAAATGATTAACTTTATCACAATATGCTAATTTTTTGAGAAGGACCTGTATATTCATCAATCTTGGCTTCAGCCTTGGCCTTTATATTAGCTGACTTGTAACTTGTTAAAGTCATACTCTGGCCCAAATATATAAGGTTCAACCCCTCACATCTGGAACTCTTCGTCAGTCCATGATGAATTCCTCAGTGGCTCAGAATCCACATGAGAATCCTGCTGACACAGATTTTCACGATGCAAAAATAGTACCGTATTTTCCGCACTATAAGGCGCACCGGATTATAAGGCGCACCTTCAATGAATGGTCTATTTTAGAACTTTTTTCATATATAGGGCGCACCGGATTATAAGGCGCATAGAATAGTAGCTACTGCAGTCAAACGTTTGACTGGGGTTGCGTTATGCATCCACTAGATGGAGCTGTGCTAAAGAGAATGTCAACAAAACAGTCAGTCAAACTTTATTAATACACTACAAACCAGCGTTCTGATAACTCCATTCACTCTCATGGTAAGGTCTCCTCTACATAGAAATCTATTGAATAGAGCCAACCGCACGTTAGGAATGCATTGGAGTCTATGAAGTTGAAATCAAACGTTAGTTAAAACGTGAAAGGGAACTTTTCCCTGATTCAGTAAATATGTAAAAGAAACAGTTTGATGCACTAAATCAAACGTTAGTACTGTTAACCTTTCCTGTTTCTGTCCCCTGACCGTAGTCTGATGACACAGGGGAGACGCTTTCTCCAGGGCCGAAGTTACTAGTTTCCTCGGGGTTAACTCCCTCACTCATATGTTGCTGAGTTGAGCATGAAGAAACAGCATCAAAACACTGAGTTGTTGACGAGATTCGGGGTTCTTTTTAATGACTTTGCAGCACGTAAAAACACAGGGCTTACAGACTCATACACCACTGCTCCGGTCGCCGTCTCTACCCACCCCACACACACAATAATACCGACGTCACTCCTTCACTCTTGATTCTCAGCTACGGCAGCACACAGCGCCACCTCTGTCCGGAGGAGTAATGTCAACATCTTCCATACACACACACGAAACATACACCCCACACACTGAGCTTCTAATCACATATAGTTCAGGCAATTCCTGCAACAGTACATTCAAACCTTATACACACACAAGTGGTGTTGGACTAGGAGTAAGCACAGTACAGGTGTTTACCGCTATTACTTCGGCGACGCCCCTGACTACGGTAGCCGTAATGCTGCAAGCGGTGCGGCTACCAGTCGTACTGAAACATTTTGACAGAGCGCCGTGTACAACCAGTATGGATCAACCAATTAACCAATTGATCCATATATAAGGCGCTCCGGATTACAAGGCGCACTGTCATTTTTTGAGAAAATTAATGGTTTTTAAGTGCGCCTTATAGTGCGGAAAATACGGTAATTGTTTTTTGTCCTTTTTAAAAACGTCATATTTTTGGGAACTCCAGAAACACCAGAAATTCATATTTTGAACCCAGTTATTGTATTGAGATAACTAAAAAGTTGTTGCACCACTGCCCATAATTTACCTTAGTGTACAGCTATAGTACCTACATATTCCTTATGTTTTGAGTTTGTATTGCTCGCTCTACATACAACAGCTGAGGAAGACTGTCTTTTGATTGTTGTTCAGGTTAAGGAGGCTGCAAGTTTTTTCTACTTCTGTAAAGGTTAGTAGGTGTGGATGGTTCAGTCCTCTGTTAGTCCAGCACAAAAGCCAGTTGTGGAGCGTTAGATAGCCCCAATATAGCTTAGCACCAATCAGTAGAGGTGAAAAAAAAAACATCAGGAGAGAGCCAAAGGCGGCAAGGGGAGTAGAGCTTTTCTGTAATTACAACATGGTCCTAAAAGGCAAATACCAAACCCTAGCAACCTCAGTTGGGAGACAGAGCAAAGAGGAGCGGGTGGGGGGTGGCAGCACTGGAAAGGAAGGGTACAAAAAATAGGCAAAGGGAGTTAAGAAACACCACCAAAAGCGACCCTGTAATGACCTCAGCTCTCCAACAATCGTCCCCTGCCAGCTGGAGCCAGGGTTGGGGGCGAGAGCGAGGGGCCGGGGAGGTTCCCCTCCGATTTATGACTGACTATAAGGCCTCTGAAAGAAACCCAATCACCCAGGATTCCTGCGCAGCATGACTCTGACTGCAGAGAATAGATAGCCCTGGAGAGTGTGGGACAGCGGCAGAGCCAACAGCTAATACACAGGCAGTGATACAGAGGCCCACTTCACCAGGGGGAGGGCCTCTGGGCACTGGCTCTATTATTTGCAGCTCTTCTCATTGAGCATGATATCATTACACTCTGCTGACACCATACTCAGCTGCACTCAGTCGCTGCCCAAACTCATCCTCTGTACTCTCTTTGTCCAACATATTTTGCAACGTGGATTTACATGCACTGGGCTAATTGCTCTATCTGTCTAATTAGTAGAAATGTAATGGTTATTAAATTTCAACCTGGAATCAATGTAGAATGGGAAAGAGAGAGACAGGCCTAGAGCAGGGCATGAAAAGAAAGGGAGAAGGCAGCTGTCTTTTAAAGCAGGGTAAGCCACGCTTGGAGATACCCCGCTGCTCCATTAGCATATCTGAATGATCCTGTTCCTACACAGCAACTACCACGCTGCAAGGAGGCACATCTGAAGAACGCAGCCTTTGAGCACGCTCGCGATCTTGGGAAACTTTTGTTTTTTAAGTCGTTTGAAAATCCAGAGACAACTTGATGTTTGAGGAGTCGACAAAAATAAAAGAAGGAAAGAAAAAAGGTTAGAGAAGAGAGGAGGAAAGTTTCAGATTTTTCAAGAGGACAGAGTTTTACAAGGTTTTTGAAGCCGGGATGCTTAATAATTCACCTGATGTTACAAGCAGCAGTAAGGCATCGTGGAAATGCACTCATGCATGATAACAGTTCTCACAGTTCTCAAGAAAAGTGTGTCACAACTTTTGGTACAGGACAGAACTGTAGCACTGTGGTGAGAGATTTTATTTCAGAGGTCCTGCAACGCAAACCTGCTTCCTGAAGAAACATCATTAATAGCTCAAAATCAAAAGAGCTTAAGTCCCTATTTAGTTTAAGATACACATTTCAGAAACATTAGGTGTTCTTTATGTTCAACAGCGGAGATCTGATTTCTAACCCTGACCCCAGTGACCCTAAACTTAAATGAAAGAATAAACAAATAACTGAGATTAAATTGCAAAAAACAGACTGTAACAATAAAACTACTGAGATAAATCTAAAAGATACTTAGTTATGATTCCCTAAAATTAGAGTGAAAAATAGTACTGTGTGCCTTTAGTGAGCTGCTGAAACTCAGGACCCTGTAAAATTTGTTTTAGTTTATTGCAATTTACATATTTCTTTTTGGCAAAGTTCAATGCCTTTCTATCTAAAAAAAACCCAACATTATTTCACTTAAAATATCTTAAAAAATCTCATTATATGCTTAAATGTGCAGAATTCTAACAGTGTTTTAAAAATGGCCAAATGTTATTGGAATAAATTTAATTTATTTGTCAAGCTCTTGCAAAATCTGCAAATTATCCTCAATATTTTTTCTCTTATAAAATACTAGCACACTAGTTTTATGTGAAAGTAGAGAACATCCTTTTTGTAAAATAAAACTTTTGAACATAAAATTCATGCAACATTACTGCTATACCGCTCTAACAACAGTTCACGTGTATCACAAGGATCTAACATATGGTCACATAAACTCTTTTGAAAACACACACCTTGCTTTGCTCAGGATCTTTGCTGAGAAAGGAGTTTCCAAAATTATAAGTTAACACTAGCTTCCTTGCTCTCTGTTTTGATATGACTTGTTGATAATCTGGCTCAGTACAATTTGTTTTAATTTATTATGTGCTGACAAAACTACAGACCGAGTTGTTCTCCTGTTTCATAAGCTAAGCACTTTGCTTTAAACATTATTCTTAACAAAAAAGTCTCTGCTGCTCAAGGGCTCTCCCACATACTTGTGGGCTGGGTCCA
This sequence comes from Girardinichthys multiradiatus, assembly GCF_021462225.1. Lineage (NCBI taxonomy): Eukaryota > Metazoa > Chordata > Actinopteri > Cyprinodontiformes > Goodeidae > Girardinichthys > Girardinichthys multiradiatus. The sequence goes on from NC_061805.1 coordinate 15,426,483, forward strand.
GATTGACTTGCCATTTGGTCCTGCTGGATTCAGATCCGAGCCCGGACCTTAAAAATAGTTGCATTACATTATGGTGCCAAATGGCTAAACTGATTTTGAGTGTACTGTTGTTACAGCGATCAGAAACTTTTAACTTACTGCAAATAAAAATGTAACAAAATAATAAAGAAATATTAATAATGTTTGAGAAATTCTTTTTCAAGAACTAGCTCTGTTTTCTCTGTGGACCACTACTTTTTCAGCTTGATTCCTTTAAAGTCTAATCTTTGATTGGAGTTGAAGTTTATTTTAACACTTTTTCTTGCTTTTTGCTTGAGTTTAGGTCATTTAATAATAAGATGCCATTTGGATCCGCTTAAAATAATAGAATATTTTTTTTCCTATTTAAGAGTTTACCCTTAGCATAAGATGTAAATATTACAACATTTTAAACATATAACATACAAAGCAGTTATCCTCATCTTTTTTGGTAAATGTGTCAGAGCTTAAGGGTTTTTTTTTCTTTCATTTTTTCCTTGCTTGAAGTTGGTCTTCCCTCAGCCACAAAGCAGGTTTCCATTGACTGATTCTAGGGAGTGTATTGATGGTTCCATAATTTGGGCACAGGAACACAAAAAGGCTGACCCCCGCTGGGCTCAGCACGACGGCCCAGTCAGCGGGGAGGCTTGCATTTATTAGCCTGGGAGAGGAGCTCCTGCAGAATTAAAGCAAATTCACCCACCCATTGATCTCTGTCATGAAAACAATGCTCGCCTCTCTCTCTGGCAGCGAGCTCGGCACAGTGCACTCTGAGGTAATTCAGCAGCTATAGAAAATGGGATGACTCACACCCTTGGGCTTGGAGCAAACCATTTTTTGAAGAAACTTGGAGGAATAGAATGGAAAAAAAAAAAAGACATTAGATTATCAATCCACCAGTCTAACTGTATTATGTTGGGAACTGAGATGAATGATGCCTGAAAAGGAATTTACATTTGTCCTAGAAGCAGAAACCCCTCTGTTTTGGGTGGATTTGATCTGGACAATTTATTAAATTACTAATTGCAACAAAATAGCAATTGCAAAATATTTCTTGGATGCTATATTTTGCAGGGTATTGCATTTTCTAGCTTTGGGCTTTCAATTTCTGATTGTGGTGATATACAGTTGAGACCAGATATTTAAATACACTCTATAAAATGACACATACCTGTAATGTTGTCTATGTCTGACATTACTCCAGACTAAACATTTCTGTTTAAGGTCAATTAGAATTTCCTAAATTATTAATGTTTGCTTAATGCCTGAATAATAAGAGAGAGCGTTATTTAAGTTTTTTTTTTTACTTTTGTGAAATTCTGAACTTGACATAGATTTTTCTTATTCTACATTTTGTTCTACATCTGGTAAAATTACCTCTTAAACTAGGTATCCCTCTGCAAGCTCGCAGAAATTTTGGACCATTCCTCCTGACAGAACTAGTGTAACTAAGTCGGGTTGGTGGGCTGTCTTTCTCAGACACACCTTTTCAGCCCTACCCAGAAATTTTCGATGAGACTGAGATCAAAGCTTTGATGACCCCTACAATACATTGACTTTGTTGCTCTTGAGCCCTTTTGGTCCACTTAGGGTCATTGTAGGGTCAGTTTTTGGAAGACCCATTTGTGTCCAAGCTTTAAGTTCCTGGATGATTTATTGAGATGTTGCTTTTACATTTTACATATAATACATAATTCTTAAAATACTGTCTATTTTGAAATGTGCACCGGTCACAAGTTTTTTTGCTTTTGTTTCTGTGGTTGAAATGCACATTGCGCACAGCCTTCTGCTTCTGTAATTCATTTGATAGCTGAAACTTATTAACAGATGAATGTAGCACCTTCAGACATCTGGAAATTATACTCAGAAATTAAACAAACATGTGGAAGTCCATAATTCTCCCCTTGATTTCTGCTGGATTTCTTTTGATTTTTTTTTATGTTGTCATACAAAGGAGCAGTGTGTTTGAGATGTGCCCTAAAATATATCCACAGGTGTGCATACATTTAACAAACTTTATGAAGAAGCTTACAAAGTCATCATTACGAATTGTTTAAGGCATGGTAAAGTTCAAATATTCAAAAAAAATCTTTAGGTTTTCTTTTAACTTAGCAAATACAATTATTTTGGTTGTCTTAACTGACCTGTAACACTTTGATTTATTGTCAACCTGCAAGATAAAAAGGATATACATCTTTTTACGCAATATCACAATATCATGGTTTCCTTATATCTTGCAGCCCTATGTATTTCCCTGAACCTGGGTATCATGACTAGCTTTATGAGATGCAATGTGCATAGCGTATGTTTTTCCAAGTGGTATCATCTGATGGCTAGAAAACAGTGGTAATACATTGGATGTGGGTTAAGGGGAATTTGGGCGGTGTGTTCTATAACACTTAATCAGTCCCCACCATCATAGTTTTTGATAATCTACTGGTAATCGCCTTCATCATCTCCAAAAATTCCAGAGAGTCAGTCATAAGACAGAAGCATTCCTTCAAGTACCTTAAGTCAAAGATGCCTCACATGAAATATAGACTTAGATCAGTATAATACCCTTGCATTATCCCCTTGAAAAATAACTTCAAGTGTGGTGCTGACTTTTCTGGAAACACATAAAACAGTATTGCAGCTTCCTCAAGACATAAAACAATTATGTCTTGAGGAAGCTGCAATAGGGAGGAAACCGCTAAAGTCTCCCTTTGTGTCGGTGTTGAGAGTATACAACCCTGACTGTTGACCTGAGGAACTGTCATGGCTTTCATGCAGCTTTCAGTGGCCAGCGTCCAATGGGACGAAGGCTTTTCAGACAGCCCGGTCAACTCTTTACACACAGGCCGCAGTGTCAACACACAAGGCTAGAAGACAGAAAATGTCACACTTCACATATAGTTGAAAGGAGCAGTGCATCTCATTATGCCACCTACAGCTGCTTTTGTCAGCTGGGCCTTGATGTGTGGAGGGGAAGGGCTCAGGGAGACGCCATGGCCTGGTATGGGGCCTGCTGCTGCCACTATTGAAGTCAATTTGGAACAAGGCCTTTCATATTTACAGAAAAAGGAAAACTTTGGAAACCTGAGATTGACAAACTGTTTTGTTGGTGCAAAAGGTGGCTCAAGCAAAGCACTATTCCACCTGCCCCGTTCATCAACCTTTCTCACAGCCTCCGGAGTTTTAAAAACAGTGCTTTGCATGGAGTTTTTTTTAGCTCCTCAAACATCAAACTTCCTGTAATCTATTCTCAATCAAAAAGCCATTCAAACATCTTACATAAATTATGCTCTTAGCTTTAGAATCAAAGGCGAGCACCAGCTCTCATCACGCTGTCAGTGAGCTTTTTTGATGGATAGATATTTTGAGGCTGGCTTTATGAGCAGCATATGTATTAGGATTCTAAAAGTTACTTTAAAACTCAGCCACATCCCTCAGTTACAGTTGTGATAATCTTTTACACCACGATATCACACTTGTAATTCATTCAGCATCTATTGGTCTACTATAAAAAAAATCCATGTACATGTGACAAAATTTTAACAATGTCTGCTACTTGATATATTAAACATGACTGTTTGGCTTTATAGGCTTTAGTACTCTTTGTAAAGCTAAAGAAAGGGAATGAGGTGTTTGAGTTTCACGCTTTCCCGGGGTCCCAAATGATAAACACATCTTAAAAGAATATTGTTCTGAAGTCCAACTTGTATTATTACATCACCAAACTATGTGATTTAAGTGTAAACAATGCATAAACCGTACAGTCCAGCTCCAGCTTCCTCTGCTATTTTCTCTAAAGTACACAGAAAATTCAAAACAATCAAGCTCTATCTATAGTACTCTGTGGATTGCAAATGTACCCAGTAGGACAGTCCTCTCAAACTGGAGGCTTCCTTGTGGTTCTTAGAATTTCAAACAGTAAAATGAAACTTTTGTCTGAGCGGCAAACACTCAATCTACCTTCAAGACTAAGGTAACAAGTTTCTTTTTTTTGTTGTCTGTGCTTGCTTTATCTCATCAGTTGATCAAAGCAGATTGACACTCAAACTCAGTCTGGTTCTGCTAGAGGTTTCCTCCTGTTGAAAGACAATCATTATATTCCACTGTTGCCACATGCTTGCTCAGGATGATGGATTGCAACAACAGTTCTTTGCAGATGACTGGGCTTTTATTATACTGTATCAAAATGGGCTATGTTTAATCAGAACTGAATGTGACCATGTGATTGGATTATACTAACATGAATTAGACTGATCTCAATTGGATTTGGACTGATATAACTTTTATATAGCTGGATATAAAGTGGAACTGTTTGTCTTGTAAAGTACCATGATATTTCCTGTATAAATAATCAGAATTGAATTTAGTTGAATCTTGTGGAAAGGCGTAGTTGCCCCCTGACCAAGAATCAGTGAAACTTCTATTTTTCTCCTTAGATATGAAACTGGAGTAAGCTTGATTGGTATTAGCTTTATACATATTAGTAGGTTCTAAAGCACATTAATTAAAATGTCACATAATGGTTTTTAAATCTGCGAAATTATGGAAAAATATAAATTTTACTCAAGTATTATGTGAGGAATCATTCCCTGTCTGATAAGCTAAGCTAACTACTAGCAGGGGTGTGCAATTTTCTGTGATTTGCTGTAAAATCATGAAGAAAATTACTGTGATAACAATTAGTCATTATGCGTTAATAATAGACTCCAGCTAATTAAAAAAGTGGTCTCATGGTTGAAGTTGATATTAGCTGAACTGTTTTCCCACTGGTGGTTCCATGAGAACTTACACAAAACTAAAGGGCAAAAGATAGTCGCGCGTACGGAAGTACGCGTGGACTCCAAGATTGGGCGATATGTAACATTTGTCCAGCAGACATTCGTCAGTCCAGCAAATGACGATGGGCAAAATATTCGTGCAGGTGAAGTGTGGACTATTTTTGTGGGCGGAGCAAGGAAACAGCCACGGACTGATTTGACAATTTAGGACACAAATGCCCAAACATGGAGGAACTAGTTTTCAAAAAATATATACCAAGTCATCTGTTTGGGATTACTTTGGCTTTAAACCAGATGGAAGAGGTAAACAGCAGGATTTAACTAAAGCGGTGTGCCACTTGTGCAGACGTATGGTGCCAGCAAAGGCCTCAAACACGACAAACTTGCATGAGCCTTTTTTACCACCGCGTATGCAGTGCCACACAATAAACTGCTCAGAAGGAAAAAGTCTGCACATCGAACTGTTTTCAATGGGACACACTGCTCTGAGTAGCTGGTCGTGAGTACGCTCAGGGTCAAGCCGCTCTGAGTAGCACCCATTGTTAATGACACATACTTGGTTCGCAAAACTGGTGGAAATGCGTTTCGGTAACAAAACACTAAAGTTCAAAGGAACGCGAACCGAACCGGTTGGGGAACGAAAGTTATTTTGTTGAAAACATCCTATCAGACCAACAATATTTCTCTAAAGTTAAATAAATAAGAAAGAGACCAGGCAAAAATAGCACCAATGGGGAGTTCCAAGGCCAAACACACTGCTGACCAATAAAACCGTTAAGGCCTATCTCTCATTTGCCAAAAACATCTTTATGATCCCTCATGCTTTTGAAAAAATATTTGGCGGACTGACACCAGACTGATACCAGAGTGGACTTTGGTTTACTAACTAACAGAGCACTCCAGAGAAAGAACACCACAATGACAGACGAACATGGTGGTGGTAGTGTGGCGATCTAGGGGTGCTTTGCTGCTTTAGGACCTAAACAACTTGCTATATTTGATGGAGTCATGAATTCCACTCTCTAGCACAAAACCCTAAAGAAGAATATCAGGCTTTTAGTTTGTGAAGCTAAGCTTAAAAGCACTTTAGTTGTGCAGCATGACAAAAGCCTGAAGCACATTACCAAGTCCACCATTAAATGAATAAAAAATATTTCAAATGTGGCTGAATTAAAACAATTCTGCAAAGAAGTGTAGGACAGGATTACTCAACAGCACTACAAGAGACTGTTTACAAGTTATTGTGAATGCTTGATGGCTGTTGTTGCCACCAAGGATAGAACAACCAGTTACTAGGTTTAGGGGTAATTACTTTTTCCACATAGGACCAGATTGGTTTGGGTGGGTTTTTTCCCATAATAAATAAAATCATTGTTTGACAACAGTTTGTTTGTATTTAATCATGTTATCTTTGTCTGAAATTAAAATTGGCTTGATGAACAGATACATCACAGTGTGAGAATAAAGAAAAATCAAAAATAGTAAACTAGGAGTTGTCTAATACATGGTACTGTGCCTCTGTAATCCCACTCTTTTGATCAAGCACAAACACTGTTTTAAAATTTACTTACATGGTGATATGTGGTGCTATAACTTAACTTGTAGACTAGACAAACAAAATAAAGATCCTGAGCTGCTCATAAACTCTATGTCATTTTAAGAGCAGCTTCTTTATCTGTGCATATGTTGACTTAGTAAATATTTCATACACCTTAAATGTGACAAATCGCATGCAGTTTGTTGTATACCTTTCTGTGTAACAAACATTATTAATCTTACATCTATTCATCCTACAGTTTTTTTTTAACACTGATACAATCTGTATCCCCATCTAACTCCAGGTTTCACTCAAACGTTATCAGCCCTGCTGATATTTGTGTTTCTTAGGCTCTATACAGTAATACATTGTGAGCATTCATCAAAAAAGACAGTGAAGATTGTAATATATTTGCTCATAACTTTTATCAAACAGATCAAAATTTTAAGTCTATGTTACCCTCTCCTAGTTAGCAGGATCTATTTGATCGGCATATGACAGTAGCATCGACCTTTTCGTCAAGTGCTCAGCATGAAAGCAAATAAACATATTTTACAAAATGTCAAACTATTCCTTTCATGAAGGTATTAGACTTTTCAGTGTTAACACTAACTATAATCAAACAAGATTATTTTACTCTAAATGCAAAATCCATGTTTGCTAGCACGCACCTCAAAGTATCTTCCTCCCTTTATTTGGGCTTTTTGCTGCTCACAATGGGTGGAATTATTGGCCTAAGAGTTCTTCCTCTTCCGCTTTTTCTTTAACGTTAAATCTACTTCATTGTACAAAAACTGTATGAAATGTTTGACAGGAAGAGGAGCCGTATGACACATAAAACATGCTTTGCACTTCAATTACAAACTTTGATCCTGTGTCGTTCCTCTTTGTTGCAAATAAAAGAAAGAAGATGTGGTTGGGCTGAATCACACACCTCAAATCACCATCGAAGGTCATACTCCCGTCCTATCTTTGTGGGAAAGAAAAAGGAAAAAACGCAGGGCTTCTTTCATAAATAAAAAGGAGAGAAACCCAGATGAGAGCACATTTACTGTGAGTGTATGTGTGTGTGTGTGTGTGTGTGTTTGGAGGGTGGGTGGAGTCGGGATAAATAGGCTTTCTTCTTATCTTTGTTCAAATAGCGTGGAAAGGGAAAGTCGGGAGGCACACAATAGGGAAACGGCATAGTGGAAACAAAGCCAGGGACGAGATAATGACAAGGTCAAGTGTGTGCTCAGTGGTTTAGTTCATTCAGAGAGAGATAAGACTCAACCAGCTGACAAGGTGTGGGCAGTGCTGGGGGAGTGGCAGGTCAGCTAAAGTTCTAGGGATGCAGCGACAATGTTTCACCACAGCTGAGTTACTGTGTGTGGGGTGGGGGGAAAACTGTTCTGCAGCACCATCTGCTGGAGAAATATGCATATATGCTGTGCTTCATGCACAGTTTGTTCTAACTCCTACAGCACAATATAGTAAAGTAGCAGCATCTGTAAAATATGCCTGTGAATAAATATGTGTTTCATATCTGAGAGGCCTTTAAAAAATAAACCAAAAACAGCAAAGTGTGTTTAAAACAAACCGTCTGTTTCTTCATTGACTTCCTCCTGAAGCAGGTCCAACAACCAACAGTTTGACAGGAAAAATCCTCATCTTTCTTTGAAGTGTGGGAGTTTTTTTCTATTCCTGAGCAATTTTCACTAATTGGGGAGAATTAAAAAAATGCACAGAGATCCCTCCATCTAACACTGAGCATGACATGAAGTTTGATTTCAAACACCAACAAATGAAAGGGCTACAGGCTCGCAACTTACTCTCACAGACCATAAAGGATAGGATTAGTTGAAGTCTATCTCTGATGTGTCAGTCATCTCCAGGAGTGAGGCGAAGGAGAACACGAGATAAAACGTCTTTTGGTTGGACCAGCGAAGTCAAACAGGAGAGAAAATGGTAGAGAAATGATCTTCAATAGATATCTGATACACAACTGATCTTGATACTGACCCTAATTCTGATCTGGAATTCTGATCTCATGGCTGGACAAAGGGATAGAAAGCCTTTAAGGGTGGCGTTTGCACAAAAAGAGAAGTATTGGGCAGATACTCAGAGGTGGGCTTGGTCAGGGGGACATCAGGCAGCACTTTGACCACTCTGAGCCTTGACGTTGGGATGGGCAGAGCGTCTGTTAAGTCTCTTCCAACACATTCAGGCTAAGGTTGTACTAGGAGAGAAGGCTCCAGGAGAATGCGATTGAAGTGAACTACAGGGAACAGGCTGGCTATGCTGTTTTGACTGATAACGGAGCAAGTCAGCTGCACATCGCTCTCCTTCATTTGCCTATTTTAGATGCAGCAGAGCAGTTTTAGGGAAGCGGTGGAATGTTTTTGTCTCATTGATTGCTTATATAAAAACCACAACGCAGCTATAAATTTGAATGATTTGGCTCTTGCACCCCAGAGGTTGTTTCTTTTGCAGAAAGATAGCAGGGAAGCTTCAATAACTGAGAAAAAGAATTTTGAAGCTTGCCTATAAAATATCAAAATATATCAGCTCAGTTATATCTCCTGAACTCTGCTTATTGAGAAAGAATAACACAAAGGTAGTAGAAAGGCCCATAAGCAAAATCTGAGAGGCATAGAAAGTTACTCAGATTCATATAAAAATATATTGGTATTCGACCACTGATCTGCTAAGGAGATCCAACTAGAGTACCTTGCAAAAGAATTCATACTCCTTGAACTAAAAATCAGAAAAATGGATATGCATACAACCCCCGTTACTCTGATCCCTCTAAATAAAATCCAGTGCAACCAACGGCCTTCGGTCCCCTGATTAGTTAATAGAGTCCACCTACTTTTCATCGAATTTCAGTATAATCCAGCTGTTTTCGTGGAGCCCTCAGAGGTTTGTCAGGAAACATTAGTAAACCACCTGTTAGTCTTCATGAAGACCAAGAAACACAGAAGACAGGTCAGACATACAGTTGTGTAGAGTATCTAATTAGCCAAGATGCTGATTGTAACTCTGGAGGAGCTGCAGAGACCCACAGCTCAGGTGGGTGAATCTGGACACCTAGTAGTTGTACAATCCACAATTCTGGTCTTTAAGGAAGAGTGTCAAGACAAAAGTCATTGCTGAAAGAAAGCCAAAAAAGGTTGTATTTGCAGTTTGCCACTAGCACTGTAGGGGACATTGCAGATTTGTGGAAGAAGATGCCCTTTGTCAGATGAGACCCTGAATGAACTTTTCAGATACCTGCAAAGATACGGCACATCACCATGGAAGCACTATAGCAAACACCAAACAAAAAGTGAAATATGTTGGTGGGAGCATCATGCTGTGAGGATACTTCTTATCAGAAGTGATGGGGAAGCTAATCAGAGCTGATGAGAAGATGGATGTAGCTATAAAGAGAGAAATATAGGAGGAAGACTTAGAACTTAGGTTGAGGTTCACCTTCCAACAAGACAACAAATATATCAATATAAACTAAGTGCTGCAATGGACTGGCTTTGAAGTATTTTTGTAAGAATGTTCTTGTCAAAATCTAAACTTGAATCCAATTGAGAATTTATGGTAAGATTGCAAATTTGCTTTTTATCCAATCTTTTTGAGCTTGGACGATTTTGCAAAAATCTATGGGGAAAAATGTCAGTCTCCAAAAGTGCAAATCTGGCACACGATGAGCAGTGGTTTGAATTACAGAATGGTGTTAGATAGATGGCCTAACCTATTTCAAAATCAGAACAGAACATCTGTTAGACGTAATTTTGCCTTTCAGTGGTGACAGAAGTATTTGCACAATTAGAGAGGCCAGATTACACAGGGCCCTTTTTGACATGATAGAAGAGTACAAAAAGAACAATTTTATTGAAAGAAAACTACAATAAGCCCTGTTTAAAGTTTACCACAAGCTATGTAGGAGACACAGCAAATATTTAAGAGGTGTTCTGGTCAGATGAAACAAAAACTGAATTGTAGGGAAGAACTGCAAAATGAAGAAAAAAAGCTAATTGCCATGGTGAAACATGGTGGTGGGAGAACTGTGCTGTGGGTATGTTTTTATTCAACCTGGGACAAGGAAACAGGTCAGAGTTGACAGGAAGATGGATGGGGCTAAATACTATGCAATCCTGGAAGAAAACCTTCAATCTAAATGGTTTTCCACATGCAATTTTTTGTAAATGTTAAAAAAACATATATTTTGTGATACCCTTTGTACATTGTCGTGTTGTGTTCTGGGAGATTCCTGGAGATTGAATCAAAATAACTTTAAGACTAAATCTGCCATGGAATGAAATAGTTAGCAAACTGATTGTTAAAATTGTGGTTGGGTGGTTCTTCAAGGTATTTACTCAGGGGGGTTGACTGGAAATTTATTCAATATTTTTCAGATTTTTATTTGGAAAATATTTTGCAAACCTTTATTTTACACTCTTTTTTTCAACTTCACAACTACTGACTTCCATTGATGGGATTGTGTTTATAATTTTGGTTATAATGTAACAAATCTGAAAGAGTTAATGGGGTATGAATACTTTTGCAAGGTACTGTACGGCATTCATTTCCTTGAGTTTGTCAAAATTACCAGGTAAACCACACATACCCTCGCTCTCAGGAGGAGGCAGTCTTAAGTAGGATGCAAATCATCACACAACACCTGCAGTTGCCATGGCTCTGTATATGCAGGATTAATTGGCCAAACCAGGGGCCCTGATAAAGAGGAAGCCAAGCATAGAGAACACCACCAGCCCCCTTTCTATCAATCAGAGTCCCTCTTTTAGCCACACCAAATTGACCTGTATAGGCACTGTCCATGTCCAGGTTTGCTGTAAGAATAAATCATATGGAATAAGAGATGGGTACCTGTCAGCTCCAGTGAACACACCACATCTCTCCTCCTGCTCTCTCTGGATGTAACGTTGTAGGGCTGTAAGTGGCCACCTGGCTCACAAAAAAGATAGACTGAACAGCTAACTGACTTGCATGTACAGGCATGTGAAGACAGTCTTTTTGTGTTCTTCAGTTTACAGTTATGTGATGAAAAGATAAGATAGTATTGAATCCAATTGGGGGGCCATTAAAGCAGTCAGTCTGAAAGATGAAATTTATCATCAAACTTTTACTTATAATGCTTAAGACTACATGGTATAACATCTGTGAATACTTGACGGGAAAAGAGTTGTCAATATGTCCTTGAGTTTATGCTGACGAGACAAATTCACTGATACTCACTGAGCCTAACAAACCCTGAGAGATTGAGGCTAATTTTAAATTTGAATGCAAGCACAGCAGCATACCCCTGATTGTTTTATTTGTCTCCCCTCATTCTTTATCTGTTCCTTTATTTCCTGGTTGTTAGGCCTTTCTTAGTGCCTCCAACTGTAGCTACAGTTTCATAACATGAGCGACGATGCGAGGGGAGGTAATGTTAGGAGGACTGGCTTTAAATCAAACTTGTGCTCATCTCCTCTCCTCTGCCTCACCTATGTGGCAGGGTGACTGATGAAGCAGCGTGTGGTCTGGGCTGCGTCTCGTCTCCGGGGTCATCTATTGTCCCCAAAGTGATAAGTGTTCCTGTGCTGGTGCCTGCTGCAAGCACAGTCAATCACACAGTGGAACCACAATGCAATAGCAGCGTGTGGAGGACAGCACAGCAATAACAAAAGTCAAGGCGACATCTGTATCACCTGAGGTGACTACAGAATTTCCCCCACTGTGGGTTCAAAAAGGGCTTCTACTTCTACCAGTGGTAATGACTCTCAGATAGTGTTTAAACTGAAAGATTAGGAGACAGTGGAAAAGAAGCACTAAAGAACACTTACCGCTGTAAAGTCAGCTGCTGACCTCTAAGACAAATGTTCATGGTAGTAAATACACATTTATTGCCACTTCAGTGGCAATAAATGTGTAAAGACACTAATATACCACTGCATCCAAATGTTTTCAATAACACTTTCATAAGACATTGTTGTAATACAGAAATCAGGCATAACATTGTAAACACTTTCAGTTGAAGATAGATATATGACAGACAGACAGACAGACAGACAGACAGACAGACAGACAGACAGACAGACAGACAGATAAAAACTCTGAATCCCTAAAGAAAGGAGGAGTCACAGCTGGAATGCCTGCCTCTTCCTCATTACTTGTGCCAGTGCAGCTGATTGCATCAGGGAGACATGCAAGAACCTGAATGTCTTTGAAACTCGCTGGTGAGTGAGACTCTATTTTGAAGAATCCTTGGATTCAGTGTTGACTACAATCTAATATTAGTGTATCCGTCGATCAAAGAACAACCGTAAATTATTATTTGCTGTCCATGTAGCAAATCATGGGGGTGAGTGAGACAAGCTATCTCAACCTTTATTTTTGAGTTTCTGCAAATTTTCCCTATTGCATGAAGATGCGTCATCGAAACACAGATTGGCCACAACGCACCGCTGATGCTCATATACGCATAACAATATTTGTATTAAAGATATTTCAAACAGGGGGGATCAGGCAGCAGATTGTTGAGAGATATCGGGCTCACCTCCATGCACAGCGTGGGCTCTGGAACCCAGCTCCTCGAGAGAGGTTAGACTCTCTTCTACTCTGTAGTGGCCCATGAGGAGAGGTGTTGGGCGGGGGTGGGTTTGCTTGTCAGCCCCGGCTCAACCGTCTTCTGTTAGGGTTTATCCCTGTGGATGAGAGGGTTGCATCCCTGCACCTTTAGGTCGGGGAGAGGCCTCTGACTGTTGTTTAGGCCTATGGGTCGAGCTGTGGTGCAGAGTACCCGGTCTTCTTGCCGTCCCTGTCAGGGATGCTGGACAGTGACCCTCTTGGGGACTCTGTCATTCTGCTGTGGAACTTCAATGATCACATGGAGAACAACAGTGACACCTGGAGGGGCGTGATTGGGAGGAATGGCCTCCCCGATCTGAACCTGAGTGATCATTATTGGGCATATATGTCAATCACGGATTGTCCTTAATTAACACTATGTTCAAGCATAAGGGTGTTCATCAGTGCACTTGGCACCAGGACACCCTAGGCAGGAGGTCAATAATTGACTGTGTAGTCGCGTCTTCGGACTTTTGGCTGCATGTCTTGGACACTTGGGTTAAGAGAGGGGCTGAGCTGTCCACCGATCACCACCTGGTGGTGAGTTGGAACGGCTAGAAGAGGGGGAAGCCGGACAGACTTGGCAGGCCCAAACGTATAGTGAGGGTCTGCTGGGAATGTCTGGTGGAGCCCTCAGCCGGGGATGTTTTCAACTCCAACCTCCGGGAGAGCTTTGACCCGATTCTGGTAGTGGTTGGAGACATAGAGTCTGAGCGGACTATGTTCTCCGCCCCTATCGTTGAGGCTGCTGCCCGTAGCTGTGGCCATGAGGTCTGTGGTGCCTGTCACGATGGCAATCTAAGTACATCCTAACATCTTGAGTACCTCTGGATGTTGTGGGGCTGTTGTGGCTGACACGCCTCTTCAACAATGTGTGGCGGTCAAAGACAGTGTCTTTGGACTGACAGACCGTGGTGGTGGACTGGAGTGTGTGTTCAAACTACATCACACTCCTCTCACCTGGGTATTGGAGGGGAGAGTCCGGCCAGTGGTCGATCCTTGGGCACTTATGGGCATGAACTTTGGGTCATGACCGAAAGAACAAGATCCTGGATACAAGCGGCTGGAATGAGCTTTCTCTGCAGGGTACCCCTTAGAGATGGGTGAGTAGCTCGGCCATCCGGGAGGAGCTCAGAGTAGAGCCACTGCTTGTCCACATCAATTGGAGTTAGTTGAGGTGGCTTGGACATCTGTATCGGATGCCTCCTGGACATCTCCCACGGGACGTGTTTAAGGGACGTCCCACCGGTAGGAGGCCCATTGGACAGCCCACGACACGCTGTAGGGACTATGTCTCTCAGCTGGCCTGGGAATGCTTTTGGCTCCTCCTTGAAGAGCTGGAGGAGGTGTCTGGGAAGAAGGAAGACTAGGTGTCTCTACTATGTCTGCTGCCACCGCAACCTTGTCGCGGATAAAAAAGAAGACGACAAGTATGAGATATTGCAAGCACATGTGAAACTAAAAGGCTTGCTAAATAAGCTTTTTTCCTTTGTTAGCTAAAACTGCAAACAGCTAATGCTAGCTCCAGGAAGGTCAAATATTTACATCCAGCTTGTTGCCATCTTGTGAGAGTCCATAGATTTTCTTCTTTATCATTTTAGTAGTCCATTACTCCATGTGATGGATAGTTCTTTAAATATTATTTTTACTAAGATAATGTGGACAAATTAAAACAGCATTAAAAATCAATTGTCCAGAAAGGTTATTGATGTCTAATTTAGAAAATAATTCTTTAAAATATTACATTTTACTTGCCTTTCTGAGCTTGCATTGTGACTTGTTGTTTGATTGCATTGTTTGTTTGGTTGTTTTAATTAGTTTTAAACAAATTTTACCACATTTCTAAATTCCTCCAAAATAAAACATAAATATAATCACTGAACTGTGATTTCATTTAATATTTTTTTATTGGTTACCTTTTGTCTTGTTTTGTATATTGTTCATTATTTTCCTTAATAAAATAAAAACTTCTTATATTTTTCTTTTTCTTAAGATGTTGGGAATGTAATATGTGTGCAGAGTTTTCTGTTTTGAGAATGCCAGTGCTCATCTATTGTTCTAATGCTACTGCCATATTGGTCTGTTATTCACAAGACAATACTTGACAGACCAGAAGTTATTTAATAAAATATTAAATAACTTAAACGCATTATTCCACAACACAGCATTTGATAGGTTAATATATTTCAAGTGCTATGCATTGACAAAATGCACACCAATAAGATATCTGGCCAACTGGATGGAATTTGCCCTGGTTGCCCACAGCTGATATAATATTTTAAGGACAGGCACCACAGGTTCTGCCAAAGCTAACTGACAGTGGTAGGAATGTTGTGATGATGGAAAACATAAAAAAGAATGAGGTAATTTTGGGTTAATCTTAACCCACATGGCCATTGCAATATTTCACAATATTGCTTTTGGGAGTTTTTATAACCTCTGCCAAGGAGGTTAGTTATCAGTTGAGTTTGTTTGTCTGTTTGTGTGTTAGCAACTTTACAGAAAAAGTTATAAGCTAATTCTTATGATGTTTTTTTTTTTTTTACCTGATGTGTGTCTTAGCCCAAGGAAGAATCCATTGGTGTGGTGGTGATCCAGATCAAGATCAAGATCCAGATCCAGGATTCTTTTAAAGGATTCTTTACTAATGCGGTGTAGGGCTATTTTTAACATTTGAGCATCTAACTCTCCAAAACAAAGCACAAAGACTTGATAACAATTAAGGTAAACATAATCATAAGTCCTACTGTGTGGCAAAGTTTCTTGATTATTGCAACAGAATTCCAGATCTGGTGATTAAGAATGTAGAGAAATATAGGGACAATAGAACATTAGTTAGTGGAAGGTAACAAATAAAGACAGAGATGAACAACTAACACCAAATTGTAGCTGAGGTTCTACTGGTTCGGTAAGGTGCTAACAGATTTGTAACTTTGAACTAATAGTGAAATAAATGTGAATCCAAGTGCAGGTGATATGCTCTCAAAGTTAAAGAAATCAAATATCATTGAAATGCTGGAAAGCGTAGAATTTAACCTTTTTTTTCTTTCACTGAATTGGAGTAGCTCCCTTTTTGAAGTAGAAATCTATTGCGTCAGTGACCCTACGTTGGACGGCAAAGGTATGTAGTCTCTGACTGTGTTGTTATATCATGCAGCCATTGTTAGCGTCTAGATAAAGTGGTGGTGGTGAACCAGTAGCAGGGTCATGCGTGGCCAACAATGCATGTGGGAATTGAAGGCTGGCTTGTGTGATCAGAGCAAACAGACAAACTACTGTAGTTCAAATTGCTGAAGAAGTTAAAGCTGGTTCTCACTGAAAGGTGTCAGAACCAGTGTCAGACAAACACCACAATTTGTTATGTATGGGACTGCATAGCTATAGACCACTCAGGGTCCCCCTGTCTACCACCAAAAGATCCAACAACATGCCCAAGCGCAACAATTTAGTACAACAAATAGTCATGTTTACGGGGATAGGTATCAGAATGTCATTGTAAAACTAAAATATAAAAAGGGTTTGCAAGCTGGCCTTATTAAAAGATATGCATACAGCTTATACATACTTGGGGGGATTGGCTGTTGTGTTTTTTCTTGTCTATTGTCAGAGACAAGAACAGGATTTGAGTAATTCTTTCTTTGAAAACATTTGCTATATTTTGGAAAGTTTCCTAAATCAATTCAAGGTGCACCAAGGTCTGCTTTTTAGTAAAGGTTGCTGGATATTTGTGGTCCTGTTTACTATGAAATAAAAAGAAA
This sequence comes from Girardinichthys multiradiatus, assembly GCF_021462225.1. Classification (NCBI taxonomy): domain Eukaryota; kingdom Metazoa; phylum Chordata; class Actinopteri; order Cyprinodontiformes; family Goodeidae; genus Girardinichthys; species Girardinichthys multiradiatus. Next base: position 15,443,174 of record NC_061805.1, read on the forward strand.
CCAACAAGCAGGATTATTAAGAAATGTATACTTTTTGTTGTTCCTAACATTTTCCATTTTAAGATTTCAATAAAAATGTCTTCACCTGCATCAACCGGCCATGATGGGGGTCCAAATATATAACATTCCTGAACTGCATTTGGGGGCCGCACACAATCAGATGGCCCCTAGAGTGCAGGTTGGACATCCTTGTATTAAATGGTCCTTCAGCACTGTAAAAGGTTTGTTCCAATGTTGAGATTTCTAAAACTTTTTTCTAATATATAGTGGAAGTGACACACATCTCAAAAACTAACCCAAATGCACTCTGTGACGTTAAATAGATAGGGTGTGGCAATTCTGTCAGAACTGCAGCTTTGATTCGCTCTGGGATTACCCTCACTAGATACATGTTTACTTCTTTGCAGTGTGAAATGCTCTTAATTAAAGCATGTACTCAGGCATGTTTCTAAGCAACACACACTCACACACACACACACACACACACACACACACACACACACACACCCAGACAAAGACATAGACACACACACTTTTCTTACTGTATGTTGTGAGGACCTTGCATTAACTCAATTCACACCTTAGTCCTAAATCTAACGCCTAGCAAAATAGCGAGTGAGGACCATAAAAATGTCCTTACTTTACAATAAATAGTCCTCACTTTGATTGTGAAAGATGAAAAATGGTCCTAACTCAGCTGCAAAAAGAAGAGCAGGCACACACCCGCACACACACACACACACACACACACACACACACACACACACACACACACACACACACACACACACACACATACAGAGAGAGAGAAGGGATCACCCAGAAATGACCTTTATGTCCTTTAGACGTTTTGTACTGAAACACTAGATGGCAGCATAGCTTTGCTGCTGCACCTCTGACTGATGTAATATTTAAACATCTACACATCTCACCTGATAATTTAGATAATGTAACCTGATTACACACAGAGTCATATCCACCTGTTCACCTGCTGCTGGATTGACATGTTGGCTGTCAAAAAAAACCCTGACATTCCCAGTTTGAAAAAGAAAAAAAAAATCTAATAACATGGCTGACTTACTGCTCAGCCTGCATGTCTTGCTGTTGTGAGTTTGCATGAAAAGAAGTGTGCATAAATTAAAGCTGAGCACCGACATCCCTTCATTGGCCTTTTCCTGAAAAAAAGCCTGTGGAAATTGGAAAAAAGTCTGACATTTGGAACAGAATGCTTTCGTTAATCCTTCAGACCTGATTACAGTTTTCCAAATAACTCCTGGAACTTGGCACTCTATTTTTAAAAGGAAATTGGGCTTAAGATAGGTAGCACTGCCAAAAGGAGAAGACCTGAAAGTGTTAATTTTTGTGTCTTTACCAATGTTGCTTATGAGTTTGAACTAAAACAAAATGATTTACCTTCATATTAAACAAAGCTTTCCTTGATCTACAGTGCTGTGAAAAAAAGATTTCCAAAACGCTTCTTTTTACTGATTTCTTCTGATTCTGCTTTTTGTCACACTTAAATAAATATTATAAATAATAATGAATTCAAAATGCATTTTGAATTTATTAACGCTATCCAACCAACCTAGCCCTATGTGTAAGAGTAATTGCCCCCTCAGCCTAATAACTGGTTGTACAACACCCATTATCAAGCCACCATACCTTACACTATCTTCTTTATTCACAAAAACAAAGCAAAGTGCATGTTGGGTGCATTGTGTGTTTGGTCAGCAAACAGATTTTTCTGTGACATAATTTAATAATGGGCAGTTGCCAGATTTGCTACTGTTACAACTATTACCAATATGAATAACAGTGGTGTTGATAAATTTATTTTACTCCCAGCTTCAGTCTAAGTGAATAACCTTCAGCCTTTGATAAACACTTTTGTCGAATTTTTTACACATTTAACAAAACCCAGATAATATTAATATGATGATATATATCAAATTGCACACAATAATACTGACACTACATTTTCAGAAAGCAGAATTTATGCTTCCATCAAATATGGCAAGTCGTGCAGGTCCTAAAGTCTCTTTCTTTTTGTTGAATTATGAAACGCTGGCCTTAACTAAGGTAAATTAGCCCTGCACTGCTTTAATTGTTGTTCTAAGTTCTTCTGTGACCTCGTAGATGAGTCATTAATGGAGGAGTAATTTTGGTAGGCCAGCAAGGTTCCTAAGCGTTGCTAAAAGTGGCAAATGCTACACATATTTTTTCCATTTGTGCGTTAAGACCCTCACAGTGGTTCTCTGGGGTCGTAAAGCTTTAGAAATAACTTTATATCCATTTTCCATTTTCCAGACTGGTAAAAAAAATTACTTTGTTTCTAACCTTTTCTTGAATTTCTTTAGTTCGGGGCATAATTTGTTGCCATTCAGATCTTTTAGTTTACCTTGTGTTGACGGACAGGTGCTAATTAAAGTGATTTTTTAAAATTTTACAGGTCTGAAAGTAATCCAGTCAAAATGAAAATAAGCTTTAAAAAATATGTTTAATTACAGTTCATTCATGATTCAACATTGGTTGGATAGCTATTTTCCTTAAGAAATGAAATCATCATTTATTATTTACTCTGGTTACCTTTGTCTCCAGCCAAATTTGGTTGATGATCTGAAAGACTTAAGTGTGACAAAAAAGCAAACGCAGAACAAATATGTAAAGGAGGAAATATTTCTTTATAGTACTGTAGGTCTCGAAGAACAAATACTGTGGACTGTCCATATTGTATTTGTGCATGCAGTGTTGCTGTAAACACATTTTTTGACTCTGAGAGGCTGTCATGATTCATTCCATCATGACTGGCTGCATCCCTGCAGCGAGGGGGGTAGCTTATCATCTGTCCCCTCATTTGATGCTCTGTAGCAAACAGTCTTCAAACCGTGATGTGGCCATCAGTGACACACCTTAATTGCTCCATGGGAAGCCGATAGGAAGAAGCACACATCTAATCATCATATTAAGTGGGAGCTTTAGGTGAGATTCTCCAAAAAAAATTCAACTTTTCTGCTACAGGGTTTTCACGATAAGGTGAGCTGGATACCGCCTTAAAAGCTGCGATAACCTATCCAATATCACAAACTAATGAGGCAGAAAGAAGAGTCAGAGCAGACAGACACTATCATTTCAGCTCCATGCTTTTTCATAAGATAAGCTTTGTCAGAGGTCAGATAGTGTGTGATAGTTTCACCAATTTCTAGAAGCATTTCTGGCTGCAGCTTTCGATTTTATGGCAGCTTGGATTGTTGACTGTGGCAAATGAGCAGCAGCCGTCGTGCTTTCTCCTCACAGGGGAAATCTCTTTGGGCTTCTTGGAGTTGAACCGCATAGTACTTTTACTCCCGGTGAGAAGATTGCTCTCATGTTTTATTGAACGTTGCCCCTGGCGCCTCTCATCCTTGACAATCTGATTCTATGAAGGTCTACCTCCTGACCTTAATGTGCGACCAATAGGGTGTTGCATTTCACTCACGCTGACCCCTCAATCATCGTCATCAGGCTCATGGATCCTTTGGATAGCATTTATGGGCTGCCATCAGACTGGATTAATATATTTGCTGCCCTCCTATTTTGTATCTAACTGTCCTTGCTCATAATTTACCTGGGTCATCATTGCATTTCTTGAATTCATTAGATCACAGACAAGGCTAAATGGCATTCTATCTATCTCCTCTTAGCGCTAAAGCTCCCCATACAAGGTATAGACATTGCATATGAAATTAAATGTGTTGGACATAATGGAATGGATTATAATTTGAATTTGAGTTGAACTGGATGATAACCGGGCTTAAAAACTTGAACTGAATTTGTCTACCTTTAAAGGCGATTTGACCATAAATTTAATGTACTTTTAGCAAATGTGTTACAATTGGGTCAAGGCTTTTCATCCTGCAAGCGACTGCCTGTCAGACCTCTGTAGTTGTCACTCAAACCGCATTTTAGAGGAGATTTAATCCACTAACGCAGCCATGGGGCCAGTGATGCTGTCACGTAAAACAAGCTTAGTCCTCTATTATCTGTTTTATCCCTTAACCTCCACACAGTTTCAAAGTAGGAGAGGGGAAACCATTTCATAAGATGTTCTTTAACTAGTTGCTTAAAGAAAATCTGCTTTTCCCTATTTTTATTTTTATGAGTTCACACTTATGTGGGGTCTTTCATGTTTTTTCATCTTCCTCAAACCCTGAAAACCACAGTCATCAAACCTCTTTTAATCACATCTCTAATTTGAATGGCTCAATAACAAGTAGCAATAGGCCAATTTTTAAGCTTGCATTTAAAGCAAAGGTAATTGAACAAGCAGTTTATCAATAAATGTATTCTTTTTTGGATTATTTTCTTTCAACCATACAGCACTACATTTTTTAAGCAACGAAGCAGCAAAAACACCAGGAACTCAGTGCTTGACATAGTTAATCAAAACATATTTTTTGATAGACTGAATAAGTGCGTGGGATTGTCTGGTACTGTGCTAATTTGGTTCTCGCTTGGCAGACTGGGTCATGTTTGTGTTTCTTAACAATTATAAATTTGCGCAAACAAAGATCACATCTGGGATTTCTCAAGGCTCTGTGCTCAGGTCACTTTTATTTACTATCTGCATTCTCCCTATCTCCATTTTAATATTCATATAGATGATTTAACAAACCGTTCTGCTAAGGACCTCCTTAGTATAATGGACTCTTTTACCTTCTGCCAACATGTGTCTGAGCCTACTCATGCTGCAGGCCACTCTTTGGATCTTATCTTCCCCTATGGTCTCACTCTGACTTGGACATGAAAGATGTTGTTTTCAGTGACCATAAAGTCATTTCTTTTAATGTTTCCTGTAACTTGGAAACATTCCACAGATTTCAAATAAGCGCAGGTGCTTTATTGATAATTCTGTTGTTGCAAAGTTTTCATCCCTCTTTGCTTTTATAACTACTCCTGGTGAAAATGTGGAACCAGTGTCCTGTCTTTCCATGTTCACCATGGTTACACAACCATGGATGTCCACCGTGAATATTTAAAAAAAATGCTCTGTTAAATTCAGATGATGACTGTAACAGATTTCTTTCTTTTTTCACAAAGAAGGTGATGGATCTGAGATCTAATATTTCCTCTAGCTTTTGTATCTATGAAGATGCCACCACATAGCCACAGTGTTTTTAGTCCATCACATATTTTGTTCCCATTTCATTAAATGACCTCATCTCTAACAGGACAGATGAAACCTTCTGCTTGCTCATTTGATGTCCTACCCCATCCTAATTTGTTCAGTTCCTTACCTGCAATGGTCCATCAGTACTGTCAGTAATTATTACCTCCTTTAGAAAAGCTTATGTTCCATTCTACTTCAAAATGGCTGAGGTGACCCCTTTCCTAAAGAAACCCAATCTTGATGCTAACTCAGATCATGGTTCCGTAGGTTACACATTTTTTATCCTTTTCAGTCTGGCTTTCTAAAGCAGTACTCCACTGAGACTGCTTTAGTGAAAGTTCATAATGGTCTTTTAATGGCTGCAGATGCTGGTAAATGTTCAATATTGGTCCTCCCGGATCTCAGTGCTGCTTTTGATACTGTTGACCACACAACCTTGTTAAATAGGCTCAAGGTTCTAGCAGGCATTTCTGGCTCTGCATTCTCCTCTTATCTGCTCAATAGGACATTCTCAGGTCAGACAAGTTTACCTCGGACTCTGCTCCTCTGACCTGTGGGGTCCCACAAGGATCAAATCTGGGCCCTTTATTATTTTCGTTTTATATCCTTCCATTAGCCGGCATCATTTGGACATTTTTGATATTTCTTATCACATCTATGCAGATGACATCCAGCTGTACATTTCTTTTAAACCTCACCCACTGGATAAGCTGTCCACCCTCATGCAATGTTTTTCTCGGGTCAGCGACTGCCTTGCTAACAATTACTCGTATTTGTCATCTTCCGCTTATCCGGGACCGGGTCGCGGGGGCAGCAGACTCAGCAGAGACGCCCAGACGTCCCTCTCTCCAGACACCTCCTCCAGCTCCTCCAGGGGGACCCCAAGGCGTTCCCAGGCCAGCCGAGAGACATAGTCCCTCCAGCGTGTCCTGGGCCATCCCCTGGGCCTCCTCCCGGTGGGACGTGTCTGGAACACCTCCCGAGGAAGGCGTCCAGGAGGCATCCGGTATAGATGCCCGAGCCACCTCAACTGGCTCCTCTCGATGTGGAGGAGCAGCGGCTCTACTCCGAGCCCCTCCCGGATGGCCAAGCTCCTCACCCTATCTCTAAGGGAGTGCCCGGACACCCTACGGAGGAAGCTCATTTCAGCCGCGTGTATCCGGGATCTCGTTCTTTCGGTCATGACCCAAAGTTCATGGCCATAGGTGAGGGTAGGAACGTAGACCGACCGGTAAATTGAGAGCTTTGCTTTTCGGCTCAGCTCTCTCTTCACCACAACGGACCGGCACAGTGCCCCCATTTCTGTGGCAGCCGCACCGATCCGTCTGTCGATCTCCCTCTCCATTCTTCCCTCACTCGTGAACAAGACCCCGAGATACTTAAACTCCTCCACTTGAGGCAGGAACTCCCCTCCAACCTGAAGAGGACAAGCCACCCTTTTCCGGTCGAGTACCATGGCCTCGGACTTGGAGGAGCTGATCCTCATCCCAGCCGCTTCACACTCGGCCACGAGCCGCCACAGCGCATGCTGTGTCTTGGCTAGAGGGGGCCAGCAGGACCACGTCATCTGCAAAAAGAAGAGACGAAATCCACTGGTCCCCAAACCAGACCCCCTCCGGCCCTTGGCTGCGTCTAGAAATCCTGTCCATAAAAGTTATGAACAGGACCGGTGACAAAGGGCAGCCCTGCCGGAGTCCAACATGCACCGGGAACAGGTCCGACTTAGTGCCGGCAATGCGGACCAAACTCCTGCTCCGCTCGTACAGGGACCGGATGGCCCCTAATAAAGGGCCCCCGATTCCATACTCCTGGAGCACCCCCCACAGGGCATCACGAGGGACACAGTCGAATACTTTCTCCAGGTCCACAAAACACATGTGAACCGGTTGGGCAAACTCCCATGAACCCTCGAGCACCCTGTAGACGGTATAGAGCTGGTCCAGTGTTCCACGGCCGGGATGAAAACCACACTGCTCCTCCTGAAGCCGAGGTTCGACTATCGGTCGGACTCTCCTCTCCAATACCCTGGCGTAGGCCTTGCCAGGGAGGCTGAGGAGTGTGATCCCCCTGTAGTTGGAACGCACCCTCCACCCCAGTCTGCCAGTCCAGAGGCACTGTCCCCGACCGCCACACAATGTTGAAGAGGCGTGTCAACCATGACAGCCCTACAACATCCAGAGACTTGAGGTACTCAGGGCGGATCTCATCCAACCCTAACAATTATCTGGTCTTAAATACCGAAACGACAAAAACCTGATATTTGCTCCTAGCCACCTGCTAAAATCAATCATACAGTTGCTTCTTTTTGCCCAGCAAACAAACCTACAGTAAGAAACTCAGAAGTTACTTTTGACACTTCATTAGGTTTTGATACACACAACTGATCTATTTCTTGTTCTTGTTTCTTTCATTTTAATACAATTGTACAATACGTGGCATGGTCTCCCAAGCAAATCTAGAAAACACGATCCATTAATTTGTGTCATCCCATCTAGACTATGGTAGTGCCCTGTTTATAGGTCTGGACATGTCTTAAATTTCCCGCCTCCAAGCTATTCAGAACTCAGCAACCAGACTTCTTACGAAAACTAATAAATTTTCTCCTATACTTCTTACACTGGCTCCCAGTTGAGTTTAGAATTTGTTTTAAAATTCTTGTCCTTACCTACATGGCTCTAAATGGCCAGATTCCCTACTCTGTCAGCTTTTAACCATCGGCCCCGAACTGTGGAACAGTTTGCCACCGCAGTTTCGCTTTGCTAACTCTGCGGAGATTTTTAAAAACCAAATGAAAACTGTTCTGTTCCAACAGGCTTTTATGTCATGATTATATTGTGTTTTTTATGCAGATCTTAATGTGATTTTCTTGTACAGTGCTTTGTGACTTGTGTCTGTGAAAGGTGCTTTAAAAATAAACTTTACTTACTTACTTACTTTCTTTGTGTCAGAATTTCCTCTAGTTTAGGAAAGGATCAGAGAGAAGTAATGAGATCAAACAGCTGTGAACTTGTTTTAAAAAGCCAATAACTTCTATTTCAAAATTAGCCAACTACGATGATCTAAACATTGTCAGAACGGGTTTTCTGTAGATCTGCACAATATATTGAATCGTAACTGTCATCAAAATATCAATGCTTGTGAAGACTTCTTGAGTGCAATTTTTAGTAGGATATTGTATTTTATGTACCGCCCACTCAAACTCTGCCTGCCAATAAAATATTTGGTAAGTTGGAGGGAATCTAACTGCCCTTGATACCCACAACAAATGGTTATCTTTATTCGGTTTGAGTTAAAGCTTACAGAAAATAGTGTTGATTTAGTTATGATGGAAAAAAGAGAAAAGAGCCAGGAAAATGTAGGTATATCTTAATCATTGTTGTCATCACAATTTTCAGCTATAGTAATGCAATTACAGTATTCCCAGATATTGTGAAATGAATTTAAATTTTTCTATTGGTATATTAGGCACTGAATTATATTAGTATTGGTATATTAGGCACGGAATATATTAGGAGCTCTACACACCTAGAGGATTCCTACTAAATCTGTAAAAATAGTCTACTGTTGTATAAAAAGACACTTCGCCAAGCTAGAACAGCTTATTTCTCATCATCAATGGAAGAGAATAAGAATAATCCTAGGTTACTAAACTTATACAGAACTCTGTTGAGCCATCCATTCCCTTAGCTCTCAGCAGTCATGACTTTATGGGATTCTTTTTACATATAATTGATTCTATTAAAAAGAAAATCATTGGCATACTCCTGAAGATGATTACTTCATCCTCAGCAAGTGAGACAACATTGGAAGTAACTGTAGAACTTGATCTGTGTTTGGTCTGCTTTGATCCAGTGGAGCTTCCTGAGTTATCAAAAATATTAGCTCCATCTAAACCATTAACTTATATTCAATTCAATTCAATTCAATTCAGTTTTATTTATATAGCACCAATTCACAACACATGTTGTCTCAAGGTACTTCACAACAGTCAGGTACATACATTCCAATTAGTCCTAACCACTGAACAGTGCAGTCAGAGTTAGTTATTTATTCAAATTGGATAAAACGTTTTTCTGTCTAAGGAAACCCAGCAGATTGCATCCAGTCAGTGACTTGCAGCATTCCCTCCTCCCGGATGAGCATGTAGATACAGTGGACAGTCATTGGCGATGACTTTGCAGCAATCCCTCATACTGAACATGCATGTAGTGACAGTGGAGAGGAAAAACTTCCTTTTAACAGGAAGAAACCTCCAGCAGAACCAGGCTCAGTGTGAGCAGCCATCTGCCACGGCCGACTGGGGGTTTGAGAGAAAGAACAGAGCAGAGACACAAAGAGAACAAAGAAGCACTGATCCAGGATTCTTTCTATGGGAAGGAGAAGTAAACGTTAATGGATGTAGCTCCTTTAGTCGCTTCACCTAGAAAGAATGAACAGATAAACTCTGAGCCAGTTTTCAAGGTTAGAGTCTGAAAAAGAGCACATATAATTAGCTACAGTAAAGCTCAGTCAATCGACATGTCTAGGAGAGAGAAAGGGTTAAACACTAAAAGACAGGGCCATGCGGATCATTGGTAGAGGGTGAGCATTAAGTTGTTGCCAGCAAAAGCTCGGACGATGCCCCTCTCCGGAAAGGTGTCACAGGTAAACACAGAGTCAGGCCAGGTGTAGCTTCTAGGAAGAGAAAAGTGAGAAAGCTGAAATAACAGCAAATAATGCAAAAATGGAGAGTAGTGTGAGAATGTAGCGAAGAGGGTGAAAGTGGTCATTATGTCCTCCAGCAGCCTAAGCCTATAGCAGCATAACTACACAGATAGTTTCAGTTCAGATTGTTCAGTTAAACGGCGCTTATTTACAACGATTTTGTCACAAGGCACTCCACAAAGGGTCTCTCTGATGGTCATTGTTACACTAAAAACCACAAGGATTGGGATACCTCTCTCTGTCAGACTGATTATAACCATTGGAAAAGAGAAGGGGTCATACAGGTAGCAGAAATGGAGGGTGTGTTTGCACCTCAACCATAACTGAGCCGGTTTAGGCTAAACCTGATTCCCCCTTACTCCATCCAACAGGGAGGGAGGAAGGCTCCCTCCCTGATAAACTAAGCCACTCTAACTATAAATTTGATCAAAAAGGAAAGTTTTAAGCCTAGCCTTAAAAGTAGACAGGGTGTCTGCCTCATGGACTAAAACTGGGAGCTGGTTCCACAGGAGAGGAGCCTGATAACTAAAGGATCTGCCTCCCATTCTACTTCTAGAGACTCTAGGAACCACCAGTAAACCTCCAGTCTGAGAACAAAGTGCTCTGTTAGGAACATATGGAACAATCAGATCTCTGATGTATGATGGAGCTAGATCATTAAGGGCTTTATATGTGAGGAGGAGAATTTTAAATTCTATTCTGGATTTAACAGGGAGCCAATGAAGCGAAGCTAAAATAGGAGAAATATGATCTCTCTTTTTAATTTTCATCAGAACTCTTGCTGTTGCATTTTGAATCAGCTTAAGACTTTTAACAGCATTGTGGACATCCTGATAGTAAAGAATTACAATAGTCCAGCCTTGAAGTAACAAATGCATGGACTAGTTTTTCAGCGTCACTCCTGGATAGGATATTTCTAATTTTGGCAATGATCCGGAGATGAAAGAAGGAAATCCTAGAAACCTGTTTAATATGGGATTTAAATGACATACACCTGGCCCTGTCTTTCAGTGTTTAACCTTATTTTTCTCCTAGACATAGCTACTGACGGAGCTTTCACTGAGACTAACTGTATGTGCTCTCTCTCCTACTCTAAATGTGACAACTGGCTTGGAGTTTATTTGTTTTTTCTTCCTAAATGAAGCCACTAAAGGAGCTACATCCATTAACATTGTACTTTTTCTTCCCATAGAAAGTACTCCTGGATCAGTGCTTCTGTGTTCTTTTTCTGTCTCTGCTCTGTTCTCTCAAAACCCCAGTTGGTCGTGGCAGATGGCCGCTCACACTGAGCCTGGTTCTGCTGGAGGTTTCTTCCTGCTAAAAGGGAGTTTTCCTCTCCACTGTCGCTACATGCATGTTCAGTATGAGGGATTGCTGCAAAGTCAACGCCAGGGACTGTCCTCTGTCTCTACATGCTCATCCAGGAGGAGTGAATGCTACAAGTCACTGACTCGATGCAATCTGCTGGGTTTCCCTAGATAGAAAAACTTTTTAACCAATATGAATAAATAACTGAATCTGACTGCACCGTTGGATAGTCAGGATTAATGGGAATGTATGTGGCAGGCTTTAAATCTGCAGGATTAGATTGAATTGACTTTGTGAAGTGCCTTGAGACGACACGTGTTGTGAATTGGCTCTATATAAATAAAACTAAATTGAATTGAATTGAATGGTCCTAAAAACATCTCAGAGCATCTTGGTAGGAATCATGTAGACCCCGTTTTAGAGATCTATACACTTAGGGCCTGATCTTCAAAATGTTTGCATGTGCAAAAACATGTGCAAACTGGGTTGTGTTACCAAAGCTGATCTACAAACCAGATGCAAATCAAATTGCGTGTGTAAAAACAGCAAAACAGCGGGCACAAATTTTTTAGCGTGTTTTTTGGCAGATGCAGTTTTAGCATCTATATTTAGCACTTTTGAAAGACGGGCAAACTGGCACACAAAAATGTTGTGCCATGTTATTTAACACACAAAACTGAACATTAACAGCCACCGGAGACCAGACAACCATCACAGAGTCAAAGGGACATTGAGGGAAAAACAAATAATATATATAATATTAATATTATGAATTTTAAATTATTATGGGCCTTCCTTGGTTTGCAATGTTTGGGTCAAGCAAGTCATATCACTCAATTCAAATCGCTTCACGGAAAGAAAGCTGAAAGCTCTCACACAGTGGGTGTTGCCGGTGGACTTGTCCAAGCACGCACCAGGTTGAGTCGGTGCGGACTTAATGAGTTGTCAGAGGTAAATACAGCTGTTCAGAGCTTTGTTTCATTGTAAGTCTGACAGTCGCTGTCAGCTTTTCTAGGTTTTATAATTGATATTACATGGTTTAACTGTAGCTTTTAGTATCTTTACTGTTGTTTTGTAGCACTTTTGTAGCACTTTGAGATACTTATATAAATGCAATTTATTATTACTATTATTTTAATTATTACCTCCAACTCCATAGCTTCAAAATTAATCTTTCTTTTAAGGCCGCTCTGCTCTCTGACAATCTCTATGGTGCCAGTAACACACACAATTTTGTCATTTAAACAGGACGATCTGCACCACTTTTGAACCTGTTATCTATTGCACATGCAATCTTTGTAGATCGTGCACAACACGCCCACTTATATATATATATATATTTTTTTGCACAAACAATCTAGCGCACCTTGAATGGAATGGAAGATCAGGCCCTCAGTGTTCCTAGGACCAAAACTACTAAAAAGGAGACAGCATTTTGTTTCAATGCTCCTCAGCTCTGAAACAAACTCCCTGAAATTCTGACATGTGCAGAAATGGTTAATTCCTTTAAACTAGGATGGAAAATATTATTTACTGTAACGTTTTTATAATGCTATAGATTTTTTTATCTGTTTCTTATCATGTAATGTTTATATTTTCCTTATATTTTTGGTGTAATTGTCTATAATTTACATTTTATTTTACTGTATTCATGTTTTTTGTAAAGCACTTTGAATTACCTTGTGTATGAATGATACTGGACAAATGAATTTGCCATGCCTTATTACATCATGTTAATGTGTAGCACGATGTGTGCAACAGTGTCGTCTTAATCAATAACAACACAAAGGTATTTATCTTGTTCTGCAGCTGAAATATGCTTGGTAACATTCTCACACTGGCTAATTACCCCTAATTATCACACAGAGTACAGTTAAGGCTAAAGAGAATGTGCTTGTTTCTGTTACTTTATTAGAAAAGGCACTGAAAAATTCTAATTTGTAAATGTTAATGAAGGTTAAACCAGTGTTATTTTAGTGCTTTGTTCAAATATTCGAGTACTGTATCATGATGACATTGTAACAATAAGTATTACAACCTCTATTTGATTCTTTTTAAATTTTCTTAACAATAACTAGAGGAAATGATTGATCTGTTTAATAAAACATAGTTTTTTTTTTGTATAAAATGATCCTTGTAAAATAAAATTATATATTTATATATAAATATGAAAATCCCTTTAAATGTTGTTCCTGGGGCTATGAAAAGAAATAACTTTTCTGATGTAATTTTTCATTCTTTTTAATGATTATTGTTCACTTTTAGAAGAATTCCTAATGATTTGTCTCTTTGAAATATCTTTGCTGTTTCATTGGACAAATAGGGAAACCGGAGAAAGAACAAATGTTTGAATCTTTGAGAGAGAAGTGACACTGCAAGCAAACATCGGCTTTACAGTTTTTCAGCTTCATTTGCTTTGCAAGATTTAAGAAGTAGGTTCCCACTGGGGAGGTGACAATTTTTTTTCCTCAGCTGAATGATGCTTATGCTGCTTTGCTTTTACTTAACCACTGTTTGAAGGATGAAAATGAGACAGAAAAGGGTGCAGAAGGCTTCATGATTTCCCCGGGCAGTTGGGCTTTTATGCAAAGCAGATGTTTTTCAGCATAATCAATGTGATTTCTTCACTTGAATAGTTTAACATGGCCAAACTGCATAGCGAGTCCATGTCGCTTTCACTCAAAGGCAGATATCTACTGGCGAGATTCAGGACTAGCAAACAGAAAAATGTTGTGATTTTAAATGCTTTGTTGTGACTTCTGAGGATGTGGTCATACATGTTTGTTTCTAAGTTTTGTTTACTGGCTCTGAAACTAATTGCCCTCTTGGGGATGTTAATTAAGATTCTTGAACAAGTAGCAACATACAGGGCCATGCATGTAAAAAAATATATTCAAAAAAATCTAAAAAGTGAGACATCTATTTCTATTCTGCCTCCTTTACCAATTATGTAAAAACGTCACCAATCAAATAGTTCACCTGTGTGTAATTTAATCTAAGTATAAATCCAATGTTTCCATGAAGACTTTAGAGGTTTGCTATAAAACATTAGTGAACAAATAGCACCATGAAGACCAAGGAAGGAAGGAAGGAAACGTATTTATAGAGCATTTTTCAAGATATAAAAATCACTAAGTGCTTTACAGTTAACCAATAAAACAGTCCAAGAGTCGACAATACAGACAATGGGCTGGCTCACAGGGCCTCAGAGACTTGCCATGGGCATATGTGTGCAGAAATCCTCTGAGATAACCTGGTGCCGGTCTGTGAAGAGCTCTCCAAGTCATTAAAGAATCTTATATTCAGAATTATACTCTGAAATTAACCAGAAGCAAATTAAAATTAGGGTCCAATGTTAAATAATGGAGAATTTTGTCAGAAGCCTAACAGGAACAAAGAAAGCAGACAGGGGAGGGATAAAGTTGTTTAAAGGTTTAGAGTAGGGTTAGGATATAAAACCATAATATCTGAAAGCCTAAATCATCTTGTTGAGCACAATCCATCATCTGAAAATGGAAAGAGTATGTTGCAACTGCAAACCTATCGAGGCATGGTTATCCACTCAAACTAACAGGCCAGGCCAACAGATTATTAATGAAAGCGGCAAAAAAGGCTCATGGAAACTCTTTTATAACTATGTGTGGAGGAAAACTAACACTGTACATCACCCTCAACATACCATATCTACAGTAAGAAATAACTATGGCAGCATCATGCTGGGATACTTTTCTCCAGCAGGGACGCTTTCACTTAATGGGAAAATAATTTCACCTAATTACAGGCTAATCCTGGAGGAAAATCTGTTAAAGACTACAACAGACTAGGGGTCGAAGTTTACTATTCAGTAGTACAGCTATACTAAACATACAGCTTGAACCTACAACAGAATAGTTTAGATTGAAACATGTTCATGTGCTAGAGTAGCCAGACCTCAATCCAGCTGACAGTCTGTGTTTTAAAAATTGAAGTTCATGGATACTTTCCATTCAATCCCTTGAGATAGTTTGCAACGCAGAATAGCAAAACAATTCAGTTAAGATGTGCAAAGCTGGTAGAGACATACACCTGCAAGACTGCAAGACTTCACTTCAGTTACAGCTGCAAGACCTACAGAGGTAACAGCAGTAAAGATGGGTCAACAAAACATTGACTCAGAGGGGCTGAATACTAAAGCTCAACACACTTTACAGATTTTTATTTGTAGGAAAATTGAAAACTCTATATTGTGTTCCTTTCACTTTACAGCTGGGCAATATTTTGTACTAGTATTACACAAAACCCCTATCTAAATTTGTTTACCTGTAAAGTTGTGCAATATAACAAAATGTGAATCAATGTTCAGAAGATATGAATACACTGGTAAAGTACAGTACAGCATATATAAGGGATCATCAGAACGTATGTTTGAGTGATTTTGCTTTCTTAGAGTTTGGAGTTTCATGATATAATTGTGTATCTTGCCAAGACATGCAAACATGAATGCAATCAAGAATTAGTGTCAAAGTTCAAGTAAAGCCTTTAGTTGAGTAACCCTGTATGCATGCTCGTATTTGAACATCACAGTGTGGTCTGCAAAAGCCTGTCCTGCCCGCACTGGTGTTGCAGACTTCTCTGTTGTGGTGGTGCTAGGATAACTCTGGGGATTAGCAGGATGCTGGCAGGACCCATCAGTGAGAGAGAAATGACAGTTCCCATCATACAGTCTCTCCCTCTTCAACCCCCTTTTGCCACTTCCTAGACCTAAAGTGCCACAAACAGCAGATTACAGGAGCTCAACTGCAGAGGAAGAAGTCACTCATTGGAGATTATGCTAAACAAACTTGTCTTCTGCTGCTTAGTACCATTCAGCCCAAATACAGAGAGTTATCTCTCACAGCCCAGTTTGGACATGATTAGAAAACTGCAGGCAACACTGCCCAGCTTTAAAGTTAGAGTAAAACAAGTATTCTAGATAAGAGTTAAAAAGTAATTTCCACCCCATTTTACTGGCCGTATTTTAATTTGTATGAGGTTTCCACTGTGGGAAATGATGCATAATAACACTTCCCATAACTGGAAGTACCTACCACAAACACCCAGAGATCAGAATCACTGGTATGGACAAGCTTAGCACATGTTTAGGTGCAGTTCTTGGTAAAATCGGTCCAAAGCTTATTCTATATGCTTCTATGACCCCTGGGAATAATAGGAGATCAGGCTTTTGTGTGTGCTTGAACCATCTGTGCCCATGTTTATTTGGGTCTTTTCTCTGAACCTTTTAAATTTTCCAAACTTGGTATTAATGTTTGGTGAAAAGCAGCTTGCAGCACAGACCCTGTGCCAGCCTTTTGGGCTGGCAACAGGGATCCTTAATTTCCCTTCTTTTCCGCACTCTGAACTAATTTTCGTTCTCATGCAATAAAGTCAACTGCATGCTAAAAAATTGCTTTTTCTGTTCCATCCTGGTTTATCTGGAGTAAAATGTTATGGAAAAAATTTATGATTTAGTATTATAAGTTGAAAACCTGATATTTGGTGAAAAAGGAAAAAAAGCACATTACTTGTGAGGTAAGTAGATAAAAACACCTGATGGAGCCTACTCTGTATGAGGATATCTTCCAAAAAAAAATAATTTTCGACATCTGACACTGATGCATTGATTGTTGCAGTTTTCCTTTTCTTTAATATTGTCATGTTGCAGAGTGTTGTTCCTATATTTAGTCTTTACCACTTGAAAGGTCTTTATAATCCAGGTCATTCCTTGTTACTTCCATCAAAACCTTAATCTTAACAAGAATCTGTCAAGTCAGGAAGTAAAAGAAAAAGTGCACCAGACTGTGTCGAAGTTTGTTTTCACCTAATGAGTGACAATTTCTTGAAGTAATAAAATCCTTTATCTGCATAAAAACAAATGATACAAGTGTCAGAAAGCAACATGGTGTCAGTTGGTCTAATTAAACACCTTCAGCTAATCTGATTTGAAAAGGTGTTTTTACATCTGGTGAGAAATATGAGAAATTTCAGTATTCATTAGCTCAAAATAAATGAGTCTAAAACCATCAACACAGCAGAGGTTCTGTAGGTGCAATCTTTCAGGCAGATCTTATTAAAGTCTTATTTAATGTTATGTGACCCCTCTACCCACCCAGAAAGCTTTGGAATAAATGTGTTACTTATTCCTGTTTGATACATTTGATGCTACATTTTTTAAAGAACCAAGCTGTAATTTTCAAGGAGCTAAAGTCTCAGATTCAAAAAACATTACAAATATTATTTTGTGATGGGTTTTTAAATTGCTAGACAGCCTTCACATCAGATTGAGAACGCCCCACAGTCACAAGAATCCCAACGATCTTTTAAACTTTGCTGGATTGGGCAGATTTAAAAAAAAAACCTTGTTTCAGTGTGAAGGTAAGCATTACCCTAGTGATGTCCGATACTAATCACATAGTTGTATTTTTCCATGCTGTTTTCTTGACCTTCCAGTGCTATGCCATCAGCACAGGGAGGTTTCCTAATAAACAGGAATTTTACAATGATTAAGAGAGGTTTCTTAACAAGAATGGGATATGGGTCAGTCCTTCATGCTGTATGTTAGTTGCTGTAAGTTTAATGAAGGATTGCACTTAAATTAACTTTTAATTAAAAGTTGCAAGATGTTTGCAATCATATTAACTATGAAATCAAAATAAACAAAAAGTTAAAATAAACAAACGTTAATAATAGACAAAAACAAATGTGCTGTAAATGACAGTTTCCATTTTCGGAAGATTTAATTTGTCAAGAACAATTCAGCTTAAAAAAATTATGCAAACTGTCCATTCATGATTTGGGTTTAGGACTGCACAAAATCATTCCAAGGACAGCAAATGAGCCCCTCGGATGAGACCTCTGTGAGAACCAGATAACACGATTGAAATTTGAGTCCTGTACTTACTAAAAAAATGATGTAAAATGTATGAGAACTGAAAACCTGTTCACAACATCTTTTATACTTATTCAGATTTATAATCAGCAAAATTAAGTTGCATGCGTTCATTGGGTATATTGTCTTGTTTATTCATCTAAACATGATTTGTTAGTACACATTTTAGTTTGAGTTTGTTGCTAAACAGTTTTACTTACAGTTTCTTTTTTAGTTTATTTGTATTAAAATGCACTGGGGACCATGATTATCTGCTGAGTGTATGAGCATTTTCACTAACTCATTTAAATTGTGATACATGGCAAACAAATAACATCAAGAGCAAACACTATACTGGTTTTTATCAAAGTCTTCTAACATTTATTGCTTAAATATGTTTCAGCATTATAATTTTTGCAGCATTGTTTAATTTCTGAACAGGATCTCAAGCGCCCACTCTTGTTTACACATGACTCCAAGAGGAGTGCCAACTCCAACTCTAGGATCCACTGTGTTTAAAACCACTGGTGCTTAACTGGGTATAATGGGCCCTGGTAGGCGTCCTTTATTTTTCCATTTGAAATTGGGCAGCCCTTGAAGTGTGGGAGCCTAAATTATGTTTGAATTGGTGGAAATGGTTTTCTGATCAACAATATCTTTATGTTTACAATTAGTCTTGGGTTGACAAACTAATTGAAAAAAAGTTCTGGAAAGGAGGAACAAACCTTCAACTGATGATTCGCCTTTTTCTAAAAGTGCTGCAAAAATTCTTATTAAGCCATTTGTATAATAATGATTAAGGAACACTGACATTTGGAGCTTAGATTATTGCCTAAAGACTAAAAGGATAGGAGGTTTACTTTGTCTAAAGGTAACAAAACCCAGCCTTGGGTGTCCCTGATTTGAAGCCAACTAAAGGAGACTTTCAACAACCCCCCAGTCAATATTTAGAAAAATTGTTTTTAATTCAGACTAAATTCCTGTTGATGTGTGTGGGAGCTTTTGTACTTTTAAAGAATGGCTGATATTCCTTAGTCTCCAGCCTTGATGCTGACTTCTCATAAATTAAAGGTTTTAATTTATGAGAAGAAGATTGCTCAAACTTGAGTACGAATTCCTGATTAGTAGGTGAATAGCTCCATTTTCCAAAGCACTGAAGCATTTCTTTAATCACAAAGATGCAGAATTACATGCTCATGGAAGATAAAAGATATTACAACAAATTTGTGAAGAATCTGCAACTCAAATTGGTGCAGCAATGGAGACATACAAAGAAGGACACAGACATGCACACAAACGTTTTTACCTTCAGGCTTCATATAGTTAGCATTGTATTGCTTTCAATGTAATTCTAAAGCAATGTAAATTCAAGATAATCTTTTCTTTGGGTATAAAATGAATATGAGACTGGAAACATTAAAGCGCTTGTGGTAGCACGGGTGGCTAAATGCTCCTCGGCAGAAGTTACCTCGATCTGTCACACAGAAGGATGATGTACACGGAAAACACATTCCCTCCCTTCTGGCACTCACATCTATCTCCAGTTTATGGCCATTCTCCCCACACTGGCACATTTCTGCCATGACATCCATCTCTTTCAGCGTGCTGACTCGCATATCAGGAGGCCTGTCTTGTTTCCCTGTCATTAAGATGTTCAGAAAGTTTTTGTGATAGATTTAACCATATGCTTTCTCTTTATTTGAATGCTGAGTGACAAGGCCACCAGTACCTTTTGCAAAATGTTGGTAAATTTTGAGAGGAGATTAATTTTGTGTTTAACAAAAGGTGATAAAAGAGAGCATTCCTCTGAATTTTTAATAAAGATTAGCGGGGAGATAAATCAGCCATCCAGCTGACATCATGAACTAACTCATTTGCGCTGAGCAGCAATTCTGCATTTAGTGGCCATTAAGGCCAGCGGTAATGTATATTTATGAAACTACATGTGCCCTTTTATATATTCCACATTCCATTACATTTGGCAGTTTGACTGCAGGACTGAATATGCGGTGAAAAAGTATTCATACCCCTTGAGTGTTGTTGCATTTAGATATGTAATTACCACAAGCTTCAATGTATTTTATTGGGATGTTATGTGGCTAGATAAGTTTGGTATAACTGTGAAGTGATAGGAAAAGTATACATGATTTTACAAATAGAAATATGAAAAGTGTGACATGCGTTTGGATTCAACCCACCTGAGTCTACACTTTGTAGAACCACATTTTGCTGCAATAACAGCTGTAAGTCTTCTGTGGTATGTCTCTACTAGCTTTCCACATTAAGATACTAAGTTTGTTGCAACATAGCCCAATCTCAGGAAGAATGAGGAGTATCTTTAAACAGCAATTTTAAAATCTTGGATTTGGATTTAGGTCTGGACTTTAACCATTCGGACCAAATAAACATGCTTTGATCTAATCCATTCCTTTGTAGCTTTGTCATGGTGAACCTCCTCCACATCTCAAGTCTTTGGCAAATTTTGTGTTCTGTTTTTAGCTCTATCCATCTTCCCTTCAACTCTGACCAGCTTACCCGGGATCTGTTGTAGAAACACATCCCCACAGCATGATCCTGCCCCTACCATATTTCACTGTGGGGATGGTTTGTTGAAGGTAATGTGCAGTGCTATTTGTTCACCACGTATACTGTTTTGGATGTAGGTCAAAAAGTTTGATTTTGTTTATGTCTCCCTCAAACTGCAAACAGAAGTTCTAAAAGCTTTTTTAACAGTGGCTTTCTCCTTGCCACTCTTTCCTGAACGGCAGATTTGTTAAGGTCATGACTAATTGTAACAGTCCACGGTGTACCGCCCATATTGCCCCACAACCACTGGAGATAGCAAATTTGAATTTTATTTAGGGGGTATCAAAGTAAAGGAGGCCAAATACAGTTATATCTAAAAAATTAAAACATCGTACTAAAGTAGAATATTTTTATCACTCATTTTCACATTGAGCAAAAATATTTATAGCTTCTATTTCTTGTAATTTTGATGATTATGGCTTACAGATAATAAAACCCCATGCAAAAGTAGCTCCAACCAAGTACTGAATGCATAGAAATGAACAGATTCTTCAGAAGCCTGACATTTCTGTTTAAAATCTCCTTTTATAAATTATTTTGGGATGTATATGTATGTACGCATGCCACACTAGTTTTTTTGTTTTTTTTATTTGTCAACATTTCTTAAAGCCACGTATTATTTTCTTTCCACTTCACAGTGATGCACTACTTTGTGTTGGTCCATCACATAAAATCCCACTAAAATAGTTGAAATGTTGTGGCTGTAATGTGACAAAATTTGGAAAAGTTCAAGAAGAATAAATGTTTTTGAAAGACACTTTATTTACTCGCCTGTCACATTTTTTAGCAAACCAGTTTTTAACCTTGTTCAATATAGCTCATAGTAGTTGCTTTTCCTTGTGTGAGGGGCAGGTAAATAGGAGAGCATCTAAGTCATCCTACGGCAGAGCCACGGCACCCTGGAGCAACCCCAGCACACAGATGCGTGTGCTTATCACTGTGCTGCAGTGAAGGAGAAGCTCAAATAGGCTCCCAGCTGTAGCTTATGGCAGCCTGCTCCCATATCCAGATACTCTGAATTGTTAGTTATGCGCCCCATGCGTTGATATGTCAGCTAATCCTCTTTATTAGTTAATAAAGCCCTATTACATTTGCAGCAACAAGTCTCCAAGCCTCACACAAGAGTGTTAGCAAGTAACTTTCAATGGAGTGATATGTCAAAGTGTGCACCGTGTCCCACAACTGAGGTTTATGTTTCCTTTCTTGGATTCTTCTTTTTTTCCTGAAAGATGCTTTTTCCCCTCCTGAAATGTGACAAAACAGATGCAAGTAGAAATATAAGCACATATGTATAAGATTAAATTTTGCTCATCCGATCCTCAAACTAAATGAGCCCAAACACGAGTAATGCTGATCCTGATCCTAAGCTGTAAGTAAAAGTTAAAATCCTCTTGACCATTAGAGGGCACTAAAAATTCACATGAAGCTTTCAACATCTGTGAAAGTATAAGCTGATTCAAAATAGTAATTTGCGAATGAGCCTGTCAAGTTTTAGTCTGTTGTCTGCCTGTATTAAATGTTTGCTAACAATCACAAAGCTGATTCATTTCACCCAAAACAGTCAAAACAATATTTTATTCAAAGCGATGCATTTTTTGCCAGAACAAATTATAACTCATATTCTGTACTCTTCATCTAGGCTTCAGTCATCACTGCCAGTTCTAAAAAATATAGTGTTGTAACCGATTAACAGGTTGTTGTAACCTTTTCTTTTACCTTAAAACATTTTGCAGCATTTTGTTTTAAAGAAAATTAATAGTGGTTTCTTCTGATGGTCAGGAAATGTGGGAAAACAATGCAGTTAGGCAAAATTAAATTCACGTTGAAACTAACTTTTTTAACATCCCTTAAGGCAAATGTAAGAATTAAAGCTAAAAATAAAATGAACCTGTTGTTTCAAGCTTTTTTTTCTTAAAAAAAAAAAAAAGACCCCTCTCAAACTTTACTGATTAAATCTGACTTTTCATCTTGCAGTGGCACACCAATAGCCAGAACAAAATATCAGTTTTATTCAGGTCTGTGGAGGCATATTGCAAACTTCCCCACCTATGTTTGAAAAAAAGGCTTGATCATACATTTTCAATTGCATAATCATCTGTTAGCTTAGGTCTGTAAGCACCCATATAACAAAAATCAATGATTTGATGTGGTTACTGAAACCTTTTTATGCTAAATACCTTTGGAAGATTTTACTAATATTCCTTGTTTTAGAGTCAGTCTAAGGTTTCTTGGGAACCTAAGCAGAATATAATTTGGTGTCCCATACTCATTACCCACCAGTTACCACAGCAGCATTAATATCTCTTTTTTTTATAGCCCATGGCTTATTATGTGCACACTGTCTACTAAGCACACCCTGTTTTATAGTAAACAAGAAACTAATTCTTTAATGGACACTGTGCAATGGAATGTTTTCTCTGGAAAATTACATAACTCACTACACATAATTTAATAAATAAATAGCACTTGGGTTAGTTTTAGCAAATGTAGCAAATGACAGCTGTAAATACTGACTGAGACAGATTTTTGTCTCCCATATTCCTTTGGTCTTGCGGTGGTGTCCTGTGCACAGTAGCTGCCCATCAGTTTTGTTAGTGTCAGGAAGGGGGGGTTGTTGGTCGGGCTGCAGTCAGTTACATGCATTTGCAATTGTTAGTTGACATTTATACATTTTGACATTTATGTAAAAAGTGACTCCAGCTGCAGCCTAAACTTGTAGCACTGAACTATGACTGATAAAATAATTATGAACATTTTCCTTTACTTGTTTCCAATTAGTACTTTTGTCAAGTTCGTCAAGTCTTACACATTAGAACTCTTACACACATGTTTACAGACACTGTTTAAATTTACTATTTGGAAATGCTTTAAAAAGATTTTCATACGGTGGCTGACAGGCGCAAACGTGCAGCAAACGACGAAAACACACTGCAGACACATGGATGATGTAAACTCCAAAACACACAAACACAAAAAAAAAAAAAAAAAAACGCATCATAAAAATGCTGCAAATGAAAAATGCAGCAATCACAGAAAATAGACAGAATGAAAAGGGAAAATTCTGCAAATATTAAAACAACAGCAAATAGCAAAAATATAAGCAAGTAAAAAAAGTTCCAAACTCATGTTTCGTGTGTGTTTTGGAGTTTGCATCATTCATGTGTTTGCAGCGCGTTTTCATCACTTGCTGCACGTTTGCACCTGTAGGCCACCGAAATTTAAAATATAGACTCTTTCTTGAGAAATTACCAAACCGCATTACATGTGAGAATTCAGGTCCGTTCATTTAATCCATTTGTAACTGTGGCCGTTTCATACCCACCTTTTTGTGGTACAAACTGGTTAAGTCTACCAAAAGTGCATTTCCTACTGACCATGCTTCAGTTCACCAACTGGGGATATAGACAATTTGAGGTGATTTTCGATATTTTGCTAAGAGTCAGCTGTAAGGAAATTGGGTTCTATGACTCTAATAAATAATCTACCAGGTTACATTTAGTCAGGTTAGTTTGATATGGGGTCATAATTTGTCATATTTTTAAAAAGTCAACAGGTCTATTAGGGCAGCAAATTTATAGAAGTGCCCCCACCACCCCACCCCAGCGACGCCACTGTTAGTGAAGATGGCGTGTTTAACCATAATTAGATACTAAAAAGCTAACAGAAACGTTTGATCAAGTCCTCTATCATCAGATTTAAAGTACGCGCAAGGCTAATCTGCACGTTGCTTCCTGGGAGGATCAGCAGTGACACATAATGACTTTAGCGCTCTGAAAGGGATGCGCACAAGACAGTCAGTGATCTGCTTACGGGCGTTAAACACTGCAGAGTCCCGTGAGCGGCGGGACACTGGGAGTCCGAGACAATCGGATCTAAAGGAATCTTTCCTCCGCCGCATACCTACAACTACCATCACCAGGGTCGTTACGCATGGCTTTTACGCACAGCCGATGAGCGGATCTTGACCCGCGCTCCGTGTTTAACCAGCAACGCGCGGACCTCGCTGCAACTTCCACTCCCACAGGTGTGATGTCGGAGTCAGCGAACTGAAGGGATGAGTGACACGATGCGCTCCGTGTTCTGCTGAAGCGAAAGCTCAACCTCACGAACGATGGAGAGTAGCTGCCTGCAACAGCGAGCCGCGCAGTGTGCCAAAATGAGCTTTAACTGGCAAAGCTGGATGATCCCATTGTTGGTGTTTGCCACTGTACCAGCAGTACTCACACAAGGTAAGCGGGCTGACAGTAACTACAATAATACAATAACTTCTCTATTGTATTCATTTTTATTATTCAATAACATACTCGTACATGTACATGTACATGTCCATGTGCAGTGAAATCTCACCAGAGCCTCCTGGGACAATCTTTAATAGTAATACAAGACAAGCAGCTGAACCCTTCATCTTCGTTGCATGTTTCTTAATAGGGGGCTTTCTCCCTCTCAGCTAAATCATGACTAAAGCAGCTCTCTCTAAGGTCTAAATAATGTAAATGTCCCCATTTACACCACAAACTTTCATCTCGTTATGCAATCCTAATCAGAGCATAAATATGTGTCTTACTTGCGGCAAGGAATTGTCACAGCAGTGAGGATTGCATTAAATATTTATGATGAAATTATTGAGGAGTAAAACACTTGATAGGTTTGTATTAAAAGTTGAGCAATTCCTTTATATACTTGGTATATTGTCTGCTTTAATGTCACACAATTTTCAACACACACAAGAGGCAAGCAGGAAGGAGTACATTTATATTCCCAACTTGATCAAGACAAAAAAGAAGGGGTAAAAAAGAAGAAGCAGTACATCACAAAGGCATTTACTGTAAACCATAGAAGTTCCTTTTAGATGGCCATTTCTAGGGAGTGCATGCAGGCTGACTTTTAATAGGATGACAAAGGCTGAGAAATTGGGATAAATAAGATTTTTTAAAGCAGCTTTTAGAGTTTCATTGGAAATAACAATCCCTACCAATAACTACATAAGCTTAAGCCTCCTCAATCTATCTGCCTTTTTTGCTCTCTCCCTCTCTTCCCTTATCCTTGCCTTACTCTTTACCTTAGTACTGTATATGGCATACTGCAAGATACCTTATATCCCTGATTAAATGGAATTCTATTAATGCACTTGTGTCTCTAACATATATTAGCTTGACTAAATCTATTTCTGCTGCAGATTGCCTTTAAAAGGTTAACTTTCAAATGAACTCACGGCAGAATTTTACAAAATTAAAAAGTGTACGTGTGCATCCCAAGGGGATGCCTAAATGTTCTGCAAACATCAGTACACATTTCTGTACTTAAGGACCTCCTCTTTGGCAAACTGTCAGAAGCTAATAAAAATCTGCAATGCTTTGTTGAAGATAAATGCTCTGGCAAGACGAGCCAGTCAAAGGATTAAAACACACAGTGCTAATACTTGATAAAAAAGTGTTCTGTGTCACAGGTGTGTAATTAGTGTCAGTACCATCTGGGCCTTTGCCAGTGCTTTTTCATTTCAACATATTGATAACAAGCAAATTACCTCTCACATGACCAACATTTGATCTCTAAAAGCACCTGTAATAGCAGTATAAAAGCAAAAAACAGACCTTTTCATCTCACCATATACTAATTAGAATGCAGACACCCATTGCCTTCTGTAAAGCTGTTGGGATCATGAGGTTGTTTTGCACATATGGTAAAAGCCATTAGTGCACATTAGGATTCACCGTGGATTTTCAGGCTTTAAGCATTTTAATAGAAAGACACACAGATTGGTTAAAACTCTGTAGAAAACGCTTTAAGACAAACACACTGAACAGATGCAGAAAATACAAACTGTAAGGGTAATATTGTTCATTAGATATTGTTTTATTTAAAAAAAAACTCAGAGGAAACACTATTTTATAAAATAGGTTTAAACCGTTTACTTTTGCACTTTGAATAATGCGAAAAGGTCTTCTACTTTGTGAGTAAAAGTATTTACAAGATTTAACAAAAATCCTCACAAACTGTTATTTATGTCCTGCGATGAGACATAATCCACATCAGAGCTTTGTTTCATGTTCAGTTTTGGTTAAAGCTTAAACACACTCATCATGAGCTGGAATGTTATATTATTTTCAGGCTTTTCTTGATTTATTTGAACAGTTGTTTTTCCTTGGAGAAATGACCATACAAAGGTAAATTTAATGATTTACAAAAACAATAATTGGATGCACAAGTTTGAATTTACTGCACAGTTTTAGTAAGCCACACAAAGTCACATTTATAGAATTTATTTAAATTGCTTGGTTTCTTGGTGACGTTTAGTCCACACATTCTTACTAATACTTAATGTCAGTCTGCCAAATTCAAACACATAGCTGTCAATTTAATGTGGCGATGAAGAATTGAAAATACTTCAGTTCTCCATTTTCAGGATTTCATCCACTTTGCTTAGTGTATCACGTTTTGTGAATTAGGAGAGGGACCAATTGCAGACAATGGTTAGAGCTCAGCATGGTTGCAGATTTAATGAAGAGATAACTGAAAAACACACAGAAAGAGCACAAGGAGAACAGGAGATGGAGCACAGGCAGTGCAACAAAAGGAACCAGTAAAGAACAGTGAAAACCAGGAGGCTTATAAACTGAGACAAGGGTGGAGAATGACATTGGATCCAGGTGAGCTTAATGTGAGCTTAAGGGGGATGTTGAACAGCAGTGAGAGGCGAGTACTGAGCAGGGGAACCGAGGGAAGGTAAATAATGAACACAGAAAAAACAAAGGAAGCTTACATTGACACAAATGAGAAAAAGCCTAACACTAGAGAATAAGCTTAAAGGCACAATCAGAACAGAAGAATAAGTAAGAAGATAAACACAAAGGAATTAACTTATACAACATGACCTTACCATAACAAAGAATACAGAGAAATGAACTGATAAGGAAAAAGCCAAATGACAATGATCAAGAACTCAAAAACACGCAAACACATTTGAAAACCAAAACACAAACTCCAGTCCAATGCTGTCATTGCCATACCTGACAAAGGGTGCCGTTTCCTTAGACTATTACAGTTGACATATCCATGCATACTTAAAGTTGTTGTGGTTAAATACCTAATTTTTGTCATGCATGATTCTTTGCTTTGTCTGTGGGACATCTGCAAAGTTCTGCTTAGAATGAAGATTTCACATTTGGGATACATTTGTTTTTTCTTGACTCCTTTCAAACTCTGGCAGTGCAAAAATTAGTTCACTGTGGACACTGGCACTGGTGTTCCAGCAATCTCCAGTTCCTTGGTTGTGCTTGAGCATCTCAACCAATGTCCCTTCATCCCAACCTAAACTTTAGGAAACAGGCAATTAAAACCTTGACAGCATTGAATGTTGCAGCAGGACATTGATCTCAAACACACATCAAAATGTTTTATATATACATAAGGAACAGAGCTGTTTTAAATAAAGCTTGTAAAATTTAATAAATCAGTTTTATTTTTTCGCAGAGAGGGGTGATCACAACGCAGTGCTTTAATGAAGTGAAGAAAGTTCTGGTTTCTGGCATGTCTTTTAAAATGCATCTGGCTTTTTACAAAGGAAAGAGCATTTAAAGGCAGATGGGAGCATCCGCACTGATGTTATCTGACTTGGCTGATGAGAAGAAACAGCTCAGGATTCCAGCTGAGAAATTTGAGAGGCTTGAACAGCTGGAATAGTTGGTGCAGCAGATTTTCTTATACGTTTATCCGCTGAGAGCAAAACCTTCATTTGGGTAAAAGTTTTGCCTTCACTGAATGCTTGATAGATATCAAAAATATTGGCAAAGAACAGTTTATCTTTGAGCTTGCCGTTTCCCGCAAAGCCTGGAACCAAACAGATTACATGCTTTGTTAAAGGACCCTCCTTCAGGTTTTGTGGTATAAAAAGAGTCTGGAATTACACAAGGGTAACAAGTGATCTGTAAAAATCAGCTGAAAGAGATAATCAAGCATGGGTATTTTGTAACTGAATCAGAGCTACAGAGGTTTTCTTTCTTTTTGGACAAAGTAAGCTAGTTTATATTTACTCCAATTGAAGCTGCTGCCAGCTCTGGTTTCAAACAGCACATCTGGCCTCTGGTAGGATAAGCCACAGCAGCCCAGATTCAGGCTGCAGTCTCTTCCTGACATGACACCCACTCAGTGAACATGAATGACACTCTTGTCTGTGTGGGCAAAGAAAGGGAAAAAAAAAGCCATGCTTCTGGCTTGATTTGAGGGCTGCTGGATTGAAATGACTGTGACATGTATGGTGAAGTCAGCGCAGTGTGAACAGTCCAGGCCATCTTGACAGGCTTTTTAGCTGGAGTAGATGAACAAAGATGATGAGATAGATAGATGATAGAGAGAATCATCAAATGCCAGCAGTCATGAGGGAACATGAAAAATTATTTTGCTTTAAACTTTCCGAACTGGAGACACAACAATCAATAATTCAGGAATAAATACACTTTATGTGACATCTCTTAACATTTTGCTATTGCGTGGTACACAAATCTAGTTCTGGCTTTCATCTTTTTAAAGATGCCGTATGTTTTTGCAGTTTCATATAAATGTATAACAACACATTTGATGTTTTTTGTATGTTATAAGATGCTTAGTGCTGTTAGTTTTTATTGAAAAAATCAGAAATTGTTGTTTTTTGTTACCAACTAGACAACAACGTTCCAAATAAACAATTCATTGTTGGGTCTGCTGTTGTATTTTTTATAGTTCTGGATGAATATACATTAAAAAAGATTAAGATAAAAGCTTTTACTAAGCTTATTTCCAATGTTGGCAAACAAGCTTTAAGAGACGATCAGATAACATTTATTCTGCTGCTCTGATGTTCACATAAAAACTTGTTTAAAAGCTATATTAAAAATAATAAACATAAATTGAAGTGACCCTTTTATGGAGTTTTACGAATATATTAATGCCATTAGAGATGAACTAATTATTTTTAAAGAAACACATTTATAGGTGTGTGTCTGAGATTACACACTCTCTGCGCAATGACCCTATTTCATCTCGTGGAGGAGGTTCAGTAGGGTCTGGTCAGGTTGTTGTAAAGTTCAAAACAGTAGCCTGAAAATGATTTTTAGGCTTCCTCTAGTATCTTCTCTAAACCCAACAAACTCAGACACTGTTTTCGTTTTTGACCCAATGTTTGATTGAATCAACTCAACTTCCTTCCCAACAGCACAAACCCAGCATTTGGGTTAAAAAAAACAAAACCTAGCCAGTTCGTGTGCACAAAAAAAAAAAAAAAAATCATGAGCATTTTTATGCTTTAAAACTCTAAAGCTGACAGACTGTACTTTTCTTTTATTGTTAGTACTTCCTGTTCATTGATGGAACATCTATCATGGTCTATCATGGTCTTATCCCATGATCTTAGAGGAACAACGTTTTCTGTGTATGAAACAAATTAATAAATCTCACAAATAAATCAAGAAGTAGGTTTCTTGTGGAAAAAATAGTAAAAACAAAAAGAAAAAAATGAAATGAAATGTAAAAAAAAAATGAAGTTTCAACTATCTTTAGGATTATTCCATGCACTGCCCTGTTATTCATTTCTGTGTCAGTACCACACATATTTTATTTAATAGACAGAGTAAATGTTCATCATCTAGGTGCACTTTTCCATAAATCATGGACAAACATCTCTGGCTCTGTAAAGTGCTCCAATACCATAGTCACTTGGTGACCATTAAAAATTTCATTATGATATTGATGTTTTGAATGGGATGCATAAACTTTTACTAGTAATATTGTTTGCCATTCTTGGTAAGTGAAAAGGGGAAAGCTTAAGGTTTAAGGTTAAGCTCAGAAGCCTTTTTAATTCTTTGATGCCCTACTCAGCTGATAGGTTGTCCTCAGATGTCCCCTGTGCTAAAGTATAGCAGTTTATTACCAAATTTAGATGGATGTTTTCATCCATTATACCTTTTCTAAATAGTGCACCCTATATTTTGTTTTATTAAACAGTACTCTCCTGTTTTTTTATTTTTCAGATCTGAGCAGCAAGGAACTCACTGACATAAAGAGTCCAGTGCCTTTCCCTGTCTTCCTGCCGGTCAGCTACGAGGTACGGGATGCCGACTACCTCTTCCTTAAGGAGGCTGGACAGGACTTCATGAGGAACTCCAGCATGCAGAGTCACACACAGCCCTTTGTTATTTTAAAAGCCAGCCGCCAGCCAGCTGTCAATGCTAGCTACGGTCATGTGTCCACGGAGAGACCTGTGCCTCTGGATCTGGTGCAGTCGGTGCAGCTCTTTAATGCCCCAGATATCTTTACATTTAACTGGAAAATCCAGGCCTTTGTGCTGACGCCCCGGGTTTTCTTGTCCAAACCCAAAGTTCGGGTTCTCTTCTATGTTGCAGGGAGGGATTGGGGCAGAGGCGAGGGAGCCTTGGATGAGTTACCATGTGTGACAGTTTATGCTTTCTGGCAAACACAGGAGGTGAGGGGTTCTTGTGCTATAGGAGGCGATAGGGGAACTTGCATGGCCGAGCTGATGCCTGAGCCTGGCTGGTTTGCTGCAGGGTCAGAGAGCACCAGCAGTGAAAGGCAGGATCCATCTGTTGGGAACCCATTGGAGCTGTACTACCAGGCCCAGCCCAGAGTCAATGGGAAGTGTTTTTCTCTGAATGGAAGCCGATGGAGTGGATCAGGACAGCCGGCAGAGTATGTTCCTATAACTCCGATGCAGAGGATTGGAAGCGTGCAACTTCTGCAGATTCCCAAAGGGATGGCGACGCTCTCCCGCCTCAAGCTTGGGAATGCCATCATCATTCGGACGTCATCCAAACCTCTGAAAAAGACAGACATCGCCACTTTCTATATACTGATTGCCAGCTCTGTTCAGCTGCCCAACTTCACTCTCAGGTACAACTGTGTTTGTTGTCACTTTGTTTTCAATCAAGTGCCACTGCACGAAACAAAAAATAGAAATTGAAGACTGTTTCACTCATGGGATTAGTCATCTTCCCTAATTCTTGCACTAATCCACTGGCATCAAAAATAAGGCCATGTCAGGAGCACTGAGATATAACACGGATTATAGCATTTCTCTGAAAATATCACAGTGGTTTTTCAGTGAAGAGGGCTAGATTACTTGCTCTAGCGCAGCCTGATGACATTAAGAGCTGTTTCAAGAGTGGTAGTCATCATGGTTAATGTGCATCAAATATAGTCACATGTGACTCATTATTCCTAAAGGAATATATGCCTAGCATTTGTACTATGTTAGTGTATGAAGATCATGGAGATTTGGAGACTTTGACTGCACATGATCTTTAAGATAAATTTATCCATTTAGAGGTGTCTGCATCACAGCTTTAAAATCAAATGTCTCTCTGACAATTATGATAAGATTACCTTTCTTATCTCCCGAAAAGAAATGTTTGATTTCACTTCACGTTTATTATTCTTGAGTAGTATTAGTACCTGCTAAAATCTTCATACCCCTTTGGCTTTTTCAGTTTTCATCTCATAACTCAGGATGATGAGAAATCTTCTTGGGATTTTAAGCAAATCACAGAATTAATTGAAAGGAAAATGATGCATGTTTTTTTTTTGTCTTTTACTATTTCAATCTGAAAGGTGTTGTGTGGTGTGCAGTATTCAGCCCTTTGCAGTTCATTATAGAACCACTTTTCACTGTAATTACAGCTGCAAGTTTCCAGTAGATGTCTCTGCCAAGTTTAACCATTTCTGGACTGAAATATATTAATAATTTATATTTAACAAACCGACCAGCTGCACTGCTTCTGCCTAAGAATAGCATTCGCGCAGCATGATGCTGCCACCACCATGTGTGCTCAGGGTGATGTCCATGGTGATGTGCAGTATTAGTTTTCTGTCTAGGATGCATTAGAAAAAGCTCAGTTTTGATCTCACCTGACAAGAGCACCTTCTTAAACATGTTTGCTGTGTCACTTTGTGTACATTCTTTGGGACAAAAGGCAAATGGGTCTTCTTCATAGTTTTCTTCTTGTGACTCCATTAAAGCCAGATAAAAGCCAGATTGTGGAGTGTACAACTAATAGTACAACTAATAGTTAATGTGTCTGACCCAGGGGCGTTTTTAGGGTCTCAAAACATTGGGGGCTTTAGCCCAAATCCAAAATATTTAGATTTCAATAAGACAATTTATAAGTAATTTAAGGTTAAAATAACAGCACATATTGTACCAGTTCTCTGTCTCGGCTGGTTTTAGACTGAATGTGAATTATTGTGAATCAAACAAAAAAGTTTGCAATCATTTTACTTTTTATTTTTGTTAGAAGCTGAATGAAGGACAAGGAGAAACAGAGTTTAGGCCTGATAAAAAACCATTTTGCTGAAGCAAATAATGACACCTTTTGAGGTATTTAGAAAATAACTTAATATGAATTTTTGCTGACAAAAGTTTTTCTTAAACTCAGAGATGTTTACTCTGGGCCAGTTAAATGTGCTTCTTTTGTCACCTACATAAATGTCCTTTTTAAACATTACATTTTCATCAAGTATTCCACTCCTGAGGCTCCATTGTTTTTATTCTTATATTTCAAAAAAGGAAAGTGGTATAAAGTTGATTTTTCTAAATCTTAGTGAAGTGGTAAAATCCTAAAATACATTTATTTTAATTATGCCAAGAGCTTTCAAAACATTTTATTAACATTGTTCCTTCTTTTATGAACATGTTCTCTTTTATCACCATCTTTTCAGCCTTTCATTCCACTTCTGAATAAATTTGTCCTGCCAAAAATAATAAAAGAAACATTTTACAACCCAGTCTTTTGTTCTGCATGTGAGACATTAGTGCAGTTCTTACTATTAAACACTTTGAGAGGAAAGGGTGTTAAATTGTGGTGTTTAAAATATAGCAGAGAGCCTCATCCTGGACCTTATCAGTACTAATATTACAGTTATTAATAACTGTATACATATGGTATGTATGTCTTACCTTCAGTAAAACTGTATCCTTGTTTAATTAGTTTAGTTTATATAATATTACATGTGTAATTCAGAAAAATAAAATAGTTAACTAATCAATGGTCCACCTGTGATTAATTGCTATGATTTATTTCTTAATTATACTGCATCTTTAAGGCCAGAGCTTTATGTTCAGAATCAACACAGAAGATATGAAAGAAAAGAGGGAGGTTTACTTTTGCTCTTTCTGCTACATCTTACTGGAACCAGGAGATATTTTCCTGGTTTATTGAGCAACACATTTTTCTGTCTACATGTAGAACTAGACTTTAAGACTTGCTGCCAGTCTTAAATCAATATGTTGATCTAAAGGACTTTTAATGTGTTCAGCTACGTTAGGATTAAATGCTTTTATTTTGACTGAATTAAAGGACCAGATATTTTCACATTATGATGCAAATCCAGCTAGAAGCTCACAGAGAAGGTTGCTGCTGTTTTCTATCACAGATCATTTAACTTCACCTGTAGCTCAGGTGAAAGTTCCTCATCATGACCCTGATGATGCTCATTAGAGTGAACCTCCACCTCATGTCTTGCTGGGTGAATAAGTTATTAGCTGTAACTTACAATTGGCCCATTCTGAGTCAGCATTCAGGTTTTACCGCTATCTTCGTCTGGGTTATACTGCTCTGCGTCTACCTGTTCCTGAACACACACACCCACCAGGCTCCCTCTCTCCGGTTGGCTCCGCGGTTGCTCTGAAATGAGCCCTGTTTAAGGTGCTCAGTGTAACTTTTCAGGTAACGAATGTTCTGGACTTCTCCAGAATGGAGTCCGTCTCTGGCTGTGCGTGTAGTTGCGCATTCGTGGTGCTGCGAGTGTGCAAATATCTATTTTTTGTCTTCTCCTTTTAACTCAGTGTCAGGTTAGGTGGAGGAGGAGGTGATTATATGGAAAAAAATTGAAAAAATCAGATTTTTAAATAAAAATGTGAAGTCCAATACCATTTTGTGGCTGCATCTTTTTAATACTTCTAAATTTCTTTTATGAAGAAGTCCAGGGCTATTCAGAAAACATCCGGGGCAGAAGCCCCGGAAGCCCAGGGCTAACCGCGCGCCTGGTTTGACTTGTCAGTTTAGGTGGAAACCTTTTTCTTGGCATGTTTGCAGTTGTGCCTGATCTTTACATTTTAAAGGATGGATTAGACATTGCTCTATGAGCTATTTAAAGCTTGCAATATTGTTTTATCTCACTTGGTTTTAGACTTGGTCTTCATAATGCCGTTTCATAAAGGACATTAGTGAACCTAACCTAAGATGTGAAAAAGTTTGGGGGGGATTGAATACTTGCATTTTTATATACTTGGCATATAAAAATGAAAAGAAAAGAAAAACACAATTTGCCCTCTTCTCATGACTTGTCAGTTTGTTTTTCTACTATCTTGGGAAGTGATGCAATATGGGAGAGATGTGGCTCAAAACTGGAAGTAAAGTAAATTAAATGCATCCAACCTGCTCTCACAGTTTCATAAAAGTTTCCACGGTCATCTTCAGCCTTCTGTTGTCTTCATCCAGTCAGAGATCAAACAGAACCGCTCTGCGGTAACGCTCAATTTGCTGAGGTTGGCTGTCAGAACAGACGGAGCAGAGATTTGCACTAACCTGATTACAGACAGATTTTTTTTGTTATTATTCAAGACAGGACCTTCTTTACTCCGAGCAGGTGAATAATGATCTGTCAGGAGTCATGAAAGGCTCTCTCTCAAATGAGACGCAGTTATTAATTTGGTTTGTTTGAGCAGGTAATATATCTGTCTGTATTTTTTTAAGCAAGGTGTCCTTACCTAAAACCTGACCCAACAAGAGCCTATAAAGGCTTATGTTCTCCTGTTAGT
This sequence comes from Girardinichthys multiradiatus, assembly GCF_021462225.1. NCBI lineage: Eukaryota > Metazoa > Chordata > Actinopteri > Cyprinodontiformes > Goodeidae > Girardinichthys > Girardinichthys multiradiatus. The sequence goes on from NC_061805.1 coordinate 15,478,604, forward strand.
TAGTTCCAGGACAATAGTGACATACATACCCCGTGAACTGTTACAGTAAAACCACAAACTTCGGAGGTTTTTTATAATATGCATTGATAGGGCAACAGGTTTTGCGCAACTATGAAGTGAAAGGAATAAGTTACATGAATGTCAGCCTTGTTTTACATAGAAAAATCAAAAAAATGTATTTGTATACAGCCCCCTCTGATATCTCCAAGAATTCAGTTTAATCAATTGCAGTCAGACATCAACTAATAGCTAAAAAGAATCCTCTGGTGTGTAATCTCACCTCAACAATCAACACAGCTGTTCTGTGAAGCCCTCAATGGTTTACTGGAAAACATTAGTGAACAAACAGCATTGTGAAGACCAAGGAAAACAGCTGACCGGTCAGGGTGAACGTTCTAGAGAAGCTACAACCAGGGTGAGTTCATTGGGCAATATCATAAGCTTTGAACATCTCACAGAGCTCTGTTGAATCTATAAACCAACAACAGAAAGAATATGTCACAACTGCAAACATAGCATCCAGGCCAGACAAGAGATACAGCCAGAGGTCTATGATACCTTTGGAGGAGCTGCAGAGATGCAAGCTCAGGTGGGAGAATGTGTCAGCAGTCATGCAGTTCACAAACATGGCCCCATATTCACAAAGAATCCTACGACTAAAAGTAGGTCCTAGTGGCGTCATTCTAAGAAAAATCTTTGAATTTCTCGAATTATAAGATTTTTCTTAGAATTGTCCCTCGGTAAGATAAAAGTTATTTACGAAGCATCTTAAGCCCTCGTGAACTCCTAAAGTGAGGAAATGTTAAGAGTAGTGAGCAGGACTTTTAATGAGCCTAAGAGTGTGCTAAACAGGCGAGATGGCGGAAAGACCGAGAAAGGAGAGATATTCTCTGAACAATGAACACCGGTGAATTAGTAAAACGCTACTTCCTTGATCCTTCTATAGCAATCATACATTTATTAATATAGAGATAAGATAAACTTTATCATCCCCCTAGGGGATAGTTCCAGCAGCAGGACAGATTAACCATACACCTCCAGTGGGTAATATTAGGAAGGATAAATAAATAATAGAAACAATAATAAATAACAATGAATAAAAAGTGAACAAAATTATAAACAATATAGTACAGAATTATTACAATATTTACAGACTGTAAAGTGCTCTCAAAAAATACCCACATATATATATATATATATATATATACACACACACATGAATACAAACTACTTGGAAGGAAGATTTAAATGAGGTGAATTAGTATGAGCTGTATTGTACATGATAGTGTCAGTAGCCTAAGCCTAAATGGTCAATGATATATAAGGTCAAACAATGCTTCCCCATCTGTGGAGAAGTTCTCTGGGGTGCTGCTATCTCCAGTCTTGGTTCTGATTATAGCAGGTACCCACGCTACTCACAGTCCAGGCTGGTGCTGAAAGGAGAGGGAACGAGGCATTGATCTGCTCGGGCATGCCTGTTTGTTTGCACCGTGATCCCAGAAGGCTTTGCTCCTCTGTCCAGTTTGGTTTTCTCCACCTTTTTTTCTCTATTTTCTTTTGGTCATTTTACCAAACAAAACCTCAATATACAAGGAGATCACAGTACAATGCTGAATCTTAGTATAAATATGAAATTAATTAATATGAAATAGATGCAGCAGGAAAATGACCAGCGTGGCGAGTAAACATAATTACCAAATCAAAATAGTAATGAACATGTAAATAAGCTACGTTCAAACATTTTGATGCTGTGTGACAATTAATTTTGCTGTCATCATCATGATTAACTCATTTCTAAATCCAGTCAAATTTCTATCATGAGTTAATTTATTTCCACTAACTACGAGTGCATTTCTTTTTGGTTTTTTTTCTTTGTTTTTTTGCAACAACCAATCACAGCTCTTAGAAGACAGCGTCACACCTAGCAACAGGGTCAACCACCCCTCATTACTAAGAAAGGAAATTGTCGTCTCCTTGCTCAGAGTCACACTCAGCAGCGAACAGAATCACCCTTAAGCTAGGGGTCTTTTGCAGGACCTTTTAGGCTAAGATAGGAGCTCTCTGAGAGGACTCTGAGAATCTTTGTGAACAAGGGCCCTGGTATTTATGGAAGAGTGGCAAGACAAAAGGCATCATTGAAAGACAGACATAAAAAATCATTTTTAACAGTGTATTACAATCCATGTAATCCAAGACTCAGAAAACATTTGGAAGAGATTGCTCTGGTCAGATGAGAACAACAATTTGTTTTTGCCTTACATGCAAATTATATGTGTGGTTGAAGACTACAACTCAGAACATACTAGCCCCAGAGTGAAATGTGGTGGTTACAGTATGATTGTCTTAGAAATGCTTTTCTGGCTGGCTAATATCAAGATCTGGATGAAGCTAAATATAAGGCAATCCTGGATTAAATAATGTCAGAGCCTGCAAAAGACTTGAGGCTGGTGAGGAGATCTAACAATGCAATGACCCAAAACATACAGACTGCATGCCGGGTCAAAATGGCCCAGTCAAAGTCCAGACCTTAAATCCAATTGAGAATCTATGGCAAGACTTCAAAATTGATTTTCACAGATGTATTTCATCCAATCTCTTTGAACTATTTTATAAAGAAGAATAGGCAAAGTTTTCTAGAATTCTCTAGATGCCAAAAACTGGTACGGTTGTAATCCAAGACTTGCAGCTTTAATTGCAGCAGAAGGGGGTTCTACAGCAAATTGAGAAACATGCATAAAATGTTATTCAGGGGTCTGAAAACATAAAGAAAGGAAACTTTGAAACCATGTATCCATTTTATTCACTTCACAATTACACAATTTTGCCACATGGGCCAAAATCGTCAAGTCAAAAATACTCTAAACAAATTCCTCTGTTGCCTCCCGTTTATCATGGAGTCATGGGGGTAAAAGGTCTAGAAGGGAACCCCAGACATCCCTATCCCTGGAAACACCTCCAGCTCATTCTGGTGTATCTCAAGTCTTTCCCAGGCAAGACGGGACATGTAGTCCTTCCTGCAAGTTCTGGGTCTTCCCCGGGGTCTCCTTCTAGCTGGATGTACATGGATAACCTCTAGAGGGAGGCACTGAGGAAGCATCCCGTTTAGATGCCCAAACCACCTCATCTGATTACTTTTGGTGAGGAGCAGCCACAGCTCTACTATAGGCTTCCCGCCCTGATGATGAAGCTTCTTACCCCATCTCTAAGACTGAGTCCAGCCACGCTATGAAGAAAACTCATTTCGGATGCTTGTACCATTATATTTTAATTCAATAATGCAATGTTGTGATTAAAAAAATAAAGTAGTCAGATTTTTATTAGGTACACCTGTCCAACTGCTTGTTAACGCAAATTTCTAATCAGCCAATCACATGGCAGCAACTCAATGCATTTAGACATGTAGACATGGTGAAGACGATCTGCTGCAGTTCAAACCGAGCATCAGAATGGGGAAGAAAGGTGATTTTAGTGACTTTGAACGTGGTATGGTTGTTGGTGCCAGACGGGTTGAGTATTTCAGAAACTGCTGATCTACTGGGATTTTCACACACTACCATCTCTAGGGTTTACAGAGAAATGGTCCGAAAAAGAGAAAATATCCAGTGAGCAGCAGTTCTGTGGGCTAAAATGCCTTGTTAAGGCCAGAGGTCAGAGGAGAATGGAACAGGAGCACATGCATGTAGTTTAAAAGGTTAGGACATCTATTTGTCTTAATTATTCGTTTTTTTTTACTTCCTGTCTTTTTAGTTTAGCTGAAACAATGAAGCCAAAAACGAAGCATTAATTTCCTCCCTCTTCAACCTGTCACTTTTAATCCTTGCCACCTTTACTCATTTACTTAGTCACCCAAAAGAAACCCAAATTAAAATCAGATAACTGTGATGCCACCTCACTTCTCCTTCCCTTTTTCCTCCTTTCCTTCTTTTCTTTTCTTCGGTTCTCTCTGAGTCTCCTGCTTTCTGTATTTAGTTGGAAGATTGACAAAATCATTAAGAATGCTAAACGGTCATGTCTGTACTGCAGGTTTTGGTGACTAGACTCTGGACATTTGATTTTGCATCATCCTATATGCACTTTGCATTTAGTCTTCATCCAAGTTATACAGTAACACATCGCCACTCTCACCCATCTCATCTGCATATTAACAAGCTATGTGCAGCCAGACTTCAACAGATGTCTGTTTGCTCTATCACTGTCTGGATATCCCACTAAGCTCTCCTTAATACTCTCTCATTAGCATGATCAATTATTATGTTATTGATATCTATGCCCAGACATAAGGGATGAACAAGTTTAAGGTTGATTAAGGGAAAAAACAAGCAGCCATTCCTCCTTTCAATCAAATGAACCTGTTATGCTACTCTACTGCTTATATTCCACTACTTAGTGGAAATTAGAGGAATGTATTTAATTGTAATGTAAAGTGGCATTAAATGCAGTTAAAAAGTGGTTTTATTTTGCTTTATTTTTAACCTATTTAATCATGTTAAAGAAATATTTAGGGACTAAATGAAATGTCAAGCTCTGTCTCTATATGACAATTTTTCCATTAAGCCTTTTAACCTGGGAATCTAATCCTTCATCTGTGTAACAAATGGGGATTTTAGATCCATTTTGAGGTCTGCTGTCCCCTCGATCTGGCAAGAGCATTGGCATGGAGGTCTCCCCAACTCCCCCGCTCCATTAGAACGATAAGCACGTTGTCTATGACTCGCCATCAGACTGGCTAATCGTTGGACATTTGCCTGCATAATTAATGACTACATCTGTTTCCAATTTCATTGGGGTTTGCTGGTGATGCTATGGCCCCACAGCAATGTCTCCTCACAGTTAGATTGGGAAAATCATATCAGAGAAAAAGCAATTACAAACCTTATGGAGCATCTCCATATTAGCGTTGGAAATTGAATACATAGGATATTGGGTGTCCAGGTTACACTAAGTAAGCATTTGCTTATTTGAACCTTTTAAATAATTTCACAGTCTCATATCAGGAAAACACTTCATTATACAATTAAGTCTTTCTGGGGAAACTGAGGTGTAATCCAGAATGTCATGACCTGTACGTGGAAATTACATTTGTGTTCCAGTTCTCTGCTTTACACTGGCACAGTGCTTTGGAAAAATATTCACGCTCCTGGAAATTTTTCACATTTTGTCAAGTTCAAACTACACATTTTATTGGATATCATTGGGGTTTCGTTCAACAGATCAACAGAAAGTAGTGCATAATTGAGTGGTCGAAGGAAAAGGATGCCTGGCTTTTAATATTTTTACAAATAAAAGAAAAAATATGATGCACTTTTTATAGGTGTCTCTGGGCCAATGCTTTCAAGATTCAGCTCTTGTTGCATTTACAAGTGTTTGGACATTCTTGTCCATTATTAAGTCATAATAACAATTCTTATTCATTAGCACACCTTGATAGGTTGAATGGTGTGGTTAAATTTTGCAACTCTTCTTGCAAACTCTAAATCTGCACTTTTGGAACCTGCATATTATTTAATCTTTCCCACAAGCAGTTCTATTCAGTCTCCTTTAGAGCGCATGTTTATGTTTGAAAGTACAAAATGACAAGAAATACACTGGTTATAGCTTTGCTATTGACAATAAGCCTGTCAAGTATCACTTGTGGTCTTTGTACTACAGTTTGAAAATCATGGACCTAAACCATTCCATAGTTGTTCTGGTAATAAGCTTATGATGGTATAATTTGAATTCTTTTTCACACAGTATTGCCCTGTGTTTAGCTCCATCTATCTACCCATCATCTATGACCTGCTTCCATGTGTTGGGATTATGATTATTGATTAATTAATATTTATCAAGAATTATAATTAAAAATCATAATTTGACAAAATTAATTTCTTAAACAAAATCCTCATTTATGAATCGAAACCAGAGTTGTCCTCTGGTTGTCATAGTGTTTCGAACAGATTTGACCGTTGTAACTGTTTGCGGGAGTCCGGGACAGGCCACTCCAGAACTGCCTTGATCTTCCTGGGGTCCGAGCGAACCTGTCCACCCTCCAGGATGTAGCCTAAAAATGTGACTGATGTCTTATGAAACTCACATTTTTCAGCTTTTACAAACGGTCTATTTTCCAAAAGTCTTTGGAGGACTAGACGGATGTGACGAATGTGTTCTTTAATGTCCTTAGAATAAATCAGGATGTCGTCAAGGTAGACAAAAACAAAAACATTCAAAAAGTCTCTAATGACATCATTAATTAGTGACTGAAACACTGCTGGTGCGTTACACAGTCCGAAAGGCATAACCAAGTATTCAAAATTGCCCAACGGGGTCTTGAAGGCTGTCTTCCATTCGTCCCCCTAGCGGATCCTAACTAAGTGGTAGGCATTACGGAGATCTAACTTAGAAAAGATGGTTGAGCCGTGAACTGGTTCAAAGGCCGAGGAAAGGAGTGGGAGAGGGTACTTATTTTTTACAGTAATTTGATTTAATCCCCTATAGTCGATACAAGGGCGGAGTGAGCCATCCTTCTTTCCAACAAAGAAAAACCTTGCGGCTAATTAACCCAGTTACCAGTGACTCATTAATATAATCCTCCATAACTTTTCTCTCAGGTCCTGAGATATTATAAAGCCTACTGGAAGGCAGGGGGGCTCCGGGAAGCAAATCTATGGCACAGTCATAAGGTCTATGCGGAGGCAATGATAAAGCCTTAGATTTGCTAAATACTAACCTCAGATCATGGTACTCAGAAGGGACGTTTGAAAGATCGGAAATCTCATTTACTGCAGGAGCTGAATCAGAGGGGAGTGAGGCGACTGCTGACTGTAGGCAAGAGGAATGACAGTTAGTGGACCAGGATTCAATTTGGTTTTATGCCCAGTTAATGTGAGGATTGTGTTTTTTGAGCCAAGGAAAACCTAAAACAACGGAATTTAAGGCAATGGGAAACACAAAAAACGAAATCTCCTCCCTATGATTTCCAGAAAGGATTAATATGAAAGGTTTGGTACGATGAGTCATTCGTGGTAGATTTTGTCCGTCTAATGAGGACACTAACTGGGTGCAGGAAGTGGCTCAGTCTCGATCTGTGCTTCATTAACTAACCTCTGATCAATAAGGTTCTGATCACTACCAGAGTCAATAAGGGCGGAAAGGTTCTGAAAAAGGCGGTGTGAAATTATTGTGGCGGGTAAACAAAGTCTAGGGGTAAGTGGACGGTCCGTCAGTTTCCCCTTACTTACTGGTGGACCTGGCCTTTTGGTCCTGTGGGACGAACAGAGCAATCAGCCAGGAGATGCTCAGATGAGCCACAGTAGAAACACTTATTAGTCTGGTGGCAACTCAATCTTTCCTCTGGGGAAAGCCGAGTCCGCCCAATCTGCATAGGTTCCATTTCTGTATTATGTGAAACTGAGGTGGGGCGAAACGTTTCAGTGATTTGGCTAGGAGGACGGATCCTAACGGTGCTCTGTTCAAGTCGGGATCTTTTTCTCTCTCTCATTCGGTTATCGAGTCTGACGGCTAAATTGATTAGTCCATTCAAAGTCTTGGGCTCATCAATTAATGCTAACTCATCCTTTAACGGATCGTTTAAAGACTGGAAGAAGGCTGCTCTGAGCGCGCAGTCATTCCATCCAGAGGCTGCTGCGAGGGTGCGAAAATCAATGGAGAACTCTGCCACTGACTGGTTTCTCTGTTTAATAGACCATAATCTTCGTGCAGTGGCAGTTAAATCAATCTCACAGGAAAAGACTTGTCGAAACTCCTCCTCAAAATCGGAGAATGTACAACCAAAATCTAAACAGTTAGAAAAACACGCCTCTGCCCATCTCAGGGCTTTACCGGTGAGTAACCCCAGAACATAGGAAATTTTCACTGAGTCAAATGGAAAAGACTGTGGGGAGTGATTAAAGACAAGAGTACATTGGAGGAGGAAACCCTTACAATCACCTTTCTCCCCGGAGAATTTTTCAGGATTTGGGGAAGTGACGTCACGTGAGTGCGGACGTTGCTGGGAGACCGGAGAAGCCGCAGCACCCTCTAAGGTCGGGGCGGTGAGGTTGCTCAGGGTGTGCTGAAACAGGGAGGTTAGTTGTTCGATCTGCTGGTTAGTTTGTTTTTGCCGTTCAAAAAGAGAGCGGAGGGAAGAGTCATGAGTTGTGATTTGATGAAGTTGTTCTGATAGAGTTCTCCTGAATGCTTCTGCTGGGTCGGGTTGGCCAGAGTGTTCTGTCATAGTGTTTCGAACCGATTTGACCCACTTGCAGAAAGCAATTCAGGAGACAGAGTTTAACGGTAAGGAGTTTATTTACAGTATGTTGAAATGTGCAAGAAACTGGAACCGGGATACCAACTGTAAAATAAACAGAACGGTAAGCAAGGGGAAACTCTGAGCTTATATTCTTAAATGATAATTCTGTCTTACTGATTTGAAGGAGAGATCCACCAGAGGGGGGTGGAGAGACCAGGAGGTTGTTTACCTGTGGGACTGGAGAATGTGAACACTGGTGTGCCAGGATGGTAGATGGTCCAAGAGTTTCTGTAGTTGGTGCAATGGAAGAAGGAGGGTGGACAGGGTTCGCAGAAGGAGATCCACGGAATGAAGGAATCAGGAGACTGCCAGCTGGTTTGATCCAATGAGGTAACAGGAGGCTTAAGTCTTGGTTCATGGAGCTGGATAGTTTCTTTCCAAAAGACGGTAATCCAGGCAGGGTTCGATACTGAAGGCAAAGTCAGGTTTAGGTAACCTTCAAGGCAACAATTCCAAAATTACAAAGAGCAAGCAAGGTCAAGGCAAAGGCAAAGGTAATGTGGCTTGAGCTGTACCACAAAGGGCAACACTCTGGCAGTGAGTTGCTGGCAGCCTCCTCCTTAAATACTCCTCAGCAGATCATCAAGAAGATAGAGAACACCGGTCACCTCTTCTCTGGTTCCAAGGCCATCTAGAGGCTAAGAACAGTAACAACGCCAAACAGACAGACATGGCACATATTCTGACACCGGTGTTGTAATTATGTCTCAAGGCTTTTGATAATTACAATTATTAAATGTCACTGTTTAATCAACCATTTCTGCCAAAACGTGGGGAACTTTAACCTTATTTTGACTGACAAATCACTCTTACACAAAATAAACACAAAACGCCTTCTCTTTATCTACGTGAAAATGTATTAAACCAATCAGCCTGATACAATCAACTCTTCGATTCAATAATCTTCACCTACTCAAACATGCAAAGTTCTACACAAAAGGGAAAATATCTAACTAAACAAAATAAAGCAAAACAGCAGTGGGTGTCTATGGAATCAACCAGCAGTTATGGCAAAAGTGATAATAGGACAAGGGAATATGGTGTTGAACGGAGTTTGAGATTGCCCCTCCCAAACTGTAACTCAGTTATACTAGGTCATAAAACATCCCCCAACTCTGAGCGGGGGTCCACACACACAAAAGAGTTATAAAACTTTTGGCGGCAAGCTAGTAAGACATGAAACTGAAGACAAAGAAAATGGTAGAATTTCACTATAAGGTTATTATAGCAGTCCAGTTCTACCGCGCACCTGCGCTCAGGTGTTCACCCGGTAAAGACACAAACTTGCAAGACACGGCGGCCTCAGAAATCAACACAGCACATCAAAGTTTCAATACAATGTTGCATGCACATACAATTTAGAAACATATCAGACTATAAGTGGCGATTCTAATCACCCTAACAATCCTACTCTACCCTGCCCACGCTATTCCTAATAAAGAAATAAAAATAAAAAAATAAAAGGATGAGTTTTACTTTGTTGAAGTCTTCCTTCTGAGCAGCGAGTGAGTGAAAAAGAGAAGGGGGGGGTTGAAGAGTTTCACGCGTCCGTGAATACTCAGCAAAGCAAAGTCCGTTTTCTTCCTTGGTGGCCTCCGTGGCAGAAAGGTAGAAAGTTTATGACGGACCATCACTAGTCGACTGGTACAAAAAAAACAAGGAGGGAAAATTGCGTCTCCTTGAAAACTCCGTGGTTTTTTTTTTGGTTACGTGTTAAACCCACGTCTTCGATCGGTAAAGTTGAAAACTTACAAGCCTTCCTATTCCTGTAAGTTTAATTCGCTCAGTTTCTCATTGGCCAATGGGGAGAAATAAATGAAAATCCACGTGGGTTTTTCTTCTCCAGAGAGAGATGCTTCAGATGTTGGTCCGTAATCCAACGTGAAAGCGCTTCTTTCAAACGTTCACCTTCCTATATTACCTCCTGTGACGTCAGACCTGGGACGGCCCCGTCATATCAGCCACAGTGGCCGCTGGGTTTTGTAGGACAGACTATCCTGCGTTACAAAATGGCCGATGACGTTGGAAAGGCATAGTGGCATCCAGCAACGTGCAAATGGTCCAATATTCAGCAAACAAGTGGTCCAACACGTGTCCCTGCTATCCCTGCTGCATCTCCACAGCCTGATGCTGCCACCACCATATTTCATGATGGGAATGCACTTTCAGGGTGATGTGCAGTTTTAGCTGGTAGGAAAAGCGAAAACATTATACTGCATTATACTGAGAATAAATCATATACAGGTGGACTACATTTACTAACTACTTGAATTATGATAGCAATTTGAGTCACTTGATTTTAGAGTAAAGGGGACGAAAACCTAAACATGCCACTCTTAAGATGTTGAAAAGAACCTGAACTCTTTCCTTCAACCTCAGTCAACTTTGTGTTGTGTCTATCAACTCCCAATAAAATACATTGAAGTTTCTGGTTGTAACCTGACATTGTGCAAAAGTCCAAGAGGTGTGAATACTTTTGCAAGCCACTGTGTTTTAGTATTCTTCCCTGAGAGCTTGTGCAAACGTAAAAAATGAATATTATGTAAAAGCTGAACCACCCTGTCACTCATACCTTACCTGGTCAGAAAGTGAGATGGATGGTTGTTGCAGCACCTGAGAGCTGCCTTTCACATGTGCTGTCAGCTTGAGTCTCCACAGCCATCCATCTTCTGTGCCCCATTGCCTCGCCTGCGCGCTGCTTTCCTCAGGGCCCACTAACTAAACCCATGGAGATGCGTCTCTGCTTCCAACTGTTCAAAAGAAAACGCCTCTACGCAGGGAAATCTTTTTTTTAACAAAGACAGAAAAAAAGGACTTTAGATAAGACTTCTTGTTACTGCCACTTTTTATTAGGTAAATCCTCCTCCATTTGGCCCTAATCCATAGAGATGTTCCATCATGGCAGGCCACCATATTTAGAGGCAATTACTAGATTAACCAGCCTGTTAAGTTTTCTCATTATTACTCTGAATATTACATCCTTATTCCTTCACTGATTGCTGTGCATTAAAGGTTTTAAGGTTTCCCCGATTGAAACCAAACTGCACATTCACACTCCAATTATTATTCTCTATAGTCTACAGAACTGCAATTAAGACTAAAAGAGGTTACTTATTGCTGGTTTGACTTAACACAGAGGGAAGCAGTTTAACAATACAGAAAAAAAATCTAATTGCAGATTTTCATTAAATAGATATATTGGATTCATTGTGGGTGGTTTATAATTTTTATCTCTGTTTAATATAAAACTACACCAAGCTCCTAGCAGAAAGACTTGGAGCAGATGTGTACAGTACCTTGCAAATGCATTCACAGCCCTTTTCCATATTTTACATTACAACCACAAAATTGTATAGAGGTCCTTCTCAAAATATTAGCATATTGTGATAAAGTTCATTATTTTCCATAATGTCATGATGAAAATTTAACATTCATATATTTTAGATTCATTGCACACTAACTGAAATATTTCAGGTCTTTTATTGTCTTAATATGGATGATTGTGGCATACAGCTCATGAAAACCCAAAATTCCTATCTCACAAAATTAGCATATTTCATCCGACCAATAAAAGAAAAGTGTTTTTAATACAAAAAACGTCAACCTTCAAATAATCATGTACAGTTATGCACTCAATACTTGGTCGGGAATCCTTTGGCAGAAATGACTGCTTCAATGCGGCGTGGCATGGAGGTAATCAGCCTGTGGCACTGCTGAGGTCTTATGGAGGCCCAGGATGCTTCGATAGCGGCCTTTAGCTCATCCAGAGTGTTGGGTCTTGAGTCTCTCAAGGTTCTCTTCACAATATCCCACAGATTCTCTATGGGGTTCAGGTCAGGAGAGTTGGCAGGCCAATTGAGCACAGTGATACCATGGTCAGTAAACCATTTACCAGTGGTTTTGGCACTGTGAGCAGGTGCCAGGTCGTGCTGAAAAATGAAATCTTCATCTCCATAAAGCTTTTCAGCAGATGGAAGCATGAAGTGCTCCAACATCTCCTGATACCTAGCTGCATTGACCCTGCCCTTGATAAAACACAGTGGACCAACACCAGCAGCTGACACGGCACCCCAGACCATCACTGACTGTGGGTACTTGACACTGGACTTCTGGCATTTTGGCATTTCCTTCTCCCCAGTCTTCCTCCAGACTCTGGCACCTTGATTTCCGAATGACATGCAGAATTTGCTTTCATCCGAAAAAAGTACTTTGGACCACTGAGCAACAGTCCAGTGCTGCTTCTCTGTAGCCCAGGTCAGGCGCTTCTGCCGCTGTTTCTGGTTCAAAAGTGGCTTGACCTGGGGAATGCGGCACCTGTAGCCCATTTCCTGCACACGCCTGTGCACGGTGGCTCTGGATGTTTCTACTCCAGACTCAGTCCACTGCTTCCGCAGGTCCCCCAAGGTCTGGAATCGGCCCTTCTCCACAATCTTCCTCAGGGTCCGGTCACCTCTTCTCGTTGTGCAGCGTTTTCTGCCACACTTTTTCCTTCCCACAGACTTCCCACTGAGGTGCCTTGATACAGCACTCTGGGAACAGCCTATTCGTTCAGAAATTTCTTTCTGTGTCTTACCCTCTTGCTTGAGGGTGTCAATAGTGGCCTTCTGGAAAGAAGTCAGGTCGGCAGTCTTACCCATGATTGGGGTTTTGAGTGATGAACCAGGCTGGGAGTTTTAAAGGCCTCAGGAATCTTTTGCAGGTGTTTAGAGTTAACTTGTTGATTCAGATGATTAGGTTCATAGCTCGTTTAGAGACCCTTTAATGATATGCTAATTTTGTGAGATAGGAATTTTGGGTTTTCATGAGCTGTATGCCAAAATCATCCGTATTAAGACAATGAAAGACCTGAAATATTTCAGTTAGTGTGCAATGAATCTAAAATATATGAATGTTAAATTTTCATCATGACATTATGGAAAATAATGAACTTTATCACAATATGCTAATATTTTGAGAAGGACCTGTATATATATATATACATATTTTATTGAGATTTTATGTGGTAGATCAACACAAAGTGCAAAAGTCTGAAGGGAAAGGAAACATGGTTATCAATTATTCTTACAGCAAAAGAAGTGTTTTGCTTATACATTCAGCACCTATTAATCTGATACCCATAAATAAAATCATTTACCTTTTTGGCCAACGTGCATAGTCTAAATGAGAAAATGTTGAAACACTAGAAAACTGATGCTCACAGACACTGATCTGACTGAGGTTGAGCTATTTTGCAAAAATGAATGGGCAAAAATGTCAGTCTTATGATGTGCGAAGCTGGTGGAGATATATCCCAAAGATTTCCAGTTATAACTGAAGCAAAAGGTTCTTCTAAAAAGTTTTAGATCAAAGGGGAATGAAAACAAATGTATATTAGACTTATCAGTTTTATTTGTAAAATATTTAGAAGCATTTAGAAAATCATGTGTCATTTTACTTCCAAAACCCAAATGAACAAAATTGAGGTCTGTGGGTAGAAGATAAGAAAATGTTCAATAGGCTGGAATAATTCTGCAGTGCACTCAACGTACTGAGTGAGGCAACTAAGTAGTTCTTTGATTTAACTATTTTTAAAAAAGCTATCAACAAATCACAACCGATTCCAACGTCACTTGTAACTGGACACTGTGTTAACACTGCATTACCATTACTGTGAACAATAAAGGCGCAGCCACCTTCCATCTTGTTATCTGCTACACTGAAACCAAATCAGGAGCATGCAGGTCCCTGTACTGAAACCTCATCTATTCTCCTTTGCTCATTTAAACCACACTGTGTTTTCCTCCTCTGTTGTTGCCCCCATAGCCTCATGGGAATGGTCAGACTGATAACAATTACCCCTTTCTGTTTTCTTCTGTCAGTCACTCTAATCCACAGGGAAACTGGTTTCAGATACTAACCAGATATGCTCTAAAGAACCTTTGCTGCAGGAATGCCTTCATTCTGGAGCTTTATTTTCTGTTCCAAGTTAAATGTGATTTAAGAACTCAATAATTTTTTATTTGTTAAAAACCCTGGAGAAAAAGTCAAACAGTGACCTAATAGGACAATCTAAATAAAAAGGGAACGCAAGAATAACACAAAAGAATTGACTGAAAAAAATACACCTAACAAAATGAGCACAAGACAATAAACTGATATGGCAAAAACCCAAATGGCAAAAATAACAACATAATATGGCAAGACTCATAAAGCATAACAACAAATAAGATGAAACATGGACACAGATGAAAACCTAACACCTCAGGATCGTGACACTAAGATGTTTTCTGAGATTATAAAGTTCAACATTAGGGACAATAAATGCCAAAAGTCCTCAAAGGTTTAAGTGCCTAAATTTAGGAAACACACATCTGGATATTTTCCAAAGTGTAAGTGGTACATCTGGACTCTTTTCCTGTATCAGAACGACATCTACCAGGTGCAGACTCAATGCAGACATGCTGCAGCTTTTCTATGCCGTCTCAGGTGTGTAATCTGGTTCCCATTCAAGACGTTAATGGTGAGTCTGCAAACAGTTAAAGTAAATCACAGTAATCAATGTGTCAAGCTGTGAAAGAGGGTTTGTTTTATTATATATGATGACTGTGTTGTCAATCTTCAATTTGAAACTGCTCCTACCAGGAGACAGGATTAGTCTAGAAGGTCTTTTGTAGACAAAAATACTGGTCCAATTGTGGCCTGGTCTAAAGATGGCCTCAAAAAAATGGTTTCTGGTAAAGGTTCATGTTGTGGAAATGCATCTTTGGTTTCCTCCATACCTTAGACATGCCCATAGCTACTCAGTGACTTTTTTACCTGCCTCTCTTTCATGTTTTTACTTTACTGAGACAGATCTGGTCAGAGAAACTGATGTGTCCAGGTGGTTTGAAGGTTTTGAATTCCTCTATTCTTTCCTTTTTTCTCTCCTAAATGTTCTGCCTGAAATTACTATTAGATATACAGTGTACCTCAGCATTTTAGGCTGTGACACTTGTCTTTAAGCATTCAGTTTCTTGCCCATAAATGTCCCCGTTTTTCCAATAGAAGTACATTTCAGAATTTGTGTTGGTTTGGATTAAGATTGTTTCCTTAGATAGGTAAAGCATGTACATTCCAGGACACATTTAACAGATGTCTTTAAAATTATTATACCGCTAAGTTATTATTTATTGACATTAAAACAGTTTTTTCTAGCATAACAATTTATATATTAGTGATTCCAGACATCCTTTCAGAAGCCTCCACTTTGTTTCTCACAGCCCATAAATAGGATCCTGACCCTGCTTTTAAAACCACAGCTCTAAATAAACCCAAATCTGATCAGTCAGAGCTTTTCCGTTAGCAAAAGAAAAGACCTCTTCGACACGAGTTGACCATAATGCTATGTTAATTACCTTGTAATGGCAATTAAAATGTAATTTTAACTTTAAGCAGTGGTATTTAGTTATGCATAAAAGCCACCAAATATTTTTTTTTGCGAGCCAGCTTTTACACTGGATGATTTCCCCTGTTAGCCTTGTCCTCGCTTTGTAAACTCCTATTAATTAGAGTAATGAGCTTCTGCAGCAGGCAGGTGGAACAGAAACAGGCAACCTTCAGGGTTGCGGCACAAGCTACAACCCACACTCAAATGCTTTTATTTATTCCTTTCTAATTGTAACCTTTAACCTTAGAGCTCTTCCTCTGTTTGAATTTAAAACAGCCGAATTTGTTGACTGAAAAAAAGAAAACCCTCCTTTCTTTAACTCCTGCTGTCTTAACAGCAGGAGTTCAAGCAAGCAATGAGGCTCCACAATCGATGTTCAAATTAGGGCCCACTTTGGCAGATAAGCAAATGAGCCCCAGCCCTGCAAGAACACAAATATGCAAACCAGTAGGTCAGTATTATTATATATCAGGTGATAATGCATGCATGGCTGGGTTGTTTTGCAGGGCTAAACAGGGACCAGCATTTTATTTTCTTCTGGATAAAACTAAAACCAAAGTCAGCACTAAGAGGAGTGCTCAGATTGCTCCTGCTCTTATCACAGATTACGCTTCTTCAGAAACTCATAATGCGCTCAACACTTGTGTTTATCTTGAAGATTGAGAGATAAACCACAGAGCTTTACATGCGAATCAAAACCAAAGACTTATACTTTTTTCAGAACTGTTGAAGAGAATTTGTTTAGGCTGTTTGTGAGCAGGTCTCACAGGAGACTTGCAAAAAACAAAGAGACAATATTGATTGTTGGTCTGCGCTTTGTTGTATTTTTTTTTTTTAACTCTCTGGCTTTTCCTGGCCTTCGCAATTTTTACAGAACGGTACCTCATTAACGCTTGACCTACTGAAAGCTTCGTATGCTGGGGAAAGCCCACAAGGATGTTTTTTTTTGTTCCTCATAATGCACACCATTTACAAATTAGTCAGCCAAGAAAACTCACAATCCATCTGTGCAATTTAAATTGTGAAAGCAGCACAACCAATGAGCAGACATGAAGGTGCAGAACCTGGCAGTACGGTTGGATATGAGCTGCTACATAGTTATTTATTATGTCAGATACACAAAGCTGCCTATTACTCAATTAGGATGCCCTGCACAATATATGTACTGTGCAAACGTTTTAGGCAGGAGTGAAAAAAATTATGTAAGCAAAGAATATAAATGATGATTGTTTATTTTTATCAATTTACAAAATGTTAAGTGAGCGAACCCAAACATACAGCCAAAGTCATTAAGAAGAACAAGAATTAGTGGAAATTATGGTATGGGCCCCAAATAGGCCTGATCTCAACATCATCGAGTGTGTCTGGGATTACATGAAGAGACAGAAGGATGTGAGAAGGCCTACATCCACAGAAGATCTGTGGTTGGTTCGCCAAGATGTTTGGAACAACCTACCAGACGAGTTCCTTCAAAAACTGTGTGCAGTTATATATAAACATAGATAGATAGATAGATAGATAGATAGATAGATAGATAGATAGATAGATAGATAGATAGATAGATAGATAGATAGATAGATAGATAGATAGATAGATAGATAGATAGATAGATAGATAGATAGATAGATAGATAGATAGATAGATAGATAGATAGATAGATAGATAGATAGATAGATAGATAGATAGATAGATAGATAGATAGATAGATAGATAGATAGATAGATAGATAGATAGATAGATAGATAGATAGATAGATAGATAGATAGATAGATAGATAGATAGATAGATAGATAGATAGATAGATAGATAGATAGATAGATAGATAGATAGATAGATAGATAGATAGATAGATAGATAGATAGATAGATAGATAGATAGATAGATAGATAGATAGATAGATAGATAGATAGATAGATAGATAGATATCATTCACCACATTTTTCACCTTTGCATTTGTGGCTTTTTGCAGAGCATCAGTAAAGAAAGGTGTGACCTTTCGAACAGCGACACCCAGTAACTCTTTACTGTGGGACATCACACTGGATATGGGAGCAGATGGAGTCATTGCTGTTATTTGCCAGAGAAAGGCCCCCATACCTGGGAAAAGGTAAGTTAATTAAATATTAGCAATACTCAGTCTAGTGCCTATTTTTTTCACCTGTGATTTTAATGTTTTATTTAAATGTACTGATCCTCAAACAAAAAGTCCAAAAAAATTTAAATGTTATTTTTTGGTATTAAGTGAGTCCTAATTTCTGTTGCTATGAAAATACATCCTGTTACATATTTTGTTTTCTGCAAAGTGTAACCATTTTATACTTTGGGAGCCAGTCTAAACTCTCTGCACTGAACAGGTCTAGCACCGGCTTGCTGCACTCTGTGCTGTCTCCTAAAAGGCTACAAGTTCTCCTCTTAACCCATTCTAAATCAGTATTGCCTGCTTATCTTTATTACCCACTTCAGGTCTGTATTGCTTTTATTTCTAACATTAACCAGCTGTGCATAGTCATGAACTACTAAAATGCAGCAACCCCTTTTTTCAACTTAAAGTTTGAAGGATGTCAAGAGTGCGTTGAGCTGCATCTATGTAACATTAAAACTATTTGCACTACATCTTTAGGTCAGTTGGATCAAGCTGACATCTGCAGGTCAGTTGGATCCAACTTGGTTCTTATTGCTTCTGAGTACTTAATCTTATTAAACAGGACTACAACCTCTCTTTGTCTGAGATGTCCTTTCTAATTAAGCAGCTTTATACCATTTACCTAAGTTTAACTGAGTTTAGTCATAGGTTAAGTGGGTGACTTTTTAACAGTACAGTGCCTGAATGGTAACTCTGGTTTAGCTGATGAGATCCACAGCTCAGGTGGCAGAATCTGTCCGCACAACCCATATTAGTCATGCAATCCTCACATCTGGGTTTTATGGAATAGTGACAAAAATAAAGTGGTTGTTGAAAGACATCCATAGGAAGTTCTGTTTACAGTTTTGCACAAGCCATATAGGGGAGACAGCAACCATGTGGAAGCAAAAAGTTAACCTTTTGACCTACATGCAAGACTCTCTGGGGAGGAAAACAACACTAAACTTAACTAAAACTAGAAATGCCAACCTTGAAAGAATGCATTCCAATCTGACTTCTGAGTTCTGTTTTACAGCAATTTCTATATTGCATATTTTTACAATTCTAAAGAATGAGTTTCTTTATGTGAAGATTCTGGTGGAGACATCACCAGAAGGCTGTGCAGCAATAATTGCAGCTAAAGGTAATGTGAAAAGGTATTGACTCAGGAGGCTGACTACATATGGATGACAAAATCTTCAGATTTTTATTTGTAAAATATTTTGAAAACCATCTGTGTTTTTTCTTCGTTTTCACAATCCTACTGCTTTTACTGGTTTTCACATGAAGCCCCAACAAAATGCATTGAAGTTTGTGGTTATAAAGTGGAAAAAAATGCCTAAACATGTATAGGGTATGAATAATTCTGCAAAGCAATTCTTTAGTAATGAATTGATTATTTTGTGCATAGGTATCTAAATGGCTTTATATATCAGTCATATATTCAGTTATAAAATTTTTTGTAATAGCATAGTCTTGATTGTATTGTTGACTATAATACTAGACTGCTCTAGTTGATAGAAACAGGTACTGTACAGGTACATGTAACTGTACATATTTCTTATTAAATATTCAGATTTTTGATTAGGGATGGATTATGAAGTAGCAGCAAGGTTGCTACTGAAGCAGCCTTGACATATAAAGGAGAACACAGAAATAAGCATGGTAAAGGTTAAAGAATATTTCTGTGATCCTATTACTGTCCAGGATTACATAATATTTTTGTCATTTAGGCTAAAATCTGAATTATCAGATTGGGGTCCAATATGTGTATGGTTCGTTCTTTGGTTGTCCCATTTCAAAACAAAATGGCCAAAAGAAAATAATCGTGCTGATTTTTTGTTTTTCCATGTTTAAACCCGTGTGATTCATAGGGTTGATGTTAAACAATGGGAGTAAGATGTGGTGTACATCATAATAACAATATTACAGATGTCAAACTAGAGTCATTTACAAATATGTTACAAGGTCACTGTCGTGTAATCTTACAACAAGAAGAAAGAAAAATAAGACAAAATAAATTAAATAAGATTTACCATATCTTTCGATTAAATTAAACTTCCAGAAGTAGGACGTCTGGATAAGAGGGCTTTCAGGTAAGCAACGTGTGACATATTATCATCACAGCTCACGCGCATTGCCACAAGGTAGGACATATTGTTGGATAGCAGAGATAGTCAAAACACTGGAAATTACGTTTGTCACCAAAGAGGAAGCGCTTTGGCTGGAAAACTGCGGAAAATAAATCAGTAATTCCTCAAGATACTGGCAATGGCTGCACTCCAACCCTGCATTGATTACAGAACATGTGCCAAATTCTGTTACCCTAAAATAATAGTCCCCCTTCCAACTGCACATTGTGACTCCAGGAGGCATTGTTGCTTCACATAGGCTGTGTGCTTGCCTCACACTAGACGATTCTCCTCACCAGTCTACTAAGCACTAACCCTAACCTCACAGGACTCATACCTAAACCTAAGAAAGAACTCCGTGGAAACACTATTAGGTGAAATACATGTAGCGCCCATGGTGTAGCAACGGTGCTGTGTGACCAGGGGAACAGAATTTCGCACAAGTTCTGTAAAAAATGCAGGGTTCGAGTAAATCCATTACCAGTATCTGGCTCTGCCAAAAGGTCCCAAAATGACATGGTGAAATGACAAAATATAAAACATCTTCTTTTAACCATTAAAATTAGAAAAACACAACTTTTTTTATTTTTGGAATTGGCGTTTTTCTAATTTAATTTTGAAAAAAAGAAAAAACGTATAAAAACAACAATAATTTTTTGTTTCGTTTGGTTTTTTACGGTCCCTGAATAAACTTAACTGCTTCTACTACTGTTGCTTCTATTGAACTGTTTATGATTTTCTGCTATATTTTTCACAACCAGAATGAAAAAAAAGACACCCTTTCGTCTTTTATAAATCAACTTGAAAAATTGTATAGGCTATGCACATTATTTTGTTGATCTAAAGAATCTCAGCTTGCAAGTGTTTTTCAGCTTTAACTGTGACGTTCACAGTGAAGAAGAGACTGTATTGACTGCTGCAGCTTCGTTTTTTTGTGTCATGTAACTTGCTCTGCAGGCTGAGCTCAGAAAGTTGTTGACATGTAAGAAATATGCATAGAGCACAACTAAAACTGCAGTCATTTAAATGTTACAAAGTTAAAAGCAAACGTTAAGTGTGCAAAGCAGAGAAAAACTTGGAAGATTTGTCTTCAAAAGCCTAACTGGAGCAGTCAAAACAGACAGTGAACATTCTAGCATTAGTCTAGCACTTCTGCAAACCGCTCATTTACAGAATGTTCCTCGAACAATATCCAAACCCGATCCCATTTTAGATGGGTACATGGTAATGATTTGACTAATTTCATGTAGGATCATTTTGAAGATAAAAATATAAAGCAGGTCATTGGAAGCTGATTATGATAGTAATGTTTGACAACAGTGCAAAGGACAATGCAAACAGGATAGCAATTGTTGTGATATGTTCTGACAGGAAATAAAGTTTATTTCATGACTCAAATGTGACTGCAGCAAAGAACATCAAATTTTCTAAGCTACTGAAGTATTCAAAAGTAAATATCATTCAGAAGCATGAGATCACAACGGTCTCCACAAATTTTAAACCTCTTCATGAAGCCACACTCAAAAATATTCAATATAATTTAGGAACCAATAAACCAACAAAGGACTATTTGAGTAAGTCACCAGCTATGTAACAAACCTGCTGTCCATCCAGCTGTCCTACCATGTTGTTGTGCACTACATAAGTCTTTGTTGCTTTCCAAGCTTGCAAGTGAACCCCAAAGTGGGTGCTTTGAGATTAAATTCAAACAGTAAGATTATGTCTGCCTTTAGAGTGGCTCCAAGAAAAGATTTTATGACTAAAGCTCTCTTGAATGGTTGCCAGTGCAGGAAAAGGCCAAGTCCCTTCAGCCAAGTTTTGCAAGAATGATTAAGGGCCTAGCAATGAAACGAAGGGTGGTAATTCATTGGAAATAAAACTTCTTTTTTTCTTTTGTCTTGTGTATTGATTTGAATTATTTTTTCTTAAATCTTAAATGCTAATTGTTTGCTTGAGAATTCTTTGAATGAGAACTTTGCTTTGTACAGAGAGAAAGAATTGAACTTCTGGGCATTGGTTTGACCTCATTATGCTGTTCTCCCCATGTTGTGGATTATGACAGTTTTACAAAAACTACTTTGTGGGTTAACATATTTCTTTCACTATTACTGCTAATGCTCTCTTAAAATGTGACAAAAAACACAGGACCCCTGCTGAGGGTGCCTGCTGTCACACCTCTGTGGGGATTTATGTGATTTTTGCCTTGCTAGCTTTTGTCAGCTCGAATAGTATTTTTGCTGTATCAGTACACTGGGTCTGTTTTTTCTATGCTTCATTGAAGAAGCTCAGCTTGGATCTTAATAAACTTGCAAGCAGATTGCAAGCCATGAAAACATAGCTGATGAGGATGTTTATCATTCCTCTGTGAGCTTCCCAACTATGACAGGGGTGTGTGGATATCTGTGTTAATGCAGACTTAAAGGGATATGCCGTGCCTGCTGATGTGAGCCAGGCATATCTTCTTGTAATACTTGGCCAGAATGCGATTACTATCTTTTAATCTCAGGTCTCTGAGCAATATGTTACAATGATTAAATTACACTAAATCTTTCTTTTGCCCTTAATAAAGAAAATCCTTCTGCATGCTTTGTTTTTGAGGTTGAAATTTAATAAAGGATTCATACATATGATTTGTAATTCCACATTGCTGTTGTTCCAGTACACACTGGTAGCTGTGTCGCAGCCCCTAGTTATGCAGCAAAAGGGACTCAGTGAGTCTGCACAACTCTGACAATGATTTATAACTTGTGCACACTGCAGAGAGTCTGATAAAGTCCATGATGTTATGTGCATGCTTATTTTGTTTTGCCCCACCAATATATCTTCTCTGTTGTTCAATAAGATGCCAAGAAATAAAAGCTAAAATACTAACTTTGAACATGGCAGAACAATTAAATGCGGGGCAGCAGGATACTCTGCTCCAGCTGGCATCAAGAAGAGGCCACTATAAGTAACAGATGCGTATACCTTTTGCTATGGGATGCCGCTGTACTTAGAACAATCCATTCATATTTTTACACTTGCAGGCATTCCCAGTAAAAGGTTTTCTGCTAAAAGAAATTATGTTTTTTATGTTTCTTCAAAAATGCCTCCAGTTGCAGAGTCCTCTTCAAAGCTTAAAAATAGGGCAGGCCATGTCTTGTCTCAGTTCCTCAGATCACATGTACAAATTCTTTCATGGGGCGAAATTCACAACATGTCACCATGAATTTTGTGCTGGATATTGCTAAAAGTCTGGTCTCCTACCAGATACTGGTCTTTTGGAAATTATGCAATTATTTGAAAATAAAGTATGCTAAATTTAAAGTCAAATTATTGAGACCAAAATATTTTAGTTTGAACACAGCAGCACAATTTGTGCTGTTATTTGAACAAATAGCACAAAAAATATATATTGATAAATACATTACTTCTTTTTTTGTTGTTGTTGTGCATTCTAAATGATCAGTGAAGGTTAACGAGGAAGCAAGATTTAGGGATTCAAAGAGTTTTAAAACAATATCCTTGGAAGAAACAAAACCAAATTGGAGATGTTTAGTAACATTGAACAAAACCTTAACTGGCAAGATTAGGGCTGAAAATTTGGGCTTTTCCTAAAGCTTGGTTGAATTTGGATCATCAATAGCACAATAATCTCAACAAAAAGTTGAAGGCACTTTAGAATGGTTGAAAAAGAAAACAGTCCAATAGTTTTAATAGACCTGTCTGTAATGTCTTCTGAGATCTAACAAAACAAGGACCAAAACAAAGCTCTTTTAAAAGAACAATTTTTTCAGCACATCACTAAAAGAACAAGTTCTTCCCATGAGTCATGGCATCCACTTCTCATGTTGCATTTACGGACAGGTACAACATAGGAAATTCCACACATTACATCTCCCTTTAAAGAAAATAACCTACCAGCATTTCACATTATATACCTTGCATACCATCACTTTATACTGTTGCACATTATTGCATCATAACATGAATTATCATTCATTCTCTTTCCGGTTTCTACATACATAAACAGGTGCATACCAAGGTTTTAATAGTTTTGCAATTTTCATTAGTTTTTATTTTTATTTAGTTTTGACTTTGCATTTTCAATTCTATTTTAGTTTTAATTAGTTTTTAGCATTTGTTTGCTAGTTTAGTTTAGTTTTTATTTTTTGAAGTCTTTATTAGTTTCAGTTATAGTTTTAGTGGGTTTTTTTTCTGAAATCAAATCCGGGGACATTTTCAGCTCAGAGATTGAAAGAAATAAATGTTATCAAGATATAATGAAAACATTGGTACAGTTACAGTTTCATTTATTTTAACATATTTATTCATAATTAAACTATAAAAATCAAGTGTAATAGCAGGAAAAGTCTATCCACACTGTTGTTAGCAGAGTAATACAACAAATAAATAGCAGTAGTAATGTCTGTCTTCTTTACTCTCTTTGACAAAATTTCCCAATTTCACCAAATAAACTACAAAAACTTAGAAGAAATCGTACACCAACTAAGCTCTTCTTCCTGTTGCCTCGATGTTTTACCCACAGCTTTCCTTAAGAAAGCTTTGCCTGTAATAACATCTGATTTAACACAAATAATAAACACGTCCCTTTTGTCAGGTGTTTTCCCCCAGGCCCTGAAAACAGCAATTATCAAACCTCTATTGAAAAAGAGCAACATGGACAAGCTGCTACTGCAGAACTACAGGCCTATATCAAACATCCCCTTCATCAGTAAGATTATTGAAAAAGCTGTGTTTCAACAGTTAAACAACTTCTTAACAACGACCAACCGCTTTGATGTCTTCCAGTCAGGCTTCCTGCTCACCACAGTACAGAGACTGCTCTTGTCAAGGTGTTCAATGACATCCGAATAAATGCAGACTGTGGAAGAACCACAGTGCTGGTATTATTGGACCTTAGTGAAGCATTCGATACTGTTGATCACTTCATTTTATTAGAGCGCCTGAAAAACTGGGTCGGCCTTTCTGGTACAGCACTCAACTGATTTAAATCCTACTTGAAGGACAGGAACGTTTTTGTGTCAGTAGGTAACTTTACATCAGAAACCACAAAAATCACATGTGGCGTTCCCCAAGGGTCCGTCTTAGGGTCCCTTCTATTCAATATCGACTAACTCAGATTTTAACAAACAACAACGTAAGTTATCATAACTATGCAGACGACACACAGCTATACGTTACGATGTCACCGGGTGACTATGAACCCATTCAAGCGCTGGGTAAATGCTTAGAAGAAATCAATGCATGGATGGGCCAAAAATTTCTTCAGCTGAATCAAAACAAAACTGAAGTAATAATCTTTGGATCAAAGGAAGAGTGGTTAAAAGTTAGCACACAGCTTCAGTTAATACAGCTAGAAACCACCAGTCAGGCTCGAAACCTGGGTGCAGTGATGGACTCAGACCTGAACCTTCAGAGGCACATAAAGATAGTAACAAGGTCGGCCTTCTATCACCTAAAGAACATCTCCAGGATTAAAGGACTAATGTCTCAGCAGGACCTTGAAAAACTAATTCATGCGTTCATCTTTAGTAGAATTAATTACTGCAACGGTGTCTTCGCAGTTCTGCCTAAAAAGTCGATCAAACAGCTGCAGTTGATCCAGAACGCTGCTGCCTCACTAGAACTAAGAAAGTGGAGCACATCACCCTGGTTCTAAAGTCCCTACACTGGCTCCCTGTAGCTCAGAGAATAGACTTTGAAATACTTCTGTTAGTCTATAAATCACTGAATGGCTTTGCACCAAAATATATTACAGACTTGTTGTCAGTGTATCAACCACCCAGACTTCTCAGGTCTTCTGGCTCAAATCTGCTCTGCATACCCAGAACCAGAACCAAACATGGAGAAGCAACTTTTAGTTCTTATGCTCCACTAATCTGGAATAAACTCCCAGAAAACAGTAAAAGCGCCAAAACCCTAAATTGCTTTAAATCAAGATAAAAAACTTATTTGTTTAGAGTGGCCTTTGACTGTGCCATCTAAACATTATTAGTTACGTTTTCAGTCCAATTTTCCTTTCATTTTCTTATCCATCATTCTATTCTCTTTATTTTATTTAAATTTTTTAAAATTACTTCTGTTGTTTGATTTTCTGTATCATTGTAATGTTTTCCTTATGTACAGCACCTTGAGTGCCTTGTTGCTGAAAAGCGCTATATAAATAAACTTGATTTGACTTTCAGTAACTTTCATACGTCCAAACTGAGTGGAAAAAAACCCTCAGTCTGAGTTTGAAAATCACTTTAATAAATTAGCAAAACATCTAATAACTAACTCAGGAAATATAAACTAAAGGTCACCAATCAATTCTGAAACATCTTACTTTGGACGAATCCTTGTTGACACTGTAGCTCCACTTTCCCAAATCAGGGAGTTGTGCTCTTGTCTTCCTTTTTCTTTCTTTCTGCTCTCGGTGGAGGAGGACGCTTTTTCTCTGTCTCCCACCCCCTCCCATATCTGCCCTGCTTCAGCTCTGTCTTGTCTTTGGAGCCTCTTTTTGCAAATCTTCCAAATTCTTAGTTATGGATTTGGTCAGCTGGTCTCTCAATGCAATTGATCAAATTTTCTCGAGGAGAAGACAGGGTGAAGGAGAGCCCAACTTGTCCGGACTGGACGTTTTTCTCTGGATACACAATGGAGAAATTCGGAGTGTCAGCAGCTGTTCTGGCTATTGTAAGGCTGCCTGGCACGTGTGATGGGATCTTCAGGGCGATCAGCACTCAGACTGAGATGTTACGTGAGCTGAATCGCAGACTGGATGTGATCCTTAGGATTGCAGGCAGGTTGCGGTTCCTGGACTCAGGGGTGAAATGGGATAAATCTTGGAGAAAGTTGTTCGCTCGGATCTGGCAGAAAGACCATGAATTTGGCTGTTTGGATTCGCCTTTGAGAAGCACCAGCGAGACTCTCAAGGCTGACGGAAAATTAAGAGTCAGCCTAACCCAAATAATTATTGTTTTTCTGAATCTGGCTCCCCTGCACGGCCTTGATAGCTGGCTATCTTCAACTTCTCCTGGAAGTTATGTAAACATGACGCTCTGCTCCCTCTGCTCCCTCCCTTCCCTGAGGACACCTGTGGACCTGCTCAGAACTGTGTGGCCAGTTGATGACTATGACTCGTTCATAAAAACTTGGTTTATTAGCATTTGTGTCTTCACCTTTAGTTAAATAAAAACACATCCAAGCTATTTGTTTTTGTTTTTTTGGGGGGGGATTTTTTAAAATTTTTTTATGTTGACAACACTAGTAACGTTTCCTACAGCGAAACAAACCTTCATCGCAGCCAGGATCAGCCCAGTCCAAGGCGATGCACTCAGCTCTTCTTCTACTGTCTGTAACGTTAACAGCAGTGCGACCAGCTACCGCAACATGCTCACTCGGACTTTCTACCCTGGGCTACCGTAGTATGTCTACACACAACATTTTTCATTCACAAAACGCTAAAATCGGAGACATTTCCGGGGACAGCTTTAGCCGGGGACAGGTCATCTAAATCGGGGATGTCTGGTCACCCTA
This sequence comes from Girardinichthys multiradiatus, assembly GCF_021462225.1. Taxonomy (NCBI): domain Eukaryota; kingdom Metazoa; phylum Chordata; class Actinopteri; order Cyprinodontiformes; family Goodeidae; genus Girardinichthys; species Girardinichthys multiradiatus. The sequence goes on from NC_061805.1 coordinate 15,506,071, forward strand.
CACCACAAGACACTTGGTTTAATCTAAAACACAGTCATATTCAAAGTAATCCCAATTTGGACTCAACAACAACCCGAGACTAGTCTTCATACTTATGCATGAGACACACAAAAGAAAACTAAGCACATTATCTCTATAAGTTCAGTTAATTTTAGTTAGTTTTGCGAACACTCGTTACAGTTTCAGTTAGTTTTCGTGTTTTTGCAAAGTCTCATTTTTATGTTTATTTCAGTTAACGAAAATGTTTTTTTACTTCTAGTTTTCGTTAACGATAACCTTGGTGCATACATGGTTTCAGCATTAAAACACAGTCTCATTGACAGTCTCTGGCCTCTCACTTGAATATTATCTAGATCTTTACTGTTCCCTAAAGTTACAGGGGATGTGTGGTCTGTAATGAGTCTAAAGCTGCCAAGTTCCAACAAACATTTTTCTAAATGTTCACATCCAAAAACACTGGCTAAAACACTTCTTTTCAATTTGAGCATAACTTATTTCAGCATCTCACAGCCGCCTGGAACAATATGCTACAGGTTTCCAGTCACCATTATGACACCCAGGCTGTACCTGCTGCCATCAAGAGATACCACAGCTGGCCTACTTATGTCGCAGAAGGACAATACAGGAGCACAACATTTAGCTTTTCAAAGGCAATCTGTTGACATAGTCCCTAAAGCCATGCCACCATCATCTTTAGTCCCTCATAGGGGTTGGCCCCAGATCTAGAATAAATTTAGCCATATAGTTGACCATTCCAAGAAACCGCTTGAGCTCCAAAACATTTTGTAGCTGTGGGGGTTCCTCAATCCCTGCCACCTTTGCTGGTTTTGCTTGCATGCTGTTCTCATTAAAGATGTGCCCCAGGAACCGAATACTTCTGTGTCTGAATTTGCATTTAGCCAATTGTTCATCTTCAGGGCTGCAGCATGGATCACTCTGAGCACTTTCTCTAGTCACTGATAATGGATCTCCTCTGTTTCCAAATGAACAATGATGTCATCTATATGACATCATTGTCATATAGATGACATCTAATGTCATCTAAAGTTCATTCTATACAAATGAACTTTAGTTCATTCAAGCCCTTTCAGTGTTTCAGTCATCTCCCGAATGGGAGTCTCCAGAAAGTGTGACTTCCAAAAGGCATAGTGTACATGGCTAATCTGCAACTATCCTCATGGAGAGGAATATAATAGAAGCTGCTAGCTGCATGAAGTGATGAAAGTACTTTCGATCCTGAGAGTCATGCCATGATCTCATCTACTGTCAGGAGCACATACTTGTTTTGTTTTACAGTGTTTTCAGTAATCTCAAATCAACACAACACCTAACTTCCTATTTGGTTTGGGGGTTAGTTTAACTGGTTCAGTTTGTAACAGTCCACTGGTACCAAAAACAGTACTGATGTGTTCCACCTGTTCTACTAAACCCAAATTTACAGCGCCAGATCTGCTGAGTAAGTTGTTACTTTTTCCTTTGATCATGTACAGTGGGAAGGAATACTTAAGTCCTTTGTTGACAGGAGTGGGTCTAAACCACCCCATGAGTTTAATTTTCCTCCGAGGCCTACAAAACATGTCCCTGGAGGGCTGAGTTTGTACACCTTAGGGAGTGTCCTGAAGGTGTTTCTCCTGGTCCCATGGTACATCAGTGAACAGACTGCTGTGCCCTGCTGCATTCTGTGCCCTGGGATCTGGAGAAATGAGAAGGTTTTCAAAGAGGTAGTGCAGGGAAACTCAAAAGTGACTACAATAATAGTTAAGACACAATGGCCGGAGCTGGTCAAATCAAAATCTAATTTTACCATCAACAAATCATAAACTATGCCTGAAGGCTAAAAGAAAACAAAAAGAACACCATGCCGGCTTTCTGAATTACATGCAGTGTATTTAATAACATTCCGTCAAAATCACCTAGAAACAGTGTGTTTGGTTCAGACATTTATTAATAGTCCTCAAGCGAACCATCATCTGTAGGAGGAGGATGCATGCAGAGAGCAGTCACCTGTAGTCAGACTTACTGCATAAGATCAAACGGGAGGAAGACCCCGCTGAATCGCCAAAGCACCAACATGCAATATCTAAGCTTAAACTACCTTTACTGTGGTCAAACGTTTGCTGTTTTGCCCTTTAAAGGCGACCTATTATGCAAAATTCAATTTTTGATTGTTTTTATACTTCCATTTGGGTCTCTAATGCTTATATAAACAACAAAGAAAAAACATTCAGCCTTTTTTGGCTATAAATGAATGTTTTATTTTTTCTAGACAATGCGCGGTTTTAAAAGCTGTGTAATTGTGACGTCACAATTACACTGGCACCTAGCAACGTTACCTGAGTCCAGCCCCTGACTAGCAACTGAAGCAGAGCTCCACTCACTTGATTTTCAGTAGAGGATCACACCTTGCTGGCTGGTTTTACCTTACACGCGCTTTACAATGGCTACCCTCAAAAACAGATGTTCTGTTGTTGGCTAAAAAGACCCACATGTGTCTATCCACATTCTCCCGCTGTCGGATAACAAAGATTCGTGGCTTCATTTTATTTTTGAGGGCAATGTCCCATCACATTGCTGAAAACAGTACTAGCTTTGAAACTTTTAGACCATAGGTCTAAAAACTTCCAAACCTGTGGTCCGGACTGCTAAGAAGGGGACTGATGACTCAAAGCAGGTGTTGCAGGCCTGCTTTGACTGCACAGATTGGACTGTTTTTGAAACTTCAGCCACTGATTTAAACCAATTTACTGAGGTGGTGACATCATACATCAGTTTCTGTGAGGACATGTGTGCAAACCAAGACCTTCTGCACTTACAATAACAATAAACCTCAGTTCACTTCTCATCTGAGGCAGCTGCACAGGGATAAGGAAGAGGCTCACAGCAGTGGGGATCAGGCCCTATATAAGCAGGATAGGAACAAACTGACCAAGGAGATCAAAGCAGCAAAGAGAAACTACAGTGAGCAGCTAAAGAAAAGCTTCTTACCTGGAGACATTTGAAAAACCTGGCTGCCTACAGGAGCCATTCCCCCAACCCTGCAGAATCCTTACCTGGCAAATCATTTGAATGGCTTCTACTGCAGGTATGAAAAGCAGCAGTTCACACCTCAACCCAACACCTCCACATCCCATTCAGACACAAATCCTCCCCATACACCAACCACCCCCCTACCTTCAGACCCCCTGCCTGCACTAAGGACCTCAGAGAAAGATGTAAATAGGCTATTTCAGCGCCTGAAGTCAAGGAAGGCCTCAGGACCTGATGTCTCCCCATCATGCATCAGAATGTGTGCCGACCAACTGGCACATCTTCACTGAGATCTTCAACAAGTCACTGGAGCTGTGTGAGGTTCCCTACTGCTTTAAACGCTCCACCATCATCCTTGTACTCAAGAAACTCACCATTGCAGGATTGAATGACTACAGGCCTGTCGCCCTGATGTCTGTGATGAAATCCTTTGAGTGACTGGTGTTGAAGCACCTGAAGGACATCACAGGGCCCCTGCCGGATCTCTTGTAGTTTGCTTACCGGGCAAACAGGTCGGCAGATGATGCAGTTAACTTGTGACTACACTTCATCCTGCAACACCTCGACCAACCAAGTGATGTACGCCAAGATCCTGTTTGTGGACTTCAGCTCAACCTTCAACACTATCAACCCAAACATCCTCCACCAGAAGCTCATCCGGCTCAAAGTCCACCTTCCACCTGTCAGCACCGACACCCCCCAGGGTTGTGTTCTCTCCTCACTCCTCTTCTCACTCTACACAAATGACTGCATGTCAGCGGATCCGTCTGTGAAACTCCTGAAGTTTGCAGATGACACCACTGTTATTGGACTAATCCAGAACAGTGATGAGTCTGCATACAGACAAGAGGAAGATCGGCTGGTACACTGGTGTGGTCATAACCACCTGGAACTTAACCCACTCAAGACTGTGGAGATGATGGTGGACTTTTGGAGAACACCAACCCCACATACCCCCCCATCATCCTCAACAACACTGTCTATACTGTGGACCACTTCCGATTCACTATAGGATGGTCCTCACACATAGACAATGTTTGGGAGAAGGCCTAACAAAGACTGTATTCCTGAGGCAACACAAGAAGTACAACCTTTCACAGTAGCTGCTGGTCATCTTCCACACTGTCTTAATTAGTTCTGTCCTGTCCTCATCCATCTCAGTGTGGTTTGGCTCTTCCACAAAACAGGAGAGGTCCAGACTGCAAAGAACAATCAGGGCTGCAGAGAGAAACATCAGGGCTGACCTTCCCTCTATCCAGGATTTACAGGTCTAGGGTAAGGAAAAGGGCGGCTAAAATCTCTGCAGACCCCACACACCCTGCACACAAACTGTTTAGGCTTTTACCTTCGAGTGGCGCTACAGAGTGCTGTCTGCTAAAACCATACCGCCACAGAGACAGTTTCTTCCCCCAGGCTGTTTTTCTGATCATCACTTGTGTCATAGTGTTTGATTTAATAGACTCTGGGAGTGACACAACCACGAGGACAGAGTATCATTTTAACAGTTTATTGAATGTGCTAGCAGTGTGGGTTTGAACCCAGACTGGAACTGTCAAGGGGAACAGGATCGTCACTGAGGAGGAGAGGAGAGAGGTTATTGAGGCTCTACGGTGGAAATGGAGATGGATGGAGAAAAGGACTGAGGTGGACTTATTGTTGGTGGTTGATGAGGGCTTGTTGGAGGAGATAAGTCTTTCCCACTGTGACTGAGTTTGGCAGAGAAGGAGGAACAAAGCGCTGTCGAGTTTCTGTTTCTGCTGTGTGATTTTTGAGTTGCTCCAGCTTAACAGGCATGTGGCGTAGGAGGGTGGACAGCCAGGTGAGCAAGAGTTAGGTGTCTTCACGAGGTGATTTCAGAGCGGCAGGGCTGGTGGCAGAAGTGGAAGCTAGGCTCTCATCTGGATTGGCGGGGTATTATTTCCAACGCTCTCCTGAGTATGACATGGAGAACAGGAACCTTGGAATCCAGGAACATAGTCACAAATATGACCAGGTCTGCAAGGCAGTACAAAAAAGAAGTCAAAAAGAGCAAGCTTAGGAGCAACGCAGAGTTCTGCATAACACGGTCAGTTTCCACGCTGGCAAAAGCAATAAACTGGTACCTCCAGGTTCTAGCTCCTTATGAAGCCCTGGTGATTAGGCTCGAATCAGAAACACCTGTGCGGCAGCACCTGCCAGTCACACCCTGCAGGGGAGGAAAAACACAGCACACACACATCTGCACACACAGCCACCGTGAGTATGACAACTTGACTTTCAGATTTCCAGAACAACACTATGCATACTTGGACTGATCTCACATTATATTCCTTTGTAAAGTCACTTGTGTATATATGTACATTTAAAAAGATATTCTTAATTTCCACTGTTATATATAAAAATAAAAATCCTCACTGATTCAAGTCAAATTCCTTGTTTGTCTGTACAAACTTGGCAGTAAAGCTGACTGATTCTGAATTTGATTCTGAATATGATTCTGAATCACTTCACCACGGACTGCTTTGAGAACTCACATCAGTACGCCTGAGGAAAAAAAGGGGAAATAGAAGAGTTGAAATCTCATTATTTGATAATGAGTTTGTGCAAAAAATGTAATTAACATGTTTTTTTATAGCCCATAGACCTATCCCAAATGTTTAAAAGGAACTATAATAGGTCACCTTTAAAGTCCTTGTCTTTGTTATTACCATGGCTTAGACAACAAAATTGCCTCATAAAGCCCAAAATTGGAACGTCTTAAGGCATTACCAGTCAACCCTCTCTCGTCTCCACTTCTCCTGCCTCATCAAAGTTGATGTCAGAACTCACCAAGAACCCAGCCATCATGACCGGTCCGTATGTGGAGTTTGTTTCCAACAGTACAATTCCACATTTGGGCATTTACATCTATACCTGTTAATGTGGTGCAGTTTTATCATTCATGTTGAAATCATTAAGGTCAAGCTACGTCTACGCCACAAGGTTGTGGCTTTTCTCTTTCAGCGATCGCCACAGCAAGTCATCTGCTTCCATCTGACCTTATCTTCTGCGTCTTCATCTCCTACACCCACTACCTTCATGTGCAATTTCACTCCATCCATGAATCTCGTCTTTAGTCTTCTTCTAGGCCTCCTGCCTGGCAGTTCCAACTTCAGCATCCTTCTACCAACAAACAAGCCTTATGGAAAGGAATATTCCAATTTACCGAAATGTACCTGTATTGCTCCATCTAACAATGATGAAATCTATTGCTCTTTCTGTTGATAGATCTATATGAATATGACCCTGGATTCCATTTGTGGAAGAACCTCCACTTGTTCTACATAAGCAACTACTTACAAATCTTAAAGAATAGAAACATTGCTGTAAAATGGAGATACTTATGAAGTCCTTTTCAATACTCACTTCATCTTGACGATTCCTAGGACAAGTCATTTTCATATCTGAAGCTACCAAATGTTGGGATCTGGAAAGGATTATATATTATATAAGGTTTTCTACCATATAACTTCAATAAGTAAATCTTATGCATTGAAAGAATGTGTCCTTATCTATTTACATTTTTTTAAATATTTGTCCATATGTCTGTTCAAACATTATATTTGTAGGCTCATGCCTTTTTTTGTTATCCAGACTTGAAAGCAGTCTGCTGGAGGTACTTCAGATGGACTTTGAGGTTGAAGAACTGAGCAGTCCTGTTGACAGCCAGGTGATCATATGGAAGCTGGAGCTACCATCTGTGCCCAAAACTGTCGCCAAGACTGAAGGAGCCATGAAGATTTATACAACTCAGAGAGACTTTGTTGGCCTCGCTCCTCTTGTGATGGTGAGTGAGATGACAGCTTTCTTGTCACCCCTGATTATTATGAAAACCGGAATCAACATTACAGACAGCAGCCTCTCCACTAACTGCCAACGCTTCGACTGCATTTGAGCATCGGCGCATAAAAATATCATGAAATGCACTTTGCTGTGATCCATTCCTGTCTAGTATGCATGATAAGACTGAATATGCTTGTGTTTTGTTTAGAAAATGCCTTCTATTTTCAGCAGACTGTGACCTTTTGTTGTTGACTGTCAACTAACTGATGCCTCTCTTCTGTGTTTTGCTCTACTCTGGCGTGCAATATGTGGTCATTCTCCGATCCTAACAGCTGTTTCCTATGCTGCTATTTCAGTGCCTCAGGCCTCTTTATCATGCTACACTACCTAAATAATTAATCCATGATATAATCCCATGTCACTAGACATTACAGCTGTTTGAATAAAAATATTGAATCTTGTTGTTTGTCACCTTGGCCACAAATATTATACTAAACAAACTCCCAGAGGTGTGAACATGAGCTTTAGATGTATTGACAATAATAAAGAGTACATGTAAAATATTTTTTTTGTGAAGATTTTCGGCACTGCGTTGTCCAGCATTGCCACCTCATTGGGGCTGAGGTGCTTTAGTTCATAATATGCTACAGTATCTAGATTTACAAATGACATGGTTCATCTCACTTGTTGAGCGGAATCTGACCTTAGGCTGAGGGCCAAACATGAGATTTTCTAGCTGGCTGAAAGAGACATCAGAATCAGCTCCAGTATTTCAAAAAATGATGGCAATACCCTTTCTGACACAACCTTTAGAGCCGAGGTTGGGGGAAGCTAAAGCTGCCTATTTGAGCTTCATTTAAACAACTTTTGGAGTCAGGGGACAGATATCTGTCTGCCTCATTTTCATACTCAAAATGGCAACTGTCTCCACAATTTTGATTTGACTGATAATTTAAAGAAGTTAGCTATGGCACACCATACAACTGTCATGGTACTTAACACAAATATTGTTCTATTATTTAAATTGTATTAATGGCATACATGAGGGGGGTTTGCACAATTTCTTGAAGGCCCAACAAAACATCTGTAAAAGGGGTCTGTGAAAATAACGTGGATTACAGAACTAAATTGTTGCATTTTAAGTATAAGTTCTGAGCTCTGATTTCAGAGGGTAAACTAAGACCTTACTACATTCCTCCTCTACTTTCTTGTGCTGTGAAATTTTGTTGTTATGCCAGACACGTTTTTACACACCTTTATATTGTCAAATATTTATCATCTGTCTTGTTTCTGTTGTAGATAGTAATAATAATAATAATAATAATAATAAATGTTTTTGGGACAATCATGCCACAAGTCATTCACTGGATTGATCTGGTAAATGTAAAGATGATTGGTTATAATGTAGTCCAAGAGACACAGTTCTTAATGGAGGAATCATTTATTAAAGGGCTAGAGCTGAGCAGAACACAGCACAAACAAAAATTTGTTTGTTCTTCTACACCAAGTGAAATAATTACTGTATTTGGTTCCCTGCTAATAATTTGTAGGTTTGCTAGTAGTTTCATTTTAATGTCAACAGGTGGAATATCAATCGGATATTTAAAAAAAACACATCACATAAAAGTAAAAAAATATATCTGTATGTCATTAAGACAAAAATATTTGATCTCCAACAACCAAACCAGGACTCTGGCTCCCACAGAAGGCTATGTGCCTTGGTAGCACATTAAAATCTCAATCAATCAATCAATCAATCAATCAATCAATCAATCAATCAATCAATCAATCAATCAATCAATCAATCACATAACTGTGCATTGACTAACTTAACTATTATAACAGGAAAGAATTCAATTCAAATTCAATTCAAAAATACTTTATTAATCCCAAAGGGAAATTAAATGTTGTTGTAGCTCATACAGGTCCTTCTCAAAATATTAGCATATTGTGATAAAGTTCATTATTTTCCATAATGCCATGAAGAAAATTTAACATTCATACATTTTAGATTCATTGCACACTAACTGAAATATTTCAGGTCTTTTATTGTCTTAATACGGATGATTTTGGCATACAGCTTATGAAAACCCAAAATTCCTATCTCACAAAATTAGCATATTTCATCCGACCAATAAAAGAAAAGTGTTTTTAATACAAAAAACGTCAACCTTCAAATAATCATGTACAGTTATGCACTCAATACTTGGTCGGGAATCCTTTTGCAGAAATGACTGCTTCAATGCGGCGTGGCATGGAGGCAATCAGCCTGTGGCACTGCTGAGGTCTTATGGAGGCCCAGGATGTTTCGATAGCGGCCTTTAGCTCATCCAGAGTGTTGGGTCTTGAGTCTCTCAACGTTCTCTTCACAATATCCCACAGATTCTCTATGGGGTTCAGGTCAGGAGAGTTGGCAGGCCAATTGAGCACAGTGATACCATGGTCAGTAAACCATTTACCAGTGGTTTTGGCACTGTGAGCAGGTGCTAGGTCGTGCTGAAAAATGAAATCTTCATCTCCATAAAGCTTTTCAGCAGATGGAAGCATGAAGTGCTCCAAAATCTCCTGATAGCTAGCTGCATTGACCCTGCCCTTGATAAAACACAGTGGACCAACACCAGCAGCTGACACAGCAACCCAGACCATCACTGACTGTGGGTACTTGAGACTGGACTTCTGGCATTTTGGCATTTCCTTCTCCCCAGTCTTCCTCCAGACTCTGGCACCTTGATTTCCGAATGACATGCAGAATTTGCTTTCATCCAAAAAAAGTACTTTGGACCACTGAGCAACAGTCCAGTGCTGCTTCTCTGTAGCCCAGGTCAGGCGCTTCTGCCGCTGTTTCTGGTTCAAAAGTGGCTTGACCTGGGGAATGCGGCACCTGTAGCCCATTTCCTGCACACGCCTGTGCACGGTGGCTCTGGATGTTTCTACTCCAGACTCAGTCCACTGCTTCCGCAGGTCCCCCAAGGTCTGGAATCGGCCCTTCTCCACAATCTTCCTCAGGGTCCGGTTACCTCTTCTCGTTATGCAGTGTTTTCTGCCACACTTTTTCCTTCCCACAAACCTCCCACTGAGGTGTCTTGATACAGCACTCTGGGAACAGCCTATTTGTTCAGAAATTTATTTCTGTGTCTTACCCTCTTGCTTGAGGGTGTCAATAGTGGCCTTCTGGACAGCAGGTCGGCAGTCTTACCCATGATTGGGGTTTTGAGTGATGAACCAGGCTGGGAGTTTTAAAGGCCTCAGGAATCTTTTGCAGGTGTTTAGAGTTAACTCGTTGATTCAGATGATTAGGTTCATAGCTCGTTTAGAGACCCTTTTAATGATATGCTAATTTTGTGAGATAGGAATTTTGGGTTTTCATGAGCTGTATGCCAAAATCATCCGTATTAAGACAATAAAAGACCTGAAATATTTCAGTCAGTGTGCAATGAATCTAAAATATATGAATGTTAAATTTTCATCATGACATTATGGAAAATAATGAACTTTATCACAATATGCTAATATTTTGAGAAGGACCTGTATTATGAAGGTTTCCTCAAAGAGCCGTTGTAGATGCTGATGGCTGTGGGCAGGAAGGATCTCCTGTAGCGCTCCGTCTTACAGCAGATCTGAAGAATCCTCTGACTGAAGACACTCTGTTGTTGTAGGACAGTCTCATGAAGAGGATGCTCAGGGTTCTCCATAATGTTCTTCATTTTATGAAGAATCGGTCTTTCCACAATGATCTCCAGAGGTTCCAGAGGAGTCCCCAGAACAGAGCCAGCCTTCTTTATCAGCTTGTTGAGCTTTTTTAAGTCCCTGGCTCTGATGCTGCTTCCCCAGCAGATGATGGCAGAGGAGATCACACTTTCCACAACAGACTTATAGAAGATATGCAGCACCTTCCTGCAAACACCAAAGGACCTAAGCTTCCTCAAGAAGTACAGTCTGCTCTGTCCCTTCTTGTAGATGGCTTCACAGTTGCATCTCCACTCTAGTCTGTTGTCCAGGTGAACACCGAGGTATTTATACTCCTCCACCACCTCCACTTCTTCTCCCATGATAGAAATAATAGTTTTTGACTTATTCCTGTTTCTCTTAAAATCTACAATCATCTCCTTTGTTTTAGTCACGTTCAAAATGAGATGATTGTTTCCACACCATGCCACAAAGCGGTCCACCACCTTCCTGTACTCATCTTCTTGTCCATCTCTGATCCACCCCACGACTGCAGAATCATCTGAGTATTTCTGCAGATGACAGGAGTCTGTCTTGTACTGGAAGTCTGAGGTGTACAGAGTGAAGAGGAATGGTGAGAGTACAGTCCTCTGTGGTGCTCCTGTGCTGCTGACTACCTGGTTAGACTCACAACCCTTCAGTCTCACAAACTGTGGTCTGTTTGTCAGGTAGTCTTTGATCCAGGAGATTGTTGAGGCCTCCACCTGAGTCTTCTGGAGTTTCTGACAAAGCAAATCAGGTTGAATTGTATTAAATGCACTGGAAAAATCAAAGAACATGATCCTCACAGTGCTGCTGGCTTTGTCCAGATGACAGTGGGTTTGTTGAAGCAGGTGTATGATGGCATCTTCAACTCCAACTCCACAGCGATAAGCAAACTGAAGGGGGTCCTGATGGTTTACTGTTTGCTTACTCAGGTGGGCCAACAGGAGTCTCTCTAGGACCTTCATGATGTGAGATGTCAGGGCAACGGGTCTATAGTCATTGAGGACTGATGGGTGAGTTTTCTTTGGTACCGGAACAAGACAGGAGGTCTTCCACAACACCGGAACCTTCTTCTGGGCCAGGCTAAGGTTGAAGAGGTGCTGCAGAATCCCACAGAGCTGCTCTGCACAGGCCTTCAGGACTCTAGGGCTGACATGATCTGGACCTGCAGCCTTATTCCGATTCAGTCTCTCCAGTTGCATCTTCACTTGACTTCTTGAGACACACAGGTGGAAGGGGGAAGCAAAGGAAGCATCAGCATCTTCTGATATGGTTGAAGGCAAACATGTAGAAGCAGAAGGGTCTAGGGCTGAGGTGGAAGATAAAAAATGTGAGGTGTTACTGGACAGCTGTGGGTCCTGTGGGTCAAAGGAAGGTGAAATGTCTGTTTGGCAGGAGAGGAGGATGCGAAGCTTGTTTCTGAACTGAACCTATTGAAGAATGTGTTCAGTTCATTGGCTCTGTCCAGACCTCCATCGGTCTGATCATCCTTCTGCTTGAAGCCTGTGGTCTTCATCCCTGTCCACACATCTCTGATATTGTTTTGCCAGAGCTTGTTCTCCAGCTTCTTCTTGTACACCTCCTTGCTGTCTCTTATCTTGACTTTAAGTTGCTTCTGTATAATCCTCAATAATTCTCTGTCTCCCTCTCTGAAGGCTCTTTTTTTCTTGTTAAGCAGGTCCTTCAGGTCACTGGTGATCCAAGGTTTGTTATTGGGGAAGCATCTCACGGTTCTGGTGGGGATGATGTTATCCACACAGAAGTTTATATAGTCAGTTACACACTCAGTCATGGCATTGATGTCCTCTCCATGTGGCTGGCACAGTGCGTCCCAGTCTGTAGCCTCAAAGCAACCTTGCAGAGCTTCTTCAGCTTCCTGTGACCATTTTCTCACAGTCCTCTTTATTACAGGTTGCCTCTGAACAAGGGGCTTATATTTTGAGCAGAGAAAAACAAGATTGTGATCTGAATTGTCTAGAGGAGGTCTTGCTGTAGAGATGTATGAGTCCTTGACATTTGCATAAAACAAATCCAATGTTTTGTTTTCTCTGGTAGAGCAGCTGACAAACTGTTGAAACGTTGGAAGTGTAGCAGAGAGTGAAGCATGGTTAAAATCACCAGAAATTGCCACAAAAGCATTGGGGTTTTGTGTCTGTAGCTTAGCAACAACTGAGCTGATGGCATCACATGCAGCGTCGGCAACAGCGGAAGGTGGATCGTGAACTGTTGCCAAAATAACACTGGTGAACTCCCTTGGTAAATAATACGGACGAGAATTTACTGCCAACAGTTCAATATCTAGACTGCAGAGATGACACTTCACAGTTACATGTCCTGGATTACACCATCTGTTGTTCACAAGTACTGCCAGTCCACCTCCTTTACATTTGCCGCTCCTCTTTAAATCTCTGTCTGCTCGTATGGTTAAAAAGCCCGGCAGAGAGAGCTGGAGTCGGGGATATGATCCTGCAGCCATGTCTCAGTAAAACACATAATACTGCATGCCCGGTACTCTGGCTGGGTCCTTTGTAGGGCTTGGAGTTCATCCAACTTGTTTCCCAACGATCTCACATTGCCCATCATAATCGACGGAAGAGATGGTTTGAACTTCCTCCTTCTCTCTCTTCTCTTAGCTCCTGCTCTGCATCCACGGCGTCTCCTTTTCAACTCATCAGGGATTTGGGGTTGTAGATGAAGTATTATTTGAGCTTTTGAGATATTAATCAGCTGCTCCCAGTTGTAAGAAACAACCCCGTTGCCATGGCAATGCATCATAACAAATGTTCAAAAATAGAAAGTATTAAGAAAAATCCTCCAGCTGCACAGCATCCGACACCGGAGTGGACAGTCGTCCAAAAAAAATCAACTGTATCCACCACAAGAGAAATAGTTCCCAAAAAAGAATAAATCAGAATCAGAAGTAACAGAGCTACTCCAACCTGCTGCCACCTTGAGCAGCGTAATTCTAGAATTCATTCTAGATTCATTCATAGAACAGAGAGCCCTAAAGCGTTTAATTCCCAATCAGTAGCCAAGAAACCTAAAGGAATTACAGAGTTTCTGCACAGAAGAATAAGCCAAATCCATACCGAGAACTGTGCAATCCTGGCGACCCACTACAAGACACATTGTACCGCTGTGCTTGTAAAAAAAACACACAAGTTATAAGTCATGTTTTGGTGGGGGATCACACACTTATTTTACTCAATGACATTTGGTTACATTTTTCATAGTTTTTAAAAGGTGGTTTTTAAATATTTTTAATTTAAACCCGTCTCTCTATTAAAACGCAGCCTCCGTCAAAAATATTAATTTCTTTAACAGTAAGAATATGTACTATATTCACAGAGGGATCATACAATTTTTTTCCTATACCATAGCTGCTGACTTCAGAATGGCCTGTCTATACAAGCAAACGTTTTTCCATCCTCATACTTGCATATTGATATTCTATAACAGTTAAGGTATTTTTTTAAATCCAAAATAAAAAAGGCACACAACTAAGTTGCAAAAATAATCCCTGCCATTCTCTTTTAAACATAACTCTCCGACAAATTAAAAAACAAAATCCTAGGCAGAAATGATTATGCTGACAGCAACATAATAGTTGACCAGGCAGTGCAAAATTCCAATCACACTCACTCCTAATGCTTTTTTATCCTGGTTGTGTATTTGTAGGAGTTTTATTCACGTTTTTGCACCTAACAACAGCAAGAAACAATACATTAACAGCAATGAAATTATTGTCCATTGGAAAAAACAAAAAGAAAATCAACAGACATTATCTTTTAGGATAAATGTTAAAGAACACTAGACTTATCACAGATGGGGCACACTAATAGGTTCAAAGCAAACAATGAATCTGCTGCACACATTTTAAAGTTATTAGTAAATCAAAAAGCCGCTGCAAGGATTTCTCCTGCTTCAAATCATGCAGGAAGATTTGGAAATTATTTTTCAAAGAAAACACAGATGAGGACACCACATCCAGTTCATGATTGGATATTTTCCCTTTAGGCAGTCTATTGAAGGGCAGCAACACTCAGACTAAACAGCACAGAGCTCATTTTCAGTCTATATCCACTGGTATTTGACCATGCTTGAAATGTTACAGATTCCCTTGAAAGTGTATGCTTGAGTAGAGAAATCGGCCATCAGCTCTCATCTCCTTGTCAACCATGTGTTGGCCTGGACATTATCTTTCCTCAGCTCTGCTCCACCCATGACTTCCCAATGGAGCAATGGCCCTTTTATGACTTTAGAGCTTCTACGTCAATGAGCAACCCATCATCACCTTTTTTCCCGAACACTAACTGTGAAAAATATTCAGTGTATGAATCATACATATTTTTAAACTTGGCAACATGGAAATATTAGACAGGATTTGCTATTTGCTTCTTTCATGACCTTGCTTGATCTTTACATTCCCTGTAGAACACAGAGATCCTGAACACCGCTGTTCTAACTGGAAAGAAAGTGGTGATGCCTGTGAGGACAGTGGCTGTGGAGGAAGATGGAGTGGTCACAGATGTTTCTGACTACACAGACTGTAGCTCCACTGATGAAGATGTTCTCAAGGTACAATCTCCTCCTCCTCCTTACATACCCTTCACACACACACATAAATAAATTTATTTGGTTTGTCTTTGTGCAAATAGTTAAAGGGATAAAGGCCATATACAGTTAAACATTATAGCAAAATAAATAGTCCTTTTTTGGGTTATGTAGAAGGAAATTATTTATTTTTGCTAAGAACTAGAATAATAACCAATATTTTTGTAACATTTGCAAGGATTGTCTTTTAACTATATGAGTTGGATCTTATGTTTTGGGTATCTTTCAACAAGCTTCTTGCAACAGCTTGCTGGAATTCTGACCCATTCCTCCAGACATAACTGGTGTGACTGAATCCATATAGGCCTTAATGATAGGCACTGCAAAACATTTACTTTGTTGTCCTTAAGCCGCTTTGTAACTAGAATGGCGGAAAGCTTAGGGTGATCGTCCAGTTGGAAGACTCATTTACACCTAAGCTTTAACTTCTTAGCTGATGTCTTGAGATGTTGCTTTATTATTTCTACATAATGGTCTTTCCCTATGATGCTATCTATTTTGTGAAGTGTACAAGTGCCTTTTGCAGCAAATCGCGAGCACAAGGCTGCCACTACCATACTTCATTGTTAGGATGGTGTTTTCAGGCTTGTACGCCTCTCCCCTTTCCCCCCAAATGTAACAATGGACATTATGCCATCATGAGGTCTTTGGCTTTTCTTCTGTTGCGTGTCTGCATGAACAACAAATAAATGCATTAGGCTCTATATTTTAACTTGGTGAAGTATGACCTGAACTAGTTTTAGCAAACATAAAATGACCCTTAAAGTGAATCAATCTGGTTCTGACAGACTGACAGAATAGTATACATGTATTGAGTGCAGATAGGTGTAAAAGAAAGTCGGATTATGAGTGAATATGAAAATTCTGAAAGTGAATAAAATTGTCAATTTCAACCCTATAATTTACCCGCCGTTGCTTTTGTCCTTAGCTTACTGTAGCACCCAGTGTATCTGCTGACCAAATAGCAGCTCCGGTCACAAACATTCACTTTAATCTTCTTAGTCTAACAGCTTGAGTCAGATATCCTTCCTCCTCTGCTGTGCCTAAGGGGTATCAAATCTGCTAGTGATAGATAGGGAAGGATTTATCTATAATGGACAGCTCACATCACAGGATGAAAGTGAAAGTAAAAGTAATCTGCTGTGTTTGCTGGGATTTTTAAAATTGCAGAACATATGCAAAGACTGAAAATATGTAAAGACATTTTTCAGATGGATATGTCATAAACACGTTTTTAGCGGAGCAATGAGGACTTTTTAGTATGTTTTGGAGATTACTACATGTTGGACAAATTTCCAGTCAAAACATCATCAACTCACCTTTTTAAATATTTAGTCCACATAATTTTCATGGTACTCGTATTAGTTAGACAAGAAAATTACTATCACAGCTCTGCCAGTGAAGGAAAGCGGATGTTTCCATTTCTGCCTGTGTTTAATGCTTTACTCAGTGATGAAAGTCAAATCCTATTTCAGACAAATATCTTTTTTTTAATCTAAAAACAAAGAGGGATATTCTTGGACTTATAATCAAACTGTGTCAAAAACGAGTGGGAGGGCAGTAAACAAACTAACATTTCTTATATAGTAATGCTTTAAAAACATATTTCAACAAAAAAGGTCATGAATATTTTCTAAAGCTATTTAAAAGCTTCAGCAATGTTAATTGATATGTGGTGTTTGGATCATATACACAAAAGATGTCATTACATCTCAGTTGGCAAAAAACATACTGGATTGGGATGTGGTCATGTTGTCAAGAGCTTGTGCTTAAGGGACATCAGAGCCCCATGACTGACATTCAGACGACCCTTTAAGAAAAATATTGTTTCATCTTGTTCTCACAAATCTTTGTATTTTTCCAGTTGTACTGTGGAAAAATGAACACATTCAAAAAACTGCCATTAAATTGTTGCACATCAATATTTTTTCTGCTTTCTTTCATACAAGCTACCAAGAATCCACTCACTTTCAGGATTTTAACCCTTTAAAAAAATCTTTATTATTTGAAGAATTAAATATATACCCCCAACACAAAAAGCGAATATTTTTTTTCAAATAAACATGTGGATGGAGAATTAAATCTTGGATATGTCTTAGATTAGCAACAAAAAGTATTTAATTGCATTAGTATTCTTAATGTAGTTTTTTTATGTAATGCCAGACATTTTCTGGATGCCAAAAATGCCCAACTGACTTCCAACATATCCAAATCTTTAATCTCACTTGCTTTACGGTATAAAACCATGCATTTAGAAATAACAGCATTTTTTTTTTTATAAACAGTTGCCATATTCAAATCTTTACTGTATTCCACTAGATTCAACTGTTTTCCCATTATAGCAGAAATTCTTGTATGTCTGGCACTCACATTATTAATTTTATTACTGAAGGCCCATCCCCCGTTTTATTTTATAGAAAATGATTTACCTTTTTCATGAAAAAGTCTGCAATTGCTTGGGAATTTTGTTTTTAAGAACGGAAAGACATTTATTGATCTGTGATTTATTAGTGCATACACATTTTTGCCATGAAGCTGTTATAAAAGCTTATACACCTGAGTATGCAAAAGTTAAATCATTGACATTTACCTTGCAAATTATATCTAATATAAAATGTCTTCAAAGTACCATAAATAACAGCACACCTACTGCTAACGGCATCAGTACCACAGTCTGAGAATAGTGCATCTAATTAACTAAAAGCAGAAAAGAACTTGTTAACAAGATGGAGAAACTACTGACAAATGTCACATAATGTCCATGAGATCTTTGAGGACCTGAGAAAACTTGCAAAGGTCACCTGTAAAATTAAGATGCATCAAATGCACTTGGTGGGTAGAGGACTGATGGCAGCACCACACTGCAAGATATTTAAATTAACATAAAATTGCAATGCTGCCTCTTCCTAACGCTGTGGACTGGTGATCATGTCGGTAGTTTATTACAGCCAGCTGACATTACTGTGGTAGCATGCAGAGCAAAACTGCTGCAAGCCCATTTGTTGTTGTAGGAACTGCCTATATGTTAAAACAGTGACTTTTATGGGTATATTTAATTATTTTTTGTCATTGGTTAGATGACAAACTTCTCCTTCATGGACAACAAATTTACTTTGGGTTTGATAGGGATTGTTTACTTTGTAGTACAAAGTCATGATGTCAGACAGGTGATCAAATTGTTATGTGGAGTCTGATGAATTGTTTTGTCTGATGTTGTCTCGTCCTTTATTTAGGTGTCAGACAGATGTGAGTATGTTTTTGTGAATGGCAAAGAGACCAAAGGCAAGGTGAAGATGATAGTAAACTTCACCTACAGCTACCTGAGTGCTCAGCTCGAAATAAATGTGTGGATGCCTCGGCTCCCTCTGCAGATTGAGTTGTCAGACACAGAACTGAGCCAGATCAAAAGTTGGAGGGTGCCGATCCTGACCTCGAAAAGGTGAGAGACATATAGTATGTATTACAAATTCCCCTTATTTGTTTTTTACATTAGATTTTCTAAAAAAAAAAATTTTTCACGTTGTTTGAAACATTTTTCCAAGAATCTAAAGGACATGATTCTCTAATTTAGTGTCAGGATCTGTCTTTGTCTTAGTTTGAGTTTTGGTACATTTATACCTGGTCTGGTTCTCTGTTTACCCTTAGTTCTGTGTCTTGTCTTCCAGTAGTCTCACCCACACCTGTTCTGTGTTTCCCTGATTACCTGGTCTTGCTGTTCATTGGTTCTCCCTGTACTCTTTATTTGTATTTATACCCTGTTGTTTCTGTTGTTCCCCACGTTGTTCTTGTTGTTTGTCCCGATGTCAAGAAGTGAATGTTCTAGTCAGAAGCCTGTTAGTACAAGCCATTAAAAGAGCGGCTTACCAGTGATCATCGACCTACCGATGACTTCTTTCTCTGCACTTTTGTCCGTTTAAAGACAAATATGACATTCAGAGTAATTTAATAAGTATGTAATCCAATCACGCAAAGAGGAAGGGTTAGATGATTGAAGGCTGGCATTACCTACATAAGAATTAGGATCCTCACGTGTTTGCATGCCTCTATCCCAGATCTGGCTGGAACAGTGATGAGGCTGAACGAAAGGGCAAAGGTTGCATGCTCCAACTTCAACACTCGCTTGTGCGGGTTCTAACCCATTTTGTGGCCGAGCAGGAAGACCCGCGGGACCCTACAGCCTATTTTTTGGGCTCGGATTGGCAGGTGGATATTACAAGGTTGGTGCGATACTTCATGAAGGTCGAGGATCCTCGAGTTGCAAGACTTCATGAAGGAAGGGTTCTGTCAGGCCGAGACTTTGGGACCACAAACATCCAGGTAATAGGCTGATCACTGTTTATTGTAGGTTTAGAAATTAACCAGTGTCAAATTGCACAACCAGCTTCTATTAAGAATTGAGTGAAGTTGGATTCTTAAATTATTTTTAACATGAAGATTCCATCAGTCAGTTTCTTTATTTATTTTGTCCGGCATTGTTTTCTGGCAGGTGTTTTCTCCACTGTCTGATGTTATCTTGGCAAAGACAACAGTCAAAGTTGTGGATGACAAAGTGAGCATCACAGAGTTAGGTGTTCAAGTGGTTACTGGACTCTCCATGAAGTTACAACGTAGTTCGGGAAGTAGCAGGGCCATCTTGGCAACAACAACCACACAAGAGGTTCTACAAAGCCCCAAACAGGTACTATTATGTAGTTTATTTTTAATGTTTCTAAGGGAATAAAGAACTTTGAGGTCATCAAAATCTCTTTCTTTTTCTGTCTTTTGTTTAGCAAGCTTTGGTTAGTTCATGGGTCCAGTTCAGTGATGGCAACCTGACACCTCTTGACATCTATGATCCAGCCAATTACAGATTGACAGTGACATCCCTTGATCAGGGAGTGGTGTCAATACAGGGCAAACCTCCTGTTGTAGTGGCGGAAGGCGAGGGCGAAGGAGTCCTAGTTAGAGTAGAGATGTCCATCTGTGAAACCTGCCAAAAGTCCAAACGCAAAAGTACTGTTGCTGTGGGCAATGGCAGCCTTAAGGTCAAGTTTCAGGCCAACACTAGAAGGCCAGGTGGCAGTACTCGTAACATTGACCGAAGCTCTGCTGGCAACAAAGAGAGCAATAATGACTATGGCAACGATGGGGAAGAGATGGACAGTGACAGAAAGCAGAGAAAGCCATTTCAGTTTCTTCCTTCAAGTATCCCAAACTCTAACAAAGAGGAGAGTGCCATTCAGAGGATCCCAACCACAATCAGATCTACAGAGAGAACCATTATAACCAGCGGCAGTCTTGGAGGAGTGGGCAAGACACGAAGACCAGAAAATGTCGGCAGTCCAACCAGCACAGTGAATGTCAGTCTCATGAGCAGCCCCAGAGACAGCAGCAAAGAATACAGATCAGACAATATCATAGTGGAGGATACAAACATTGTTAGTTTTACCAGCACTGTGAAAGCTCCTGGAAATCTGGTAAACTACAACAACTTCCCCACCAAGGTGGAGATCCCTGGACCAGAAATGCCAGAGGTGCAAAGTGGTGAAGAAGTTTTGGCCAACAGGCCTCTCACAGACTTGGAAATTGGCATGTATGCCCTGCTGGGTGTTTTTTGCCTTGCCATCTTGGTATTTCTAGTGAACTGTATTTCATATGTTGTAAAATTCAGGCATAAAAAGCCTCCCTCTCATTGCCAAGAGCCAACAGGACACAGGCATGACTGGGTCTGGCTGGGCACAGACGCTGAGCTAGTGATGACTGTGCCATGCAGTCCAATCCAGCAAGACTCACATACAGCAACCACTGTGATTGACATTGGGCCTGACAAGACTGCCTCTCTTTCCAGGAGGGCCAGTTGCCTGGCCTCTGTAACAGACTCTCCTCTCAGCTGTGCCAGCTCCCACAGGACCAAACCCATACAAAGCGAGTCTCTCCACTCGCCCACCAGCAAGAGAAAGAGAGTTCAGTTCACCACATTTTCCACGCTGGAGCGCCAGCAGTCGTCACACCTCGCAGCCAAGGAAAACGGCCATGGTATCAACTGGGTTGGAAAGGAAGAGTGTAGTGGGGAAGAACCTCAAGTGCCCATCATAAAGCCTGGGGACCACTTATAACACAGAACCTGATCAGACCTCACATTTGCAGCAGATGTGGCTTCGAACACCTCAATGCCTTTGTCAAAAAAATTGGATTTTGTATAAGGCCTCCTCCACATTTCATTGCCCATTAAGGACTTTTACAAATACATGTCTTGTATATTGTATTACCTAATTCAAGAGAATAGATATGTTTGATAATTTTACAGACAGCTGAGCAGATGCGTTATTGTATATACAATATTCAAAGCCACATTATGTTCATGCTGCATTAGGATATCTTTGTGAAACGCTACAGACACTCGGAGATATAGAAGAAAATAAAGAAATATTTAAGAATAAAATACAAACATGTAAATAACACATATATTAGTGAGCGCAGCCAAACATTTTTATTGATAAAACAATTGGCTTTAATATAAAATGATAATAAAATGTAAAATAAAAACATAAAGTTATTTGATTTTGTTTAACTTAAAAAAAAAAAAAAACATCATGCTCGTGAACAACTGTGTTTATCTTCAGTGGTCCTCAAAAATGTACAGACCAAGTTAGAATGCCAGGTTGTTGTGTTGTAAAAAATGTGACCATGTGTCATTTCAAAACCTTTCCCACATACTGTATAATAGCATTATAAGCTGTAATAAGCAGTTCGGTTAGAAATGGAGAGGTGCAACAACCTGATTGTATAAGTGTGTATTAACTCCTTTTTGAAGCATTTTTGATTGATTTTCAGCATTCTTCCTTGTTAGGAGTCTGTCAGCATCCTACAAATTGACTTGGCAATATTTGCTGCCTTTGCTTTGCAGAAAGCTTTCCAAATCTATCAGATCAGCCGTCTTTAGACCCCTGTAGATCTACTGTCAGATTAGGTTTTAAACTGTGGCTAGGCCAGCCTGAAACTTTAATTTTCCTGCAATAAAGACAGTGTTTTATTGATTTGGATATATGGTTGGACTGAAAATGATACTGAAAAAAAAACATCATCTTTAGATTTCTAAAAAGAACCTAAGGATTTTGGGTCAAAGCTAACTGGTATTTGGAACTATTCTTAACTTCAGCCACCTCTACCAAATCTCTAGTTCCATCTGAATAAATGTTACCCCAAAACATGAGGCTGTCAGCACCATAGTTGTGGTAAGGTGTTCTGTCAGTGATGTAAAGTGTTCCTGTGCCAAACACACCCTTTGGAATTATCAACCCAAAGTTCAAGCTGGGTTTCAACATTCTTCTGCAAAGTTGTGGGAGATTTCAGCTAGGCTTGGATGTTTTCATATGAAGAAAAAAACCATGCCTTGCAACCCCTACTTCTTAGCCTAGATGTGTGGGGCATACAGGAGAACACATCACATACAGAAAACCAGTACTAATCAGAAAATCCGGCAGCTCCTTCAGTGTTCCTGCCTGCCTCTTCTCAGCTTTCTTGACCAATTTCTGTCTTGTCATCAATTCTGGAGAAATATCAAGTTTTTATTTTGTCCTTGGTGTCCCATATTTTCTACAGTAATTCATAACTACCATTGCTAGTGTACATTGTATACATAATGTTGTGGATTTTATATTTGTTTTACCATCCACTTGACTTGCAAATAAGCAAATGCCAGAAATCCTTACTGGATAAGCTGAACTTTTGCAACCAGGTTAGTGCAGGTTTTTAAGCTTTTCATCTGAATATTTTTAAAAAAACTTAAAAACAGAGCATTTTGACATGTGCGTGTACTCTTGAGAGACACTTTATATCATATGTGTTATAATATGAAGGTAAACCACTGACTTGCCTCTTCAACTTTGGTGTTTCATTTTAGTTTTTCTATCCATCCTGGCCTCAGGGCATTGCCAAAACCAATCTCTGTACAATCAATTGGAAGGACCTCATTTGCCCCGGTGCCCTTTAAACTAATTCAGATTTTGCTGGGTTCTTGAATCTGTAAAACCAATTGCTGCACTTCATTAAAAATGAGTGAGTAGTGAGTAGTAGTAATGAACATAACTTTTTGTCTCACCAGAATGAGAAACAATTCAAGTATCAATCATTTTCAGATCACTAACCAATGAGAAAAAAGCAAGGGACGTTTCTCGTTATTTTTATTTACTATTCTCTTTATAGTTCCCTTTATGTAAAATTGTTTCACAGAGTCTTCTTACACTATATTTATATTTACATACATGACAGTTTACCAGCAATTTCATAGGCATCAAATATATTATGCGACATTCAAAAACATCCAAGTCTTTGCTTCACTGCTACATAATTAACATTGAGGCAGGGCTGATAAAACATGTTTTTATTTGAATAAATAGAAAAAAAATTGTAAAGCAGTACAATTAACATACATACATATATTTATTGCTAAGGTTCCTCAGAAAGTATAGAGTTAGGCTGAAAACTGGGCCTTGTGCAGCGTGTCCACCAGTCTCTGATATGTTTCCTTCTCCTGTTTCACACTGTGATTTTCCTCCACGTAAAGTTTTCCATTCCTCACCACCCTCTCTCTCAGCTTGTGATCTGACAGAAGTCTCTGAGACTGGTGCACAAATTCCTGGAGAGGATAAAGCCGAAATCACACCCATTTACTGCCAAGAGCCACTTAAAGCTTACCAGTAAAGTTGCTTGGAGATATATTACTTTAAAGCATAAAAAAATCCCGGGCACGGGAGCAGAATTCATGATAAAGCCAGTACTCTGATTAGAAAACACCTCAAATGTATTGTTATATTGCCAAAAGTGGAAGATATTTGTGGCTTCAGATCCTAATATAGATGTCCAACAGACTTTTGCATGTTTTTTTGGCTGCCATCTCTCATTTGCTTATAAAAAAGGCAACAAACAATACATAGGTTGCAGCTGAACAATACTGTCTAATCATCATTGTCCAAGAAAAAAAAAAAAAAAAAGATATTAAAAATTTGACTGATCCTTGATTGAGATGTTTTTTGTCCACACAATCATCCAGATTCCTCGTTGCTTATCTGTTGGCCCAGAAAGCTGAGAGAAGTGTTTAAGCAAATGAAGTCAAAGTGCCTTGAAGTGTTGCAAGATGGCAGCCAACATTTACTGCTGCGGAGAGCCAACGGCACATCAAGTTAAGCTACTGTCAGTCAGCAAGCTATTTCAGTCTTCACATCAAGTGAAGGGATCATATATAAAGTGGCTCGTGGCAGGAAGCAGCTATTCTCTTTGGCCATATGAGAGCATTCACTTTTCAGGAGAAGTACTGGGCTCAGCTTATGAGCACGTTTATATTCATGTCTAATTACACAGCAAGGCAGGAAAGGTCACAAACATTGCTTTTAATAGTCCACAAATTGTCAGAATAGTTGAGAGAAGAGCTTTCCAAAAGCTGAATGTTACCCTACTTTATCCATTCCACAATGTGTGTGGGATAATTGTTCAGCTGGAACACCAAGTTTCAACCATCTGGCTGATGGGTTAACTGATAATGAAAAATAAGGAGGTAGTTTCCCTTTATTGTTCCACCCACTTTGTGCTTTGCACCAGTGATTCAAGCAACAAAAAAGCCCCACTTAATGATGCTGCCATTACCATAGTTGACAGCTGATACAGTGTTCTATTGTTTGAAAGCCCCACCTTTACTCCTCCAAACATAGTTTCATGTCAATGTGGCAAAACATATCAAACGTTTCCTTGTTCATTGATTGAGCATTTCTCCAAAAGACATTGGACTGTCCATGCTGCAAATTTCAGTTGACCCTTAAGATCTCAATTTCATGAAACAAAGCCTTTTTTTTGTCAACATCCTCTCACCTTATGGTGATATCAGACCTGCCTCACTGGGAGCTGTGATAGGTTGTTTCAGCATCTTACAGATTATGATAGACGTGAGTTTTGGACTGTTACTCAATAATCCTGCCATCATTTTTTGGGGAATGACATGATAAGTTAGAAGGTTGAAACCTGGATACAGTTGGGTGTCCCAAATGTATAACAAAACTGGTTTTAAAAAAGATAAAGCAGGCTACAATTTAGCTTCTGGACAGCCCTGACCTTAAATAGACTCAAAATTTGTGGGCTATACTTAAAAGTCAGTCCCTTGCAAGGATACCAACAAATCTAAAAAAACTTCTACCAATTCAACCTAAAATAGGTGTCAAATAGCTAGATAGAATCATGCTAGAAGCTTGTTCGTGGCAACAAAATGTGTTTGGCCAGGTGACAACTTGTCAAGAGGCTTTAAACCAAATATTTGAGTGGGTTCATGCATTTATTTGAGTGTGTATATTTTTGAATATGTGTGGTTTGGAGAAAAGCCGCAATAAATTCCAATCTGTGCACCTAATTCAAAGTTGTCTGTTTTATAAATATTACACAGAGGTAAAAGAATGGGTGAAATATATAATTAATAGCCCAAAATTAATATAAGATTATTGCTCATGATGACTGTATACACACCCCCAACTGTAACTGTATAGGTTTAAAGCTTTAAAGTACTTGTATACTTCTTTGACACCTTAGTTAATATCTGTATAACTTATGCTCATGTTAGTTTTACAAGCTAGAAACCCAATTAACCAAAACAAGAGAAGCTTTTACAACAAGGAAGAAAATTGTCTAGAGTGAAAAGATGGGAGACTGGCGGGCAATTGCTGGCCATTAGCTTCAGCTGAGGTCAAAGTTTATCCGGTCAAAGTTGCTTTAACCATCTGTGTGACCTTTCTGGCAGCAGTTCAGCTGAGCACACGTGCAGCGAGGACTTAACTCAGCCATCACAACAACATCAAGTCACAGCATGGCATCTTGAGAGTGCCATTCTTTAGCCCCCTGACAACTGTCCTTAGCATATGTTATCCTCACTATGCACGCAACAAACGTAATAAAAGCAGCAAGCTAAACAGTTTTATAACATGTCCTATTTAGTACTTTTCAGTCTGCTGCTACTGTTTTAATTAACCAATGTGGTAATTTGGTGCCTTTTTTATTCTCTTGATTTATTCTGAGCTCAATCAATGTGCTCACAATAAAATCAATATAAATTATTATTGAGGTAAGCAGATATTTGGTTGTTGTGAATCAGTGCTTCAGAGCTGTGTTAAAGCACAGCATGCTGTAGCTGTAGCTGCTATATATTCCTCAAACAGTATGTGGGCCACAGATCTTATTTAGACAGAAGAGAATGGTAACCTGGTCAGGAGCCATATACCTGAGGAGAAGAAAACAGCAGCCCATTCACACCATGCTTCACCACAGCTGCATTTCCTGGTATATTCCTCGCCAGCACAGGGACTCTGAGATCCATGGCCTGTAAAGCAGAGGCAAACACAGTCACATCTCAGTAAATTAGAATATCATGAAAAAAATTATTTATTTCAGTATTTATATTAAGAATGTCAAACTCATATTAAAAGGATTCATTACACAAAGTCATATATTTCAATGTATATTTAAGTGTTTTTTTCATTTAATTTTGGCGATTGTGGCTTACAGTAAACGAGAACCCAAAGTTACATTTCTCAAAAAAAATGTATATTACATATGACTAATTCAAAATGTCATATTATCATGTACATAAGCATGGTAAAGACTGCTGAACCTGACAGGTATCCAGAAGACAGTTACTGACCCTTCACAAGGACATTAAGCCACAAAAGGTCATCGCTAAAGAAGCTGGTTATTCACATAGTGCTCTGTTCAAGCATATTAACAAAAATGGTGGAAGGAAAATTTGTGGTATAAAATTTGCACAAACAATAATGATAATTGCAGCATTGAGAGGTTTGAGAAGCAAATTTGATTCAAGGGTTACGGGGGACTCTCCAGGCATAGAATGTAGCAGAAATCAGTTGCTAGTTGGTCCAAAGTCCTCTTTTCATGTGAAAGTAAATTTTGCATTTCATTTGAAAACCTATGTCCCAAAATCTGGAGGAAGAGTGAAGAGGCAAAGAATCCAAGTTGCCTGAGGTTCATTTTGTAGTTTCCACAGTCAGTAATGATTTGGGGAGCCATGTCATCTGAGGTGTCAAGCAGGAAATGTTAAAAAACTTCATGCTTCCCTTTGCTAACAATCTTTATGGAGCTGCTGATTACATTTTCCAGCAGGGCTTAGCACCTGCCCACAATGCCATAACAACACCTGCTTTAATGACCATAGAATCACCTTGCTGAATTGGCAAGAAAACTAAAACTAACCTACCTAAACCCCAAAGAGAATCTATGAGACACTAGAGCCAACAATGCAGATGGGCAGAGGACCTTTATTAATGCTACCTAGAATTCCTTAACAGGCCAGCAGCAACACAGGCTGATTGCTACATGCCACGCTGCACTGAAGTGTAATTCAACCAACCCTAACGAACTATGGAGTGCAGAAATTGCTCAGAAAACAACGAACTTTCAAAAAAGCCAGCATTTCTGTAATGGTTATCCTTTTTAATTGTTCTTATAAAATAAACAATTTTTTTGAGAAAATACATTTTTTTATTGGCTGTAAGCCTTGTCATCAAAATTATTTGAAACAAACTGTTGGAATACATCATGCTGTGTATAAAGAATGCTTATAAAGTTTCTCTTTGAATTGATTACTTTCAATGAGATTCTCAGTCACTGAGATGTACCTGTACAATTAAAGTCTGGTACAAAACACTCCTGCTTATTTTTAGCATGACACATACAGACATCCGTCAAGCCTGCTCTTCATTCTGGTTGTCTTTTAGAATTAGCGATTTGCATTGGCGTCGGCAGGCTGCGGAGTTAAACAGCCAAATATACTAGAAAGATTTTAGGCCCACTGTGAATTGTCTTAATTGACTGTGTTTAAAGAAGATTAAGTGGATTTGGATGCTTGACTCACTCAGGAATAGACATGTTGGAATCAGGCAATTAATTTGGCTAACAGTCCTTGAATTAGCCAAATAAAAAGCACTATAAGAACATCTTTATTACATTCACTATTGAAATGGTGTAAGGAAAGAAATTTGCTGTAAATACCTTAAAATAATTTTTTTTTCTGAAACCCCTACATTTCTGTACTGTTACCTTGCAAATGTTTACCTCCAAGATGGCTGCTGACATGCCCTCTGACTCAGAGCTGTTGACTACGGCAAAGCATCTTTTCATGACAGCATGCAGCTTCCGTTGGCTCCTTTCCTGTGCCAAGAAGACCCCTGTGGCCCTGCAGAGGCAGCAGCAAAGCTGAGTTCTGCGTGACTTAAGCCCAACATAGGCATGAATGATGCTGAACGGCAACGACAAGCTCAGGCTAGGACACATAGCGGCAATGAGTGTGACACATACTGTGAGTTCAGGTAAAGTCTTCACCAAACAAGGCAGCTTCCTGCTGCAGAGAGTTTTGCTGTGGTGAAAGCATTTAGCTGAAAACTGCAAACTAAGTCAAGACTTGAGAGTGGGAGGAAGAATAAAACCAAGAGGAGGTTCGTAGCACACCAACATTTCATGTGAACTCCCCTCTAAATGTACTGGAACAGTTAGGACAATTAGTTTATGTTTGCTCTAGACTGCAAACACTTTAATTTTACTTCAAAGGATGAACATGAGATAAGAGATCAACTGTGAAGGTATTATTGTAACTGAACACCACATTTTTAGGTGAAAAGTGTTTTTACTTAATTTGCTTAAAACATTTAAGTGAATAATACTTAATATTTTCCCGCAAATTCCTCGCATGCAAATGGTTGCAAGAGGGTAGTCCTTTCAGTGTCTTTTATCAGCAGGGAAATTCAAGCTATATGGAGTTTAAGCCTGGAGGATGACTTGTTTTTGTTTCAGATTAACTCCTTTGTTATGTCAGCTTAACAGTTGCTGCTGCAGAAGCAGAGGAAGCCATGCAAGTCCAAGTCCAAGTTATGTCGTTACTTAAACTGTGTTTCACAGAGGAGCTTGCATGTTTGAAATAAAGTGGTGAGGATGTCTGAAACAAGTCTGTCCTCTGTTATACCCCTGACCCGTTGAGCGAGATAGACAAAGCTCTGCATAAGCTGACTTGTATAGAAGCAAGCTGGTTTTGAAAGGTCAAGGAGGAGGATGTAGTAGTGAGAAATGGTTTGTGCAACCAGCCAGCAGCAGGATTTAAAAGCATAAACAAGGCCAAGAAACCATTTCTGACATGGGTAAGGAGATCAGATATATGATTTAAATTTCATGCTCAGCCAACAACATGATTGTGAATTTAGTTTGTTCATCATTATTGTTTTAAAAAGATCGATATGGGGAGATCTCCAACACAGATTTTATACATAGTACTAAAGTCAACTCCTCCTGATATCCTGCACTGCTGGCATCATATCTGAAAGGTCAGGAGAGTGTGGAGGCTAGTCAATGGTATCAATTTCTTTATTCTCCAGGAACTGCCTACATACTCCTGCCACATGAGGCTGGACATTATTATACACCAGGAGGAAACCAGGTCTCACTGCACCAGCGAAGGGTGTAACAATGGGTCTAAGGATTTTATCCCAATACCACCGACAACCCTGTCCAGTTCTCCTAGACCAGCTGCATGTCTTGTAGAATCTCCTCCATGCTCTTGAAACTGTGTTGGGAGACACAGCAACCCTTCGGGCAATGGCACATATTGATGTGCCATCCTGGTGAAGGTGGTCTGCCTGTGCAACCTCTGTAGGATCCAGGTATAGCCTAATGCTACCAGTAGTGACAATGACCCTGGTCAAATGCCAAAACTCAGGGAAAACATATCTATGGCCTCCACTAGCAAAACTATTCCTGCTTTTGGGGTCATCTTATTGTTGCTCCTTTAATGCACCTGACACCGATCAACAACCCCCTCTAATACTTAACTGACCAGCTCAATATTCCACAAGTTTAATTGACTTGAAATTATAATATGATTAAAAATTGTTCCTTTATTTTTTGAGCACTACATAAATGCAGTCTGCACAAGCTAAACCAAATTGGGTGTAGACATGCAGGACTATATTTATTTATTTTTGAATAACTAAGATAATAGGACACACCTGGGGAACACCTGTTAGTCACACGTTTCAGTATTTTTGCTCAACTAAATATCTGTTTCTCCTTACAAATATTGCTTCTGAGCTGTATATCAGGAAATTAAGCTGAAATGTCACATATTAATCTTTTGATGTCAAATCCAAATATTTTCAGTTTTAAGCAAAAATAATGAAATTGGCCTCACTGTCCCTGAAGTTGACTATCCCGGTGTTTCCAAGATGGGCCTTACCGTTTAACAACTGCTTCCACTTTAGCAGTGAGTGCAGGATCAACCTGGAAAATAAATACATGTATAGATTTAAGATTAAGAAGACAAACAAACACTGACGTTTTAGATCCATAACAGCTTTACTTTCATCAAGGTTTCCAGCACAATCTTAGTCAGAGAGATAAGATAAACAATGACACAATAATTTATTTCATGAGAAAATCACTATCTGGAAATCCTGTATTATCAGAGATTGGGGTCAGGGTGGGATGGGAGGCCAATCTGATTAATTGCAATGTAGGATTTGCATGCATTAGCCTGCCTTCAGAGAAGTCAAAGCGTAGCCATTTGGGTCAGTGATGCCACGAAGCATAATGGTAGGCTTTTTTTGCCCTTGCTCATCTTATGATCCCGAATGACAATATCTAATTTATTGTTAAGATAGTGTGCAATAAATGCTGAATAGAGAGCATTTTGGTGCCCTGGTGCAATCTGGGATTTGTCTTAGAGCTATGGTTAGTTTATTGTTTTTGTGCTGCATGTGGGACAAAACAATTTCCCCTGTGGTATCAATAAAGCTTCTTTTCATTTAGTTTTTTTTGTAAGTCACAAAGTGGCACGTAAAGTCGATAAAACATTTCTCCCTTTTCATAAACTATATTTACAATAGCATTAATAAAGCGCAGTTAGAAAGGAGTAAGATGTTGCCGACAAACACAGCTGACCTGAATTTTGCTCTTGTTGACAGATGTTGCACAGCCAGAGTGCTTATTATGAGGGGAATTTATAGTGCGTCATTATAGTCAGAGTAGGGCATGGCTCATTCTGCCTCCTGTATTTTCTGATTTTGCATTCACATCCTCTGAACAGGTAATGATTTTTAAAAGAAATTAAGAAACAAGAAAAAAGGAAGCAATTAAAACATCTTTTACCAAAGAAATGGAAAGATTAAAAATGCTGAGATCTATTTATTTTACAGAAAAACAAACATGAATTTGCTGTGATTCAGGGTAAGATGAGCAAGATGAATCACACATTTCTGCTTCCACTGAACCGTTTCATCAAGCATCAACACAGCGTAGCAAAAGCACGAAGCGGCAATAAGATATGTGCCTCTGGCTATGTCTTACTGAGCTGTTTTTTGAGTGAAACTATAAGCACAACATACCTTTTGCCTGGCACCACTGTCTGAGCAAATGAACAGATGCTTAAATATGATATACTAAGGTGAGATCAATGTTAAGTCAGGGGAAAGAGAAGATGAAGACAGAAAATAGAAATCAATTATACATTTTGGAAATGAAACAGCAAAGTGAGCAGAGTACTGATTCTGAATTTGAGTTTTTATCTGCAGGACTAAGAAGACAAAGGCACCATGCATTGCTTTGCAAAAGTATTCATAACCCTTAAACTCTACCATTTTGTCACCTTATTCATGTCACTTGTTTGAATCTTAAACTTGAATGTATTTTACTGGAATTCTATGTGATAAACCAACTCAAAGTATCATTATTAAGAGCAGGGAAAAGGATGAATGGCTTCCAAAGATTGTGCCTAATATTCTCTAGAGATTTCTTCTAATGGCATGTATTTTGGCTAATGCATCTTCTCAAATTGAAGAAGCTTCTCTATCCCTCTTGATGAAGAGCATTTGAAAAGCATCCCCACAGCATGATGCTGCCACCACTGGGTTTCATAGTGGGGTTTTCAGGACGCTGTTCACTTTTAGTTTGCTTAGCTGGATACCTGACCTGTCTGCTGCTTGGTATTCAGGATGCTGTTTGTTCACTATAACCTCTGGTATCTTCACAGATTAGCTGGGTTTATAAAGAAATTCAAATTCACACAGGTAGTCTGAAAGCAGCTGGTTGCCCTGGATTTTTCTTTAGAGGCTTCAAAAGGGAATACATACAAATGCACGTTTGAGATTTTTATTAGTAACAATTGTTGAAACACATGTATAATTTTCTACAAAATTATGGGCTACTTTCTTCTGGTCTATGACATAAAATCCTAGGAAAACACGTTTTACTGTGGTTTGTGGTTGTAGTGTAGCAAAATGTAAAAAGCTTAAAGAGGTATGAATATCTGTGCAAGGCACTGCAAATGTTTAAAATATTTAATTTGACTGATCGAATATTTTCATAAATCAACCAGTCAGTAGGTGATGCAATTTTTCAGTTGCAGTTTTTTCCACTGCCTGTACAGGTGCGGTTAATATGTCCATGGGAGATAAACGGAACAGAGGTATGATGCTGTGTGACCGGGCCACAAACTCTGCCTGTAACATAAACCTGTGCATTTCCAGGTAATCTCTGTTTATTTGTGTGAAAATGGAAGAGCTTTGCACAGTTCATTAGTCAATGGTAAGTGCTAATCTGGGGTCACCAGCGGATCAATTTAGCAAATAGCGAAATAGCTAGAGGTTAGAAAATGGGAAAAAAAGCACCACTACTGTTGCTACAGTGAAGACCTTTCCCTCCAGAGCTGCTCTTTAATTTCAGCCTAACAGCTGAAGCCTGTATATCTGCTACATCCAATTAGAGGTTCCCTGACTTCACACGCCAGGTTTCTCTGGACATTCAGAAGCACAGTGCTTTTTATGACACATAAAACAAAAAAAAGTAAATAATCTGAATTTAAAATGTCCTTGTCAAAACCTATATATCAATGTATACAATCAATTCTTACCTTTGGCCCGATTATGATCAGTATATTGAGATGGTTCTCAGAATGCCACTCTGAAACATGCAAAGATAAGGGAGCAATGTAAACATAGACAGTTTGGAGTGTAAGGGGATGAATAGTTATCATTTTTAGATTATGCATTCATGCATGTATTTTAAAAGGCTTCTTACAATTGTACCGTCCTACAGCACCACATATGCTTTTAGGCATGAGTGAACTAGATTTTAATTCAAAAGCACATGAAAATCATCACACAGCTCGTCTAAACATTAATGCACAATTTTACGCCCTCTAGTGCTGTCTTATTACCATAGCTGTGCGCTATGAAAGAAAAAAAATGGTGACGGATTAAAACATTAGAGGTTCTGTGAATTTGCAACAGTTTTCACTGAATTTAAGTTAAAGAGGAAATACATCCATCAAAGGAATAAACAATATAAAAGCCTGTCTGTATAATAATGACAATAATAATAATAATAATGCACTTTGACATACAATTCCAATAATTTCAAAGTCAGCTGTGTAGATTTAACATAATTTTCTCCACAGGGTACCTTTTGAGTAAATTTATCAGCTGTCAAGGGCTCACACTTGATATTTAGATTGATTGCATTGCATTAGTATTCATACCCCTTGAGCCTTTCACATTCCTTCATGTAATCATTGCAAACTTCACTGTATATCACTGGGATTTTTTGTGATAGACCAACACAAAATAGGGCATAATCCAATACAAAACTGTGTTGTGTGCCAATGTATTCAGCCCCCTTTACTCTAAGACTCTTCAATAAAATTCAGGAAGTTAGGAAATATGAGTTCGCCTTAGTACAATTTATTCTCTGTATAAATACACTGCTCTTTGATAACCTCATAGGTTGTTAGAAACAGGTCAGGGAAAAAGTTGTGTAGAAGACAAAGCAGAAAAACAACAACCTAAGGGATGCCAGGCAGCAATGTTTAATCTGTCAGATAAAAATAGAAAGAGTAATAAAGAACTGCAAACCAACCAAGACATGACTGTTCACCCAAACTGGCATGCCAGGCAAGGATAGCATTAATTAAAGAAACAGTCATAAGCCATATGGTGACTCTGGAGGACTCATAGAAATCCACAGCTCAGGTAGAATAATCTGTACTAAAAAACATGCATTCAACAAATCTGGCCTTTTTGGAAGAGTGCTTAGAAAAAAGCCATGAGAAGTCTGTTTGCCCTTTTTCATGGGACATGTAAGTGGCACAGCACCCAAGGAGGATGGTGCTCTGGTCGGTTGCTAAACAGGACTACATACAAATAGGTGTTGTGAAAAACTTTCATAACTTTCATCTGAAAAAAAAAAAACAAAAAAACATCCCACATCACACTCCATTGATGGTGGCAGTAACATGCAGTGGGAATCTTTTTTATTCAACAATGAGAGAGATGCTGGTTAGAGTTGATGGGAAGATGTATAGAGCTAAACACAGGATAATCCTGTAAGAAAACCTGTTAGAGGTTGCAAAAGATTTAAGACTGGGAAGGAGATTCACCTTCCAGCAGTTCAACAATCCTAACCATAGAGCCCAATCCACAATTAAATGGTTTTGATCAAAGCATTTTCATCTGTTAGAATGCCCCAGTCATAGTTCGGAAATAAATCCAATTGTAGCGACTTGAACGATGCTCATCACAGATGCATCCAATCTGACTAAGCTTAAGCTGTTTTCCAAATAAGTATAGGCACAAATCTGAGACTCTAGATGTCTAAAGCTTAGAGACATACATTAAAATATTTGCACCTATAATTGCAATGAAAGGTGGTTCTAAAAAGAATTGGCTTATGGGGCTGAATACAAATGGATGTTTTAAAAACCATGTATCATTTTCTTTTCATTTCAATATTATGCACTCTTCAATATTGATCTATGGCATAAAGTCCCAGTAAAGTACATTAAAAGTTTGTAGTTGTCACATGGTAAAGAAAAACGTTAATGCTGTATGAATATCTTTAGCTTATACATGGTATTTTTTACTCCAAGTGCATACAGTACAAAAATTGCAAAAATAATAAGACCTGAAAAAACTTCTGCCAAATAGAGTGGGTCCTTGACTCTTCTGAGGCCACAAACCAACAGGAAGACACAAAGCTCATCCACACAGTCTGTCCTTACACCTGGAGCAAAGCCAGACACACACACATAGAGACAGCAACATTATATAAAAAAACACTGCATAATGAACATCCCAAGTACATTAGCAGATAATGAAAGCAATACATCAGCCAAGGTCACGTGGAAGGGAAGACGGCAGTGACTAATGTGCCTGCACAATGCAACAGGGGAAAGAGTGCTAAAATTATTGAAAGGTTGCAGCCTAATCAGTGAAAACTGCAGCGTCACGGTCATACTGACTGACTGTTGGGACGAGAATTTGCTCTCTGAACATCAGGCTAACAACATTAAATGTTTTGAGAACTTTGCTTTAGCTAAAACAGAATGCTGTGGAGTTGCAGATCATCCAGCTCTCATGTTCAATCTTGAGATTAGTTAGGAACTGGCAGGCGAAGAACTGTGCTCAATGCCAACAACTACTGTAATGCACCTGACCCTGCAAAACTCCCAAATTATTATTCTGATCTGAACAATACTTCCTATGTTATGAATCACATAAGCCCCAAAAACAGATCAAGAAATTTAGTCTGTGAAAGAAATGCAAGTGGACTATTTTAGTCCCTTATTTTATATATTGGACAATGATCCAAAGTGGGAATTGCTGTGCTGATTATTGTGCTAGCAATTTATGTTTGGAATAAATTAACAAACTGGAAAACAAAAAATACTTTTAAGAGAATGCCTCTATGAACTAAGACCTAGCATGTCAGCAGTCAAGTGAAATCCCCTGCTGCCAGATAAGTTCAGATCAGGAGGCTGAAGAAGTTCTTCTAATGTTACTAAGAGTACCTTAAAATGACAGCATCAGGATTGGGGGCTGACCCCGATCCAATTGTCCGAAAAGCTTGAATATTGGCAGGATATACAGTACAGACCAAAAGTTTGGACACACCTTCTCATTCAAAGAGTTGTCTTTATTTTCATGACTATGAATATTGTAGCTTCACACTGAAGGTATCAAAACTATGAATTAGCACATGTGGAATTATATACTGAACAAAAAAGAGTGAAACAACTGAAAATATTCAATACAATTCAAAGATACTTTATTGATCCCCGAGGGGAAATTAGAATTCCAGTACAACGCATCCAAACATACATCTTGACACAAGACAAGGGGGGACGGGTCACTGAGGCTTTGCTGCCCACTCACAGGCGCTGCCCTTGCTAGATGAGAAAAGAGGCCACATTAGGTAAGTAGAGGGACAAAATCATATTTCACACTTTATCCTTAGCAGGATACAGTTTGAGATTGCAAAAAACCTCAGCACAAAGAAGCAACAAGTTTACAAAACAACATCATGCCGGGAACGGTGAAGGTGGTGTGAGGGGGTGCATATGTTTATCTTGAGCCTGTGAGTGTGTGCAAGTAAGTCCATGAAGCACTGTCCCAGAGGCCATTGTCCTTGATGGTACGTTGGAATGTTCATCAAACGGCCACACAGTTCTGAGCAGGTCCACAGATGTCCTCAGGGAAGGGGGGGGAGAGGGCAGAGGGAGCAGAGCGTCATGTTTACATAACTTCCAGGAGAGGTTGAAGATAGCCAGCCATCAATGCGATGCAGGGGAGCCAGATTAAAAAAAACAATTATTATTTGGGTTAGGTTGACTCTTAATTTTCCGTCAGCCTTGAGAGTCTCGCTGGTGCTTCTCAAAGGCGAATCCAAACAGCCAAATTCCTGGTCTTTCGCCAGATTTGAGCGAACAACTTTCTCCAAGATTTATCGCATTTCACCCCTGAGTCCAGGAACCGCAACCTGCCTGCGATCCTGTGTAAGAATCACATCCAGTCTGCGATTCAGCTCACGTAACATCTTATTTTGAGTGCTGATCGCCCTGAAGATCCCATCACACATGCCAGGCAGCCTCACAATTGCCAGAACAGCTGCTGACATTCTCAGAATTTCTCGATATGCCAGGTAACCGCTGACTCCAAAAAGCAGAAATCCTGATATCAAACAGCCAATTATATACATATCTTCCACATCCTTGACTGACATTATCGACAAACACACAATCCTCCACTTCTGCCAGGAGTCCTTTGTGTATCCAGAGAAAAACGTCCCGTCCGGACAAGTTGGGCTCTCCTTCACCCTGTCTTCTCGTCGAGAAAATTTGATCAATTGCATTGAGAGACCAGCTGACCAAATCCATAACTAAGAATTTGGAAGATATGCAAATATATGTCTTATATTCTAGGTTCTTCAAAGTAGCCACCTTTTGCTTTGATTACTGCTCCGCACACTCTTGGCATTCAGTTGATGAGCTTCAAGAGGTAGTCACCTCAAATGGTTTTCACTTCACAGGTGTGCCCTGTCAAGTTTAATAAGTGGGATTTCAAGCCTTACAAATGGGGTTGGGACCATCAGTTGTGTTGTGCAGGAGGTGACACAGCTGATAGTCCTACTGAATAGACTGTTAGAATTTGTATTATGGCAAGAAAAAAGCAGTTAAGTAAAGAAAAACGAGTGGCCATCATTACTTTAAGAAATGAAGGTCAGTCAGTCCGAACAATTGGGAAAACTTTGAAAGTGTCCCCAGGTGCAGTCACAAAAACCATCAAGCACTACAAAGAAACTGGCTCACATGAGGATCGCCCCAGGAAAGGAAGACCAAGAGTCACCTCTGCTGCGGACGATACGTTCATCCGAGTCACAGCAGCTCAGATTCAGAGTTCTAGCAGCAGACACATCTCTAGAACTGTTAAGAGGAGACTGCGTGAATTAGGCCTTCATGGTAAAATAGCTGCAAGGAAACCACTGCTGAGGACAGGCATCAAGCAGAAGAGACTTGTTTGGGCTAAAGAACACAAGGAATGGACATTAGACCAGTGGAAATCTGTGCTTTGGTCTGATGAGTCAGTGATGTTTGGTTCCAACCACCGTGTCTTTGTGCGGCACAGAAGAGGTGAACGGATGGACTCTACATGCCTGGTTCCCACCGTGAAGCATGGAGGAGGAGGTGTGACTTCTGTGAGACTTCTGCACCACTCAGCAGGTATTTTGGCCCACTCCTCATGAGCAAACTGCTCCAGTTGTCTCAGGTTTGAAGGGTGCCTTTTCCAGACGGTATGTTTTAGCTCCTTCCAAAGATGCTCAATAGGATTTAGGTCAGAGCTCATAGAAGGCCACTTCAGAGTAGTGCAATGTATTCGTCTTAGCCATTCTTGGGTGTTTTTAGATGTGTGTTTTGGGTAATTATCCTGTTGCAAGACCCATGACCTGCGACTGAGACCAAGCTTTCTGACACTGGGCAGCACATTTTTCTCTAGAATCCCTTGATAGTCTTGAGATTCCATTATACCTTGCAAAGATTCAAGACACCATGTGCCAGATGCAGCAAAGCAGACCCAGAACATAGCAGAGCCTCCTCTATGTTTCACAGTAGGGACAGTGTTTTCTTCATATGCTTAATGTTTCCGTCTGCGAACATAAAGCTGATGTGCCTTGCCAAAAAGTTAAATTTTTCTCTCATCTGGCCATAGGATATTCTCCCAGAAGCTTTGTGGCTTTGTGACACCATGTCACCAAACACCACAGTGACTACCTGTAGCCCTATATATAGGCCCACTGACTGATTACAAGAATGTAGACAGCTGTGATGCTAATTAATGGACACACCTTGATTTAACATGTCCCTTTGGTCACATTTTTCTCTAGGCCTGTTTCATGAGTTAATTTTTTTTAAATAATTCTGTTGAAGCATGTTTGAAAAGCAATGTCTGACTTTCTTTTGTGCATTTTCATATAATTTTTATTTATTATTACTTTTGTCAGATTTGTTATTTCTGTGACAATTGTGGGTTTTTCTTTCATTAACCGAGGGTTACCAACAATTTTGTCCACGTGTGTAATGTGAAAAGCAGAATTTTAAATTTGTTGGGACCCACAGCCATGGATACAACATGAAAGATGTGGTACAAACTTTTCTGGAACTTTCAAAATAAATTGGATTACCCGACTTCCAGCAACTTAGGAAGGCGGGGGGTAACAGCGGACATCCCATGATGCCACTGCCCGTATAAAACCCCCACCTTCCCAAGGAACCGACCTCTTCTACGTGGGTCACACAGGGACAAGGACAGAGAGACCCAGCGCACTAATGTCTCTTTGCTGGCAAACAGACATAACTCTTCAACTGGATCCGAGAGTGTCATACGATCATCGATCATATGCACTAAGATAAGTACAAATGAATCACTGTATGTGTATCCGGTAGATTCATTCATAACGGGATAATAATTAAGGTACAAGCCTGGCTTGACTTTTCTCTCTGAGGCCTACAGAATCAAGCTGTGTTATAGAGAATTCCCGGTAGAGACGCTGTCTCTACGAAGCCAAGTGAAGCAGTTTTCCGGTCTGAAAGAAGAACAACAGGAGCTGCATCACCGTGATTACGGTAACGTGCAGTTTGGTGGCCAACAGAACGAGCCACTACCCACAGCTAAAGAGGTTAGCTGTAGCTAACCGTTTGTTGACTGTGGACGTTTCTTCAAACGTCGTCGTCGCCCGGACAACTTCTCCTCAGCACAGTTTATGAGGTTAGGTTTGGGCAGTGTGATATAAAGATTTAGGATAAAATGATCTGAACGATTTCATTTTATGAAGTTTGGTTTTGTTTCTGTTGAACTCGGCTATCTTGGTGCTAGCAGGCTATCTGCTCACCAAGTGCTCAGTGTTCTGTGTTTGTGTTTTTAAAGTTAAGACAAACTTTATTTAAAGTGTGATTTTAAAACACAGAAGATCGGCCATAACGCGGCGTCCGCACTTATGCATTTTAACCCTTTTATTAACGGTATTTTAAAGGTGTGTGTTTGATTCTGGTGCTACGCTATCAGCTTCTTTTGTTAGCTTTAACCACTAACAGGTAAGAACACGTGCTTGCTACTAAAGATCATCTACCCAGAAAGGTTGTTAGTTTTCAATCCAGTAAATAATATTTCCCTAACATTATTTTACTAAACTTGATAACTAAGTAAACACCACTAAGCCCCATTTCTCCAGAAAGATTTGGCTCTTTTCCAAAATATTTTCTTAAATATTTTACCATTTTCTTGATAACATTTATTTTAATAAACAAAGGCAGCTAATGAGACACCGTTGAGAATTAGTCATCCAGAAGGTTGGTTTTATTCAGCAGATCATTCTTTAAAACATTATTTTCTTGCATTGTGAATGGTTGTCTAAAGGTATGCTGATTATTGCCTAAGTTGGTTCCAAGACTAACTTAACTTCATTTCCAGATTCTTCAAGATAATCCTTGGTTCTCAAACATAAACATTGCATGGTAATGTTGCATTACTCTTTTGGTCATGATTTTCAGTCACCTTTAATCAAAGTGTTTATATTGTACATAGCCCATTAGTCTTCGTTATTCTTTAATTCTGCTTGGTAGTTCAGTTGGATTGTTTTAGCATGGTAAAGAGTTTGTTGATTGAAATATGTTTGACTTTGAGTTGACTTATTTTTGTTAATAAATTCTTGTATTTTAAGAAATTGTGTGAATTCATTCCATGTGTGTGCAGAGTTTTGCTGTTCAATAATGTCAGAGCTTGGCTCACCCTTTTCTATTTTGTCCTAATACCATCGCCTTACTGGGCTGGTATTCACAGGACAACCCTTAACAGACCGAAATATTATTTGATAAAATATTAAAATATTAATATTAAATAATATTTTCAGATTCATAGTCACAACAAATTGTATTCTAGATTTAACAGGGAGGCAGTGAAGATAAGATAAATAGGAGAGATTTGATCTCTCTTTTTTATTTTTATTTTAACTTGCTACAGCGTTTTGGATAAACTGAAGGCTTTTTAACTGCATTTTATTGTCTTACTGAATTATTACAATAGTCCAGCCTTGAAGTTACAAATCCATGAACTAGTTTTTCACCATCACTCCTAAGCATAATATTTCTAATTTTGGCAATATTCTGGAGGTGAAAGAAGGAAATCCTAATAAAACGTATGGGATATAATAAACATCAAAAATAAAACCAAGTTTTTTTTCC
This sequence comes from Girardinichthys multiradiatus, assembly GCF_021462225.1. Taxonomy (NCBI): domain Eukaryota; kingdom Metazoa; phylum Chordata; class Actinopteri; order Cyprinodontiformes; family Goodeidae; genus Girardinichthys; species Girardinichthys multiradiatus. The sequence goes on from NC_061805.1 coordinate 15,547,301, forward strand.
TTTATTATGGCATGCCAGTTTAATGCCATCCAGATTAAGAGACTGACCAAGCAGTTTATTTTTCAAAGACTGTAGTCCAAAGATGACAACTTTTTTCTTGTCTGAATTTAAAAGCAGAACATTTAAAGTCATTTGGGTTTTTATGTCTTCAAGACATGCCTGTGGTCTACCTAACTGATTGGATTTACCAGGATTTATGCATGAATATAGTTGCCCATACATTCATAACATTTTAGCTATTGGAAGCATATATTGTACAGACAATTTGCCCAAGCACTGAACCCTCTGGTACTCCATAAGTAACCCTAGCGTATGAAAAAGATTTATCATTTAAATGAACTGGAATCTGCCAGAGAAATGAGATTAAGCCAGATTATTTATTACTGTGTTTATGCTCACACACTTGATTAGCAAACATTTTCTCTAGAATTTTGAATAAGAAGCTATAAGTTTTGCAACTGTACTAAAAAGAAACCTAGGATTATTCTTATTCTCCCCTATTAAAGAGAAAAAATAAGCTGTTCTAGTTTGGCAAAGGGTCTTTTTGTACAACAATGGACCATTTTTCCAGATTAAGTAGGTTGTGTAGAGGACCAATTTCTCTCCAATTTCCTAGCGTCGTGCTTTAAAGTACGTAGCTCTGAATTAAAAAGGGAGTCATCCTCCTATGAACAATTACCTTCGTTTTCAAGAGGGTTACATTGGCTAATGTCCCACACAATGAGGAAGTAACACTATGAACATGAATCTCAATTTGTGAAAAGGTAGAAATGAAATTGCTGCCCTCTACTGTGCTTTTCTGTGATACTGCATACTGAGAAAATAAAAAATGGAACAGACTATTTAAACGTTGTTATCGCATTGATCTACGATACTGAAATTTTCTTTCAGAGGTGGAGTACTCAATTAAATTAAAGTCAAGGGTTATCAAAAATGGACAGACAGGACAGGGTTACGAGGAAATATTATTTGTTCACACTCAATGCCATATGTTGGCATAAGGTCCAGAGTATGAAGACATAAGTGAGTAGGCCTATGGATGTTTTGAGCAAAATCAAGGAAATCTAAGATAGCATTAAAAGGTGACATTTAGACTCACTTTCAGTGTCAAAATGAAATTTAAACTCCCACTAAAATGACATCATCAGTATTTAACATTAAATCAAATAAGAAATTAGAACTAATATAAAAATTGAAAGTAAGGGCCTGGTGGACGATACAAAAAACAAACAGTGGTTTAGTGCTTTGCAACTTGGATAAGGTTAGATATTAAAATTAATTTTAGCTATTGATTGGCCTAGGAGTAAATAACACATTTGACTGAAACATGGTTGCTACCCTTGCCCTTGAACAGTATTTCCAGGAATTAGCAAATTTGCATAATTAACCCATTTATACTATCATAATTCTGTTGCTGCAGCCAGGTTTCCGTGAGACAAATTAAATCAATCTGATTATCACACATCAAGTCATTAACTAACAAAGTCTTTGAAGACAGAGATCTAATGTTAAAAAACACATTTTTTTTTTCAGTTCAGTTAGAATCATATATTTTTTTAGATTTTCTTAATTTGCTCCATTTAGATATGTTTTTAATCTATGTGATTTTGGCCGAGGGCAAGACACTGTCTCAATGGGGGATCTGCAGAGAGGTATGTTAAACTACAACTCTGCTTCCTGGTCTGGACCCTGGACGGGGTCGGGTTTGGGGACCAGTGGATTTCGTTTCTTCTTTTTGCAGATGACGTGGTCCTGCTGGCCCACTCTAGCCAAGACCTACAGCATGCGCTGGAGCGGTTCGCAGCTGAGTGTGAAGCGGCTGAGATGAAGATCAGCTCCTCCAAGTCCGAGGCCATGGTACTCGACCGGAAAAGGGTGGCTTGTCCTCTTCAGGTTGGAGGGGAGTTCCTGCCTCAGGTGGAGGAGTTCAAGCATCTCGGGGTCTTGTTCACGAGTCAGGGAAGAATGGAGCGGGAGATCGACAGACGGATCGGTGCGGCTGCTGCAGTAATGGGGGCACTGTGCCAGTCCGTTGTGGTGAAGAGAGAGCTGAGCCGAAAAGCGAAGCTCTCGATTTACCGGTCGGTCTACGTTCCTACCCTCACCTATGGCCGTGAACTTTGGGTCATGACCGAAAGAACGAGATCCCGGATACAAGCGGCTGAAATGAGCTTCCTCCGTAGGGTTGCCAGGCACTCCCTTAGAGATAGGGTGAGGAGCTCAGCCATCCGGGAGGGGCTCGAAGTAGAGCCGCTGCTCCTCCACATCGAGAGAAGCCAGTTGAGGTGGCTCGGGCATCTATAACGGATGCCTCCCGGACGCCTTCCTCAGTAGGTGTTCCAGGCACGTCCCACCGGGAGGAGGCCCAGGGGACGGCCCAAGACACGCTGAAGGGACTATATCTCTCGGCTGGCCCGGGAACACCTTTCTCCCCGGAGGAGCTGGAGGAGGTGACTGGGGAGAGGGACGTCTGGGTCTCTCTGCTAAGTCTGCTGCCCCCGCGACCCGGTCCCGGATAAGCAGAAGACGACGAGTACGAGTACGAGTAGGGCTTCGCAACATAAGAAAATACTAAAATTGTGCTATTAGTAAATATTGCAAGTATGATATTAGTTGCAATTAATCAACATTTTCCTGACTCTTTTCTTTCTCATGTGTGCTTTCAGAACTTTTAAAGATCTAGGAAAGTGTAACCTGTGTCCGATGTCAACATCTACTGCAGAAAATCTCCAACCCAAAGGCTAAATATTGCAGTGGCATGCTAAGTGTGGACTGATGACAATATATTAGTCAACAATTGTTGCATTATAAACAGCCCTTTGCCAAATATAAAAAGATAAGAATAAAATAATAATACAATGATGTTGCAACAATGATGTATTGTGATATAGTGTGCATCCCTATAGAACGAAGACATTTTTGAGTGGACATTAAATAAAAACCAATCTAAAAATTTGAAATGGCTGTCTTAAGTTTAAGGAACTTTACTTTTGCATTATAAACAAAACAACATAGTGGAATACAACATCATGGAATAAAACACGGACACAGGCAGCTTAGTGTGTTTTCATTCAGGAAGAAGCATTGCTCTCTCTTTTATCTTCACAAGCTGAGGCCTCTAACATGTTTTCCCATCGCATACATGAGGGCCACATAAAAACTTGCTCCCATTTCAAATCTCTACTTACCTTCACAATGCTCTTCATAATAGAATGTACTCAACATTTGGCAATTTAGAAATAATCAATTTATGTGACGACAGATGGAACGATCCTAGGAATAGAAAAATTTGCAGAAAGTGCACAAATGAGATGGTGCCCCCTGCTGTGCCGCGAGTACGTGAAACAATAAAGGAAGGATGAAAGCTGACAGAAATGAGAGCATGTGTGATTGTTCTCAAAGTGGCTTTTCTGCTTGAAAGGAACTAAAGTATAAGTTAAGTTCTTGACAATGATTTCTGAAGATGGTAAATCAGGTCAACAACACCCAAAAAAATCAAGATAAAAAACAAACAATCACTTAGATTGTAAAAGAAATAGGGGGATCTTTTAAGCATGATTCTTTAGAAAATCATAATTACAAGAATAAAGAATGGGCTGTAGTATTAAGTTTCTCAGCACAAAGCTCTCTGCTGTGGAGGTCGCATTCAGCAAGACAAAAGCAAGAAGACCTTGTGTTGTCAGGGCACTGCAGCGTTGCATTGCTTTTTTTTTTTTTTTATTCTTATTTTTATTTCAGACAATGATTTCGGTAAATAAATCAATTTCAGAAATGCTTATAACAAACGAACAAATATCCAAATACCATACAAAAAAGTGTTTGGTAAACATTAAATTAAATTTCCAGTTCCAAATAAATTAAATTAACTTAAACACAAATAGCAACCAGTAAAATAAACATAAAATAAACATATTCCAACAAGCAAACTTGTCAGTATATTTAACCTGAGATCTGACATTGATTATTAATTAATTCCCACCTACAAGAATAAACACCAACAAAAAATTAGCATCAAATGGTCCTTTGTTGGTCCAAAAACAAGAACAATGCCCAGGCAGCTTAGAAAAGAATAACTGACTCAGATTACAAAGTTTTCAGCACATTCATATAACCACACAATAATAGTGCCGTCTGTTTCAATATCAAACGGAGAAGTGAGTATGGGAAAATTTGTATTACTTGCAGCTGCTGGGAAACCTGGTGATAAATAACCTGGGGTTAGAGAGCTATTAATCAGCCGTTCCTCTCTGTACTCACTGGGGCTCTCTGGGAGCTCTAATGTACTTGGGGTGGGCATCATCTTGCAGTGTCCAATTTAAATTCTCAGATGCTTGTAGAAAGAAGGTATGCAGGTACAAAGCTATGCAAAGCAGCAGCAAGATGTTTACCTCATTGTTTAGTGGTGACTACAAAGTATTCACGCAATTGCACATAGAAATAACATCAATACCTGATGGTTTAATGACAAATTCAAAAACTTTTTTAATGAAACATAAGTCACATCCCACATAAAGGCTATGTGTGGACATAAATGTCTGAAGCATTATCAGTCAAAACTCTACTATAATTACTACTATAACTATTTTAACTATTGTAGAGGCAACAACTTACCATATGTTTTACATAAGCCTGCAGGCTGCATATTTCAAAATAGTTCGCAAACAACATTTTTTTTTACTTTACATGATTAATTGGATATAGAATAGAGAAATAAGATGTGACTATGAGAAGGCACTCTGAGCTGTCAACTTGTAATCCGATCACCCTACATACATGTAAATGCACATAAAAAATGGTTTCTGTCTAAAAAGTAATATTAAATAAAAAATTTTTTTTTAAAAGATACTGTGTTCCAAAATGTGACATACCAACATAGTATATACAGCGCCAGTTATGACTATTGGAATTTTTGGTAAAGATTTGTAAAAGTCCTACTTTTAATTTGAGTATGTTTATTCAGTAAGGAAAAAAAATCATATTAAAATAACGATACGTTATTCATTCCTTTGGCCATTTGGTCACAAGATTGGAGCACAGAGAATCTCTGTAGATCTCTCAAACATCCAGTCCTCGGTCTTCTCTTATACTATCTTTTCTACGGGGTTTTTATTGGATTTAGATCTGGGGACTGAGATGGCCCTGGAAGAAGGTTGATTTGATCTGATGACCCATTTCTGTGTTGATCTGGCCATCTGTTTCCGAAAGAGCAAATAAAAATCTTCTTAAGATTATTATCAACTCTAACAAGGTTTCCAGGACCTTTGAAAAAGAGAAAACGGCCACTGCATAACAGACCCCCCCTCCCATACTAATCATGGGCATGAGATGCTTCTTCATATTTTCATGCTTTGCTGTACTTCAGACTTAACTTTAGATTTTGTTGCTAAAAATCTCCATCTCACTTCAGGTTCAAGTCCCTGTAGAGCTTATTGAACTCCCCATGCTTACGTTTTTGATGGTAGGACGGAAAAGGCTTTTTGTTGCATGCCTCCAGAAAAACCAGTTTGTATGTGGTGTTCTTCTAATGCTTTCTATGGAGACTGACACTCTTTGCTGCGGTTCTATAACAGTGGAATTTTTTTGCTCATCAAGCATCGTAGCAGGATAAATATGGGTCATCGTCCTGGACAGTTTGTCTTAGTTCCTGTTGTTTTAAACTTTGTAACAATTGCTCTGACTTTAAACTAGTGGCTTGTTTAAACAAGCACCCGATTTTATTCTGACTATTTCTTTACTGATGAAAATTGTCCCACATCTGCTTTGCTTAAATGGCATGTCGACTTGTCTTTTCCATTTTGAAAATACCAAAAAGAAATGGCTCTCTGTGTCATGTCATGTTTTTTATTGTGCAAGAAAACAGGAGGTTGTACATTACCAATTTAAAGTCCTTAAACACAACGATCAACTTCAAAAATGTATATTGTATAAATTTTAAAAATGCTCAGGTTTTTTAGGGTGTCAAAATGTGGCACTGATTAAAAAAAAAAAAAAAAAACTATCTCTTTCCTTACTGAATAAATCTATTGAAAATAAAAATTGGAGTTTTCTTACAATTCATTTATTTTAAGGCTTTTTACAAAATATATTACCTCTAACAACAATCTAACTGAGGTTTTGTGTGTCTAAATAAAAAACCTTTGGTATATTTTTACATCCACAAAAGTAGTCTTATCTCTATTCAGTGAGACAAGCAAAACAAGAGGATCTACATTAAGGAACTGCTAGAATAACAACAAAGTCAAGTACCTGAACTCATCAAGAATTCCGTCCAACAGAATTTTTCAGCCACTTCTGTCTGGATACCTATAAATTAAACATGACAATAGAAATGCTGTCAAAAATGCATATTCTGGACATCAATCCAAACCCATGATCCAAAATTTGAATTACATGGAAATATACCAATGTTACCACAGAGTAGTTAGTATTAGGGCAGCATTACAACTTACCTTGTGGTTGGACGTAGATTTTACTCTGGGGTGACACCTTGAGAAAGAGAACAAAAGTTAAAAGAAGTTTTAAAAAAGAGAAAAACAGATAAGTTCACAAACAGATCTATCAGAAATGATTGGCAATGTATGATTGTACAAATTACATGTGATTTTTACTGTCTGTGCTGGTCTCATTTTGTGTCAAACAATTGAATCGGAGGTTTAATGTTCTTTATGCTCCAAGCATATTCAAACAAAACACAAACTTTAAAAGGGGAAGTCAGGGACCAAGTTGATAAGATAATAGGTATATTGCAAAATAAATCAAGGAGATGAAAATTAAATTGTCTGGATGTTATCACACTAGATCCATCAACAAAGTATGTTTTGTATCAGAACAAAAAAGCCAAGCAACGCCTCTCGGTAACCGCCTTGTCTTCCTGCTGTCACCACTTAAATGGCTGAGATAAAGGATGCCACTGGCTTCAATCTGCTGCCTGTGGCTGCAATCTCATCTGAAAATAAAACACTGTAATGTTGTTTTAATACCAGACTATTGTGATACAGGGTCCAATATTGTGTTTGTATAATGAAAGCCCTTCTGTTACATTACTGATGTTGTCAGGTTTCAGATGTCTTTTTGCTTTATAATGCAGACATAAAAGTCTTTTGATTTATTAATAGAATTCTCCATATAGCATTTCACAATGAATAAAATCTGACTGAGGAAAGAATCAACATTGTGTGTAAATAAAATATCTGTTTTATGAAAATATTGATTGATCAATGTGGGCCAATCAGTCCATAGGGATAAACCACCCTTTAGACACAATGAGATGTGTAGTAGTTTAGTGGGAAAACATACATCATGAGGAAAAATAGTATATGAAGCATAGATGCAGGACAGATGAAATCAATTAATCAGGGAGCTATGAGTACACAAAAAAAGTGTATTTAACTGCAATACAACTGTTGACCACAGGGTGCAGGATTTAAAAACCCTCTGGCTTCTTCCCTTTAATAATAACTTTTCCTTATCCAATTTATTTCCTTCCTATTAGCTTGGAGATAACATTTTCAGTTAAATAGAACATTAACAAAATTGTCATTTTAGCTTTCAAGTTGTTGTCTTTTAAGGAAAAAAGGTCAAAGGTCAGATCCAGAAGACCCACTTCTAAGGCTGCAAGGTGGCACAGTTAGTAGCACTGTATAACTGAGTATATGGGTTTTATTTCAGGCCAGGGCCCTTTCTGTGTGGGGTTTAGATATTGTTCCTTTCTCCCACTAGTCATATGTCTATATGTCCTCTATGTTGCCATGTGTTGCCATGAGAGTAACAACCAGATTGTTGTACATCCAATTTAGAAGAGCAATTCACAAAAAGTAAAGCAGCAATGTTTTATTCTTTAAAACATTGACACAGACTTCCAGATATACCCATAAATTACCAGCTTGAAATGCTTACCAGAGAACTGATTTAAATGGATCGAAGCTCCATGCTGTGTCACATTTCTTACAATAAATAGAAAATCCACCAATTATCTGGAGCTGTAAACTTGACAAACCCTAATTGAAAATCTGACACTGAACAATAAACTTTATGGATTTTTGTTCTAAACACTGTGTTTCTTCAGTAACCGAAGAAGAAAGCCAAAGATAACACAATGTGACACCCAAAAAGTTGTTCTACATTTGACTATACGCAGATACATTATCTCAATATGATTGTTTAATCTACTGCAAGATATGAGACTGCATATATACTTCAAGAACAAGTCATTAAACAGTCATTAAATTATATCTTGTGTTTGCCATAGTTGTTAATGATTTTGTGCTAGAATACCAAGTCGCTTATCATGAAAAGCATGTAACATTTCACTGATTATCTGCTTTACAGGCTTTGCTTTATCTGACCCATCCATGAAAGGGCTGGTCAGATGGTCTGGCAAATGTTAAAAAGAGAAAGTTCAAGCTGACCCTACTCAATGGCTGCAGTTAGTAAAAAAAACAAAAACAAATAGCATTAATCGCTGCATCCTAACTTGTAACCTAACTTAAATTTTGTCACACACCTAGAATGTAGCCAGTATCAGATGTGAATTATTTTAAAAATCTAAGAATAACTGTGGTTTTAAGAAATGGGAGAAAAATAAGGTTTGTTCATACCAATACAAATTCTGCTTCTTCTTTTAGTTTTTCAGTGAAAGCAACAGCAAACCTGAAACAGGAAAAAAAAATCTGTCCAAAGCAATTCATCAGAGCAAGAATTTTCATTATTACGAGCAAATTGTAGTAATTTTAAAAGCAATGACAATTTTGACATTTGAGGAAACAGCAGAATTAGTGAAAGTAAAATTGAAAATTTCATAGAAAACAAAATTGTTAAATCTTACATTTTGGAGACTGCATGATTTATTTAGCCTGACCTTCATGCATTGCATGAAATACTCAAAGGCTGTTGTCATTAAATATATAATCATTGAAGACATTTTTCTGACTCATTGCAGTTTACAGTTGTAGATCAGTGAGAAGAGAGTTCTGGAAGTTGAGGGTTTGATTCAAGCTTCCTCCTGCCACATATGCTCCTGGGCAAGGCTCTTAACCCCTAGGTTGCCCACACATCTGCATATTGGTGTATGAATGTGTGCATGGTTGTGAGTGTGATTGGGGGAATGTGGTTCTAGTGTAAAGCACTCTCGAGTGGTTGGTATGACAAAGAGTATATTTTTTCTTGACTGACAAAAAAGACAAACAGTTATTACTTGATAACTAATGGAAACCCCTATCCAGGTGACACTGTTCTTAAAATTACAGTTTTCAAGTTACAGATGGCATGTAAGCAACCACCTGCAAGCTAGTTACCACAACAGATTTAACAACTAATTAAAGCTGCAGAAAGCAACTTTTGTACAAATCTATTTTTTTACATTTTTGTAAAAACTGTCACTATGTCCTGACAGTACAATATCAGACAGATGTGAAAAATATCAAGCTCCTCTGGCTCCTCCCAGTAATCCTACTGCCATTTGCAGAAATACACCGCTCCCAGTCAGAAAACAACCAATCAGAGCCAGGAGGAATGTCTTAGCAGTGTCAATCATCCTTGTGTACACGCTGCTCATACGTCCCCCTGCACAGTGCGTGCCGTTCAATATTGCTGGTGTGCTGCAGCTGTGTTAATGGCGCTGTGCTAATAATTTGTCTGTAATCAAAGTATGGGCAGGCCATAGTCAATGTAAAGCGTATCGTTAATGTTTCGTCCTTGACCAGTGAATGTGCCACAGCTGTTTATTCGCCGTCATTGGTGAGTCTGCTGACTAGCCAGCACGTTCACAGCAGGCTCCGCTGTGAACGTGCTGGCTAGTAAACAGACTCACTGCCAGCACTGCCAGATAAAATATTTGTTAAGTGCTGCACCCATCTCATCTGTAAACTCAGTATTAGGAATCCTGAGGTACCCAGCACTAATTCCAAACATAAGATAAGAAAACACACAGTGTGTGCTTAGCAAATGCATCACTAAAAAGCACTGGGTAACTACCAAAGTAACTATCAACAGCTAACAACCAACATGGCAACAAATACCAAAACTACAGTGCACTTAGAGGTTGTTGGTGAACAGAAAGAAGAAAGAACAGAAAAAAAAATACTTCATTCGGCTTCAGGCAAATACACAAAAGAAAACAATGAGAAAAATGAAGAAAATGTTGAGCAAAAATCACAGAGATTAATTTGCATGCGTGGCTGTGCATTATTAAGTGGCCCAACAGGCTCAGTGTGGTGACCGAATTTCAGGATCAAGGTCTGTGTGTGAGGAGACACCAACAGTGGGAGGTGATAGATGTTTGAAGCTGCAAGAGCTAGATCTGTCTATTTCTCCCAAAAGGGGTTTGTGCCCTTAAAACTTTCTAGATAAAGTTCCTACCATGCCCTTTGCATCAGCATGAAAACAGGTCATTTCACATCATATTGATAAGTATTCTCTGTTAAACTGGAGGAGGAAAATGCTCACAACCTGCTCAGTTGGAGATGGATTAAATATGCTTAGCCTTATTCTTTCATCCAACACTTCAGAGACACGAAGAGGTGGAGAAATCCAGACAGTTGTCTCAAATAAATAACATAGTGATTACATTTTTCAGCAGCAATTCAGGTAATGCTGTGATGTTTAGCTTCCATTTGGCATATTTGCTTAATAATGTTTGTTAGTATTTCTTAGGGATGGAATGGTTCATGAAAAAAATCTAACCCCTCAGGTCACAGTTTGGGACACCGCCTGCAAAATAAGTAAAAATATTATATCATACAATACATTTCTAAAGTTGCAGTGTTACATAAACATCTCACCAGACTTTGGCAACAACCCATCCAGTCTACACAAGCAAAGAAATCCACATAAATTAAAATTTATGTGTAAAAATATCACTGTATTTTAGATTCAAGAAAAGTTTTGGTAAAAAATTTGGAATTTAAAAAAATGTATTGTCTAAGCAAGAATTTAAGGCAAACATCTGTAAACCTTTTATAGCAAATGATTGAAAAGCCTTATAAAATTTGTAAAATCCCTTAATTTAAGATATATCGAGCTAAACGTAAACCAGACCGTCTCAAAGCCATCTGCCTCATTCCTACAGTTTTTACATGACTTGAGAATAACTGATACTTAAAAAGCATGATTTGAATTACCTATTGTTTTATATGGTATTTCTGGAGTTTTGACAAAATAGGAAAAGAAAGGTGAACCGAACCATGTATTTTGTGAACCGTTCCATCTCTAGTATACTATGTCGCAGACAGAAAAATCACGTGATTAAATGTTAATAGATGTTATTTTGATTACATAGAAGAGACATGAATAAAGAAAGGGTGGCCAGGTCTACTTCCCGCTCGCATTTCAAGACACCGACAGCTGCATCGAACTTCTACAAAAAGGATGTTTGAAAAAAACATGTTAAATTACATTCATCTACACAAAACTGATATCGGAACTATAATGACTGATACATCAAAAACAGTGCTAAACCTTATTGTGTACTATTAACATGATGTTCTGACGTGACTACAAATACAGCAGTTCTTTGGAGTCAAGCATTTTACAACAGTGGTTAACAGTAAGGTCACCTGGCCTTCAGCAGCACCTGCTCCATAACCACACGCTTCTGCTCATCTTTCACATCTTCATTTATGTCTGTTCCGCCAAAAATGACTCCAAAGGGTAACTGAATGTCTAACACAAACAGAAAAAAAGGAGACTTACATAAAATATAATCCCACATTTGTTTTTCAGATAAACGTAAATGACTGAAAGTAAGGTCGGATCATTGCTAAACAGATGATGCAACAGCAAGAGGGTTTACCTAGGAGAAGTCTGCCAGCTTTGAAAAGATGAATGGCCAGCGCACCTTGAAATGGAGGATTTTGGGACACTAGATGTGCCACGTCCGACGGAGACAGAAAATCTGCGACATCTCTTAGCTCACAGGTGTGTCCTGCTGATTCAATGTGAGACCTTAAACATAAAACATGTGGGAATGTAGAACGTTCAATATTGGTTTTGTACTTCAAAAAACATAGGTATTTGCTTTGATTTTTGCCTTACAGTTGCAATTAAATACCCCTCTTCCCGATCCTTAAGTATCACGCACAGTACATGTGAAAGTACAGGGGTTGGACAATGAAACTGAAACACCTGGTTTTAGACCACAATAATTTATTAGTATGGTGTAGGGCCTCCTTTTGCGGCCAATACAGCGTCAAATCGTCTTGGGAATGACATATACAAGTCCTGCACAGTGGTCAGAGGGATTTTAAGCCATTCTTCTTGCAGGATAGTTATGTGATACTGGTGGAGGAAAACGTTTCCTGACTCGTTCCTCCAAAACACCCCAAAGTGGCTCAATAATATTTAGATCTGGTGACTGTGCAGACCATGGGAGATGTTCAACTTCACTTTCATGTTCATCAAACCAATCTTTCACCAGTCTTGCTGTGTGTATTGGTGCATTGTCATCCTGATACATGGCACCGCCTTCAGGATACAATGTTTGAACCATTGGATGCACATGGTCCTCAAGAATGGTTCGGTAGTCCTTGGCAGTGACGCGCCCATCTAGCACAAGTATTGGGCCAAGGGAATGTCATGATATGGCAGCCCAAACCATCACTGATCCACCCCCATGCTTTACTCTGGGCATGCAACAGTCTGGGTGGTACGCTTCTTTGGGGCCTCTCCCAACCGTAACTCTCTCGGATGTGGGGAAAACAGTAAAGGTGGACTCATCAGAGAACAATACATGTTTCACATTGTCCACAGCCCAAGATTTGCGTTCCTTGCACCATTGAAACCGATGTTTGGCATTGGTATGAGTGACCAAAGGTTTGGCTATAGCAGCCCGGCCGTGTATATTGACCCTGTGGAGCTCCCGACGGACAGTTCTGGTGGAAACAGGAGAGTTGAGGTGCACATTTAATTCTGCCGTGATTTGGGCAGCCGTGGCTTTATGTTTTTTGGATACAATCCGGGTTAGCACCCGAACATCCCTTTCAGACAGCTTCCTGGATACCGTGGCTCTCGATACATCACAAAGACTTGCTGTCTTCGTCACAGATGCGCCAGCAAGACGTGCACCAACAATTTGACCTCTTTTGAACTCTGGTATATCACCCATAATGTTGTGTGCATTTCAATATTTTGAGCAAAACTCTGCTCTTACCCTGCTAATTGAACCTTTCCACTCTGCTCTTACTGGTGCAATGTGCAATCAATGAAGACTGGCTACCAGGCTGGTCCAATTTAGCCATGAAACCTCCCACACTAAAATGACAGGTGTTTCAGTTTCATTGTCCAACCCCTGTACATGTTGAGTACTTTAAAGAGGGTCAAATTTCAGTCCAATAAGATGTGGCAGTCACTATCAAGCATGAGTTGAAAACGGAGCATCCATTTATGACAAATTGTCACAGAAGCACATGTGAGAAGAAATCAACAATTTTTGCTCTAGTATCTAAAATTACTATGAAGAAAAAAAAATACATGTGCGTATATAAAGTTGTAGAGGGTTTTTGCCTGGTTTTATAAAAACATTTTTCTTTAGCATGTGGTGCAATTCTGTTTTTCTTTTCCATTGCCTTAGGGCAACAGCACATTTTAATGCAATCATATACCATCAGACTTATTGTGCAAGAAAGCTAGCTTTAAATGCCACATATTCCCTCTGAGTCTTAAATTTTCTTTATAACATTTTGAAAGAAACTGGATATAAGGTTGTTCTGTGAGAGGACATGGCTGGATTTGGATGTTGGCCCTCCAGAGAACACATTTTGAACATTTCAACATCATTTAATGATTCACTTTTGGCCATTGTAAAGCCAAAACTAGTTTTTCTAGATATTAGACCTCCCCACACCAATATATTTTGTTGTGCAAGAATGGTGCAAAAACCACTGAGAGAATAATTAATCCTTTGATCACAAGACAACCAGTAGAAAGCAATAACAGGATAAAATAAATCCCATGTGAACAGAGGGTTAACTTCATTAATAGTAATCAATATACCATAAAAACTAAATACTACTTTTCTGCATTTCTCTGACAGCTTGTGTTAGTAGTTTTGTTACTAAGTACTGTACAACTTTAAGAAATTGTTTGATATGTCTAAATTGAAAAGCTTTATTGTTAAACTATTTTGAACTGAATTTTAGCCTGATTGAAAATACATCTGTCCAATATGTGTTAATAGCATATGTAGCATCATTTCTTACATTCTGTAGGAGTACAGCTTATTACCAGAGTTAAACAGGCTATTCTTTAATAGAAACAAAAAGTAAAGGGTCCATTTATATCAAGGCTCATATATGCAGGAATTTAATAAATAAAAGGTTATTATGTAAATATTTAACTGTAAACATTTAAATAAAATTCAAAATACATACATGAATAAAAATAATGATGATTTAAATGCTTTGATAATTTATCAAAGAATTAAATAATTAAGTCTGAAAATCATTAAAATGATAAAAAGCACATATAACTACTTAAACATTAATTGTTAATGTATTTTACAAATCAAATTCCATGGGCAGGGTAACACTGTTAAAGACAAGGTGATTGGTCTACAGTTAATCTGCTGTGCTTGTTAACCAATCGAATGTTAAGGTTTATTTAACAGCCATAATCACAGCTCTTTTACCTAATACGCCTGGTTGATAGTTAACTATGGTACTATGCGACCGCGCCTCCTTAGCTACTTAACAAACATATATCTGACCCAGCATGAAAATTACCTTATTCTCTCGGCTGTCGTATAGTTCCCTGTTTTGGGGCTGAGGCAGGCTAGAAATAGTAATTTCATATCTCCTCTGTAAATGGTGCTCTATAACTGGTAAATGACACTGCAGGCAAGACCTCTGAGTTTAAGCTCTCTTGCTACACCCAGGTCCTGTTACATTTCCTGGACCCATTCCCGTCACGTACACGTAGAATAAAGCTATCACAGCATGCTGCTAAAGACTTCTCATCCTGCCGGTGAACCACTCTTCAAATATTTGCGAGTCCGTCTCTAATAGTATCCCCTGGAAACAAAGGGTTGTAGTACCAGCAGAATGCTGCCATGTTGTTGGCACCGCTTTGATGTCGTGACCTATATCCAAGACTCTGTCAAGAGGACATCTTGATAAAACGTATATACTTCAACAATTATAATGAAACGATAAAATAAAAACACAGCACTTCCGTCTATCGGTGGTACGCCACATGCGCAAAAACACTAGATATCAATGTCATACGGATGTGCCGTTAAAGGCTCTTTCTAAGCGACCATTACTTCCGGTTTCAGTTAGAGATCGGTTTCCTAGCAAGTGTGACAGCTTGAGCTGTGTGTCACGCGACAGTGATGTGACACTGTTATTGTGGACTTCCAGTTCTTTTTAGCCAACGCGTTTACTTAAAACGAGAGAAACTAAACACTTGAGCGGTTAACTTTAACTAGGGTGACTAAGATTACTGACGACTGCTGAAAAGAGCCTCAGTAAAGGTAATGTAAAACCACAAGATTACGTTTTTTCGGCTATTTTAAAATTTGTACTTAGTTAAGAAAATGGGGACTTTCGGCGGACAATTCTGTTGCTAACCAGTACGATATAACAGTATGCTTAAATAGTGATCATATTTCGAAGTTGGGAAGATAGTTTCCTACTGTAAAAAACAACAACAACAACTAAATTAAGGACTGTTATAAGTTATAAGTCAAGCATGAGATTGTTATTTATACACAACCACAGAGAAGAGGAGGTAGAACATTCTTCAAAGAACTGAAACTGCTGAAACCTTTATGGCCATTTCTAAACAAATCTAGCGATTATGTTAGTTAGGGACAAATATTACCCCAGAATTCTGAATCTTAAATTGCTGTAGCTTTTGTTATTTAGCTTCGGTGATTCTCTATGCAGAACTTATTGTTCTTTACAGTCTGAATCTGTCCTGTTTTGTGGATTAGCTAAACCACACAGTGATAGACGAAGCAGGAGAGACTGAAATTATAATTCTTCTTAGACATACTACCAAACATTGTATTCTTCTTTTATTTTTCCAGGTCGTGACTTACTACTGAGGAAGAGTTTTGTTTCAGCTGAAAATGGACGATAACAGGGATGCCAATGAGAGCAGCCCACTTTTGGACCCAGGGAACAGACCTTCACCACTGTCAGTGTTCCAGGGAAGGAGACTAGCATGTGCTGCCATCCTGCTGGCTGAATCCTTGGAAAGGGTTGCATTTTACGGCATCACAGCTAATCTGGTACTTTTTCTCAACAACAGCCCTTTTTACTGGGAGGGTACCCAGGCCAGTCAGGCACTTCTGACATTCATGGGAATAACTTACCTGATTTCACCATTTGGAGGCTGGCTGGCAGATGCATACCTTGGGAAATTCTGGACTATTGCTTCAAGTTTAATCCTGTATTTTACTGGCATGCTATTTTTCCCTTTTATTTCAAAAGATGACACAAGGATAAAGCTATGTGGAGAAGAGACATCGTTTCCTGTGCAACCTGCTGAATGTCTGAACAGCACCACTCCAAAAAATGTAGATTGCCCTTGGCGCAGCCCATATTGTGGCTCAGTAGTCTACGGTGGACTGGTTTTAATTGCACTTGGTGTTGGTACTGTAAAGTCTAACATCACTCCTTTTGGGGCAGATCAGGTAAAGTTTAACCTTTCACACCTCACATTATTTATTATAGTATTGTAATGTTGCTAATACAGTCTTGGTAAAAAATAAATAAATAAATAAAAGAAGCCTTCTTTGAATTCTAGGGTTTTAATGTATACATTACCTAACTTTGACAGGTTGTAAAATTTTTGAATTTGAAATGCACCAATCAGCCAGCAAATGTTCCCTTCATTGGCTCTGATCTCTGATCAGCAGGCCAAATACTGAAAAATCTGTTTTCTCTTGTCTTCATTAAATCCATCAAAACTAAAACCTAGCTATACCAATCTATTCACAAAAAAGAACCATCAACCATAACATTATTCTATCCTCCAGCATATTTATTTCTTTTATGTGTGATGGTCCTTAGAGTGAAAAAAAAGATAATTATGGGGACAGCCATGTCAGATGTCGCAAATCGGGCCAGGAAAAGCCTGATCGGTACATCTCTAATTTAAAACCAAACCACCGGTCGTGCAAAAACCACATGCCTCATATTTCACCATGTCATGTAATAAACAAAGATGAAGCCTAAAAGGAAAAGTTTGTTAAACATTAAGTGATAACCTTAGAAATATACAGAACACATAAATCCCTATACTTTAAATCTAGGCTTACTTTTTACCAAGACTGGATATTGGATTTCTGTGGTCCTGATAGTTTTTTTTGCTTGTTTAATATTGGGTATGCAGTGTGTGATCAAACGTGATTGCATATCCGGTATGCCGTGACATTTTCACTGAGACATGCATGCTGTTGATCATCATGGCTATTTCTAAGTAAGGTCATGTGAAAGCCATAAAAAATGGCTTTTTGACATAACTGGAAAGGAAAGCACATTTGAAATATTGCTCCTAGATAAAGCTAGAATACGTAAGCTACATCTCTAGGAAAATCAGGTCAGTTCCAGGTGATAAAGTAAATATACTTGTGAACTCAAATGTAAACTTGTTATCAGTGTTAAAGATTTTTTTTTAGTAGAACAGTTGATTCTGAGGCACTCTTCCTTGTGAAAGCCTGGTGAAAGCCCTACTCCCTTTTCCATATTAAATGAACTGAATTTACTTTAAGGTTGAAAATTAAATTTTGGATAAATCCATTAACAAAATCTTTAAGCACTCTATAATATAAAGCAGCAACCGCATTGGCAGATAAATAGAGAAGAAAGGGTTAGACTTGGACATTTATCATATTTTCTCCTTGAAAAGGTCTTATAAAAAGTCTTATATGTTAAATTCACTAGAAAACTATAGTTTATTTCTAGTTTGTTTTTTGGCAGCAAGGGTTTTTATTCTGGCATGCCTTTCATGCAGGTTCAAATTTGTCACTTGTCTTGGCTTTGTTTATTTGCAGATTGGGTGCCATTAATTTTGGGATATTTGAGAATGAGGTTTAATTTTTGGGAGTGTCTCAGAGTGGCACTGACCAGATATAGTGGGGAGAACAAGTATTTGATACACTGCTGATTTTGCAGGTTTTTCCACTTGCAAAGCATGTAGAAGTCTTTCATTTTTATCATAGGGAATGTTGAATTGTGAGAGACGGAATCTAAAACAGAAATCCAGAAGATCAAATTGTGTGATTTTTCAGTAATTAATTTGCATTTTATTGCATGACATCAGTATTTGATCACATAACAACCAATAAGAATCACAGGCCTGTTAGTTATCTGTATAAAAGACACCTGTCCACACACTCAATCAAACAAACTCCAACCTCTCTTCAATGGCCAAGACCAGAGAGCTGTGTGAGGACATCAGGGATTAAATAGTAGACCTGCTCCAGGCTGGGATGGACTACAGGAAAATAGCCAAGCAGCTTGGTGAGAAGGCAACAACTGTTGGAGCAATTATAAGAAAATAGAAGAAGTTCAAGATGATGGTCAATCTCCTTCAGTCTGGGACTCCATGCAAGATCTCACCTCGTGGAGCATCACTGATCATGAGGAAGATGAGGGATCAGCCCAGAACTACACGGCAGGACCTAGTCAGTGACCTGAAGAGAGCTGGGACCACAGTCTCAAAGAAGACCATTAGTAACACACTACGTCCTCATGGATTAAAATTCTGCAGCACACACAATGTCCCCCTGCTCAAGCCAGAGCAGGTCCAGGCCCATCTGAAGTTTGCCAACAACCATCTGGATGATCCAGAAGAGGAATGGGAGGAGGTCATGTGGTCTAATGAGTAAAAATAGAACTTTCTGGTCTAAACTCCTCTCACCTTGTTTGGAGGAAGAAGAAGGATGAGAACAACCCCAAGAACATCATCCCTACCATGAAGCATGGAGGTGGAAACATCATTCTTTGGGGATGCTTTTCTGCAAAGCGGACAGGATGACTGCACCGTATTGAGGGGAGGATGGATGGAGCCATGTATCAGGAGATCTTAGCCAACAACCTCCTTCCCTCAGTAAGAGCATTGAAGATGGGTTGTGGCTGGGTCTTCCAGCATGATGACCCGAATCACAGCCAGGGCAACTAAGGAGTGGCTCCATAAGAAGCATCTCAAGGTCCTGTGGTCTAGCCAGTCTCCAGACCTGAACCCAACCAAAAATCTTTGGAGGGAGCTGAAAGTCCGTATTGCCCAGTGACCGCCCCAAAACCTGAAGGCTCTGGAGAAGATCTGTATGGAGGAGTGGTCCAAAATCCCTGCTGCAGTGTGTGCAAACCTGGTCAAGAACTACAGGAAATGTCTGATATCTGGAATTGCAAACACAGGTTTATCTTAAAGTTTTCTTTTTGCAAAATATAAATGTTGTAGTTCTGTCTAAAACAAGATGACTGAAAATATTTTTTTATTTATCCATGCATTTATTATTTTGAGCATTTTCTTTTAAAGTAAATTAGTTTTAGAGCATAGCCAACACAATCTGTCCTTCTTTTGTCCATTTTTTTAAAGAAATGCACTCCCTCAAAACTTGCAGGTTACACATTTTCATTCAAAAACTATAAAATTTGTCACATTACAACAACAATCCATAGTGGATTTCATAGGAATTTTGTTTTAGGCCAGCACAAAGCCGTGCATTGTTGTGAAGTGGATAGCAACCTACACACGTGGACAAAATTGTTGTTACCCCTCGGTTAATGAAAGGAAAAACCCACAATGGTCACACAAATAACTTGAATCTGGCTAAGGTAATAATGAACAAAAATTCTATGAAAATGAACAAATGAAAGTCATACATTGCTTTTCAAACATGCTTCAACTGAATTATTTTAAAAATAAACTCATGAAACAGGCCTGGACAAAAATGATGGTATCCCTGAAAATAATGTGACCAAAGGGACATGTTAAATCAAGGTGTGTCCATTAATTAGCATCGCAGATGTCTACATTCTTGTAATCAGTCAGTGGGCTTATATATAGGGCTACAGGTAGTCACTGTGCTGTTTGGTGACATGGTGTCACAAAGCCACAAAGCTTCTGGGAGAATGTCCTATGGCCAGATGAGAGAAAAATTGAACTTTTTGGCAAGGCACATTAGCTTTATGTTCGCAGATGGAAAAATGAAGCATATGAAGAAAACACTGTCCCTACTGTGAAACATAGAGGAGGCTCTGCTATGTTCTGGGTCTGCTTTGCTGCATCTGGCACATGGTGTCTTGAATCTTTGCAAGGTATAATGGAATCTCAAGACTATCAAGGTATTCTAGAGAGAAATGTTCTGCCCAGTGTCAGAAAGCTTGGTCTCAGTCGCAGGTCATGGGTCTTGCAACAGGATAATTACCCAAAACACACATCTAAAAACACCCAAAAATGGCTAAGACGAATACATTGGATTATTCTGAAGTGGCCTTCTAGGAGCTCTGACCTAAATCCTATTGAACATCTTTGGAAGGAGCTGAAACATACCGTCTGGAAAAGGCACCCTTCAAACCTGAGACAACTGGAACAGTTTGCCCATGAGGAGTGGGCCAGAATACCTGCTGAGAGGTGCAGAAGTCTCAATGACAGTTAATAGGAATCGTATGATTGCAGTGATTGCCTCAGGTTGTGCAACAAAATATTAAGTTAAGGGTGCCATCATTTTTGTCCAGGCCTGTTTCATGAGTTTATTTTTTTTAAATAATTCTGTTGAAGCATGTTTGAAAAGCAACGTCTGACTTTCATTTGTTCATTTTCATAGACTTTTTATTCATTATTACCTTTGTCAGATTCAAGTTATTTATGTGACCATTGTGGGTTTTTCTTTCATTAACCGAGGGGTACCAACAATTTTGTCCACGTGTGTATACATAGTTTTATTAATACATTATTGTTTTAACAAATAATAATCTAGAACATATGGTGTTTATTGGTGTTTGTTGTTACTGAGTGAGTACTTTGTAGAATCTGCTTTTGCTGGAATTATAGCTGAAAATCTTTTGGTGGATGTCTACTGCTTTGCACATCTAGAGACAGAAATTGTAGTCATTCTTCTTTGGAAAATAGCTCGAGAGCACAAATTTCCAAGTTGTGCTACAGATTCTCAATTGGAGTTAGGTTTGTCAGCATAACTTGATGTTCTGCCCCAGTTCTAATTCTTCAGCAGCCTCTAACAGGTATACTTTTATAATTGCATGGTGTCTATCTTCTCATTAGGCTGTGGATCTGTGCAGCTCCTCCAGAGGTACTGTGGGAGTCTTGGTCGTTTTTAGATTATGATTTTCCTTGCTTGGCCAGTCAGTTTAGGAAAGCAGCCATTTTATGGTAGGTTTGGAGCTGTCCCATACTTTTTCTATTTTCGGATGACTTATATAAATTGGCCTTTAAAATGTTTAATGTGGGATATTAATTTAAACCGTAACCCTGCTTTAAACGTCTTTACAAGGTGATCCCTGACCTGTCTGGTGTGTTCTTTGGTCTTTGGGAGGCTGTTTGTTCAATAATTTTCTCTACTTAAAAAAAAAACCAAAAAAAAAAACCATTTGGATTGTTAAATGTAAGATACTTTTTCTTCCATTTCACATCCCAATAAAATTCATTGACCTTGGTGGATGCTACAAAAAATGAAAGAGTTCCAGTATTACGTATGAATACTGTTGCAAGGCACTTTATACTGCCGCTGTGTTTGTGGCTGTAAGAATCCAGATAGAGAAATATTATTTTTCAGAAGACTTGCTGCAAGAAAACAAAGAAAGTTCTTTAACTGGGTCATTGTATCCTGACACAATATCCCAAAGCGTGGATAAATCCTTTCAAAGCAAATTGGTGCTGTTAATATAAATAATAAGCAACATTTTTTATATTTATGTCACCATTTCTTTTAATCATCTTTCAACACACAGTGCACATTGATGTTTGGCAGATGTGAATGGAATGATTCAGTTGCTATTAGTGTCAGTCAGACAAATCGACATTGAAAACCCAATTAACTTGTCAATGCTACCGTTCTCTGAGCTAAATCCTAATATTTGTCATTTAATAGCTCCTTTTTTCTGATTTGATAACTGATTATTTTCTCTTACATGTTTTCAGAAATAGTTCTAGCCTCATACAGTTATATTTAGGATAAAAGAAGAGACATCTGTTCACACAGCTTTTGAGTGAGTCACAAAGAAGAAATTAGGTTGGAAAAAAAAAACAATCTGAGTTAAGAAAAACTATTGCATGGCTTTCTTTTCAAATGTTGTTTCAAACTAGTTGATCAGTAAAATTGATCCCAGGAAAATTATCTACCTGTTTAGTGGAGAGTTAGAATTAGTGTTTTATCTTAAGTTTGCCTTATCCTTGCCTGATTAAAATTCCCAGCTTTATTTAGTCACAAATGAACAGGAACTGTATTTCTTATTTAAAATGATACAATGCAGTTCTATGTAACTTGACATTAAAGTAAAAAGAACTGTGTAAAACCAGATACAGATTTCTTTCACAGCATTTTCCCTGTATTGGATATTTATAGAGATATGGGTGCATTATTATTGGCCCCTATCTTACACTGATTAAATTGGTGCTCTAACATGAAGTGAATTGGTTCTGTAATGACAAAAACTATATTTTCTCCCATAAACATTTTTCAGATTTTTCTTTTTTTTTTTTTTTTTACAGCTGTTTCCTAAATTTATTTAAGATATTCTTGCAGATTCTCTTAGAAAGCTCATTGCAGATAATGTGTATTTGTCTCTTTCGAAACCCTTAATTTTTGTGAAAAAATAACCCTTTTATTTATTTCCTGCCAACAAAGTGCAGTTCTAGATATTCAGTGTGGTCCTAAATTAAAAGAAACTACTTACTTAAATAAAATGTGACTTGTTGTCTTTGGCTATTTTAGCTTAGTATCATTTAAATGTTACTTTCATGTCAGGTGTTTATAGTGCTGTTATGTTGCTTTTAAGAGATTTGCAATCCACAGAAAGGCAACAGTTTGTGCTTAGAGTGCGGTTAATGTACATAGATGGCAAGCACATAAACTGGGTGCAGATAATGCAGCATCCTTTGCTCCTTTTTGTATAAAGGAGGAGTAAAAGTTTGGGAAATCAAATGTGTTGTGCTGTGGAGATCACCCTAAAATCTGTTGTTTAAAAGAAACTAAGGTTATGAATGATGCCAACATTTTTATGAGGGTCGGTTTCTTAATTTGCAGAAAAACAGGGATGTGCAATGAGGTACAAGAGAAATTTCAAACAGCTTACACAGATTAAAAGTTGAAAATTACCTGCTAGCAGAGGGGAAGGTGGCAGTGGCTCCATGAAAGTAGACCGATGGTTTGTCAGACCACAATTTCTTTTTATATTTGCTAGTTTTCAACCGGGATCAAGGTTAGACCTACCAAATCCCATTACCAGAAAACTGAATCTAGTACAGTCGGAACTGCATACAGTAATGTGTTGAGCCATCTGTGACCTAAGCCTATCCAGTGTCAGGGGCATATTGTTGAATTTTATCAAACTGGGGAGATGGTTCTGGCCCTAGAGCTGAGGGAATTCACTTCTGCTCTGCTGAACTGACCCAAAATCTGAGCTTTCTCAGGATGGAGCAGCCAAATGTTCTTTCGTAACAAACCCAGCCTGCCATGCAGAAAAGCACAGTTGTTATTCTCTCTTCTAATTAGTGTTTTGGCCACTTTTAAATGGAAGTCACAAAGTGCTTCATGTTTCAGTGAGATGATTTAAGATTTGGACTGTGCCAGTGCCACTCTCTTCCTACAACTATGACTTCATTGAGCCCCAGCTCCAAAAGAACCAGCCTTTGGTAAATGTGAAATAACCAAGGTAGACTGATTGTTTTTCAGCTGACCAACCGCTGTTGAGACTCAGAAACACTTCGAACAGGTTTAGGTATCAAGATGAACAATGTTGCCTGTTAAGTCTCAGGTATACCTTCGCACCCCAGATGTCAGGAAAATTCTGACCTAGGAACATCCCTGTGAATGTTAATTTATCTTTAAGTGGACAGCATTCACTGCAGTTCGTATTTTAAATGAGTCAAATCAGCCTGTATTAAAGTTAGTAGCGGAACAGCTGTGTTAAAAATTAGCCATGCGTATGCTTGTAAAAACAGATGTTAAGTTTCACCTGTCTTTCCCATAAAAATTACTGCTGGATCAGTGCTTCTTTGTTCTTTTTGTGTCTCTGCTCTGTTCTCTCAAACCCCCAGCCGGTCGTGGCAGATGGCCGCTCACACTGAGCCTGGTTCTGCTGGAGGTTTCTTCCTGTTAAAAGGGAGTTTTTCCTCTCCACTGTCGCTACATGCATGCTCAGTATGAGGGATTGCTGCAAAGTCAATGCCAGTGACTTTCCACTGTCTCTACATGCTCATCCAGGAGGAGTCAATGCTGCAAGTCACTGACTGGATGCAATCTGCTGGGTTTCCTTAGATAGAAAACCTTTTTAACCAATTTGAATAATAAACTAAATCTGACTGAACTGTTTGATAGTTAGGATTAACTGGAATGTCTGTACCAGACTTGAAGTCTGTATGATTCAATTGAAATGACTTTGTAAAGTGCCTTGAGACGAAATAAAACAGAACAGAATTGAATTGAATGTGCATTCACACTCTACCTTACAGCTCTTGATGTTTGGTGATCTCCACCCGCGGCGTGCCCAAAGTTATGAGGATATGTGTGGCCAACCAAAAGTACAGAGCACGGCTATTCCCGACAGGGGGCTTGTATGCACTTCTGTTGTGAAACGCTGTCTGTTTTTACAGAAACAGCAGGTATAAACCAGGTGTTATAATGCTGCTTCAGGCACAGTACTGCACATTCACTGCAGTTCTCATGTGAAACAATAGATATTGATACAGGAAAAACTTACATTTATTAAACAAAAGACAAAACAGGGGAAGTATATTGCTTCAGCCATAACTGAAGTTAATTTAGGAGATTTTTAAAAGGTAATATTTATTTATTCATTTATTATTTTTTTTTTGCTTCTATGATTAATTTCAACTGTGCAGAAGCTTGAAAAATTCAATGGGCTTTCAGACTCACTTGTGCTGTGCCCAAAAACCTCACAAAATGGTAATGTGATTGGTTGCCTGAAACAACAGAACATACCCTCTCCTGACATGGCGTGCCCTGCTGTTTTTTTTGTACGAGACACCATTCATGAGGCCAGAAATAGCAGGCATGAAGTAGGCATTACACCTCTGAGTCTGCAGCAGGAGTTCACTCAGAGATCTATTGGTGAGTAGGTATGAAGTGAGGCAAAGTGTGCAGAGCTCTATAACCACTTTCACTACCTGTTTAACCTCCTGAGTCCCCAATGCTTTCTTCAGGTATTTAAGGACACTTTATCATGATGCTTGACCGACTTCGTTGATTCAGGTGTTAAGGCTGCTCATAGAAGATATCCTCTTTGCAGTTTTTTACATTTCCATCAGAAACCTTCAAAGGCAAGCTGCCTCTAAACTGCCTTTGGCCATTCGTAGATCACGAGAAGAGACAGTGATATCTTGCACAGCTTTGACTTTTCAGAAATGAAGCCAGTAGTCTAGGATGACAGGAGGTCTTGTGCACTATTGACATCAGCATTATGTACAAAATATTTGTTGGAGGTCCCTAAAGTTAGGTGGTGTTGGTTTAAAGCTAGATACAGATAATCAAACCCAGGACAGTCCTGTGCACTGTAATGAGCAAGTAATTGTACAAACAGTGGTTCTACTTGTAACTTTGCCCATTTGATGGTATCACAACATTAACATCCAGTTTTGGCAATTGAGGGAGAAACAGAGCAGATGATCTGATCTCAGCTTGATGACTTGGTGGAAATGTTCTTTGCTGGGTGAAAGATGACCACGATGACAGCTTCATGCAAGCACTGCTGGAGCGTCAGCTTTCTTCATATCTCATCAATCTTAAAGGACACTTTGAGGTGTCATCAGTGAGATCACACAGGGACAAGGTATCCAATGATACGAATAACAGGGAATCTCCAATAGAAGGGAAGTCCTTTGACAAGTGTTGAAAGTTTACATAGATTCTCTGCATTTGCAATGCATTTTCAAAACAAGTGCTTGCTTTCATTCTATTTTGTGTATGATCACAGGTCAAAGACAGAGGACCTGAGGCCACGCGCAGATTCTTCAACTGGTTCTACTGGTGCATTAACTTAGGCGCTATCCTGTCTTTGGGAGGTGTGGGATACATCCAACAGAATTACAGTTTTGTGCTTGGTTACATCATCCCAGCAGTGTGCCTCGGGGTGTCCTTCCTGGTCTTTCTTCTGGGACGTGCCGTTTTCGTCACTAAACCCGCTGATGGCAGTGCCTTCTCAGATATGGTCAAGATCCTTTACTTTGCCTGTTGTTCACAGAAACCAAAGGAGCCAAACTTGCTTCGGTAAGAGTGCTCATGTTTTTCTGTATTTTTGCCTCACTTATTTAGTGATAAGAAAAGATTCACTGGAAAACTAATTTGTTGGACCTTTGAAACTATAAAATCACTTCAATAGCCAAAAGCATTCTCACATTAGTACAGCTGTATCAAAGTATTAGGCTCTTAGCCAAAAAGGAGCTCAGAAGGAGATCTGAAACCTTTATAAAATGTTGGAAATATTAGTGGAATAAAACAGTAGCAAACAGTCATTTATCTGTTATTTCCACATTGCTAGTTGTGTCTTCAGTGTTTTTTCTGAGGAGAATTTTTAATGTGAGCTGCAAAGCAGCTTTTGTATGTTAAGGCTGAGCTTTATCTTAAATCTTTCTTTGATCTGCTCCTATAATTCTTTTTGTGTACTTTTTGCCCCCACTTCTGGTAAATGCATTCATCTTTGCTCCCTGTGGTGAAAAGTTATTCCAAAGTGCTAAAACTTGACTTTGAACCAAAGTACCACAAGCGGCTGAAAAACTTGACATTGAATATTTTAAGTTGGACAATCCCATAGCCCTTTAAGAATTCCTTATTAGGGCATTTTCTCCAGAGATGAGGATTATAGGCTTTAGTGTAGTTTCTTTTGTATCTCTAGAAGTGCTTTTATTAAAGGGTAAGATTGACTCAAAAAAGATGATTAAATCCACTATTTTAAGAGTTGAGAGTTAATTTCATCATATTCTATATTTCACAGTTTCCTATTTATGCCATTACTCACTCTGTGGTTCTTTTAGTATTTCAATTTTGTCTTTTTTAATTCTGTTTTAGAAATAAACCAACCCTGCTCGATACTGCAAAATTGACCTATGGAGGGAAATTTCCAGAGGAGAAAGTAGAGGAAGTGAAATCATTAGTGAAAATTCTGCCAGTTTTCTTTGCCCTTATTCCATACTGGACAGTGTATTTCCAGGTAAGACAATGTTTCACAAGTAGAAAAATAAGAAGTAATGTTTCTTGACAGTACAGTACTAGCTTCCAGAATGTAGATAAAAACAGATCTGTTAAAATGAGGGAGGGTTATATTTTTTTTAACATTACAAAGAACCAGCTTTGCATCAGAGACCCTGTTAATCATAAAGTGGAGAATTACTTCATGCTGGCACTAATCTCCTTATTGTGCTGCAGATGCAGACGACATACTTCCTACAGAGCCTCCATCTGAGGATTCCTGGTACACCATCAAACATCTCAGTGGACCACACCCAGGTAACGAGCCCTTAAAAGCACTTAAGGTGGACTTAGTCCAGGTGTATGTTTATTGTTTTAATAAAAGTAAAAGGATGCACTCAGTCAGATTTAAGTTTAGAATTAGGCAGCATAAACAAACAAAACACCACACTTCCCTGGATTAATATTTTTGAACCTGACATGTCACAGCTGAAAAAACGAGTCGATTGGTCCCTGACATGCAATGGCAAGCAACAGCTGGAGGCAGCAGCAAAGACTTGTAATGCCTTGGGGATTAAGTCAGAACTTCACAGACTAATACCTCACAGATTAGACAACTGGGTGTGTTTGTGTTCCTCCACTGCAGTGCCTCCATCTGATGGTTCCTGCTGATTGTAGCTGATGTAACTCACTCACACAGATTGTAGGTTGCATTCTGCAGGACTTTGATGGCTCCCTCAGCAGTTCAACATGATACACGTCTCCTTAAAAACAAAGGTTTCATAGCTATGAAACTGATCTCAGTAGAAAGTGCAGGCTGTACGCTTCAATATGCCTGTTCAATTTTAGCATGCATAGGGACTTGATAGAAAATGCGAAGTGAAACACTTGCCTAAAAACCACAAAGACTTTCTTAAAGCTGTACATTTATCAGTAAGTACTCTCATAAAACAATAACTGCTGTTTGTTACTTGTAACACTGTTAAACTTATCTTTCTGTTTTATTTGGCCATCATTTTGACTTTTGTCATGGAGCTCAACCTGCACGTCTCGGGTCTCAAATACAGTTTATTTGGTATCAAAAGAGGAAGTAAGTTGTCTCTCCTACCAACCTCACCACATCAAACGGGAAGTAATTGCTCTCCCTTAGCTCACCTGACAGTTTAAGTGGCTAGACTTAGCAGGTGTTATTTCCTCAAGGAAACAGGAACTCATACCCATGATGCATCTTGAAATCGGCTGTGGTGCCGGCATCTATACTTCAGTAATGTTAATTAATTGAAGAATTTCCCCTTATTGAAGAACTGTTTCACTTATATATGACTTGACAACAAAACTACTTCTTAATGGTGATTGTTATAGATTTAGATCTTAGTTCTAAATTGCTAAAATCAGGGAAAACAGAGAAAATGTGATCTGGAAAGACTAACTTCTGTTTTATTGAGACCAGTTTTACCAGCTGAGGTACTTATACTTGTTGTGCATGTACTTTCTTGTTAGAACTTTATTTCCTAATTGGAGATTTTTCCCACAGAATAAATACACCAGAATTAAAGTCTAGATTTTTTAAATTGTTTTAGTGCGGCATTATGCTGTTGCAGTAACAAATTTATTTATTTGAAGACATTCAATAAATGCAAAGGCAGGTGTAGGTCAGCTCATAACCGCTTTTCAGAAGTTATACACATTTATAAGATATGGAGACTTGAAAAATGCAAAAGATTACTATTTTACTATAAAACATCTAGCAGGAGGGTGGGTACTTACAGTGCCTTGCGAAAGTACTCGGCCCCCTTGAACTTTTCAACCTTTTGCCACATTTCAGGCTTCAAATATAAAGATATAAAATTTTTATTTTTTTTTGTGAAGAATCAACAACAAGTGGGTCACAATCGTGAAGTGGAATGAAATTTATTGGATGTGTCAAACTTTTTTAACAAATAAAAAACTGAAAAGTGGGACGTGTAATGTTATTCAGCCACTTTACTTTCAGTGCAGCAAACTCATTCCAGAAGTTCAGTGAGGATCTCTGAATGATCCAATGTTGTCCCAAATGACTGATGATGATAAATAGAATCCACCTGTGTGTAATCAAGTCTCCGTATAAATGCACCTGCTCTGTGATAGACTCAGGGTTCTGTTCAAAGTGCAGAGAGCATCATGAAGACCAAGGAACACACCAGGCAGGTCTGAGATACTGTTGTAGAGAAGTTTAAAGCGGATTTGGATACAAAAAGATTTCCCAAGCTTTAAACATCCCAAGGAGCACTGTGCAAGCAATCATATTGAAATGGAAGGAGTATCAGACCACTGCAAATCTACCAAGACCCGGCCGTCCCTCTAAACTTTCATCTTGAACAAGGAGAAGACTGATCAGAGATGCAGCCAAGAGGTCCATGATCACTCTGGATGAACTGCAGAGATCTACAGCTGAGGTGGGAGAGTCTGTCCATAGGACAACAATCAGTCGTACACTGCATAAATCTGGCCTTTATGGAAGAGTGGCAAGAAGAAAGCCATTTCTCAAAGATATCCATAAAAAGTCTTGTTTAAAGTTTGCCACAAGCCACCTGGGAGACAAACCAAACATGTGGAAGAAGGTGCTCTGGTCAGATGAAACCAAAATCCAACTGTTTGGCCACAATGCAAAACGATATGTTTGGAGTAAAAGCAACACAGCTCATCACCCTGAACACACCATCCCCACTGTCAAACATGGTGGTGGCAGCATCATGGTTTGGGCCTGCTTTTCATCAGCAGGGACAGAGAAGATGGTCAAAATTGATGGGAAGATGGATGGGGCCAAATACAGGACCATTCTGGAAGAAAACCTGTTGGAGTCTGCAAGAGACCTGAGACTGGGATGGAGATTTATCTTCCAACAAGACAATAATCCAAAACATAAAGCCAAATCTACAATGGAATGGTTCACAAATAAACGTATCCAGGTGTTGGAATGGCCAAGTCAAAGTCCAGACCTGAATC
Source organism: Girardinichthys multiradiatus (assembly GCF_021462225.1). Lineage (NCBI taxonomy): Eukaryota > Metazoa > Chordata > Actinopteri > Cyprinodontiformes > Goodeidae > Girardinichthys > Girardinichthys multiradiatus. Next base: position 15,577,611 of record NC_061805.1, read on the forward strand.
CAATCGAGAATCTGTGGAAAGAGCTGAAGACTACTGTTCACGAACGCTCTCTATCCAACCTCACTGAGCTCCAGCTGTTTTGCAAGGAAGAATGGACAAGAATTTCAGTCTCTCGATGTGCAAAACTGATAGAAACATACCCCAAGCGACTCGCATCTGTAATTGCAGCAAAGGATGGCGCTACCATGTATTAACGCAAGGAGGCCGAATAATATTGCACGCCCCACTTTTCAGTTTTTTATTTGTTAAAAAGTTTGACACATCCAATAAATTTCATTCCACTTCATGATTGTGTCCCACTTGTTGTTGATTCTTCACAAAAAATTTTAATTTTATGTTTGAAGCCTGAAATGTGGCAAGAGGTTGAAAAGTTCAAAGGGGCCAAATACTTTTGCAAGGCACTGTATGTAACATATTACACATGTATCACAAAAACATCTAGTGGAGCACCATAATTCAAACAATGACACAAAGAAAGAAGACATTTTGAGCTATTGTAACAATCTCATCTCATAAATTAATCCAATAATTAGGAAATTCAGTTTGAGAGCAGCTTGTTTCATTCTGTTAAACCAGGGGCACAAAGGAAGCTTGGATGTCATCATTTTAAATTGAACAAAGTGAGAGAATGTTTGAAGAAGTAGACATGTATTGTGTTTACAGGGCATTCTCTATCTAATTTGCATTTCATCCAACAATTGAATTTGTTTTTAAACATTACATTTTTTGGTTTTCAGATTTCACTTGATAACATACTTTGAATGAGCAGTTTAGCATGCAGTGGGATGCTAGTTTTAATGGATATGCAGCTAAAATAACAATGTTATCAGTATTGCTGCTGCAGCCTCTGGGAATAATAATCCTAAAATGTATTCTCATTGTAGTTCCATTTGACTGTGAGTTGTTTTTGCTCTGTAAATTGAATTAAACGTTGTTTCATTAAATCGTGTGTGGTTTTGACCACCTGGTGGTGCCAAAGCAGTATCAACACTGAAGCTGGCTTGCTTATTGTGAATGCATACACACGTGTACACAAACACTGTTAACTGTGTTTGAATGCACACACAATCGCATTTTATGTTACGCTCTGTTGCTTCTTGTACATTTTTATCTCATATTTTCTACCGTGGTTCTTCCAGATGAATTTCACCTTCCCAGCTGCCTGGCTTACCATGTTTGATGCAGTCCTCATCCTCATGCTCATTCCTCTTAAAGACAAAGTAGTGGACCCCATCCTGAGGCGCCGTGGCCTGCTGCCTTCCCCTCTGAAGAGGATTGCAGTGGGGATGTTCTTTGTTATGTGGTCAGCTGTGGCAGCAGGTGAGTGCCCCAACATGTGTCTTCTCAATGGCGTTATCTCCTAAGTAGGCCAAAGAACAAAACAAGAGCAGCGTTTTCCTCATTTTCAGTTCATCTGACTCCCACAGATATGCTTTTTTAAATTCTTAATATTGTTTTTGAAACAATGAGTAAAAGTCTTAAGGTGAACATTACGAGAGCCAATCAGGGATTAAGCATGCAGCTAATTATTTAATAATGATTACTTTTAGTGAGCTTTTTGTGGAAATAGAGATATTTTTTGTTCAAGAATCACAACATTATTTTCCACTTTACAAATGACTTGAGTCTTCAAAGTTTTGAGAAGGGTAAAAATCTGAATGTAAGGCAGTTTAGCAACACTCCATGGAGTCAACCTCTAATATATATTCTACAATCAACATCCTGTACATTTCACATAAACATTTCCTGTTATGAATGACTTTGAGATATTAACTTTCTCTAGATGCGTGTATTAAAGGCCCCCCCTAAACAAAGTTGACAGCAGTTATTGAGAATAGTTAGTTTCCTATTACATTAAAACCTAAATTAACAGCAGGCAAACCAACAGCTCAGTATTATAATACAAATAATATGATCCAACTTGTTTGACAGTATAATGTGACCCCTAATAATGCCTGTTTGAGATGTAAGCTGCTATTCTTTACGATCTCTGGGTTACAGCCCCTGCGCTTGCTTTTCTCCGTGTTGGTATTGGCTTTAACTTGCTAATGCTGAACTGAGATAGTTCCTGTTTCTGTACTGTAGTATAAGAAGAAACAAAGAACACATTGGAGTTATTTTTTCAGCCTCCCTGGTCATTTATTATTTATATTGGGACAGAGGTAATGTCATAGCCTGTGTCTATGAAAATACTAGCTAAAAAAAACACAAGGTTTTTACTATTATTTTAAAACAAAGACAAAATAATGATGGAATTGACATTTTAAGCTGATTATAGCATATTTTTTTAATTACCACCATTAATACAGCTAGCATTACAAAACCTGCAATGTCCATGTGTACCGTATATTCAAGAGAATGTAAATCTTGACCCTAACTCTGAGATTTCCTAAAGGCTGCCAATATTCCCAAATCCAACATAATCAATGACAGGCAGAAGTTGAAAGCTTAAAACTATAAAACAGAGCAACTTTACTTTTAGACTTCCTGTTATCTTCTGAAGGTCTTGCTCTCCCTGGCTCACTCACAGTATGAAGGAACCACAAACATGTCTAACCATGTTGTAGAAAATGCCTTATAAATAGCTTATCTGTGCTTTCTCCTACTTTATTTTAAACACAGCTCGGACACTGAAAGGACCTATCTTGAGTGTTCTTCTTGCAGTAAGAGAGTTCACCTCCATTGTTGTTGGTGCTGATCTGAGCTATGGTGCATTCAGCGATTGGAAAAGATTGGATTTTATAGTTTCCTACCAGCTGTCACCATTCAAAACTGATCGAGCTTAAAATTGAAAAAAAAAAGTTATTGCATTGCATTTCACTATGCATCTTTTCAATTCAAATTCAAAAATACTACATTAATCCAAAAAGGAAATTAAATGTTGTTGTAGCTCATATTATACTGGTTGGCGGAAGCTGACTTTGTGCTAAAGTCAATTTAATATGCTATGGTTCATCTTTACATTTAACTATTCAAAGTTCATTTATAGATTGAGAGATTTAATTGAATTAAATGTTGCCAATTTACATCTGTGTTATAATTTGTAATTTGACTGGCACTGGATTTAAGATCATCCTTGTACTGTAATTTTCTTAAGAAGAGATAACAAATCTTGTTACAGCAATTTTCACATATTCTGCTCTAATCCACTAAAAACATCTTTTTTCCATTTGGGGTTATATAATAAATGCTTCTCAGAAAAATGGAAAGTGCAAACATTTCATTTTCAGAGCACAGGTCCTATTCTACAAGGGATGCTGCGGCAACATGTTCATTTCAATGTTTGAAAGCTATTCAGGTATTTTATTTTTCTGTTTGGCTTTTTGAAAAAAGTGCAACCCTTTTACATTTGAGCTCAGGCAGAATAAACTCCGAATTATGGAGAAAGTAATTTTAAGTTCAGGCAGTGGAGAGAAAGGGTTTAGGATGGTGGTGTAGTCTGGGCATTGGTCACAGAATAAGAGGTAAATACAAGACTAGGATGCTAAACAGTTCTGACCTGGATTTTAGCAGTCAAAGCAGACAACAGGATCAAATCTATGCATTACCGTGCATTTTGAAAAACTTTGTGTAACTAACGTTTATCTACAGTTGATTTAAATAATTGCTCCTCAGACATATCCTTGCTGCACATTTATTAAGTCAAACATTGTTCCCCATGTGAGCTGCCTTACAACACAGAAACATTTTGTACAGTAACCTCAGTTGGCTTAACGTCTGTGCCAAGTACTTATCTTTCCTCTTTCTGTTGGGTGAAATCATGTTGTTTAGAGGGTAACGGATGGAAAGTACTGAACATCCCAGTGTGACATCTTTTGCCCACTGAATCATCAGCTGAACACATTCAATTTTTGCCCATCTCTCCAGCACACCAGCTCTGCTCAGAGCTAGAATCACTTCTGTCACCTTGTTTGAAATATTTGCAAATTTATCAACAGCATTTTACAGCATTTCACCGTACATGTCCTGACAGACGTCTGAGGTTAAGGATAGCTGGACCACACATGCAGTGGCATGTTGCCCAGGACTTTTTCTGAGCAAGACTTCCGCTACATTTTGAGGACAGCTTTGATGACATTGTTTCAATTGTGGTTGAGGTGGCTTTTAGGCGCCTGAAAGCATCTTTTTTGCTATAAACGTTGATACACATTTGCCAAGTATCACACTGAGGTATCTGATATGTTTTTGTTTTGGTTAAGGTAAAAATAACATGAAAATAGGGATGCGTGTTAATAGTGTGAGAATTGCCCTGGGCAGTCCAGAGGCCATGCTGTCTGAGATGGACAGCTTGTATTATTGGATATCCGGATTACAAGGCTACAACTCTCCTCAAATACAACATTAAGTGTGGCTATGATAGGAGGCTGTCTCTGGGAGTTATCTGAAAATAGCTGCTAGTCACACGATAATAGTAATCGAATGAAGCTTTAGGGTGCAAGCACCAAGAGATGACAACTGCTTAGTTGTGATTACTGAACTGTCTGCACTGTCTCGTTATTAACTGCCCTGACAAGATGTGATTTTAATGAAGTAGTAGGAAGTCAGCAAAACAGCTAAATTCTCAATGAACTTTTACTGGATTGTTTGACTTTGTGTTTGGCTTTTGCTGTCTTTATGCATTTCAAAATAACAGAATTATCCTGCATGTATAAATTTAAGTAACTATTTTCTTTGTTTTTCTGTGTCTACCCACTCAGGTATTTTGGAGACTAAACGCCTTGAAATCGTTAAATCGAATGGTACGATAGACCAGGTGCTTGGTGAAGTTGTCTTCCACGCTGCAAATTTACCCATTTGGTGGCAAGTGCCTCAGTATGTGCTGATAGGAATCAGCGAAATCTTTGCAAGCATTGCAGGTACAGTCGTTTGACATCTTCCGTTAAATTTACTTTGCCTTTCAAAAGTACCCAAACCCTTAGATGTTTTTCAGACTTGGTCAAATTACAATCACAAACCTCTTGGGATTTTATGTGAAATAGCAACACATAGTAGATGTAATTGTGAAATGTAAGGACAAGTATACATGATTTCCAAAGTTTTTTTTGTTTTGTTTTTTTTTACAAAAATAAATCAAAGATGTGCATGTATATTCAGTCCTTCGGTACTTTGTAAAACCAATTTATGCTACAATTGTAGCTGCAAGTCCTTTGAGGTATGTCTCCACCAGCTTTGTTGTAGACACAATTTTCTGTTCATTGTTTGTTGCAAAAATAGCTCAAGGTGAGTCAGTTTGTTGGAACAATGTCTGTGAACATAATATGCCCGAGCCACCTCAACTGGCTTTTCTCGATGTGGAGGAGCAGCAGCTCTACTCCGAGCCCCTCCCTGATGGCCGAGCTCCTCACCCTATCTCTAAGGGAGTGTCCTGCCACCCTACAGAGGAAGCTCATTTCAGACTCTTGTATCCGGGATCTCGTTCCTTCGGTCATTTCCCAAAGTTCATGGCCATAGGTGAGGATTGGAATGTAGACTGACCGGTAAATCGAGAGCTGAGCTTTTTGGCTCAGCTCTCTCTTCACCCCAACGGACCGGCACAGCATCCCCATTACTGTGGCAGCCTCACCGATCCGTCGATCAGTTGATCTCCTGCTTCATTCTCCCCTCACTTGTGAAAAAGACCCCAAAATACTTGAACTCCTCCACTTGAGGCAGGAACTCCCCTCCAACCTGAAGAGGACTAAGCCACCCTTCTCCGGTCGAGAACCATAGCCTCGGACTTGGAGGAGCTGATCTTCATCTCAGCAGCTTCACACTCGGCTGCGAACCGCCCCAGCGCATGCTGTAGGTCTTGGCTAGAGGGGGCCAGCAGGACCACGTCATCTGCAAAAAGAAGAGACTGGTCCCCAAACCAGACCACCTCTGGCCCTTGGCTGCCTCTAGAAATCCTGTCCATAAAAGTTATGAACAGGACCGGTGACAAAGGGCAGCCCTGCCGGAGTCCAACATGCACCGGGAACAGGTCCGACTTAGTGCCGGCAATGCGAACCAAACTCCTGCTCTGCTTACAGAGACCGGATGGCCCCTAATAAAGGGCCCTGAGTTCATACTGGAGAACCCCCCACAGGGCACCACGAGGGACACAGTCAAATGCCTTCTCCAGGTCCACAAAACACGTGGACCGGTTGGGCAAAATCCCAAGAAAGCTCGATAACCCTACAGAGGGTGTAGAGCTGGTCCAGTGTTCCACAGCCGGGACGAAAACCACACTGCTCCTCCTGAAGCTGAGGTTTGACTATCGGCTGGACTCTCCTCTCCAATACCCTGGTGTAGGCCTTACCAGGGAGGCTGAGGAGTGTGATCCCCCTGTAGTTGGAACATACCCTCCGGTTACCCTTCTTATGAAGGGGGACCACCCTCCCAGTCTGCCAGTCCTGAGGCACTGTTCCCGACCGCCACGCAATGTTGAAGAGGCGTGTCAACCATGACAGCCCTACAACATCCAGAGACTTGAGGTACTCAGGGCAGATCTCATCCACCCCCGTGGGCGTTGAAATCCCCCTGCAGAATAATGGAGTCCCCCAGGAGGGGCACTATGCAGCACCCCCGACAGGGACGCCAAGAAAGCCGGGCACTCGAAACAACAGTCAGAGACCTGTCCCCAACCCGAAGGTGCAAAGAGGCGACCCTCTCATCCATTGGGGTAAATCCCAACACAAGACGGCTGAGCTAGGGGGCAACACGCAAAACCCACCACAGCCCGCTGCCTCTCCCCGTGGGCCACTCCAGAGTAGAAGAGAGTCCAGCCCCTCTCGAGGAGATGGGTACCAGAGCCCACGCTGTGCGTGAAGGTGAGCCTGACTATTTCTAGTCGACATCTCTCGACCTCCCGCACAAGCTCAGGCTCCTTCCCCCATAGTGAGGTGACATTCAACGTCCCTAGAGCCAGCCTAAGCATCTCGAGATCGGGCTGCCGAGGTGTCCACCTTTGTCCTCCTTTAACCGCCTCCTTAACGTGGTGGAGGGGTTTGAGTGCTCGGATGATCCTAGAGGCTATGTTGTCTGGGCTTAAATTCCCCCTGTAGGGTCTCCCAGGGCAAACAGACTCTAGGTGACGGGTGAGACAAAGAGCGGTTCAAGACACCTTCATGAGGACCACAAAATCGAGGCACGTGATGTCGCCTGGTATGGCGGAGCCGGGGTCCCACCCTAGAGCCAGGCCTGGGATCGGGACCCGTTGGAGAGTGTCCGGTGGCTGGGTTGCTCCCCACGGGACCTGGCCGGGCCAAGCCCAAACGAGAGACGCAAGGCCATCCCCCAGTGGGGAACCATTAGGGACCGGTGCAAAGGGAATTGGCTCCAGTCTTTTAATTTTTAATTGAGCCAAATTATTACCAGCAAATTAGAATCTTCTGACAACAGAAGACGCAAGGTACAAAACAAGCTGTTCATTTTTTAATAACCACACATTTTGCGTTCACTTTAAGTTCACATTAAATAGGACCTCATCTATCTAGAGACTTTTATTGAAAAGCTGACTCTGGTACACTCAAATCTGCTTTTAATTGATTTATTAAACTTTACTAAATACAGCAAGCATTTTCAGAGAAAGAGTGAGCCAATTCCTGTTCTTATTGCTGAAAATAGAAATTTTTTTTATAATTTTCTTCTATTGAGCCCTAAAGTATTTGAAAACTGGAGGCCTTTCTTTTAACAAAGCAAATGTCCAAACATTTAAGTTTTAATTTAATTTAAGTTTTGGATCTACAATGATTTAAACATCTCTTTACTCCCAAAAAAATCTGGCTACTCTATTTTATTATATTGCGTACATAATTTATTGTTGAGTAGGTAAAAAAATTTTAAAAAGTATTTGTCCTTTTTTTCCACTTCACACTTACACGTCTTTGTTGATAACCTAAAATCACAATAAAATACATCCAAGTTTTTGGTTTTAGTGTGACAAACTTGGATGTATGAATACGTTTTCAAGGCACTCTAGGAGTAAAAAACTCTTACTTATTTCTGGAGAGGTAAGTTAACATTAAATACAGGATGATTTAGGGATGGGACTTATGCTTTTAGTTTGCAGGATTTTTTACCTTGCACTGATTTGATTATGCTGTTAGCTAAAACACATAGACCCTTTTTTAACACCTTGATTCATTGCCAGGCTCCACCAGCTAAATGTGCTTGTAGGTTGTTATCCAAAGCAAATATCCCAAGACATCAATTTATGAGTGATTATCCTGAATTTCTCGGTCCACTGCATGACACTGTGAAGTAATGAAGCATTTTACAAATCAAGTATCTACTAAGAAACTATTTCACAGTTAAACTGATGGAAGGTTTAACTTCACTCCAGGCATGTGATTGACTTCACATAATGGACGTATTGTGTACTCAGATGCTGTAAACAATACATTTATAAGGTAATACTGTTTTATACAGTAGACTATCCAATCTCATCAGTTTTAAGTTAGCTTTAGTGTTGACACATAAATATAAACAACATACGCATGTAGGAGGCATATTGAAATGGTAGTCACAGTGTATTTTCTGCTTGCAACCAACACAAATTTCTGCATATTTAGGAGAGATCACACTTACAAGTTGTATTCACACATAATACCACAAGGTAAATATTGATACTGTCTGAAGCACAGGTTGTTTAAGCTTTAAGTACATCATTACTCTGCATTTAATACAGTTCTTTTTACTACACTGCCAAGGATGTGTTAACTGAAGAGCGAGACATCCATGGCATTAACAGTCCTCTTCTTGGCTTAAGAGGAAAGTAAGCTGGTGTTTTTAAAAACATCTCATCCTGTCATGAAGCAATGTGAAAAAATAAAAACACCCCATTAAATAGTTTGTTCTTTATGAAGAAATGTACACATGGTAATATTCTGATGGTTTTTTTTATTTATCTCTGGAAAAGAAAGGGAATTAATTGTTCTTGAACTGCAGAATTAACCCTGTCCACTCATTAGGAGAAAATATGTCAACAAAAATGCATTTTCTAGCTAAAGTGAGGACACCTTACCCTCTTATTGCTAGTCTTGCCCTATTTGGCTGAAGTAACCTCAGTGATATGCTTCTTGTAGCCATCTGCCAGTCTCTGACATCAGTCTGAGAAAAGTTGGCTCCCATTCCTCATTTATTGCAATGGGATTTTTGAGAGGTTTCTTGCCTGTGCAGCCCATTTTAAGTCACCCCACAGCATCTCAATGAGATAAAAATTTGGGCTTTGAATTGGCCAGGACCAAATATTTTTGTAATTCAAGGCAGATTCTTTAATAGTTAACTGGCCAGTTCCTGCCACAGCAAAGCATCCCCAAACCACGACACTTGTAGTTATTTGCTTCACAGTTCTTTTTTTTTCCTGTCCTCTGTGTCCAAATGACTCAATTTTAGACTTATCTGTTCGCAGAATGTTTTTTTCCAGAAGTCCTTGTCTTTGTGTATGTTCATTGTGGCAATTTCTGTCTGGCCTTTGTGGTTTTCTTAGAGAGCAAAGGATTCCTCCTTGCACACCTCCCATAAAGAGGCCTATATTTCCACATCAACAATAGCAAAAGTCTGCTGCAGGTCCCATAATGAGATTTTAGGGTATTTTGAGATTTCTTTTCACGTCTTGCTATCTGGTCTTGGGGCAAACTTGCTTAGATGACAGATCTGGGTTTTGGGTGTGTTGCAAACTGTAACGTTTTTTTATGTTTATGAGTCACAAGTAACTCATAAACTGCTCCAATATTCTTTTTTGAAGAAATCGATCTCTGCATGGTGTTATCTCTTATTTCACACTAAACTAAATGCCAGAGGTTTAAACAGGTCAAACCTTTAAAACACCGAGTAAACAATGTTATAATCATGTGCACCTGATGTGATACACGTGTGTGATTTTGCGTGTTATTTGTCCTTCCTATTTATTCTTCAACACCATTTTTACTACAATTAACAGAAAATGTAAACATATCCTAATACTTTTGAAAAATAATTTGTCTGTCCTCATTTTTTTGCTCCACTGTATCTATAAAAGCAACATTATGCCATTTTGCCTCTGCAGCATTTCGACTTTGGAATAGTTGATGTTGCCGTCAACACGACTATTTATTTGAAGTTCTTGCCTGACTTAGATTTCCTGTTACATTCTACACACATCATAACAACATTGCTTAGTATTTAAGTGTCCAGTTGCTAAACTAGCCTGTCCATAATTCAAATCTGTCACAAACTAAGAATATTATGTGTTTTATGATTTGGAAAAAAGAAACCAAAGCAGGCTCCTAACGCACAGTTGAAATCTAGCATCACGCAGGAGAGGGGAAACATTTTGCTTTGAAAACTCAGTTCCGAGCGCTTTAAGATAGTTGTTAAAAAAATTGATGCAACCCAGTGTTACATTTTACTACTGTGTTGCATCACATTTGCTGGCATCAGCTTGAAAAGGGACATATATATTTTTAAAACGGTGACATTTCTCAGATTTCTCAGTTTTCTCAATTTATTACAGGGTTTAATATGTTTCCTTGGTTTGTTTTTTTTTATTTTCTTTTTTTTTTCATTCATTGATGTTTATAATCACTCTACATTGTTTGAAACAAGGTTGGGAGATTTTATATTCCCTTTTGTTTTTTTTTGTTACAAAGCAAGAGGTCCTAATGACAAAGATTATCCAGTGTGAATAGATTTAATCTTTGTTCAACTCACAGAGGACAGATTACTTTGAATAAAACACTACAATTGTAAGCAAATGTCCTTTCAAATAACGACACTCAGACCCACTTTTCACTAGGAGTTTAAAAAACATGCACTTGTGTTGAAATGAATGATAAAAAGTGTGTTTCTGTTTACTGCTCCATAAAACATGCTCACACCCATCTTCCTGCAGCCTTTCATTGAAGCTTCAATAGTGTTTGCTTTCCCCAAAAACACAGTTGCAGGCTGATTTTTATACAATGTTAAAAAAGAAAAGAATCCAAGCAGGAAAACAATTTGCAGTTTAGGCTTGATAGCAGTAAGCCTCTTTTCTGATTCTTACTGTGTATCATCTGGAAGATATATACTAAGCTTTCTTCTATTTCTTGTGAACCCTGACCCAAAACAAAAAAGCCTTTTCAGTCACAGCTCTGAGAATTAAACAGCATATTGCCTCGGTGAGGCTATAATGTGGTAAAGTAAAGAAGAGATCTGTTACTATGTCGGTTTTAACAGCACAATCACAGACTAGAATACAACAGGAACAACTTTTTTTTTATTCGAAGAGCAGAAGCTGTGTTTGTCAGAAATGAATTAATGTGACATTGTGTAGAACTTCGCTGTTGGCTTTATGCCATTTATTCCCTATTGGATACAAACAATACTTTGCATTGTGTTTCTGTTTGGAGTCCCTGCTTATAGCCTTAGGTTACATTTATATTTTTAAACTAAGTTTCTTACGATCTGTAATCATTAAGTTATTTTCTTATTACAGTGGATCATGTTGTCTTTTCTGTATACTGTTGGAAGTTATGATTATTGATCATAAATATGTATCAAAAATTATAATTAAAAATCACAATTCAGTTTACAGACTGAGTGTGAAATGGATCAAGGCTTCGGATTAACTTGGAATATGTAGACAAAATTAATGAGCAGTGGAGAGTTTATCCACATAGGCAGCGCCTTCGGCTTAGCTGTTTACCTCTTTACCTTACACACTTCAATCATAGACCGCATGCAACAAATTAATACATTGGATTAACTGGTGGTGACCCTAGGTTACCTTAACTTACACCTCATCCTGCTCAGACTAGAGAATAAAAATATCAAAAATAGGAAACAAAAACGAGTTTACTTGGTGCTGGCTTTCTGCGGAAATGGATGTCTGCGAGTGAGCTTCTATTTGGGAAAGTATGAAGTGGCAAGTGTCGCACATCTTCAAACACTCTAAACGGTCACTTTCACCTTCGTCCAAAACGGGGAAAATATGATGAAAATATGATGAACCGTTGGCAGTCAACTGGAACAAACAAGGAGGAAATTCATCTCCTTGGGGAACCCTCTGTGAGGTTTTCATCTTCCCCTGGGTAGATTCTCCAGCTATTCCAGTCACTTCCAGGTTTTTAGTCATTAAAATATATCATTTCTAAATTTAAATTCCATAAGTACTGAAATTTGCATACATATTTTGAGCTTTATATACCCCCGTTTCAAGCCTGAAAGTCATATCCAGTAAGAGCAAATTAAAGGTTCATGGTATATTTAAGAAAAACAATCCTAGACATTTCCAGAAAAAGAGAGAAAAAGCATATAGTCAGTGTACATACTTTTGCATATTACTTTGTTTCCCTCTGGAATAATCCTTTCAGTCATGAAAGGTGTAGCTGTTCATTCTGTCGATTGAAAGAGGTCATTTTAGTATTAGCTTGTCGTCACAGATGGAACTTCATAGACTGGTTTCCAGCCAGCCTAATGTCAGGGTACTGTTCTCTCTGCAGTCCTGAGCTGGATATTGATAACCTCTGCAAATCTTTGCACTTACTATAACATGTATACACTAGCCTTGCGTATTGCTATTCACATGTTAGCTGAGGATTTGAAGAAATGTATTACTTCATGATTCCAGTGTTCTTCAGTGAGTTACAACAACAATAAAATTCCCTTCGGGATTAATAAAGTATTTTTTAATTGAATTATCTAGTATCCCCCAATTTCTTTATTTATTCATTCATCAATTTATATACTTATTTTCGTTCTTATTTACAGAAATGGTTCATGTATCTATAACCAAACTGTTTTGGTGTCTGATGCCGGTAGAATTAGCGAACATTTTGTATTTAACTGCATCTCCATAATCTCTCAAGACTCTGTGTTTATATTTTTCATGCTTGTTGTTCTTTTTATTAATTAGCTCAGACATTTTCAGTTCTTTTAGTGTCCTGACACAATAAACACAAAGTAATGAGCACTAAGGGTTGCTAACCAACACAGACCAATACTGCCAAAGAAAATGAGCTGTTAAGGAAACCTTTTCCTCTCAAAGACTACTTACGAAAAAGTGGACTCGTTACTCTCAACAAAACTGGTTTTGTCTCAAGAATAAATCAAAACAATTGTTATATCTGTGTTATTGTGTTGTTATGACATAGCATATATAAACCTGACAGTACATTTTCAGCACAAGAAATATTCATGTCGCTTAAAGTTATATTGTAGGCTGTTCATTATATGCATGACCTACGTTAGAAGTTATTTCCAAAAAATACATTTAAATTGTAATGTTTACCAATCTATACCATTTGGTTGCAGGTCTGGAATTTGCCTATTCTGCAGCCCCGAAGTCCATGCAGAGTGCAATTATGGGGGTTTTCTTTTTCTTCTCTGGGATTGGCTCGTTTGTGGGTTCCGGTTTGCTGGCCATCGTGTCTCTCAAGGGGATCGGTTGGATGTCGTCCCACAGAGACTTTGGTAAGAGCCAGAACCAAGCAACAGATCAATCACTGTTTATGTATAGAGCACTTTTCGTACACAACAAAGGTAACCTAAGGTGATTTATATTAGACGGGAAACGGACGAACAGATAAACAGAAAAAAAATCAAAATTAATTAACCAAGCAGGTCTAAATATGGTGAAATAACAGAATTGTATGTGTGTAAGATGGTGTTGGTTAGAAGGACTGAGGAAACACAATTGTACTGGAGATGAGTACACAAGCATATATTCAGTGAGCACTGTAAAAAGAAAAGATGCGTCATTGTGGGTTTTCATTCTGACTATTGGTATTATTAAAGGATCTGAAAAATGTAATTGGTTTGTAGAATAAACGTAAATCTGATGTGGGACTAAGGTCCTGATTGTGGTGCCCTGTGATCTGTCCAGACTGTACCCCACCTTATGCCCAATGACTGATGAGGCACCAGCCATCCCCCCCGAACATGAATTCAAGGATATTTGAATCCTTGAATTCATGTTACTTATCCAGTTGACATTTTGTGGCTAGCTTATAAGTGTTATATAGAAGCAGTCTTTTAGGTGTTTTATTAATGAGCATGTCAGACTAACCACAAAAGATTTGTGTATATATGTCAGAGTTGTAGAAGGAATTGTGCTGTGGTGGTAGCTGATGGATGGGCTCCCTTGCAAGCGGAGGCTCCTCTTCCACATGCACTTTTCCCTGAGCATGTGTTAAATAAGCCAGCGCTGGAAAATGTTCATTCACAAACACCTAATGGCTCATTAATATAGCGTGCCGACAGGTTTGGGAGCTACTGCTGAACAAGTAAGCACTGAGGATGCTGGGGCTGCTTCATAAATCCATTCTCTGCTCAGTCTTGTGTCACTTCAGGGGAAGTATAACTGAAGCCAGATTGCCTGTTTGACTCTCCTTACTTTCCAAAACAAGTCATTTAGAAGGTGAGCTGCAGAAATGGAAAAAGGAAAACATTCTTCTGGCCTCTGATAAGAAACACATGGCACAAAGCTTAGGCAACGAGAACAGTCAGTTTTTTTTGTGAGTATTTTTTCCCATGTTAGCATCTTCCACATCTCTCATCTCTGTAGGTGGAAGGGTTTCAACTTATTTCCATGGCTGTGGGCAAAACTGTGTGCAGTAAACAGCATCTTGGGTGAGCTTTGCTAAGTTGTACTGAGTTGCACGGTTCCTGAAGACAGACAGCAACATTAATCACCGGCTGGGGGTCTGATTACATAGCCCAGCCCTTCTTAAGTAAAGCTGTCCCTGGAGCGATACATGAAGATGGCAGGGTTGGTTTGGCATCACACTGGAGGATGTTCAGCTTTCCTGTTGTGCTGTAACTCCATCAACCCCCTTCTCTGCAGAGACACCTAATGTTAGACAGCCTCAGCTTCAAAGTTTCACATAACAATGCATGACCCTTTTACACTATTGATTTTTTTTTTTTCTTCTGTAAAAGAAAATCCATCCATTCAATGCCATACCTGCTTGTCCGTGTAGGGTCACTTTCTCTAATAAAAGTGAAGTGAAAAGGAAGAGGATACATGGTTTTAAACTTTAAAAGTTTTAAAATTGTTCCACACACTTGCATTCCTCCAGTCTGATAACCCAAAAATCCATTGCAACCACTGTGTCATTTAATCTCAGTATAGATTCAGGTTTTCTGTGAAGGCCTTGGAGGGTTGTTAGACAACATTAGTGAACAAACAGCATCATGAAGACCAAGGAAAACAGCAGACAGGTCAGGGATAACATTGGGGAAAAGTTTAAAGCAGGGTTGGGTTATAAAACAGTACCTCCTACTTCAAACATCTCTCAGGGCACTGTTCAATCCATTGTCTGAAAGTGGAAATAGTGTAGTACAGCTATAAACCTACAAAGACATGGCCGTTCACCTAAACTGACAGTTTGGGCCAAAGAGAATTAATCAGAAAAGCAGCCATGATTCTCGTGCTAGCTCTAGATAAGTTGCTGACCGTTAGCTTCCAGTTATGTTTGCCACTGTACATTTTGATGATACACAGGGTAAATGTCATAACCAAAGGCTATGTCATATGCAAAAGGACTCCTACAATGGAAATCAGCACTTTTATTTGACCAGATTCCCTTTTATTTCCTTGTTATGAAGTGAAAAACACATTTGGGAAGGTTTTGGCACCTTTGCCAAACCGCCATTTCCGCCTGGCACATTGGCCTCTAAAACGTTTGTGGAACATACGTATGTCCTTCAACTTATTCAGTCCAAACTTGCTGCAGCTATAGTAAAGATGTGGATGAATGCAACCTGGGGGTTCTCCTGGGAATTCCAAAGGATTTCCATAATGTTTTACAATGTTCATTTACAAAAAGCTTTTGGTGAGGCTCAAAAATGTTTATTTTTTCTTTGTTTAATCACAAATAAACCAGACGTAGTAACAGTTACAATAGTGGTTCCACTGGAAAATATTCTTTTATGTCTTACCTTTACACAGGTACCAAAAGTTTGCATGTAGGCCTTAAAACTGGAGCTATACTTGATTTATTTAAGGTATGTGATTTCAGGCGGACATTGCTCTAAAAGCCCTTAGTTTAAGTCTGGACTCCACACATCTCCCTCAGTTCACCATACTGACAGTGAAATAGGTTGGTGGAAGCATCATACTGTGGGGATGCTTTCCCTCAGCAGGGGCAGGGAAACTAGTCAGAGTTGATGGGAAGAAGGATGGTGCTACATAACAAACCTGGTAGAAAACTTGTTAGAGGCTGCAAAAGATTTGCTTCTTGGACTGAAATGCAGCTTCCAGATGGACAACAACCTGAAACATACAAACAGAGTTACATTTTTTAAGGTTTTTGCTTGTAAGAAATGTTAGATACCGCTTCACCATTATGCACTACTTTATCAGAAAAAATCCTAATAAAATACATTGAAGTTAGAGAAAGACCTGATTCTGGGCTTGTGTTGCCTTTTATGTCTATTTAAAACAGGTTTTTCTTGAAAGGGAGACATAGAGTCTCCATTAGATTTATTAGATGTATTTTTTAAAGACATGTTATGAGTGATCAGATAGCATCACAGATTCTCGACCTTAATTAATAACATTCCTAATCCCATCTGTTGCAGTGTAGGTTCGGTTGGCAACAAGAATGATCTGATTTCAGCATTTATTTAGATGTGTGCTAACGTTTCTGTTGTCAGTTGAAGGGCTCAAATGATCTGCGTACACCTGTTTCAGCACAGAGCGTCTCCATCACAAACAAAATCTTTCATGGATGTCTGGTTTGCGTTCATGCATTTATGTTCGTCACTGTGCTCTTCAATTGTAGGATTCTAATTTACTCCCCTTTTGTTGGAAGTATCATTCACTCAAACTGGAGGGTTTTTGTGAACCTCTACAGTCACAGGACAGGAAGTGCCCTTTTCCTTGGACAGTTTCCAAGTCCTCAATGATGTTATATTAGATGTCTGGGACGTGTTCAGATATTCACCATGAACTGACATTCGCATGTCTTATTGGGTCACACTCAGCAAAATGTCAGGGTTTTAATGGAAGTTTTTAATGTCAGATCTGAAAAATTTAATATCAAGTCTTACTCTTCCTAAAGGGGCCCTATGAGTTTATAAGAGGTCTAAGAAGTGACAGAGGGCACATAAATATTTTTAGCATGTGGCCAGTTTCTAAACTTTAGAATCAATAATAAAGATTCTGAGAATATAATGGACTGAGGAAAATAACTATATTTATAGCTGAAACAAACATGTATTGATCCTCTCTGATTTCGTTCTAGAACAGAGAAAAGAGTCAAAGGCACTGAAGCATCAAGATATCAGGTTGTTGTATTGAAGGTCTAATCCATTGATCTACTGTCAAACATTAAATTGGTATTGACCATCTTCATCTGACTCACATTGTTTGCACAAAGTCACTCGCAGGTAAAGTGACCCACAAGTTTATAACAGTCAGATATGAGATAGCTGACCCCTTTTGTTGATGTATTCAGTGTAATCACAAGCTCTTAATTTTCTAACTCCAGAAATGTCAACAGAACCTCAGAGCACCTGTGGAAATTGTATTTATTTGACTGTGTTTTGCATTGTTTTCCCCTCCTCTTAGAGATTTGTTTTAAACATGGCTACCAAATATTTATGGGCTTCATTATAGTTTGCTGCAGTATGTCCTTGTTTGATCTTTTACTGGTTTAATTAGCCTTTAATTTTTAATTGCATATAGCAGCCAAGTGGGTCCTGGGGGGTTGATTGAATAAACTCACAGCTGTAACGTCTCGCTTCTCATCCAGAACTAAAGAAGCCTTTTGAATGAGAGGCAAAACGTCTTCTTGAAACAAGAGAAAAGGTACAGTTGGCTTTGACTTTAGCATTAATGATTGTCATGTCCTGGAGGACAGATCCTATACCAGCGTAGTGACATTTTATGTTAATAGAATGATGCAAACAAATTTGCTGGCATCTTTGGTAAAGTTCAAGTAGCATAATCTAACACTACTTGGTAAAAATCTGCCTTCACTTGCATGCATTCAGGGGGTAAAACAAATCCAATGTTAAGAAATCAGTTTTACCAAACTTACCAGTTCTACACGTATTGGCACCATGCCAATAAGTTCAGTCTGCATACTTCCTTTCGCCTTTATTGCTCACTTTTTCTTAAAGGATATAGCTTCAGTAAACTAACTGCAGCACCATTTGTTTTACTATCTGTCAAAGAAAAATTATTGACAAAAAAAAAACGTTCTCACTGCAAATATGCATTGACTTATACTTCATGAATTATTCAAGCCCTGCTTTGGTGTTTGATCTGTTTCTCTGGATTTAAACCCTTGATGGATTAAGATGACGGCAGAATAGGTGAAAGCTGCAGCAGGGGTCAGAGTGGATGTCAGGCTTTTTTTTTCTTTTTGGTCTGACTTGCCAATGATTTCATTTATGTTCTGGCAGGATTTCAGAGTCGTCAGTGAGCTCTCTGTTCCTTGATCAAAGCTTCCACGCTATAGAGATGCCCCAGTGCACAAAGCATTGACAGAGAATCACTCCATTTCTAATTATCTCCAGGAACACGCAGACAACAGAGAGAAGGGAGGGAGAAACATCTTTAAACTTGATAAGCTTGGCGACATTATGGAGTGTGATCGGCTTCACCAATCGCAGCAAATCATGCAAAGCAGTCAGACGTTTGGTTAAACTGACTAAAATCTTCTCTTTGATCAGGCAAGCGTGCTACATTAAAACACAAGAAGATTCTGCCTTTACAAGGCTGCCTCTAATGCAGTAATGTTGTTGACATTAAGTCTTGTAAGGCAGATTTTTGTGTACATTTGGAGATAATTCTGTTATTTTCCTGTTTTCAATTCCAATAAAAATTTACTTTGGATTCCAAATAACATAAATACTCCTTGGATAATTGGTTTTGAATGTGATTTCTTTCAAAATAATGTTTCTGTTTGAGTTGGTGTTTGATATTTATTCAAAGTTATTAAATGAGTAACATATTAAAGTAAATGAAACATCTGCAACTGGCACAGTCTTATAATAAAAACATTTGTAGCTGATTTTAAGTACATAAAACATGCAGCTCTAACAGAACCTTATATCTCCATCACATTAATGGACATCTGTCTTGCTTTTTTATGGCGTACAAAGATATGCAGGTTAAATATCATAAATAATGGTAAACCAGTCTGCCGTGACTCTTAAATTATAGGTTGTTACAGAACTTTATACAGTAGGAAAGGTTTGTTCGGCAGTTCATTAAACTCATGCAGACATCTGAAGACAACAGCACAGATGCTGATAATTCAGCAGCCTCACATTAGACTTAGTGTTGTACCTGAGAACATGCCATTGTAAGTATCTGCTTCCTTTACTTTGATTTAATCCCCTTCAGTTTTCATCAAAAAGGTTCATCTTATCGGTTTCAGTTGTTTCTGTTCATCATAAATCCAGTCCTCGCCGCGTTCGCTGTCATTGTTTCTGTCGTCCTTGGGCTTGTTAACATCCTGCATCATTTTTCCTTATTTGAAGGGTGTACAAATGGTTGTAATATGCTAATTATGCTACTAGACGTGACTAAATCAAACACACTGAACCTCCAAAGTTTCAAGACTAACAATAAAAATCTGCTTTTAAACTAATTCCAGAGCAGCTCTGTTATTGATGAAAAACCATTGACTCTAAGCTCCTTCCTGAGCTGTAAGGCTGGTAACTTCTAAGCTCACATGTGTTTATTAGACTTAAGCACACAGAATGTAAGTATTGAGAATTGCCTTCATATATAATCAAAGTCAAACCTGGCTTTTTATTCACTGTGATAGGGCTTGATAAAGCTAATAGCTTCCTGAAGATGAGGCTTAGCCTTTTTTGATCATGTAGGGTTATAGCCATCTTGTGTCCACTGGCTGCAACCACACCTCATATGCCCTTTAGGAGACAAAGACGTGGTTTAGATCTACAGTAAAAAGTGTAATCTCCTTTTCTTTGCATAATGCTCTATTTGCAATACAGATGATGCTCTTAATAGAAAGCATCATGTCATCCTGTTGGCTGCAAAGTCAATTGGTCTGCCTTACGTGGTAAACATGACAAAAGCCACTCTAAGACCAATTCAAATGTCTCCAGGGAAGACAATTGTTTTGCTGTCAGCCTAACCGTTTACGTAAACCTCCCCCCGGAGAAAAAAAAACAGTAATTGTTTGGAATATTTCTCCTGAACATTGTGGCTGAATCAGGGCGACCGGTTTTTATGCATCTCATATTTTATGAGACTTACCATTTGTCCTTATTCTTGTTTTTTGCATCTGCAGAGTCTGACTTCATGCTCCCTGTAAACAAGTAGTATTTCAGAGCATCAAACCACAATGAAAGTGTCAGTTGTATTCCCTTCTATCTTTTTTTTTATCTCACTCCAGTCCCACAAGGAACCAACCAGCTCTTTAAAACAGATGAAAGACTGTCTGACTCAGATCACAGCTGAGGGCCCATGTTCCTTGTGTTATTTTTGATACCTCTGTCCTACATCATCAATTGAACCTTCCTGTATGAGTGCTGAAGTGCAGGGTCAATCGTCTTCATTTTCAGAAGGTTTAACAGTGATGAGATGTGCCCCCTCCTTCATTTCATCCTTCAGCTCCTGTTAGATTATGATTCCTGACAGAATTGTTTCCCTGACACTCTCTCTTCAAGCCTGTTTTTTTGTCTTAATACACATCAGCTTGTCACATGTCACAGATTTTGGTAGCTTACCTATGTTTTGTGTTTTCTTTAAATGTGCTATTATACTTGAAACCTTGGTTGTCCAAGATAGAATTTTTTTGTGTGTGCTTTTCGTCATGATGCATTACCAAAAGCCAGTTTTTTTCAAGCCAATGCCCTTGTGTTATCTCCTGCAGGCAACATCAATGACTGCTCCCTGCACTACTACTACTTTCTCCTGGCGGGCATCCAGGGTCTAACCTTGCTCGTCTTCCTCATTGTTTCTGTCAAGTATGACAAGCAGAAGAGCAGAGCAGGAAGCCAGCGACAGAGATACTCCTCCTCTTGACCTCAGCACCAACACATGCCTTCTCCTGTCACAATGCCAAAAGATCCTGTCAAACGTGTATTTACTTATGACCCTATAGCAATCTGGATTATTTTTATATCATGAGTATACACTTATTTATGCTTTTTTTTTTAGCTTTTTGATGTAGTTTATTTCACCTTTCTCATAGAGTGGTTGTTTAAAGTTGACTGAGTGGGTTTTCAGGTACTGCTGACAGAACAGGAACTTCATAAATGATTTCCGCTGTGTTCCTCTCCTGCTGTGTTTATTCCTGTTGCCATTTTTGACCATTTGCACTTAACTTGAGAAATGGTGCCATAACAATGTGAAATGTTCATGTTTTCTGATCAGCTGACTTGTTTTTATGTATTGCTTTTTAGTTCGTCCTCATAAAAAGACATTTTATACCTTATATCTCAGTCTTTGCGATGATGTATACGTTCACTAATTAATTCTGTAATTCTAACATGATTTACTGTACTGAATGTCAAATTAATTTTGACATGAGGACCTGCCTGATGGCAGCTTCTCATGTTAAAACTATTCTCTGATTAGAAAATAATTATTTGAGTAACTAGAACCCTAGAGCACAAACTTTAAAGAAATGTATACCATTGCTTAGTAAATAACAGCACTCCCCGTATTTGTTTAGTTATTTCTTGGTGGATTTTTTAAAAAGAAGTTTTTGTTTTGCTGTATTTATACGACTGTGATGCATTTGTCTTAGTTTTATACTGTCGTATAAGAATGAGTGCGTGTGTTCATGTGTGTTTTGAAAGATTATGTAGAGAAGGAGTTACAAAGTTGTATTATGAGGACATTCAGGGCTTCAGAAATTACATGACATAGTAAAGAGATACTGCAGGAAATGTACTACTGTCTTTGGAAGCTCACAGCTGTTTATTTTTACTGAAAGTAAAGATGCAGTAAAAATAAATGCACATATAAAGCAAGAGTTTTACCTCCTTTTACTGATGGTATAACATGGCTGTTAGAAGGATTTTAGTTTGTGCATTTGATTAGATAAATCTATTTTTGGTTTAACTGTGCATTTTGTTAGTGCCTTTTTCATCTCATTCTTTTTTAGATTAATTGCATTGCATTTACTTTAACGTTATATTTTGCAAATGGTTTAGGACTGCAATAGTGTGTTATGTTTCTATTTATGCCCAATAAAGTCTATTTACTGGAGTCATGGCTTTGCCAATCCTTTTGCCACTAAGAAAGCATTTTCCAGGTCTGAAAAACTATAGAAAATGAAAATGGGAAGAATATGTTTTTCCAAAGATTATTTCCTATTCCATTGTCTAAATGTTGCATCTGTCTATCCACCCATCTGCCCTTTATCCATCCTCCAGTGCAAGCATTGGTTCATCCACTCATCTATGAATAATACATCTGTCCATTCATTCTTTATTCATCTGTCTGTCCAACCGTCCTCCTTTCTTTCTTTAGCTTTACCACATTCCACATTGAATATCTGACTTAAATTTATACAGAACTTTCGACTAAACTTTAAAAATGGGCTGAAAATGATTAAGTGTAGTTTTAGTACACAAAAGTCTGAAATTTTAACATGAAAAATGTGAAGGAACCCTGTGCATGCGTGTTATAACAGTACTTGTTACTAAACAAGAGCTGTTAAAAGGATTTTTCCTTTACCTCTGTGCCTTTTTTTAAATGTTAAATCATTATGTCTGCCTTAATTCAAGCTTTACAGCCACTAGGTACTGTATAACTGCACAGTCTATAGCAGTCGGTAAGGAAAAAGGTTAACACATAGGTGTTACGCTGCATTTTGTATTCCCCATTGGCTAAAGTCAGCATCTTACTTGTTAGTTTCATCAGAACCAGACTGAAATCAACATCATTGTGGATACATTTTTTAAAGCTGAGGCCTCCCAGACACGAGGCTCAGAGACAGACGTTTCCTGTTTAATTTGGTCCAAGAACCACAGCCGCAGCTCAGCAGACAGCTTGATGTTTGAAAACTCACACAATATCTCTAGGTCATAATTCTTGTGCAGTGGCTTGCTTCTCATGTTGAGACGAATTTCGGATACACTAAATCCTTACTCAGACAGAATTGCACAGCATCATCAATTGGATATGCCATTTATGGGCCAGGATATATGCAAAAGACAAGGTTCCTGGGAGAAGACACCTCTAAGTTATTTTGTTAAAAACATAAACTAATGAGATAAAGCCACTGTATTTGGTATTTATTTAAAGATGTAATTCTATATTGCATGTATATGTTATTCTAGCAGTATAGTGTCTTTGGGTGTCTCAAAAGTTGCTTATAAATAAAATGTCTTAGAATCATCATTGCTACTAATTGCATATGTTTGAATGCCAAAAAGTTAAATCGCCACCTTAACAAGATGGAGGGTTTATGTATCCCAATGATTCTAAGGGCATTGTTGTCCGAAACTGAAAATGAAAAACATAGCAGAAATGCCACTATTCTGCTGGTATTACAGGCCTGCTTGAAAAATAAGTCTTAAGCTAAGATTTAAAGATGCCTGGTCCTGCTCACGCCACTGAAAGTCCCAGCGACACCTCAGCTTCTGTTCACGCCACTGAGAGTTTTGTCCTAGTTCTGGCTTCTGAACCCAGAGACAAGGGGTTCGAGGAGGAAGCACTGCCGGACCTTGTTCATGAGGGATTCAGGGAACAGTTTGTCCTCGTTCTGGCCTCTGAACCCAGAGATGAGGGGTTCGAGGAGGAAGCGCTGTCGAACCCTGTTCTTGAGGGGTTCAAGGAACAATTTGTCCTCGTTCTGGCCTCTGAATCCAGAGCTGAGGGTTCGCCAGGCTCTGCTTCAGCCTCTGAGGGTTCACCAGGCTCCGCTTCAACCTCTGAGGGTTCGCCAGGTTCCGCTTCAGCCTCTGAGGGTTCGCCAGGCTCCACTTCAGCCTCTGAGGTTCCGCCAGGTCTTCGCCGTCGCCCGCCGGAACTCTGTGCCCGCTTGGGACAACCTCCTGGTCGCCCGCTTGAACTTTGTTTTTGTTTCTGGCCCTCCTACCGAGGCCTACGAGGCCCCGTGTGTGTAGCCAGCCTGCGATCTTGTAGGATCACATCCAGTTTGCAATTCTGCTCCCTTAACATTTCAGTTTGAGTGTTGATAGCTCTGCAGATCCCTTCACATAAGCCGGGCAGCCTTGCAATGGCCAAAACTGCTGCCGATGTTTTCCCAATTTCATGGTATGCCAGGTAACCGCAAACTCCAAAAAGCAGAAATTCTGTTATCAGAAATCCAATTATGTACACATCTTCCACGTCCTCGACTGGCATCATTGTCAGACACACAATCCTCCTCTTCTGCCAGGGGATCATTGTGTATCAGGAGAAGAATGTCCCGTTGGGACAAGAGGGCTCTCCCTTACCCTGTCTTCCTGTCGAGAAAATCTTATCAATTGCGTGGAGAGACCAGCTGACCAGATCCATAATTCACAATTCGGGAGATATGCAAAGAGAGGCTCCGAAAGAAGACAAGACACAGAACAGAAGCAGGGCAGACAGGGAGGGTGTGGGAGACAGGAGAAAAGCGTCCTCCACTGAGAGCAGAACAAACAAAAAAACAATTGATTTGAAAGAGTCAATTTGTTTATTGCATTTAAACTACCGATCAAATATCACCCCTCAGTTTCTTACAGTGTTATTTAACTTAAGAGGCAAAGCAGTGATGTCTATTGTGGCATTGTCACGAAATAAAATATATTTGGTGTCTTGTTTTTTTATGAACAGAAGGTTTTTACATAGCCACTGTTTGACAGCAGTTCTGCAGTCCAGGAGAGAGAAGAGCATTATTGCAACCTGGCTTAAGAGACAAGTAAATGTGTAGGTTGTCTGCATAACAGTGGAAGGACAGCTGGTACGCCGTTAGAATTTCCACGAGTGGGGGCATATAAAGTGAAAATAGAAGGGGACAAAGAAAGGAACCTTGTGGCTCTTTTCTTTGTCCCGACTGAAATAAATGCCATTTGATTCTAAAAATGATTGCATTGTATAAAAATTATTTCTTCTAAATCTTTAGAAAGAAGATGCAAATGAGTGATAGGTCTAAAATTAGATAAAATTGACAAATTAGAAAAGGCCTAACAATAAAGGCCTAACAATAGCATGTCTAAATGCAACTGGGAAAGCTCCTGAACTAAGACAGAAGTTCAGATGTGCAGGAACATCAGTAGTTAAATCCTCTTTAATCGATTTAAGAGGAAGATAGTAAATAGGGTAGCTAATAGGTCTCATATTTTGAATTAATTCATTCAGAAAAGAAAAGGACACTGGATCGAACTGCTCAAAAACAGCTGAAACAAGAGTAACAGATATATCAACAATATTAGGTGTGCCAGAAACCTGTCTTATAGATGTCAGTAAAACATTTAAGAAAATTCTCATGCATAATGACTGAAGCATTGATCATAACAAAGGTTGGAGGATTAATAACTGTTAATTGAGGTAACACTCTGAGACAAAGACTGCTTTTGGAAATTACATTGGATAAAACCTGAGATTTTGCTTCCTTAACATATCTCTGGTACTGAGTAAGTATTACTCAGTATTTCCACTGTATTTCCGTTCTTCACAGTATTTCCATTGTAAATTTCTTCCATTGTTATTCAGCTTTTCTGCATTGCCTCCTGGGTGTGAGGGTAACATCATTTATCCAGGGTCCAGATCTGGGTTTGGCAGGTTTGAACCTAATGACAACAGAATCCAGATTCTCATTTCAAGTTTAATAAAAAGAGGAAAGAGAGGAAATCATGAGGGAAAAATGGAGTGTCCAGACCTGTTGAAGCAAAAAGCAGTAGGTCTATAAAAGCAGCAATGACCTGTCCAGGTATAGCAGGTATCACGATGTGACTGTAACAACCTGCTGCCAGTGGCCTACTGCCTGGAGAGGAAGCCTCAAGGTCAATAATAATGGGGAAATGATCTGAGATGGCAGTGTCCAATATAAGTATGAAGCGTGGGTCAATCTCACTGCCAAGCTGGAGATTTTCCAGTACACAGCCCCATTTTACAAGTCATCCGTCTTTCTTCCCATGTTCTCCTCAATCTAGTCAACAAGTTATCTGCGGAGGACTCGGGAAAATGCAATTCCTTTGCTTTTTGCAGATGATGTGGTTCTGTTGGCTTATTCAGAGCATGACCTCTGGCATGTACTGGAGCGATTCACTGCTGAGTGTGAAGAGGCCAGGATGAGAGTCAGCTCCTCTAAGGCTCTGGGTTGGGTGTCAGTCTCTGCCTAAAGCGTAGGAGTTTAAGTATCATGGTCTCTTGTTCATGAGTGATGGTAGGATGGAACGATAGATGGACAGACGGATTGGGGCATCGACTGCGGCAAGAAGGTTTGCTGTGTCTGTCAGTGTAGTGTCCAGACCCTGGAGGCGCTACCAGGAGACAGGCCAGTACACCAGGAGACGTGGAGGAGGCCGTAGGAGGGCAACAACCCAGCAGCAGGACCGCTACCTCCACCTTTGTGCAAGGAGGAACAGGAGGAGCACTGCCAGAGCCCTGCAAAATGACCTCCAGCAGGCCACAAATGTGCATGTGTCTGCACAAACGGTTAGAAACCGACTCCATGAGGATGGTATGAGGGCCCGACGTCCACAAATGGGGGTTGCCAAAATTAGAAATATCCTTTCCACGAGTGACGCTGAAAAACTAGTCCATGCATTTGTTACTTCAAGGCTGGACTATTGTAATTCTTTACTATCAGGATGTCCACAAATTGCAGTTAAAAACCTTCAGCTGATTCAAAATGCTGCAGCAAGAGTTCTGATGAAAATTAAAAAGATTTTAGCTTCCCTTCATTGGCTCCCTTTTAAATCCAGAATAGAATTTAAAATTCTCCTCCTCACATATGATCTAGCTCCATCAGACATCAGAGATCTGATTGTTCCATATATTCCTAACAGGGCACTTCGCTCTCAGACTGCAGGTTTACTGGTGGTTCCTAGAATCTCTAGAAGTAGAATGGGAGGCAGATCCTTTAGCTATCAGGCTCCTCCCAGTTTTAGTCCGTAAGTCAGACACCCTGTCTACTTTTAAGGCTAGGCTTATAACTTTGCTTTTTGAAAAGCTTATAGTTAGAGTGGCTTAGGTTATCCTGAGCTATCTCTGTAGTTTTGCTGCTATAGGCTTAGGCTCCTGGAGGACATAATGACCACTTTCACTCTCTACATTCTCACAATACTCTCCAATTTTGCATTATTTACTCTTATTTCAGCTTTTAACTTTATGTTCTCACTTTTCTCTTCCTAGAAGCTACACCTGGCTTGACTGTGTCTACCTGTGACACCGTCCTGGAGGGGGGCATCATCCAAGCTTCTGCTGGCAACAACTTAATGCTCACCCTCTACAGATGATCCACATGGCTCTGTCTTTCAGTGTTTAACCCTGTCTCTCTCCTAGACATAGCTACTCCTAGACATAGCTACTGACTGAGCTTTTACTGCAATTATGTGTGCTCTCTTTCAGACTTTAATCTTGAAAACTGGCTCAGAGTTTATCTGTTCTTTCTTTCTAGATGAAACAACTAAAGGAGCTACATCCATTAACATTTACTTTTCCCTCCCATTGAAAGTACTCCTGGATCAGTGCTTCTGTGTTCTTTTTGTGTCTCTGCTCTGTTCTCTCAAACCCCCAGTCAGTCGTGGCAGATGGCCGCTCACACTGAGCCTGGTTTTGCTGGAGGTTTCTTCCTGTTAAAGGGGAGTTTTTCCTTTCCACTGTCGCTACATGCATGCTCAGTATGAAGGATTGGTGCAAAGTCAACGCCAGCGACTGTCCACTGTTGCTACATGCTCATACAGGAGGAGTAACTGCTACAAGTCACTGACTCGATGCAATCTGCTGGGTTTAGATAGAAAAACCTTTTATCCAATTTGAATAAATAACTGAATCTGATTGCACTGTTCAAGGTTAGGATTAATTGGAAAGTTTGTACCTGACTTTGTGAATGTCTTGAAACGCATGTGTTGTGAATTGGCGCTATATAAATAAACTGAATTGAATTGAACTGAATTGAAATGTGTTTTTCTGAGTTTTTGGAGCAACGGAGCTCCCCTTACTGGCTGGTTTGGCTGCCAAGCTAACCGGGTGGCTGGACTGGGACTCTCCCAGTAACCACTGCCTGATCTCGGGCCACCACTCTGAAACTATCTGGTTTTTTTGTTGTTTTTTTTTGTGAGGGGGGGGGGGGGGGGGTGAATATAAAGAAAAAACAGATCAAAATATGTTTTACCTGGAAATTTGTGACATTTTAAGTTATTGTTGGCATTATTTCTTAATTATTTTGCAACAGTTCTGTAAGACAAATACTGTGCTGACGATCAGAGCAAATAAGATTTTCCATGTACATTAAAAATGCAAATTTCCCTAAGACTGTTTTTTCATGTAAACATAACTTAGTGGAGTATGAAGTCTTTAATATTTTACATTTTTCATAGTTTTATGCAGAAGGCTCTGCAGGAGAAGAGACCACAGTTCTGGGTTTGGATGCACTCTCCCAAAAGCTCAGTAAGCTCCTGCCATTCTCTGCTCTACTGTCTAAGCATCTTCTACTTTATATAAATATTTGGTTCTGATTATACAGTCAAATAAATGTGGATTGGTTGGGCAAACTCCCTTGAACCCTTGAGCACCCTGTAGAGGGTGTAGGGCTAGTCCACATCGCTGTTCCACGGCCAGGACGAAAACCACACTGCTCCTCCTAAGTAATAAATATAAGGCACCCCTCTAACAAAGTCAAACTGTCATATTAGGGCATTAAACTTGACAAAGCTGCACCTATAGAGGGTCATGAAATTATTCCACTCTGCCTTTTTCATCATTCATTAAATGATAATAATTAATCTATGTTGTTAAAATAAAGCACTCAATGGCCACTTTCACTTTGAGACAACTACTGCTGCTGATATTAATTCAAACAAGGGTGTGTTTTACAAGTCACCTCTCATCTCAAATAAATATTTTGGTCTCCCATTACTTTCTTTCTTTTCCTTATTGATAGCCAGATTTCACAGTCTTGACGAAAGACATCCCCTTTTTGCTCCATCCAAGCTCCTCTGGCTGTAGGAATGGGATCTCAGGGAACATCCATTATTTTTGTTGATGCAAAATTCCGCCTCTCAACTACTTCATTCAGCGAAATTTAATTTAATTATCACATTCACTAATTAGATATCTAAAATGTGCAACACTAAAACCTTTTTTATTCAGGCTTTTTTAGGCCCCCTGCCTGCAAGGGACCCTGGTAAACAGCACCCTTTCTACTCGACTACCCTGCAGCGCTGCCCTCTACAAGACTACTGAACAAACAAAGAACTGAAAGAGTAGCGGTAAGGTCAAAGGAATACCAGAATAAATGACTAGCAAAAATGTTTCCTTGCACCAGTTAATCTTTAATTTCCATGATCCCAACATTCAACTGCTTTCTCAAATAACAACCTTACACCTCTTGTGAAGCATGTCAATTAGTACTCTTGACCACCAAGTATTTCTGTTCATGAATTAAATCTGATGTCAGTAACAGCAAGCACAACTCACGTTAAAAAAGGGAATGTTTAAAGACCTGAGGCAAGCTGTCCATATATTAAAACACAGCAAAGATGTATGGGTGGAATATTTTTAATAACAGTCTAACAGGGTATATTTTAAGGAATTTCTACAAGACCTTTTTATTTTAAAGACTGAGATAAAGCATTTTTTGTATTTTAAATATAATGCATTTTTCTATTAATCATTTGTGTTTTTTGTGTTAAAGTCTTTGTGTATGTCACAATATTGCCTAATTAAGATCCTTGTCCAGTTGTATATCAAAGCCTTTTTGGGACCTTTTAGTAGCCAAATCTGCAGAAAGTTAAGCTGCTTTATTTTAATTGTATGACAATGTCTTACCTGTGTAATGAGCAGAACACAGATGCTCTCCAAGATGTTGCTCCGGTAATTCGAGGATTACAAAGTGTCATTACATGTTAATTAAGATAAGCTAATGAAGACGTTATGTTACAGAAAATGGCCAATTAGGCAAATCGGCTATTTCCAGCTAATCGTCTGCGTTTTCACTGGCCTTTTAGGATGTCAGAGCTGTCTTTGACAGAGATTCCAAGACTGCAAGAGACATGTAGTATAATTCAAAGCTAAAATGTTTCTGACGTCGTGCTTTTTGCAGAGGATTAGAGCTGCAGAGATAATAAGGCATGTAGAGCCTCCCTCACAGGTCCCTGTTCTGGAGAATTTGTTCTTTTCACTTGACTGGCTCCTTTCTGCAGGACTGAGCACAGCAGCCAGTTGAGATTGTTCGCTCAGACAGATCATCTGTGAAATAAGCAACCGTAAAGTGCTTCAGCGCATACATCAATCTGGATTTATGGCAACAATTCGGAATATGACATACAGGCCCTTGTAGTAGGTTGGAGCCTTTTATTTCTAAAAAAATGTGGCATGACTGTAATAAAACAGTGCAGGTATCAAGATAAATCTTTTACAGCTACAATGAGAAATGCTATTGCTGCCAGGTGTAGCTTGGTAATCCACCAACCTTCAGTCATTCTCTGAATGACAAAACAAGTCTCTCACGTATCTGCTGATATGTTGCTCCTGCTTGCATTGAATCCCACTTGTTCTGTTGAACCAAATGCCTGACTGGCACCATGTTTGGGTTCAGATAATGTTGTTGAGAAGCTTGACTGCATTGACAATTTTGGAGTTTTGAGGGAGTTAATTTGTGTTGACCACTGTAAGTTTGTGTAGAGGTCATTTGACTGTTAAAAGGAAAGAAAAATACTGATCCTTCTCAAAATATTAGCATATTGTGATAAAGTTCATTATTTTCCATAATGTCATGATGAAAATTTAACATTCATATATTTTAGATTCATTGCAAACTAACTGAAATATTTCAGGTCTTTTATTGTCTTAATACGGATGATTTTGGCATACAGCTCATGAAAACCCAAAATTCCTATCTCACAAAATTAGCATATTTCATCCGACCAATAAAAGAAAAGTGTTTTTAATACAAAAAACGTCAACCTTCAAATAATCATGTACAGTTATGCACTCAATACTTGGTCAGGAATCCTTACGCAGAAATGACTGCTTCAATGCGGCGTGACATGGAGGCAATCAGCCTGTGGCACTGCTGAGGTCTTATGGAGGCCCAGGATGCTTCGATAGCGGCCTTTAGCTCATCCAGAGTGTTGGGTCTTGAGTCTCTCCACGTTCTCTTCACAATATCCCACAGATTCTCTATGGGGTTCAGGTCAGGAGAGTTGGCAGGCCAATTGAGCACAGTGATACCATGGTCAGTAAACCATTTACCAGTGATTTTGGCACTGTGAGCAGGTGCCAGGTCGTGCTGAAAAATGAAATCTTCATCTCCATAAAGCTTTTCAGCAGATGGAAGCATGAAGTTCTCCAAAATCTCCTGATAGCTAGCTGCATTGACCCTGCCCTTGATAAAACACAGTGGACCAACACCAGCAGCTGACACGGCGCCCCAGACCATCACTGACTGTGGGTACTTGACACTGGACTTCTGGCATTTTGGCATTTCCTTCTCCCCAGTCTTCCTCCAGACTCTGGCACCTTGATTTCCGAATGACATGCAGAATTTGCTTTGATCCGAAAAAAGTACTTTGGACCACTGAGCAACAGTCCAGTGCTGCTTCTCTGTAGCCCAGGTCAGGCGCTTCTGCCGCTGTTTCTTGTTCAAAAGTGGCTTGACCTGGGGAATGCGGCACCTGTAGCCCATTTCCTGCACACGCCTGTGCACGGTGGCTCTGGATGTTCCCCAAGGTCTGGAATCGGCCCTTCTCCACAATCTTCCTCAGGGTCCGGTCACCTCTTCTCGTTGTGCAGCATTTTCTGCCACACTTTTTCCTTCCCACAGGAAAAAGTGTGTCTTACCCTCTTGCTTGAGGGTGTCAATAGTGGCCTTCTGGACAGCAGTCAGGTCGGCAGTCTTACCCATGATTGGGGTTTTGAGTGATGAACCAGGCTGGGAGTTTTAAAGGCCTCAGGAATCTTTTGAAGGTGTTTAGAGTTAACTCGTTGATTCAGATGATTAGGTTCATAGCTCGTTTAGAGACCCTTTTAATGATATGCTAATTTTGTGAGATAGGAATTTTGGGTTTTCATGAGCTGTATGCCAAAATCATCCGTATTAAGACAATAAAAGACCTGAAATATTTCAGTCAGTGTGCAATGAATCTAAAATATATGAATGTAAAATTTTCATCATGACATTATGGAAAATAATGAACTTTATCACAATATGCTAATATTTTGAGAAGGACCTGTAGCTGAGCATTAATATGATCAAGAACTTAGGGTTATGGTTAAGGTAAAAAATATGTGCACCATTGCACTGGCAATTCGCAATTAATGGAAGTGAGTAGTACCTGAGTCACATAAAGTCATAATAAATGTAACTTGTTCTAATGTGTTTCAATTTTCAGCTATGCATGTATACTTCAAACTATTTTGGAAATTTTAAATTTAATAAAGAAATAATTTTGTGAATTTAATTTCCTATTTTGACTATATTTTCAGGTTAGGGTTAGTATGTACTCTGCACAAGTGCATGTTAATATATTACAATTAAGGATTTACAATATATCTGCATTAAGATCAGTATCGGCCAATATTAGTAATTTTTTAACATATGAGTATTGGCCCTATAAGTAGAACTGGGCCAATATTAACAACCGATGTGTTTTCCATCTTGTTACCATTTGTATATGTGTTTCGGGAGGGGAGGGGTTGGGGTTACCCATGTGGTATTTGTCTAAGCATGTGACAATGATAGTAATGCAACGCAGGAGTGTGGGGTGTTTAACTGAAGCAGATACCCAATGTCAGTTGTGTGGTCATTTTTTACAGTATAGTTAAAAATATATATATAATATCGGTAAATATCAGTTATCCGCCATAACAGCAATATTATTATTGGATATTGACCCTAATTTTTATATCGGTGTGTTCCTAAAGAGAACATCATAAAAAGTTATTTTGTTTTTCAGAGTTCTAAAACTGAAACTTGTGTGGTGTATAGATTGATTAAACACAGTTTTTAAAGCATTTATAACTGTTAGTTTAGATAATTTTCTGAAAAATCAGAAAATACACATAACTAATTTAAAAAGAAAGATTTTAATACAGAAAATTCAGCCTGCTGAAATGTTCATGAACTGTACAGTATTTGCACTTAGTACATAGACGGGGCTCCTCTTGCATGAATTACTGCATCAATTCATGCAAGACCAACCTGTAGTACTACCAAGGTGCTTTCTCTCATCTTCCTGTGGACAATACTTCAGAGGGAATCTATGGAGTTTAAGTGAGGCCAGTGATATCATGGTCATTAAAGCAGACATTAATATTTTGCAGTGTGGATAGCTGCCAAATCCTTCTGAAAAATAAAATCAGCATATTCATGAAGCTTCTCAGCAGAGGAAAACATGAAATGAACTTTACTCTTGACTTTAGGCAACTTAAATTCTGTTCCTCACCACTCTTACTCCAGAGTGGGACCTTGGTTTTCAAATGAAATACATTTACTTTAATCTTAAACTAGGACTTTGGACCATGAAGCAACGTTCTAGTCGTTTTTCTTCTTAGACCAGGTAAGACGCTTCTGATGTCGCTTCCTGTTAAGAAGGGGCTTAACACAAGCAAAGCAACAGCTGTAGTCCATACTGATGCTGTTTATTGTGGCTCTTGAAGCACCAACTCCAGCTGTAGACCACACCTGGTGGATCTCAATGGAACTCTTTGCTTCGCAATCCTCTCAAGGCACCAAGGCACCTGCCAAACATTTTCCTTCTACTGAACATTCCATTACTGTACTTGGAAACAGAACTCTATGAACAGCCCTTGTCTTTAGCAATGATCTTCTTTTGTCTTACCCTGGAGGGTGCCAATGACTGTCTGATGGACAACTGTCAAGTCAGTCTTCCCATTGATTGTGTAAACCATAACATGTCCATTACATCAGTTGTTCTCAACCCTGGTTCTCAGGTCCCACAGTCCTGCATATTTTAGATGTGCCTCTGCTCTAAGAAAATCTGATTGAAATGACTGCATTATCTCCTCAGCATATCATCAAGTGCTGCAGAAGCCTGTTTATCACCAATTCATTTAAGTCAAGTGTGTGGCAGCAGAGAAACACCTAAAACATGCAGGACTGCAGGTCCTGAGGACCAGGGATGAGAACCACTGCATTACATGACAGTTCTGTAATAAAACCCATCTTCATTGGAAAACAAAATTAATTTCGTGTCTTATTGTTCTTTGTACAATAATTTTAGAATTGTGTTGTCTGAAGAATTATTTGTTAAAAAGCCGGAAATGTTCTGGTTCAGTGATGACGGTAAGACGAAAATGTTAAATTTCAATGTATTCAAACTGGCTACCGTTGTTCGTAAATCCTGGAGGAGGCGGTAGGCTTGTTTATTTAAATAATTTATGAGTATATTGTGCATCTGGTCCTTATGTTTATGTTTAATGGTGTCTTATAAGCCCTTGAGGGCTGGGCATACTGAGGTGTGCAAGACACAAAAATAACAAAATATTCATTCATTCATTCATGTTGATTTACAGGCTCTTGGGAGGGAGGTCAGCCCGGAGGAGGAGGCAAGGGAAATCCAGGAGGTAAGTGTTCCAGGTTTCGGTGTCCGTTTGTGTTCCAGGTCCGAGGGAGAGAGAGAGAGAGTGGCAGGACGGAGGATGGTTGGTTTCCAGGTGAGAGTTTCCAGGAGAGGAATCCAAATACACGAGTCCTTAAGCTCTGGCAAAAGGCGAGTTCCACACTCCAATAAGTGTCCTTAGAGAAACACAAAAATCACCAGGTTACTCAAGAAGGTCTCAAAGATAAATTATTGGCTGTCTCACTCAGTACCAGTGTCACTAAATAAACCGGCAAGGAATGGATCACTTCCAGGAGCTTAAATGCCAGCTGCTCTCATCAGCAGAATCCAGGACAGGTGCGTAGATAGGAAAACTCCGCCCATGCCATTCTGACTCTGGAAGGTAAGTGAACACAAACAGATCCACCAAACAGAACATCATCCTAACACAGCTTCCCCGCGACCCAATATGGAATAACTGGTAGAAAATGACAGACTGACTGAAATATGTAACTATGTGTGTATTGAATCTATTTAATGTGTTTCATTGTTTGAATTAAACTGCAGAATTCTGTTGACTTTTAGAAAATATTCAAAGTTTTTAGATGTACCTGCATGTCTTCAGGTTAGAGTTAGAATGTACTCTGAACATATTTATTTAGTATGTGTGAACTCCTTGTATGACATCTTGTCCCATTGGGAGATTATGAAACAGGACACACAGACTTTGCAAAGGGGTGTTCTTATGAACAATGCTGTCTTTAGGTCCCAGAGGAACAATCTGTAAAACTAGTTGGCCCAGAGTGTCGCACTGACCTTGTCAGCTTCTGCTTGTTTGCTCCTCTCTAAAAATGGGGCTCCGTGTGCTCAGTTGTTCCAAAACTACTGCAAGCTGACTTTTAATACGAATTCAAGGAGGCAACATAAATCATACAGCGGATAATTATTTGGAAATTGCAAATCCAGGTCTGGCACTTTAGAACCACAGGGAGCAGAGTCAACCATTAGTACAAGTTTGTTGGTCTCACATCATCAATTTAATTAAAAATCCATTTAAGATGAAAGCCTGGGGAGAGTTCTTTTCTTTTCCTTTCAAGGAAGTCAAGACTTCAAGGCAGACAAAACTAGATTCCTAAGTTTCCATGCCACAGGAAGGGAAGTGAATAGTCAATATACCTCCTGTGCAACAACCCAGCTGGTGTGAGCACATTTAAAACTGGGGCCCTTGGGGGATGAAAATGGTGGGTCAGATTGCTCAGTTCCTACCTGAAGAATCAGCGGGCCCTGACAAATGGTCTTATGGTCATGGAAAAACCTGCAGGGGTGCTTAAATTGCAACCCCCCACCCCCACACACCACATAAATCATTCCTCTGCTGCTGACTGTTAAATCCATCACATAGCCACAAACTCTCAACACATTTGCACATTGACAGCAAAAAGGAACGCACTCTGGCCTAAAGAGAATAGAGTGCCAGTTACTTATACTTTATAACACAGTCTATGGTTTGGCCAATGTTTTGGTAACAATGAGCCTCATTAAATATTTAATCTTTAATTTAAGAGAAATATTTTAAACAACCGTTCATCTTTTGAAATGAATACAAATAAGGTAAAATGGCCGGGCCATTTCTTTGTCTTCCACACGTTGGAATAAGACAGAACTGTGATATACAGGGGTTGAACAATGAAACTGAAACACCTGGTTTTAGACCACAATAATTTATTAGTATGGTGTAGGGCCTCCTTTTGCGGCCAATACAGCGTCAATTCGTCTTGGGAATGACATATACAAGTCCTGCACAGTGGTCAGAGGGATTTTAAACCATTCTTCTTGCAGGATAGTGGCCAGGTCACTACGTGATACTGGTGGAGGAAAACGTTTCCTGACCCGCTCCTCCAAAACACCCCAAAGTGGCTCAATAATATTTAGATCTGGTGACTGTGCAGGCCATGGGAGATGTTCAACTTCACTTTCATGTTCATCAAACCAATCTTTCACCAGTCTTGCTGTGTGTATTGGTGCATTGTCATCCTGATACACGGCGCCGCCTTCAGGATACAATGTTTGATCCATTGGATGCACATGGTCCTCAAGAATGGTTCGGTAGTCCTTGGCAGTGACGCGCCCATCTAGCACAAGTATTGGGCCAAGGGAATACCATGATATGGCAGCCCAAACCATCACTGATCCACCCCCATGCTTCACTCTGGGCATGCAACAGTCTGGGTGGTACGCTTCTTCGGGGCTTCTCCACACCATAACTCTCCCGGATGTGGGGAAAACAGTAAAGGTGGACTCATCAGAGAACAATACATGTTTCACATTGTCCACAGCCCAAGATCTGCGCTCCTTGCACCATTGAAACTGACGTTTGGCATTGGCATGAGTGACCAAAGGTTTGGCTATAGCAGCCTGGCCGTGTATATTGACCCTGTGGAGCTCCAGACGGACAGTTCTGGTGGAAACAGGAGAGTTGAGGTGCACATTTAATTCTGCCATGATTTGGGCAGCCGTGATTTTATGTTTTTTGGATACAATCCGGGTTAGCACCCGAAAATCCCTTTCAGACAGCTTCCTCTTGCGTCCACAGTTAATCTTGTTGGATGTGGTTCGTCCTTCTTGGTGGTATGCTGACATTACCCTGGATACCGTGGCTCTTGATACATCACAAAGACTGGCTGTCTTGGTCACAGATGCGCCAGCAAGACGTGCACCAACAATTTGTCCTCTTTTGAATTCTGAAATGTCACCCATAATGTTGTGTGCATTTCAATATTTTAAGCAAAACTGTGCTCTTACCCTGCTAATTGAACCTTCACACTCTGCTCTTACTGGTGCAATGTGCAACAAATGAAGACTGGCTACCAGGCTGGTCCAATTTAGCCATGAAACCTCCCACACTAAAATGACAGGTGTTTCAGTTTCATTGTCCAACCCCTGTATATAATAATTGGATGCAGGGTCTTAGAGAGGTCCTCAAAACAACAGAGTTGTTCAAAATGTTTTGAACATGATTATTACCTCTGTGGTAAGATTGGGATGGGTGTGTTGGTACTATGTTTGGGTCCTAGGTGTTGCCTGAAGGAGCCTGGTAGAAGCATTGGTACCTTGTCATCAGCATGGTGTGGCCCACACAAACCGGCTTGGCTTGGTCACCTAAGAATTTGTGTGGGGGCTGTTTACCCTGACCTTATGCAAGCCTAACCGCACCCAAACTGGAATGGAAGCAGACCAGGCAACCTTCTCTGTTGCATGTAATGCTATGCCAATGAATGAAAATTGCAGCTGAAACTAGCAATCCATGCTCTCCGAAGAAAAATAAAACTCTATGCCCAGTTTCTATGTACACCAGTATGCTGCAGCAGTCCCAGGTGAGGAGAAACATGCATGCTTCCAAATTGTGCATATCAGCTATTTGCTGATAGACTGAAAGAGGTGGTATCATAAGAATATTTTCAGCTGCAGTTGAAATAAAAAGAATAATCCCATTGTACTTGACAAATAACGAGGACGATGAGGAAGAAGAGAAGAAAAAAAATGCAAACGTTAGCTCATTTATAATGTAATTTTACAATAGTGCCAATGCCTAATTTAAAATGACTCTGAGCCCTGGTGTGATCAGCTCAGAGAGATTGGAGAAAAACTTTTGGAATGCTCGGTTCCTTCTGATTTAGTAGACTGCAGAGTGCAGCATTAGGTTTAAATTATTCAAAGTGTCACGCTGAGGTGGCACGCCACTGTGTACAAATCAGCAGCAACTTGTCCCACTGCTGATAAGCTGAATAAAGAAGTGATGCCGTTTCCTCCTCTACACTATGAGTGAAACTGGTGGTAAAGGTACAGAAACCTCCCCTATTTATAGGGATATTCCACAGATTGTTAGGTAGCATCCTGCTGTAAATGTGACACAGTGGCAGTAGCATTGTGATAGAATGACAAAGATGGTAGCAGGACAGAAACCTATGTCTCAGGACTAAGCTCACAGTAGGTTCATGTTTGCCTTTTAACTGAAAGGTTTTTCAGATTTGCCACAACCCACTATTGTTCAATATTTGAGATCCTGGAGACCACAGAGTGAATGAGGTCTGAATATCAATATGAAATGTTTCATGTTTTCTTTTAACTTATTTTCTCTCATGTTATGGCAACACGCACCTGACCATTTGATTTATTAGCAGTTCCACACAGATTAAGAATGCGGAAAACATCAACTGAGGCCTGTTTTAGCCAACATCAGTTGTACCCAAGAAGTATACACATGTATCACACCCTCTCTTCGTTGAAGTAATATTGTAACTTTTGTGGATCAATAATCAGATCCAATGTGAAGCAGCACATTATGTGAATTTTCTTTCTGTCTAATGGAAAGTAAACACAAGCATCATACCCTACTGGGAAGATAATAACATTCAATGAAAAAAACACAATTTATCAGTTGAATGACTTTGTTTAGGAGGTTTTTAAATTATCATTACTATTTGTGCAATTAGCAGACTGATAGCAAGAAAATATTTTCCCACCTTGAAATGATTCCTTGGGTATTTGTATGCATAATAAATCCTGGATTATTCAAAGCCTATGCCTTTATTAGTCTGGGACAGAAATAGTCATGTTGAGCAGATAGGTTTATTTGTTTTTTGTTTTCCTTTGGTTGTATGGAGGATTTAAGAAAAGTCAGCATCTTAAGTTAACAACAGTCACAGCAATGACCCTTTGTACACTCAGGAAGATGCTCTCAGCAGAGATTCAAGCTAACTTTTACTCAGTGGAAGGTTTTAAAACAAACCCAGAGATTTTAATACTATAATGCTAACAGTGCCATTTGTTTCAGAACTCCCTAATATTTACAAGTCTGTTTTACAAATCTGGTCTGCAGTTGTGCATCTCTAGTTCAAAATCTAGAACATTTTAGAGAGGCCTAACCTGAGCCTGACATTTCTACACTGAACAGGTTTTCTTTAAAGCACTGTCTGAGATTTATGAAACCTTTATTTTAATTGTGAAAACATATAAGGTGAGCATTATCAATATTTTAGGCATTACAGCCATCTGTCTGGATGAGTCAAACTTAATACTTTACTCAGTGAAACTGATTTATACTGCACTAATAACAGATTTTATTTAAAAAAAAGATAGTTTGTAATGTTTAAAATATTTGATCTATTTGTGAAATAAATGGATTCTTTCAAAAAATGCTAAAACCTTGCCTCTTCTTGGTCTCATGATTCCAATTTCGTATATTATCTCGTCTTGTGAGGTGGATGCCCTAGAAAGCTGCTGTTGTCACATTTTTCAGAAACAATGGTTGTCCTTCAAACTGATTGCAAAGCTATTAGTCTGGGCCATTTTGGATTATCATCTTTAATTTGCTCATTCTTGACTGATGAAAACTTCTCGCACTTTCTCCAGTGTGCTGTCTGTGGCAGTTAAGATACTATGTCCTCATAAGGACTCCAGATATTGTAACTTCACTTACCAAAAATAAAGCAGAAAATAGCCCTATTACTGACATTTTAAAATCCTGACAAGTTCAGAAACTAAAAACCTGTGTGGGCAATAGGTGAAATATCACATTATCACATTGTCAAGCCGTCTTACTGAAAGCTGCTCCACACATTTGCTGTTAGATTTTGTATATTTGTTATAAAAGAGATGAGTTTAAAAACACTTCTACTGGCCAGTTTAGAGAAGTATTGTATTTGTTGTTTTTGGTAAAAATAGCATCACATTAATAAAATATATGATATCTCAGCTTGGCTATGAATGTTATTGAATAAAAAAATGCAGATTCACACTCTTGACATTATTGTGTATTCCTTAATTGTTATGAAAATACAATATACAGAGCAACAATACAATGATTTGTAGAATGTTCCATATGTACATAACAGGTTTTCCGCCTTGCTAAGGAGGATAAGAAAGAATTGGAAATTTGTGCCTTTTTTATTCTTGTTACCAACAACATGCAGAAGCCCATCTCGGCTTCAGAACCTTTCCATTAATTTGGATGTTTTTTTATGAAATGAATATCCAAAGCGATATGAAACTTCCAAAATGATTTGATGTGCACACATGTTCTGAGCGTCTATCTAGCTGTGGTAGTATTTGTTTTAAAATCTGTTCCTTGAATGTCACATCCATCCTGGGTTACTGGATTCTAAACCCTGTGTTATCAAAACAACAATAAAAAGATTATCTGATAAACTAAAAAGGAAAGGATCCACCTGGTCGCCGGTTTGTTTTTATAATTAGTGGATTCACAGCCGTCCTATTAAATTTGAAGACCCTTTGGCAGTTTGAGGTGATTCTGTGGTTAAACTTCCTCCTCTTTCCCCAGACATGGGTCTGTTCAGACCCACTTTCCTCTGGAAGGCAAAAGTGTGAGTTTGTAACAAGTGCACACTGTACATTATGCCACCTCTTTTAAAGCACTGTCATTTAACCTTTCCATGTAATTACGTAACTCCTTTGAGTCTCCCAGCTGCACGTCCTGACACACCCACTTAATGTCCTGACTGTGATATCCTGAGAGCGTGTTAACAACTGGGTGGCTATTGTCTGAAGAAAGAGTGGTGAATGTGGTGAACTTCACTCTTTTCCTCTTCGTGGTGGGGGAGTCTCCTTTGCCATCTTTCGCCGTGTCTGCCACCCGGTGCACCTGTCCCTGCACATTCTTCTGCACAGAGCCGCCATTTAGCAGATGGCTGCCCTCCTCCAGGCCGCTGCTGGAGTCTATCATGGAGGTTTGCTCCTCCTGCTGAGGCGACAGGCTGATCTGGCTCTCTAGCAGCTCCGCCTCGTTCCCGAGCCACACCCAGTCATGGGCGTGGTTCAAGTTCTCCTGGCCCTCGATGGAGAGCTCCTTGTGCCGGTATTTGAGAGTGTAGGATATGCAATTAATGAGAAAGACCAGAATGGCAAGGCAGAAGACGCCAAGCAAGGCATACATGCCAATCTCCAAGTCAGTGAGTCCCCGACCGCTGTGCAAGATGTCACTGTCTGTATTGCGGCCGTGAGGCAGATCTACTTGTGCTGGAAAGTCTGCAAAGTCAATTGGGATGTTTTGGCCACCATTGTCTGAAAGCTTAGGTCTGCGTATTATAGCACTTCTAGTTGTGGTCGCTCTCCTCAGTATCCCGTCCTCTATGTCAGAGATGGAGCTGCCGTAGTAGTGAGTGTCAAGACCGGTCCTATCCTGTGATGAGAGCCTGCCTCTGTTCTCCATGTCGTCTCCGTCTGGGCCATAGTCATTGCTCCCTCCCCTTGAGCTGTCACTGGGACCAAACCTCACCCTGACATTACAGTTCCCTGCTGCCAGGATGCTGCGGCGCTTGAACTTTTGGCAGACTTCGCTAACAGTCATTTCCACCCTGACGAGCAAACCTTTACCCTCTGCCTCCGTCACGATGACAGGCCATTTCCACG
The DNA here is from genome assembly GCF_021462225.1 of Girardinichthys multiradiatus. Lineage (NCBI taxonomy): Eukaryota > Metazoa > Chordata > Actinopteri > Cyprinodontiformes > Goodeidae > Girardinichthys > Girardinichthys multiradiatus. Next base: position 15,619,611 of record NC_061805.1, read on the forward strand.
AGGGGTCCTGCTGCACAGTCACCACCTCCTCATCTAGGGATGTAGCTGTCAGCACGAAGAAGTCGGGATTGTAGAGATCCAGCGGAGCCAGAGAGCCGTCACTGAACTGAAGCCAGGCACTGATCAAGGCCTCCTGAGGAAGCACAAACAGTAGGAACAGAGAAAAAATAGTGACAAAGCATGAACTGTAATACTTGTGTCCAACTTTATATCATGGAAAAAGATTGCAACAGATCATGTTAGCTACCTCGGCAGGTTAGAACTGCTCAAATGTTTGTGACAAAAAATCCCCTTGTTTTTTTTCCTGTCTTTTGCTCCCAGTAGTTAAGTGAATTTTCAAATGTACCACAAAATGAGTACTATCATTCAATATTTAATTTTCCAACACACAACATTTTGTATACATAAAGCCCTTGGTGAGGTCTAACATTCAGGTTTTCTAAACATCTTTTATTTTAAAATTCTATACTTTTCCACAGTCAAATTTCCAAAGGCCTAACTATTTTAGGTTATCTATTTAAGAATCAATTCAAACGTTTATCACAGCAAACTTCATAGCAAATATTTGTACACTGGTCAGGGAACCTGAAAATTAGGTAGGTAGCTAGGCAGATTGAGTGAGTGAGTGGTTTACTTGTTCAACCTTAATTTACCCAGGTGAGCTGATAGAGAACACATTTACAACATTGAGCTAGGCAAGAGGCAGCAGTAAAAGCAAACAGTACAAACATAATAAATAAAGGACACACTTATAATACAGGCAAAGAAAAAAACAGCATTTGCTGTATATACAATATATATATATACAAATCATAATGGACAAACAGATGTATATAGGTAGGTACGTACATATGCTGGTAGGTATGAACATAGGTAGGGATGGATGAATGGATGGATGGATGGATGGATGGATGGATGACAAATTGATGGATGGAATTTGTAACCTTAATAAACAGTTGTTAAGATATAGTTTGCAAACTCTGTGGTAACTCTCTCATAGTTGATAAGGAAACAGATTAAGGGGAATGAAATATGAGATCAAAGGGTTACATCAAACATTGTTCATGCCAATAAGGATTTGCCATTTATTTGCTCTTAAAGCTGCCTTGTACTTAAGTCTAACAACTGGCTGTTTAATGTTGCTGTAGGACAAATCCCAAGAGGGGACCAAGTAGCTCCCCACCATGGTTTGCAAATGTTTCCCTAATTACTACCACCAGAGGACTAACACTGCAGTACTGCCTGCTTATCCTTACACTGTGCATGATGAGATGTAAAGATAAGTGCTTGTACCCTTCCTGCCTCTTCTGCTAAGGAAAGAGGGTTAAGGAATCTGATGGGGAGAAGCACACAAGAACACACAAGAGGGTTTCAAGTTGCCTTACCAAGTCAGCAAGACAGAAAGTTTGATGGAACAGTCACATTTTGTATATATGTCATATTTTCGTACAGTGCTGTGATTTTACACTTGCATTCTCTGAGATTAGGTTTCCACCCAAGAAAAAAACATGTCTGTCACACTTCAGCTCTCATACCTTTAACCACTGGGGGTCCTAAACGTATGTACTTGTTCACAGGCAGGCTCACAGTTTGTTCATCCTCATTTGTCTGAGGAATGCCTTTTTCTTTCAAAACAACAGGTTTTTTTTTCTCCAAATGTTTGATCAAACTTGCAATTTTATGCCAGAGAGGAGAGTTCTGTGTGAATTTACCACCATTCTCTGTTGTAATCGGATCTGCCTAAACGGTGAGTAATTACATGTATTTAATGTAACAGCAATCAGCAGTAGATGAAGGTCATCACTGCAGTGACTAACAGAGAGAAGAAGAAGCAATTACAGGTCTGTTTCCACTTTTCAAAACAGATAATGATTATTCTCATTAACATATAACCTGCATGTATTATCTTCCAAAATTATCAAAATTATCTGAAAGAAAACAGATACAAACACCACATTTAATTTCCTGTTGCCCTAAGTGCTGTAAGCACAACAAAAGTAATCCTACTTCACCAGATATTTAATTGATAAATTATTAAAATAATCACAAATTATCATATAAATTGTATTTTTGTTTCAACCTTTAATAAATTCACTGATTGCTCTGATATACAGTATATATAGGCAATTCTGACCTGTTTGGGGTTCTGCAGAAATTCCTGTGTGCTGGTAGTAGCCAGGATGGCCCTGTTGCTTCCAGGACTTAACTGCAGGCCCATAGACAGTCCCGTCACCAGCTGGACCCCCAGTTCTGTGATGGTCACTTTGTCATCCACCACTGTGACTGTTTTCTCTGCCAGGATTGAGTCTGACAGTGGGGACAAAACCTGGAGGAAAAAATAAAAGATATTATAAAGTTGGTTCAAACAAGTAAGAAGTAATTTATTGGTATTTCGTCGTCGTCATCTTCTGCTTTATCTGGAACCAGGTGGCGGGTACAACAGTAGGGACACCCAGACTTTCCTCTCCCCAGACACCTCCTCCAGGTCCTCTGGGGGGAGCCCAAAGGCACTCCCAGCCTACCTGAGAGACATAGTCCCTCCAGCGTGTCCTGGGCCGTCCCCTGGGCCTCCTCCTGGTGGAACGTGACTGGAACACCTCCCGAGGAAGGCGTCCAGGAGGCATCCGGTATAGATGCCTGAGCCACCTCAACTGGCTCCTCTTGATGTGAAGGAGCAGCGGCTCTACTCTGAGCCCCTCCCGGATGGCCGAGCTCCTCACCCTATCTCTAAGGGAGTGCCCGGCCACCCTACAGAGGAAGCTCATTTCAGCCGCTTGGATCTCGTTCTTTCGGTCATAGCCCAAAGTTCATGGACAAAGGTGAGTGTAGGAACCTAGAATGACCGGTTAATTGAGAGCTTCGCTTTTCGGCTCAGCTCACTTTTCACCACAACAGACTGGCACAGCGTGCCCATTACTGCGGCAGCCGCACTGATCTGTCTGTCGATGTACCGCTCCATTCTCCCCTCAACTCGTAACCAAGACACCGAGATACTTGAACTCCTCCACTTGAGGCAGATTTCTACCAACTTGTAGAGGGCAAACCACCCTTTTCTAGTCGAGAACCATCGCCTCAGACTTGGAGGAGCTGATCCTGATCCCAGCCACTTCACACTCAGCTGTGAACCGCCCCAGTGCATCCTGTAGGTCCTGGCTAAAGGGGGCCAGCAGGACCATGTCATCTGCAAAAAGAAGAGACGAAATCCACTGGTCCCCATACCGGACCCCCTACAACCCTTGGCTGCGCCTAGAAATCCTGTTTATAAAAGTTATGAACAGGACCAGTGACAAAGGGCAGCCCTGCCAGAGTCCAACATGCACCGGGAACAGGTCCGACTGGCAATGCAGACCAAACTCCTGTTCCGCTTGTACAGAGACCAGATAGCCCCTAATAAAGGGCCCCGATTCTATACTCCTGGAGCACCCCCCACAGGGCACCATGATGGACACAGTTGAATGCCTTCTCCAGGTCCACAAAACACATGTGTACCGGTTGGGCAAACTCCCATGAACCCCCGAGTACCCTGTAGAGGGTATAGAGCTAATCCAGTTTTTCACGGCTGGAACGAAAACCACACTCCTCATCCTGAAGCTGAGGTTCGACTATTGGCCGGACTCTCCTCTCCAGTAGACTGGCATAGGCCTTACCAGTGATGCTAAGGATTTCCGCCTTGGAATACACCCTCCGGTCACCCTTCTTGTGAAGAGGCGTATCAACCATGACAGCCCCACAACATCCAGAGACTTGAGGTACTCAGGGCAGATTTCAACCACCCACGAAGCCTTGCCACTTTGGAGCTTTTTATCCACCTCTGTGACTTCAGCCTGGGTGATGAATGAGTCCAACCCCGAGTCCCCAGCCTCTGCTTCCACCAAGGAATGCGTGACGATAGGATTGAGGAGATCCTTGAAGTACTCCTTCCACCTCCTTATAATGTCCCCAGTCGAGATCAGCAGCTCCCCACCCCCACTGTAAACAGTGCTGGCGAAGCACTGCTTCCCCCTCCAGAGGCACCGGACAGTTTGCAAGAATCGCTTCGAGGCAAACCGGCAGTCCTTCTCCATGGCCTCACTAAACTCCTCCCAGGCCCGAGCTTTTGCATCTGCTACAGCCCGGGCCACGGCACGCCTGGCCTCACAGTAACCATAATATTTATTGTTATTTAATAGATTCAAAAAAGTATTAAATGAAATTCAGTTTCTCTTGTTTGAAGGATTTTATTGATGAAGTAGTATCTTCCTTCAAGTGTCGGAGATCATAAAGCAGGGGAGGGCGGCAATTTCAGTCACATCTCTAAAATGACAGCAGCAGGAGTGCTTGGGTGGCCCGTAGGTGGGTCTCTACTACTTCAGTTGCTTCAGTATGTCTATCATGCTTCAAATTCTGATGAATTTGTCTAATAATAATGTGGCCACTTGGAGGCAATCATAGACCATTTAAATCTTATTCCCTGATTGTCAGTTGATCGTTAAATAGAAAAAGCAACAAAAAAAGTGACATCAATGCAAAAGCAACATTCCCTATTGTGACACGGCAAACCACTATGAATTCCACACCCTTTATCCCAAAACACTATTGAAAACAGGAGTGTATCATAATGCAACATATATAACTTAAAGATGTAACAGCATTTGATGTCCAATGTAAAACCCAATTTCCTCATGTTTAGAACCACATAGAAATTGTTTTTCAATATGTGAACATAGATGGCAAGGTAAGAAAGTGTGTGACACCAGCATTACTTGTACCTGACTAAGAACTCCACATTTTGAGCCTGATTTTTCAAATAAGACCCCCACCCCGCAAAAAAGGCAAAATCCTCTGCATTGTAGTGTATTAACATAGTTTTCATGAAACAGGGGAGGCCAATGCACTGCCCTTAGCCCAACTTGCATTCATATAACATTTCAAAGAAATGGATAACTGCTAAGCACTAACCCATGACACTGCAAAATAAACAACTACAGCTTTGCTCCACACTAGCATTTTAATAACGTTATAGCCTGCTGACAATGTTTTTCCTCTACACTCTTCCCCAAGAGGAATAAACAGCATAGCGAACATAGCCCAATGAGCAGAGAAAGAGAGGAATTCATTTCTAAAGTTGATCAAGAAGAAATCTGAGCAGATATAATTCACCATCGGTCACGTTGCTTGATTGACAAACAGTTTCAGGAAACACGAATGTAAAACCTTTACATCTCTGAAGGTGTTAGCAGAAAGTAGATCACTATAAGTTGCAGGTGATTTAGAAAAATTATTCTATCTATCTATTGTTTGTATTGTATTTAAAATGCAAACAAAGTACCAGACTACATGCAAACTAATACATAAGAAATGCATTTTTATCCCATTTCCTCAGCTAGGAGCACACGAGGAAATCAATTGACTGGCGTCTGGCTGGAGAAAGTCCTGTCTGTTTCAATGACACCAAACACATTTTAACCCAATACATAACAATCTGTGTTAAACTCTGTTTGAGCTATGGATGTTGTCCTGTGCATGCATATGCATGCAAGTTTCTCCTCGTGTATCAGATGACATGAAGGCTATCATGGGTAATCACATCTGTCAGAACTTTGCATTCATCACACTTTCAGGTCTGTGCTTGTTTTGTTAAACTGTGAGGTGTTTGTGGAGGTGTACACATGTCTGCCCTCCACAATACCATGAAGAAGATTTTGCTTCTGCAGATGTCATTAGGAGGTTGATATTTATTCAGACAGAATGAAGAGCTGAAAGCCAAAGGGCCCACTCATGCATAAAGCTTGTGAAAAACCAGCGAGCATTTGTCTACTCTGGACAAAAGGACATACTAATCAGATACAGCAATGGTCTTCACAACTTGTATTGTCTTTGTGATAAAAAAATGAGTTCATGTTCCTTCAGGACAATACATATGTTTAATATTTATCTAACACAAATACATGTGAAGGTTTACACGATCAGTTTATTTCCTGGCTGAGCGAATACTTAGAGCTTTACTGTTTGTTACCCATGGTTAAATGGACAAGAATCATTAGTGCTGGACAGATAAGGCTTTACAGTGGAGAAAGCCTCCATATGCTCAACAAATAAATATTACATTGGAATGCCTAAAAATTTAGCAGAAAGCCCATAGGCTAAAACCTTCTGGTCAGCAGCTCCTTTCAAAACCCAAAATGATTTTAGAAAACATCAAAACTATGAATTAACACATTTGGAATTATATACTGAACAAAAAATGTGAAACAACTGAAAATATGTCTTATATTCTAGGTTCTTCTAAGTAGCCACCTTTTGCTTTGATTACTGCTCCGCACACTCTTAGTATTCTGATGATGAACTTCAAGAGGTAGTCACCTGAAATGGATTTCCAACAGTCTTGAAGGAGTTCCCAGAGCTGCTTAGCACTTGTTGGCCCTTTTGCCTTCACTCTGCGGTCCAGCTCACCCCAAACCATCTCGATTGGGTTCAGGTCCGGTGACTGTGGAGGCCAGGTCATCTGGCGCAGCACCCCATCACTCTCCTTCTTGGTCAAATAGCCCTTACACAGCCTGGAGGTGTGTTTGGGGTCATTGTCCTGTTGAAAAATAAATGATGGTCCAACTAAACGCAAACCGGATGGAATAGCATGCCGCTGCAAGATGCTGTGGTAGCCATGTTGGTTCAGTATGCCTTCAATTTTGAATAAATACCCAACAATGTCACCAGCAAAGCACCCCCACACCATCACACCTCCTCCTCCATGCTTCACGGTGGGAACCAGGCATGTAGAGTCCATCCGTTCACCTCTTCTGCGCCGCACAAAGACACGGTGGTTGGAACCAAAGATCTCAAACTTGGATTCATCAGACCAAAGCACAGATTTCCACTGGTCTAATATCCATTCCTTGTGTTCTTTAGCCCAAACGAGTCTCTTCGGCTTGTTGCCTGTCCTCAGCAGTGGTTTCCTAGCAGCTATTTTACCATGAAGGCCTGATTCACACAGTCTCCTTTTAACAGTTGTTCTAGAGATGTCTCTGCTGCTAGAACTCTGTGTGGCATTGACCTGTTCACTAATCTGAGCTGCTGTTAACCTGCGATTTCTGAGGCTGGTGACTCGGATGAACTTATCGTCCGCAGCAGAGGTGACTCTTGGTCTTCCCTTCCTGGGGCGGTCCTCATGTGATCCAGTTTCTTTGTAGCGCTTGATGGTTTTTGCGACTGCACTTGGAGACACTTTCAAAGTTTTCCCAATTGTTCGGACTGACTGACCTTCATTTCTTAAAGTAATGATGGCCACTTGTTTTTCTTTACTTAGCTGCTTTTTTCTTGCCATAATACAAATTCTAACAGTCTACTCAGTAGGACTATCAGCTGTGTACTGTATCCTCCACCTCCTGCACAACACAACTGATGGTCCCAACCCCATTTATAAGGCTTGAAATCCCACTTATTAAACCAGGGCACACCTGTGAAGTGAAAACCATTTCAGGTGACTACCTCTTGAAGCTCATCAACAGATTGCCAAGAGTGTGCGGAGCAGTAATCAAAGCAAAAGGTGGCTACTTTGAAGAACCTAGAATATAAGACATATTTTCAGTTGTTTCACACTTTTTTGTTCAGTATATAATTCCACGTGTTAATTCATAGTTTTGATGCCTTCAGTGTGAAGCTACAATATTCATAGTCATGAAAATAAAGAAAACTCTTTGAATGGGAAGGTGCGTCCAGACTTTTGGTCTGTACTGTGTGTGTGTGTGTGTGTGTGTGTATGTGTGCCTGTGTGTATATATATATATATATATCAGTGGCGGATGCTGGTCTTTCAAGGAGGGGAAGCTCAATTTCAAGATCGCTGATTCGCTCATTTTGTTGTCAATCAAAAAGGGATTCAGCCTCAAACAGATCATCCAATCATCCTGCAGAAGCTGAGGGTCCGGGCTAGCCGAGGCCAGCCCACTGCCCCATAGACCCCCAAGGACGCTGAGTGTCCGATGGGCGGGACAAAGCCCAGCATTTTTGCTTTGCTATTGAACTCATTGTTTAAAGCACTGTGAGGCTGCGGGAATGAGTGAGAGGAAAGCCGCGTCGCTACCAGTGATAAGAAGCTGATTCTGAACAAAAATTGAGCGCGTTGTAGCGCATATTTAGTCAATGACATGTGCACAGAGCAGTATATATTTGATCACTTATTTTTTGACATTTTAGGGAAAGCTGAGCTTCCCTTGCAATCTTAGAGCAATCGCCACTGATAAATATATATGTTTCTATTTTTGCATGTTTGAGTAGTGATCTCTTTATAATCAACAATATAATTTTAAGATAAAATTGTGTGTTTGTTTTGTACAGTAATATATTGTGGAAAGCGTGTGGGCGAGACTCCCTTCAGCTTACCTTGCAGTTCAGCTACTGCTCAAAGGAAAACCACTAAAAGGCAGTTGTTTTATTTAATTGCATAGAATAAATAGTGGAGGTCACTAAACAGAACGCACAGTTAACTCATTGTGCAGAATTGTTTCTCAGAGGCGCCATTACTCATACATAAAAAAAACACGTATTTTTAAAATTGTTCTTGACCGCACCCTAGTGGCTGCGCAGGGCCATGTTTATCATAACAAATTGAAGACAATGTACTGTAAAGATGGTACAGACATACCCCAAATGACTTACAGCTGTAACAAAGAGACCATGTCTCGTTTTCCTTCCACTTTACAATAATGTGGCATTTTGTGTTAATCTCATAAAATCAAATAAAATACGTTAAAATGTTGGTAGTAGTCTGGTAAAATGAGAAAATACAAGAGGTGTACATACTTTTGCAAGGCTTTGGAGATATGTTTCTTTTGACATTAAAACTGTGGTGAATTATGATTTCCAGCTAAACCAATGCTATATTTCAATTATACAGAACTTTTTTGTCACAACAGAAGATTTTTATGGTATTCATCTCATGGTATACCTGGATAGTGGTCATCCCTGCGTCTTGTCCAACCAGGATTCTCTTGTCCAGCAGCTTTGCTACTTGTGGGTTATCTACCTTCAGGAAGTCCCCTACAAGCTCTGTGATGTCCACCTGCCAGTCAGTGCCCAGCATGAAGGTGGTCTGACCTCGTGGTTCGGATGACTCAGCTATAAAGTGGGTCAGGACTTTGACCATAGCATGTTGGTACTGCAGAGTGCAGCTCCGTCCTCGCCTGTCCTCATCATCCTCATCTTCGCTATCCCATGTGGACCTGACAAGTGGAAAAAAGCAATATTTACTACTGTGCAACATAAATACATGCGTATTCGGGCTGATTTCCTAGCCTCAGAGATAGTAATATCATCTGATCTACTACTTCAGTCCGCATCACACAGCAACACATCAAAACCAACAGCCTAACCAATAATAAATTGGTTGGACTCCATGAACAGTTTGACAATCAAAGTAGACTGGGAACCTCTGGCAGAACTTCACCTACATCTATGATACACTTTAAAAGAAAAAGATCTGAAGAACCCACAACCTCCAGGAACACTTTTTACTGCCAAAACAGTTATTTCACTTCAAAGGTTGCTGAAGTTTTGAGCTGTTAAAGTAATTCAGTGCAGAGGGTGAGACCTAACTTCTTTAAACTAACTCAACACTCAGTGTCACCATTATAGTTGGGGCTTCAGAGGGAATCTTGAAGATGTAATGGCAGCTACACAAGAAAGTGACACATATTCACTTCCAGTTATAGTTCTGCTCCCATGTTGATTATTATTTAGTTGCACAAAGTTTTCTCTCTCATATACAATGTTCATATAGCTGCTGGCAGCACTCATGCACTCACTGTCTCCAGGCAAGCAATTGAAAAGAAATCTGTCTTACACCCTTGCTTCTGTTTGCATTCACATTACTATTAAAGTTGGACTAACATTATTGTATAGAGTTATGTTGTGTAAGACCCCCTGTTTTACTGATGGTGTGCACAGCTTTTCTTTTTACCATTTACACATCTCTGTGATAGCGGTGAATGATAGTGGGTCTTCACCACATTGGCCTCTCTGTCGTCATTGCTGGATGCAGAAGAAAAGCAGGGAAACAACTTGGGAGATGCGGCTTGCATGTTGCTGCAACACAGGGAGGAAATCCTGGCAAAAAGGCCAGAGGTGAACAGAAGGCTGGCTCATGCACCGGGCCCAGTTCTGTTGTAACACACTTTGTTCAGTGTAAGATATCAAGTATTTTGAGGTTAAATGGCTCAAGTGCAAGTAAATGCATTACTTATTGGTGTAAAACAACTGAAAATATGTCTTATATTCTAGGTTCTTCAAAGTAGCCACCTTTTGCTTTGATTACTGCTCCACACACTCTTGGCATTCTGTTGATGAGCTTCAAGAGGTAGTCACCTGAAATGGTTTTCACTTCACAGGTGTGCCCTGTCAGGTTTAATAAGTGGGATTTCAAGCCTTATAAATGGGGTTGGGACCATCAGTTGCTTTGTGCAGGAGGTGGAGGATACAGTACACAGCTGATAGTCCTACTGAGTAGACTGTTAGAATTTGTATTATGGCAAGAAAAAAGCAGCTACGTAAAGAAAAACGAGTGGCCATCATTACTTTAAGAAATGAAAGTCAGTCAGTTCGAACAATTGGGAAAACTGCTTTGGTCTGATGAGTCCAAGTTTGAGATCTTTGGTTCCAACCAAAGTGTCTTTGTGCGGCGCAGAAGAGGTGAACGGATGGACTCTACATGCCTGGTTCCCACCGTGAAGCATGGAGGAGGAGGTGTGATGGTGTGGGGGTGCTTTGCTGGTGACACTGTTGGGGATTTATTCAAAATTGAAGGCATACTGAACCAGCATGGCTACCACAGCATCTTGCAGCGGCATGCTATTCCATCCAGTGAAAACCATTTCAGGTGACTACCTCTTGAAGCTCATCAACAGAATGCCAAGAGTGTGCGGACCAGTAATCAAAGCAAAAGGTGGCTACTTTGAAGAACCTAGAATATAAGACATATTTTCAGTTGTTTCACACTTTTTGTTCAGTATATAATTCCACATGTGTTAATTCATAGATTTGATGCCTTCAGTGTGAAGCTACAATATTAATAGTCATGAAAATAAAGACAACTCATATATATATATATATATATATATATATATATCAGTGGCGGATGCTGGTCTTTCAAGGAGGGGAAGCTCAATTTCAAGATCGCTGATTCGCTCATTTTGTTGTCAATCAAAAAGGGATTCAGCCTCAGACAGATCATCCAATCATCATGCAGAAGCTGAGGGTCCGGGCTAGCCGAGGCCAGCCCACTGCCCCATAGACCCCCAAGGACGCTGAGTGTCCGATGGGCGGGACAAAGCCCAGCATTTTTGCTTTGCTATTGAACTCATTGTTTAAAGCACTGTGAGGCTGCGGGAATGAGTGAGAGGAAAGCCGCGTCGCTACCAGTGATAAGAAGCTGATTCCGAACAAAAATTGAGCGCATTGTAGCGCATATTTAGTCAATGACATGTGCACAGAGCAGTATATATTTGATCACTTCTTTTTTGACATTTTAGGGAAAGCTGAGCTTCCCTTGCAATCTTAGAGCAATCGCCACTGATATATATATATATGTTTCTATTTTTGCATGTTTGAGTAATGATCTCTTTATAATCAACAATATAATTTTAAGATAAAATTGTGTGTTTGTTTTGTACAGTAATATATTGTGGAAAGCGTGTGGGCGAGACTCCCTTCAGCTTACCTTGCAGTTCAGCTACTGCTCAAAGGAAAACCACTAAAAGGCAGTTGTTTTATTTAATTGCATAGAATAAATAGTGGAGGTCACTAAACAGAACGCACAGTTAACTCATTGTGCAGAATTGTTTCTCAGAGGCGCCATTACTCATACATAAAAATAACACGTATTTTTAAAATTTAGTTGGAGCATCATTTATTTTTCAACAGGACAATGACCCCAAACACACCTCCAGGCTGTGTAAGGGCTATTTGACCAAGAAGGAGAGTGATGGGGTGCTGCGCCAGATGACCTGGCCTCTACAGTCACCGGACCTGAACCCAATCGAGATGGTTTGGGGTGAGGTGGAACGCAGAGTGAAGGCAAAAGGGCCAACAAGTGCTAAACATCTCTGGGAACTCCTTCAAGACTGTTGGAAAACCATTTCAGGTGACTACCTCTTGAAGCTATGAGCAGTAATCAAAGCAAAAGGTGGCTACTTTGAAGAACCTAGAATATAAGACATATTTTCAGTTGTTTCACACTTTTTTGTTCAGTATATAATTCCACATGTGTTCATTCATAGTTTTGATGTCTTCAATGTGAAGCTACAATATTCATAGTCATGAAAATAAAGAAAACTCTTAGATTGAGAAGGTGTGTCCAAACTTTGTAGTCCAACACTCAGTTGCTGCAGCAGCTAATTATCATGGGCAAAACCATGCAGTAATGAATTATTTGTTTAAAAATGTAATTTGACAGATAACACATTAAAAGTAAAAAAATAAATCTCACATACTGTTGAACTTTATGGCAGTTTTTCCATCCAATTAATTTTTGCTAGCCAAACCAAATCCACATACACCTGCACAGTATAATTTAATTGAGTCGAATAAACACATTTTCCAAATACCTTTAAATAAAAACATACATACATACAATCACATACATACAGTGTGAATATTTTTGGTTGGTTCAAATCAATATAATGCCCTAACTCAGAAAATTTAAATAACCTAATGACAAGTGAATTTGTTGAATCAACTTACTTGACTTACTTTTACAAAGCTTACTCTCAGTTTCTGCATAGAAGATCTTAGGGGAAAATAGTGCTGACTGTACATTTCTGTATTGCTAATGAGCGATCACACATTCATTCTAATTATTCTTCTTGAAAAAGTATTTTTAGGCAAGAAAAGTACATTTTAGGATTACTTACTGGCTTTAAAAAACAATTAAAAGGCAGATTGTAATTTGTTTTAGGTTTACAGGAATTACATTTTTTGGGATCTAACCCTAAAACATGATGCTCGCCTTTAAATAATGTAATATAGTCACCCAACTAAAAATAACAATATGACATTGATTTCCCTAAATGCATTGTATGTGCTTGTTTCAGCCACCTTCTTTTTAATTGAGCTAAGTTCAACACACGACAACGGGAGTATCTCATAAAGAAATGCTGCTGATTGAACCTGTAAGAGATGCTCCATCCCGTGAATGGCCATCATTTTTCCATCACCGTGCTTCTGCTACTTCCTCACCGTTTTGAAGCACCCCCTCTGAATCCTAAATGTGCTTACACCTCCCTACTGCTTTACTTAATAGCCTCCCTGATTGTTCTGTTGCCTGCAAATCTAATTTTATTACTTAAAGCAACAAATCAGCCAACGGAGGCATAACTGGTTTGCACTGGGAAAATTGCTTTGAGTTTGACAAACTAGGTTTAAATGGTTACATTATAATTAGATTTTGCCCATAACCGGTATTTTGTCTATTGCTTCAACAAACACCTTTATAAAAATCACAGAATGAAGCACTGTGAGATGTTGAGAAAGCAAATTCTAAATTGTTGATCAGGCAGAATAAATGCTGTTACAGCTATTTAGCCTTTCACTTATGCACAGCTGGGCTGCTTGCAAATGAAAAAGGGCCATGTCAACACAACTATTAATCATATATGTATACTTTGATTTACATCCACATTTTCTTTGAATCATCTGCAATAGTTCCTTTCGGTTCTTCCACATACATACACAAAGGTTGTGGTCATAGTAATGGGGAGAAGAAAATAAATTAATCTCTTAAACTGTTTTTCTTGCGATTATCCGCTCTGCTTGTCTCTGTCTGTCGGAATCCCCTAGGAAATCTGACTGACTACTAAGCCATGGGAATAAAGATGCTAGCTGATAGCTCCATAGAAAGCTAAGAGCACAGAGAGATTTGAAGTTAAGAGCTTAAAAGCTTTGCTGGACTGATTTCGCATGCAACTGAAAGGCAGCCAATAATAAAAAAATGATTTTGGAAGTGGATATTTTGGCATTAACAGAAATCTTATATATTCAGGATTGATGGCATCATCACAAGTGGTCTCCAACACAATGTTTACGAAAGATTTTGACAAGAACCAATGAAATTTGACTATATTGTGATATTAAAAGACAAATCAAATATCATCAGAGCTTTTTAGGGAGTTTTTTTTATTTTTATTTTTAAATTAAATGCTCCATGTTTAAATCTGCTGCAAATATTGAATCTTCATGCAAAATCAGAAAAAAGAAGAAAAAAGTAAAGGATGAGACCTTACAAAAGCTGACAAATGGAAAATCAATGTTAATATGCCTTGAAATAACAACATGCTTTTGTGTTTAGACCTAAATAAAATTCTACCTCAAGAATAACAACATGAACGAATTTACTAAAATCAGATAGAGATCATTAATGGACCTTTAGGCTGATTGCTTGCATAGATGGATGACTACTCATAACATTTGTTTCTTGTCTGTTTGAAAAACATGAACTAAACTGCTTGAATTTTAACATTAAAGACCCCCACCCTCCCTCCAAAAAAACCCCCCAAAAAACAGGAATTATTGCATTAAACCAGTACACTTGAACCTTTTTTTTGTCTTTACTTAGTGTATAAAAATGTTATTTTAGGAAGAACCCAAAGGCAGGCAGAACCAGAGGCAGAGTGGTGAAGTAATAAAACTTTAATAAGGAAAGTTGCGGAAAATGACAGAATGCACGTGTTTGTAATCAGGGGAAAATGTGTAACAGCTGAGGCAGAGTGAAAGCACTGCAGTTAACAGAAAGTGGGTGCCGCAGCTCTGATGTCACAGTGGGCTATATAAGAACATGTGAAATGCTCCACAATTGCTATTTCTCCTGCTGGAAACCAAGACGCGGTTACCATGCAACAGAGGCGCGCACCATTCTGGAGAAGAAGCTCACACATGGGTTTCATTCATTCTCCTCACTGGCCAAACTCATGAGAAGCTCAACGAGTTAAAAGCTTACTGGGATAAGAAGACCAGCAAGTTACCTTATCGATTGAATGCGTGAACTTGACACACAACTCCAAGGAGACAAAATTTTCCTCTTTGTTTTTGCTCCAGTCAACTGCTGACGGTCCGTCATATTTTTCCCCTTTTGGCAAAAGTAGGAGAAGCCAATTTGGCGTGGTTTTGGTTTGGTTTTGGTTAATAATTATCAATTATTAATGATAATTTACTAATGTAATTATTAAGTGCTTTGAGCCCATAATCACAACACCATATGATATCTCTGATTTCTATTCGTAAGCAATGATTTTTGGTTTAGAAATTGTTTTCTGTATCATGATTTTTAATTATAATTTTTTATAAATATAAATTTTTCTAGTCATAATCTTTACAGAAAGAAGAAATTAACTGATAAGGCCACACCTTTCTAACAATGAGCACAGGGAAATGACTTAAATGAAACAAGACCAGCAAGGAAATGGTCAAAACAGAAAAACATACAAAAACATTCTTGACAGTTTCTGAATGTGATTTGTGAAGAAATAAGCCTTTACCGTCATCACAGCAATAAAACCCTTCTTATAACTGACAAGTATTTTACATATTTTGACCGTTCATCTTTTACGATGAGCTCCAAATTTTTACAGTTGGATTGCCTTCTAGCTAAGTTCCTAAGTGTTTTCTTCATTCTACCTGGCCGTAATCAGGCCTGGGTGTGAGAAATAAAATTTAAGGCAGCTTTCCAAAAAATGTAACTAACACAGTTGCCAGCTGATGATTTACCATGATAACATTCCAATTTCATAAACGGCCAGGTTGTTTGGAAATTATTTGAAAATGGCATTTTGTATTTACTCTAGTAGCCCTCGTGTCATATTATGACATTATTCATAATCTAAAACATTTAAGTGTAAGGTAAAAGCAAGAAAAAGAAGAGAAATCTTTAGGTGAAAAAAACAAATGCCTGCTACTGCACATCCTTTTAAAGAATTTTATGTCTAAAAAAGAGACCATCTGGCACCTGAAATGACAGCAGTGATATTACTGAGCATGTTCTAACATAATGACCAATCCATCCTTTATATTCATTCAGATATATGGATTTAATACAATCATACATTAATACATTTAACTAAAGACCAGTACTGTTGAATTTAGGAGCAGATAGACCATTAGAGAAATCCAACTGTTTTATCCACTGTATAAATCTGAGTCAACATTTGTGCAGCTGCCTTAAAAATCAAATCTAAGGTTAATCTAATAAACAAATACTGCTCTGTTCCCAAGAACAAACCTGCCTCTCAAAGCATTATTTTTGTCCATGCCATTTACTTTCTAGCCTACTCCTGACTTCAGATGAGATGCTGCATATTTATGTGTTTTGCCTCGTTTAGTCATGTTGTGCAAAGTGTGCGCTCAATTTGTTTGGACATTGTTTTCCGGCATTTTATTTTCTCCTACAGTGACGAAGGTTATTTGGACAGAAAAAGGCAGTGTTGTTTTTATAGATATGGAAAGAGGGTAACCTGTTTCAATTAGAATTTCGTAGAGCTTCCAATACAGTCTGTTGAAAGATCTTTGAAAGAGAATGTCTTAAACATTAAAAAAGTAGGAAATAATTTTTAATAAATATATCTGGAAAGACTTTTTAAAGCAGTCATGCATGCCGAAATACTCCGTCTACACTTAGTTAATCTGTCTGTGAAGGCTTATCTTGTCACTCTTTTGGCAGAGCTTAAGGAGCCTAAGAGGTGAGCTGTGCAGGCAGAGTCAGTCAAAAACCGAGTCAGGAGCTCTGCAGCTATTCCACTAACAGGGCAGATGTGTCTTTATTTTTTACTTCTCCACTGCCTGCATTAGCAAGGCCACACATACCAAGCCTGACTGATCAGGGAGGACTAAGGCACTTGTTATTGTCACTCATTGGCTTAGTTCCTCCTGGGCTTCGGACAGCGGACCAGTGCACATTCTCACCAACAGCCATAGTGGCACTATTCAAGGTCATGCCTGTTCTCCCCTGATAAACAAAGACGGCTGCAGAACAGGGGGAAACAAAGCTCTCTAAAGCCGTCAGCACTGCCGCTGGAGCTAACCATGACAACCCAGCTTGACTCTCCCTGCTGGTGGAGGCGTGAATTCCGACACACAGCTGGAAAAGCAACACACTCAACAAGCCATGCCATTAGCTGAACGCTGTACCTCTGTCACTCACAATAAGCGGGGAGCATGGATAATTAGAGGAGACACAGTGGTGTGTGGGATGACTCCAAGTACAACTTCGACTCAATTCCAGATGTAATTACTGCAGATAGGTTGATAGCTGCTCCATCAGCAGATGGATTTCTGCAGCTGCAGAGTGGCAGTGTTGGCAGAAGGTGCCGCTAGTGATGAGGCCTCAGGAGAGGGAGTCTGACCTCGAGACAGCTATAATAATGTGCTGTCCTACTCACAACTAAGAGATGCAATGGCAGGCCACCATGAGCTGACAATAATGACAAACTGGACTGCACAGGTTAGCCATTTTGTAATCAACTAAGAACTGGCAGGGAGACTGAAATAAGAAAAAGACAGACAGAGAGTTGCTCGCTGACACAGTCATCATTATCTAATTTTTGTTGATGACAGAATTCAAACAAATCAATTGTAATAAAAGCTATTCATCAGTCTGGTAAAGCATCTCAAAGACATCTGATTATAAGCTTTCAAGATTTATTGTTCAGAATTTGAACCTTTTTTATAACACTGTTATTCCTAATCATTATGCTCGAATCATCGCACATCAGGAGATGTGACTAATTTCATAAAGCAGATGAGTGGACCTCCAATTTTTCATCATAACATTCCTGCAGTTTAAAGTAGGTTGAGATGAGATGCCAACTCCTCAGTAAGAGAAGTAGCCACCAGCTCTCACAAAATTACATAACCGTCTAATTTGCAAAATTGTCCATTTGTATGTAATTGTAATTAATGATGTAGGAGAGAGGAATAATATCATGGGAGAGATAAAAAGTGACTACAAAGCACCCCACATATCTAGAATCATGAATTAACTTTCTTCTGTTGATCGTTGTTTTTTTTTATTTTGTTAAAATTTCAACCCTCCTCCACTATCTGGACCTGGGACCGACAAACATTTACCACAAGAGATGTGGAGCTGCTAGTTTTTTAAAGCCTGTCTTGGTTTTGATATCATGGTTCACTTAGGAACCTAGAATAACAGCATTTCAGCCAGTGGCAGCTCCGCATGTGTATGGTTCATTTACAGTCCAGATGCAGAAGTGGGAACTTTTCCTGCTGTGACTGTAGCTGAGAGGGAGTGCTGCAGCCACTGCAGCACCCTTTACTTATGAAGAATAGTTTCTAAAAGTCTCCAACACCAGAAAATGTCACTAGGGTTTTCACTCGCTATAATAAAAAAAAAAACTAAATGGTTCTGAATAACAAAATCACTAAGTTAGCAAGCTTGCAGAGAAAGCTGGAGGCCAGAGTGACTCGAGTTTTCTCCAGCTGTATGGGCCGTACAGTAACATGGAGCTGTTCTTCCGCCTCCTACATGTTTTTTCTAGCTTACAAGAGACATATGTGTTGGTTTGGAGATATTTCCACTTAGGTCAAACACAGACAGACAGTCATGAAGAGGAAACTTAAGGACCGCATCCCTTCACTTTTATCAAGGTAACCCTGTTTTAAAACTACAGTTGGAAAGATAGAGCAGGCAAAATAATTATTGAACACCACAACATTTTTTTTTCTAATGATGCCATTGACATAAAATCTACACCAGATGTCGGCAGCAGTCCAAGTAATCCACACATACAAAGCATTAAAAGCAAAATAGTCCACAGATAGTACAGGGAGCGAGCATTGAACACATGAAAAACAAAATGCACAGAAAGCCAAGAAACCAGTTGAAATCTGTTAGTAAATAGAAAACATTCCTGCTGCTGTGTGAAAGTCAAAATGAGCTGGTTTAATGTTAGAGACCATCACAAAACTTTCTTAAGGTTCGAAAAAGATTAATGGGGATAGTTCGAATTTCTAAGCTTCTGAATATTCCAGTGAGTATTGTTGAAGCCATAAATGTTAAATTGTTTTATTTTTTTTACTCGCTGTGTGAAAACCATGCCTTATAAACAACAGACTGCAGGCTGGATAACCGAGCTGATGGACTCACTAATTAACCATCTAATATTAGCTTGTCTAGTTACACATAATTCTTTGAGATTAATCTTTTATTTTTCAAATTATTTGAATGCTGTGTAGCTCCTATTCAGTCTGATCTTATTTGAACTTCTAATAACGTTATTATATATGTAATAAATGCAAACATTTATTGTAATAAAATACACAATTAAATCGAAGCCCCTGTTTGGAGGAAAGCAATTGTTTGGATTAATCGATCAATTCAAAAATTAGGCGATACATTAATTGACAAAAATTAGTCCTCAGTGGCAGTTCTACTCTGTGAAGGGCGCAACAGCAAAAAGGGATGATATCCTGCAGAAAAATCCACTTGAAGACTTAAATTAAATTTAGCTAGTGTTAAGTCTATGGTTTAAATTAGGTTTTTGTGTCAAAATGTAAATATAAGTAAAAAATATTATTTATTTATTAGATACGTGATTAAATCTGTAATAACAATTTGTCCTATCACTTTAGCAACAGTAGGAATAATTGTTACTTCCTCTTTTAAATACATGGCAGTGTCTAACCCAGAAAAACATTAAAGAGGGTTAAAAGGACTGTAATTGTGGAGACAAGTGTATCCTTTTCAGATGCTTTATTACAGAGACCGAGCTAATGTACAAAGCTCTAGATCCAACAGACAAGTCATTGTGATGTCTTACCTTTGACCCGTGGCAGTGATGGGCACCCTCCACCCTTTGATCTGGCTAAGTTCTGTGTCCGACACCTCAATCTGGAGGGGGAGATGAGGGATCCACACGCAAAGCTCCAGCTGACTGCTGAGGTATCCATAAGTGAAATTCACCATCATCTTCACCTTGCCCTTCATCTCCTTGCCATTCACAAAAACATAGTCGCACCTGTCAGACACCTGCGTGAAAGGAGAGGAAGGGATTAGGAACCTTTTACTGTGGAGCTCCTCTGAACGCTGTACTGGATAACTACACACTGAATTACAGAGAAACACAAAACACACCGGACACAGTATGTGCATGCTGAACAAAAGCTCTGCCCTATAAGTTCATTATAGGGGTTAATTTTCTGAGCTCTCCTCTGATATGCAGCGGTATTCCACTAACAAACAAGAACAAGATGAAAGATCCTTCACAGGTTGAAGGTGACACTCAGGAAAAGTGAAGAAAGGGCAGCAAGGACTTCTATGAACCTCAGGGAAAACCGGCCTTGGTCTGCTAGTCTATCACTGTTTATGTGCAAAGCTAAAAGAGGCAAATAGACGAAAAGTAGAAAGACCAGAACAATTTTGTAGAGATAAAATAATCCAACTCAAAGGTATTTATTTTTATTTCAGTTGGGTGTTTTTACCCACACAATTCATTAATTAAATTAAATTCAGTTTATTTATGTAATGCCAATTCACAACACATCAGCTCAAGGCACTTTACAAAGTCAATTCAAAGGAACCATACAGATTTCAAGTCAGGTAAATACATTCCAATTAATCCACAATTATCAAAGAGTGCAGTCAGATTCAGTTTATTATTCAAATTGGTTAAAAGGTTTTCTGTCTAACGAAACCCAGCAGATTACATTGAGTCAGTGACAGCATTCACTCCTCCTGCATGAGCATGTAGCAATAGTGGACAGTCGCTTGCATTGACTTTGCAGCAATCCCTCATAATGAGCATGCTTGTAGCGACAGTGGAGAGGAAAACTCCCTTACACCATCCCCCAGCATCAGAACCTTTTCAAAGTGCCTGATTAAATTTTATTTTTCATGGAACTCTACCCAACTCAGGCTCTTTCCCCATCAGAGAGGTGACATTCCACATCCCAAGAGCCAGCTTCTGCAGCCGAGGATCAGACCGCCAAGGTTTCCGCCTTCGGCCGCCACCCATAACACATTGAACCCGACCCCTTTGGCCCCTCCCATGGGTGGTGAGCCCACTGGAAGGGGGACCCACATTTCTTCTTCGGGCAATGACTTTTCTTTCTGCTCTCGGTGGAGAGGACGCTTTTCTCTGTCTCCAGCACACTCCCATATCTGCCCTGCTTCAGCTCTGTGTCTTGTCTTTCTTTTTGGAGCCTCTTTTTGCATATCTTCCAAAATTCTGAGTTATGGATTTGGTCAGCTGGTCTCTCAATGCAATTGATCAAATCTTCTCGACGAGAAGATAGGGTGAAGAGGAACCCTCTTGTCCAGACGGGACATTTTTCTTCGGATACACGATGGACTCCTGGCAGAAGTGGAGGATTGTGTGTCTGTCGATATTGTCAGTCGAGGATGTCAAAGCTGTGTACACAATTGGATGTTTGATAACAGGACTTCTGCTTTTTGAAGTTGGCAGTTACCTGGCATATCGAGAAATTCGAAAAACGTCGGCAGCTGTTCTGGCCATTGTAAGGCTGCCTGGCATGTATGATGGGATCTGCAGAGCGATCAACACTCAGACTCAGATGTTACGTGAGCTGAATCGCAGACTGGATGTGATCCTTACACAGGATCGCAGGCAGGTTGTGGTTCCTGGACTCAGGGGTGAAATGGGATAAATCTTGGAGAAAGTTGTTCGCTCGGATCTGGCGGAAAGGACCTGGAATTTGGCTGTTTGGATTCGCCATTGAGAAGCACCAGCGATACTCTCAAGGCTGACGGAAAATTAAGAGTCAGCCTAACCCAAATAATTTTTTGTTTTTCTGAATCTGGCTCCCCTGCACAGCCTTGATGGCTGGCTATCTTCAACTTCTCCTGGAAGTAATGTAAACATGACGCTTTGCTCTGCCCCCTTCCTTCCCTGAGGACATCTGTGGACCTGCTCAGAATTGTGTGGCCGGTTGATGAACATTCCATCGTATCATCAAGGACAATGGCCTCTGTGACAGTGCTTCACGGACTTACTTTGCACACACTTACATGCACACACACAAATGCTTAAGATAAACATAAGCACCCCTTTACACCGCCTTCACCAGATCCCCTGCATGATGTTGTTTCGTATATATTGCTTCTTTGTGCTGAGGTTTTTTTGCAATCTCACACTGTATCCTGGCAAGGATAAAGTGTGAAATATGATTTTTTTTCCCTCTTCTTACCTAATGTGGTCTCTTTTCTTATTAATTAATTATTAAATTTCATAGATTTTCAGATTTCTCATAAAGATTACCAGCGAAAGCCAAATATTATTAGTATTTGAAAATTTGGACTAAAGCTGTTTTTACACCAATGACCAGAGAATTTTAGATTTCTTAAAAGGATTGTATTACAACTATATCATACCAGTGACAGCCAGACATTATTAGTATTTAAAAAGTTTGGACTAAAACTGTTTTATACCAGTGGCCCAGCTTATTTGAATGATGGGACCACAACTGCCTCGTACCAGCGACCTCAAGGATTAATATTATAATTTTTCTTCTAGCACCGGATGAATTCCTTGCCACAGAGGACTTAATGAGCTAATTACCTCTATTAGAAAGCTTTGATTAGAACCAGCTCTTACCAGTAAACTCCCACGGATTATTAGTGTCATTTGATTTGTTTTTCTGTGTTTGATTTTCTGTATCATTGTAATGTTTTTCTCATGTACAGCGCTTTGAGTACCTTGTTGCTGAAAAGTGCTGTATAAATAAACTTGACTTGACTTGACAGTGAGACCTGGAGGGGTGTGGTTGGAAGGAATGGCACTCCTGTTCTGAAACCGAGTGGTGTTTTGTTAATGGACTTCTGCACTTGTCATGGATTGTCCATAACTAACACCATCTTCAACCATAAGGGTGTCCATATGTGCTCTTGGCACCAGGACACTGTAGCCCACAGTTTGATAATCAATTTTGTTGTTGTGTCATCTGATCTGCGGCCATATGTCTTGGACACTCGGGTGAAGAGGGGATTGGACCTTTCCACTGACCACTACCTGGTGGTGAGCTGGCTCCGATGGTGGGGGAGGATGCCGGTCAGACCTGGCAGACCCAAATGAATCCTGAGGTTCTGCTGGGAATGCCTGACGGAGTCTCCCGTGAGGCGGAGCTTCAACTCCTACCACCGGGAGAGCTTCAAACACATTCCGGGGGAGGTGGGGGACATTGAGTCTGAGTGGGCCATGTTCTGGGCCTCCGTTGCCAAGGCGGCTTATCAGAGCTGTGGTTGCAAGGTTGTTGGTGCTTGTTGCGGCAGCAATCCTCAAACCCACTGGTGGACTACAGCGGTGAGGGATGCTGTCAAGCTGAAGAAGGAGTCCTATTGGGTCTTTTTGGCCTGCGGGACTCCGGAAGCAGCTGATGGGTACCTGCAGTCCAAGCGGCAGGTGGCTCGGGTGATTGCTGAGGCAAAAAGTCGGGCTTGGGAGGAGTTTGGAAAGGCCATTGAAAACGACTTCCGTATGGCTTCAAGGTGATTCTGGTCCACCATCCGACGTCTCAGGGAGGGGAAGAGGTACACCACCAGCACTGTTTACAGTTGGGAGGGTGTGCTGTTGACCTCAACTCGGGATGTTGTGGGTCAGTGGGCGGAGTACTTCGAACACCTCCTCAATCCCACCGGCACGTCTTCCACTGAGGAAGTGGAGCCTGGGGACCTTGGGGTGGGCTCTCCAATCTCTGGTGCTGAGGTCACTGAGGTGATTGAAAAGCTCCTCGGTGGTAAGGGCCCGGGGGTGAATGAGATTCGCCCAGAGTGCTTTAAGGCTCTGGATGATGTAGGGTTGTGATGGCTAATATGACTCTGCAGCATTGCGTGGACATCGGGGGCAGTTCCACTGGATTGGCAGGGGTGGTGGTCTCCCTATTCAAAAAAGGGAACCGTAGAGTGTGTTCCAACTCTATGGAGGTCACACTCTTAAGCCTACCTGGTAAGGTCTATTCAGGGGTTCGGGAGAGGAGGGTCCATCGGATAGTCGAACCTAGGATTTAGGAAGAGCAGTATGGTTTTTGTCCTGGCCGTGGAACACTGGACCAGCTTTACACCCTCAGCAGGGTCCTGGAGGGAGCATGGGAGTTTGCCCAACCAGTCTGCATGTGCTTTGTGGACTTGGAGAAGGCGTTCGACCGTGTCCCTCGGGGGGGTACTCCGGGAGTATGGGGTACCAGGCCCTTTGATACAGGCTGTTAGGTCCCTGAATGCAGTAAGTCAGACTCGTTTCCGGTGAGGGTTGGACTCTGCCAAGGTTGCCCTTTGACACCAATTCTGTTTGTTTTATGGACAGAATTTCTAGGCGCAGCCAAGGTGTTGGGGGTATCCGTTTTGGTGGCCGTAGGATTGCGTCTCTGCTTTTTGCGGATGATGTGGTCCTATTGGCTTCATCAGCTCGTGATCTACAGCTCTCACTGGAACAGTTCACAGCCAAGTTTGAAGCAGCCGGGACAAGAATCAGTGCCTCCAAGTCCAAGGCCATGGTCTTGAGCCGGCCTACGGGTCAGGAGGGAAGGCCTGCCTCAAGTGGAGGAGTTCAATTATCTAGAGGTCTTGTTCACGAATGAGGGAAAAATGGAGCGGGAGATCGATAGACGGATCGGTGCTGCTTCAGCAGTGATGCTGACGCAGTGAGAGCTGAGTCAGAAAGCGAAGCTCTCGATTTACCAGTCGATCTACGTTCCTACCCTCAGCTATGGTCACGAGCTTTGGTGTCATGACCGAAAGAAGGAGATCATGGATACAAGCGGCCGAAATGAGTTTCCTCTGCGGGGTGTCTGGGATCTCCCTTAGAGATAGCGTGAGAAGCTCAGTCATCCGGAAGGGACTCAGAGTAGAGCTGCTGCTTCTTAACGTTGAGAGGAGCTAAGTTGAGGTGGCTCAGTCATCTGGTTAGGATGCCTCCTGGACACCTCCCTGGTGAGGTGTTCCGAGCATGTCCCACTGGGAGGAGGCCCAGAGGAAGACCCAGGACACGCTGGAGTGACTATGTTTCTCGGCTGGCCTGGGAACACCTTGGGATTCCCCAAGATGAGCTGGCCCAAGTGGCTGGGGAGAGGGAAGTCTGGGTCTCTCTGCTTAGGCTGCTGCCCCCGTGACCCGACCCCGATAAGCGGAAGAAAATGGATGGATGAATGGATGGATGAATGGATGGATGGAACTCTACCTACATCAGTGGGTAAATTTCTATTTGCCCAACTTCAAGGACGAGTTATTTAGCAACCTCTGCCAGTATCAAGAAGAAGATTTTCCAAAAGCCTTCATCTGATTATTCATTCTGTCTATAGAAAAGACAGACACAACAAAACGGTAAGCTGCAGATGAAGCTAAAATGCAATGTCTTAGATTCATGTCTTAGACATGAATTTATAGTGTGTTGATATGATGTCCTGGCCATTGTTTTGGCAGCAGTCAGGGGTGAAAGTAGTTTTAAATTCTTGCCGGTACTTAGGGGCGGAGCTAGAGGGGGGGCTGGGGAGGCACTGGGGGTAATATATATATATATATATATATATATATATATATATATATATATATATATATATGAAACAATGAAACTGAAACACCTGGTTTTAGACCACAATAATTTATTAGTATGGTGTAGGGCCTCCTATTGCGGCCAATACAGCGTCAATTCGTCTTGGGGATGACATAAACAATTTCTGCACAGTGGGCAGAGGGATTTTAAGCCATTCTACTTGCAGGATAGTGGCCGGGTCACTACGTGATACTGGTGGAGGAAAACGTTTCCTGACTCGCTCCTCCAAAACACCCCAAAGTGGCTCAATAATATTTAGATCTGGTGACTGTGCAGGCCATGGGAGATGTTCAACTTCACTTTCATGTTCATCAAACCAATCTTTCCCCAGTCTTGCTGTGTGTATTGGTGCATTGTCATCCTGATACAAGGCCCATGATAATTAGCTGCTGAAGCAACTGAGTGTTTGACTACAGCTGCTGTCTGAATATATATATATATATATTTATACAGGTCCTTCTCAAAAAATTAGCATATTGTGATAAAGTTCCTTATTTTCTATAATGTAATGATGAAAATTTTACAATCATATATTTTAGATTCATTGCACACTAACTGAAATATTTCAGGTCTTTTATTGTCTTAATACGGATGATTTTGGCATACAGCTCATGAAAACCCAAAATTCCTATCTCACAAAATTAGCACATCATTAAAAGGGTCTCTAAACGAGCTATGAACCTAATCATCTGAATCAACGAGTTAACTCTAAACACCTGCAAAAGATTCCTGAGGCCTTTAAAACTCCCAGCCTGGTTCATCACTCAAAACCCCAATCATGGGTAAGACTGCCGACCTGACTGCTGTCCAGAAGGCCACTATTGACACCCTCAAGCAAGAGGGTAAGACACAGAAAGAAATTTCTGAACGAATAGGCTGTTCCCAGAGTGCTGTATCAAGGCACCTCAGTGGGAAGTCTGTGGGAAGGAAAAAGTGTGGCAGAAAACGCTGCACAACGAGAAGAGGTGACCGGACCCTGAGGAAGATTGTGGAGAAGGGCCGATTCCAGACCTCGAGGGACCTACGGAAGCAGTGGACTGAGTCTGGAGTAGAAACATCCAGAGCCACCGTGCACAGGCGTGTGCAGGAAATGGGCTACAGGTGCCGCATTCCCCAGGTCAAGCCCCTTTTGAACAAGAAACAGCGGCAGAAGCGCCTGACCTGGGCTACAGAGAAGCAGCACTGGACTGTTGCTCAGTGGTCCAAAGTACTTTTTTCGGATGAAAGCAAATTCTTCATGTCATTTGGAAATCAAGGTGCCAGAGTCTGGAGGAAGACTGGGGAGAAGGAAATGCCAAAATGCCAGAAATCCAGTGTCCAGCCAGTGATGGTCTGGGGTGCCGTGTCAGCTGCTGGTGTTGGTCCACTGTGTTTTATCAAGGGCAGGGTCAATGCAGCTAGCTATCAGGAGATTTTGGAGCACTTCATGCTTCCATCTGCTGAAAAGCTTTATGGAGATGAAGATTTCATTTTTCAGCACGACCTGGCACCTGCTCACAGTGCCAAAACCACTGGTAAATGGTTTACTGACCATGGTATCACTGTGCTCAATTGGCCTGCCAACTCTCCTGACCTGAACCCCATAGAGAATCTGTGGGATATTGTGAAGAGAACGTTGAGAGACTCAAGATCCAACACTCTGGATGAGCTAAAGGCCGCTATCGAAGCATCCTGGGCCTCCATAAGACCTCAGCAGTGCCACAGGCTGATTGCCTCCATGCCACGCCGCATTGAAGCAGTCATTTCTGCAAAAGGATTCCCGACCAAGTATTGAGTGCAGAACTGTACATGATTATTTGAAGGTTGACGTTTTTTGTATTAAAAACACTTTTCTTTTATTGGTCGGATGAAATATGCTAATTTTGTGAGATAGGAATTTTGGGTTTTCATGAGCTGTATGCCACAATCATCTGTATTAAGACAATAAAAGACCTGAAATATGTCAGTTAGTGTGCAATGAATCTAAAATATACGAATGTTAAATTTTCATCATTACATTATAGAAAATAATGAACTTTATCACAATATGCAAATTTTTTGAGAAGGACCTATATATACACAGTACATACCAAACGTTTGGAAACACCTTCTCATTCAAAGAGTTTTCTTTATTTTCATGACTATGAATATTGTAGCTTCACACTGAAGGCATAAAAACTATGAATTAACACATGTGGAATTATATACTGAACAAAAATTGTGAAACAACTGAAAATATGTCTTATATTCTAGGTTCTTCAAAGTAGCCACCTTTTGCTTTGATTACTGCTCCGCACACTCTTGGCATTCTGTTGATGAGCTTCAAGAGGTCGTCACCTGAAATGGTATTCCAACAGTCTTGAAGGAGTTCCCATAGATGCTTACAACTTGTTGGCCCTTTTGCCTTCACTCTGCGGTCCATCTCACCCCAAACCATCTCGATTGGGTTCAGGTCCGGTGACTGTGGAGGCCAGGTCATCTGGCGCAGCACCCCATCACTCTCCTTCTTGGTCAAATAGCCCTTACACAGCCTGGAGGTGTGTTTGGGGTCATTGTCCTGTTGAAAAATAAATGATGGTCCAACTAAACGCAAACCGGATGGAATAGCATGCCGCTGCAAGATGCTGTGGTAGCCATGCTGGTTCAGTATGCCTTCAATTTTGAATAAATCCCCAACAGTGTCACCAGCAAAGCACCCCCACACCATCACACCTCCTCCATGCTTCACGGTGGGAACCAGGCATGTAGAGTCCATCCATTCACGTCTTCTGCACCTCACAAAGACACGGTGGTTGGAACCAAAGATCTCAAACTTGGACTCATCAGACTAAAGCACATAATTCCTTGTGTTCTTTAGCCCAAAGAAGTCTCTTCTGCTTGTTGCCTGTCTTCAGCAGTGGTTTCCTAGCAGCTATTTTACCATGAAGGCCTGATTCCTCTTAACAGTTCTTCTAGAGATGTGTCTGCTGCTAGAACTCTGTGTGGCATTGACCTGTTCTCTAGTCTGAACAAAGAACTTATTGTTCTCTGCATTGTGGTCAAGTTTTGATTTCATTTAAATAAAAAATTTGACATTTCTGTTGTTTTATTTTGTTTTATTGTTTATTTAAGTCTGTAGATGGTAAGTGATTTATTGTTCGTCCTGTCCTAATGCAAGTGGCGGTTTTTTTTCTGTGCACCACCTGTGTAAAATCTCCCAGTGCATTAAATTGAACGCACCGATCTCCTTGGCAACCGCTCCGTTTTGTAGGTACGCATGCATGCGCTCTTGTGTAGTGTATGTGAAATCTCTGGTCATAAGCGGTGTTTTCGAGCTTTACTGTGTTGTTGTAATTCAGCAAAATAACATGAAACACAACTAGTTACTCTCCCTTTGCTTTTAACTGGGGTATTTAGCAGCGAGCAGACAGACATTAAACATGCTCGTTTTAAAAGCTGGCCTTTCTCAAATGCCTCGAGCTCCGAGGAGCTGCCTTGAGGCTCCAGCATGGCACAAACAGTTCAGAAACAATTTTGAATGAGGGGAAAATAGCTATATTTATAAACAGATTAAGTCGTGTTTTAGACTGCCTATTGGTAGCGGATGTGATGTTCTTTGTGTGCTCGTGAATTTTTGCAGCCGTAGCTGGTTCTGGATGACTGCTTTATAGCAGACCCGTTCTTCCCCCTTCCCGGTACCGTGTACCGGCGCAGAATCTTTTAGTGGTACGCAGTACCGGACCGTACTGGCTCACTTTCACCCCTGGTAGCAGTACCATCGTGCCTTCTGCTTATGTTAGTGCTGTGTGCTGCTTTTAGCTCCTTGAGGACCGAACCGTACTGCCTGTTTTAAATAGTATTATTACATAAACAGTTTTGCATTGTTTTTCCTGTTTTTGTTTGTTTGTGTGGCGCTAGATAATTGTAATCAAACTACAAAATGTCGGGGAAGGACTGTGGGTCGGACCAAAGCGCAGACAAGAGCTCGGTAGCCGCATCATAGTTACTTCCTACTTTATTCATAAAAGTCCAAAAGGTAACAAAACACACTGCAGGGATGAAACAAGGACAAGATCAAAACTTGCGCAAACCTGCAGGTACTCATAGCAAGGCATAGCATAGTCCAAACGAAGCATAGGAATCCTAAGCGTAGCATAAACGAAGCATGAACAAAGCATAGACATAGAAACGTAGCATAGAAACGTAGCATAAACGAAGCATAGACATCACCGACATAGAAACAAGGAACCAGCGAGGAACTAAACAAACAGAACAACTAATATACACAGAGCACAGAGAGGGGAACAAAAGGCAGGTAATCAAAGAAACAGGGAACAGGTGTGACAAGGAACAGGTGAAACAAATACAAAGGCTGAGGATGGGTGAAAGGACTAAAACAGAAAACACAAACTAAGCAAGAGAATAAATCAGAGGAGGAAATAAAGAACTAGAATAACTATGAGCTAAAGTAAACAGAGAAACTAGAGGGGAACATAGAAACAATAACTTAAGAAATAAACAAAGAGCCATAAGGAGAATAAAAATTACAAAATAAACCAACAAGTCCAAAATGTCACTCCATGACACAAAAATGGCCAAATGGGTTAAAGTGCAGCGCTCTTTGACTATTAGGGGGCAAGGTGTGAAGTGTCTCAGAAGCATTTAAAGAGGCCGGACCAAAACGAGCTGCTCTCAGATGGACTTCAGAGAAAGAGTAAAAGAGGGGCCTGGGGAGCTACAATAACAAGGAATTCAGACCAAAGCATTGTAGTTGCACTTTATATAGACCAAAACTGAATAAGCCTTTAAATACACAAATATAAGTACTAAGGGTGAAAAGGAAGAATTTAAAAGCATATGTCACCTTTAAATTGATAATATTCCTAGTTACTACAGTTATTTGTTGAGTGCTGTCCAAAGCTCTCTCTCTGTATCTAAGAAATCTAGACATAACATAGACAGTCTTACGGGATATTTGAACACACTCACACACAGAGAGGTTATTATTCAGCACCAGATTGGAAACACATTTTTTCAGGTGCTTTGTCAATCTTCTTGATCTTATCATATAGCTGGAACTGTATTGGAAATAGATTGTCCTGGGATATATCTTTCCTCTTTATTTCCAAATTATTTTTCCACAGTGAGAAAAATCTGAAAACAGCGATTCATCATGAAGCCATCAGGATATGGCACTTTGCATGAGCCAGAATAAAGTTGATGCCTTGTGTGAGCCGTTTGCCTTTCATCTCTAACAAGAAGCCAGCAGCTGAGTTTCTGTGGAACTACATTTTGCTCTTAAATCAGGGTATATAATAGGTTAGATATATGGCTGGGGAGGAAGGGGTTGGAGTTGTGCTGCATGTTTTTTGGGGTGTGTCTACTAACTTTGTGCATGATCTAAAGCAGGGGTGTCCAACTCCAGTCCTCGAGGGCCGGTGTCCTGCAACTTTTAGATGTGTCCCTGGTCTAACACATCTCAAACAAATGGCTGCATTTCCTCCTCAGTATGCAGTCAATTTCTCCAGAGTCCTGCTAACGACCTAATTATTTGATTCAGGTGTGTCGATGCAGAGGAACATCTAAAAGTTGCAGGTTACCGGCCCTTGAGGACTGGAGTTTGACACCTGTGATCTAAAGCATTCCATTGGAGCTATGGTGGTATTTTAGGATAGTGGTCTAGCTAAAAGGCAAACATCCTTTTAAGAACTATAACAGATTTCTTCCTCTATATATAGCTCTATTCATCTTCCAATCAAGTGTGGTCAGCTCAATTGTCACAGCTCAACAAAAGAATGCCCACAACATGAGGCTGCCACCAAGTTTTATTATGGGGATGGTGTATTCAGGGCGAGGTTTGTAGGCCAAAAAGTTCAATTTTGGCCTCATCTAATCAGAGCATCTTCTTTTACATGTTGCCTGTGCCATACATGGCTTGTGGCAAACTGTAAAAGGCAAACTTAAACATTTTTCAACAATAGTTTTCTCATTGCCACTCTTGCATAAAAACCAGATGTGTGGAGAGCACAACTAATGGTCCCTCTCTCCTCTTGACGTCTTCTCTGATGAATGCTCTTCTTTGTCGCCTTGTCAGTTTAGGTGGATGCTCATATCTTGGTAGGTTTACAGTTGTGTCATGCTTTTCCCTTTTTCAGATAAATAATTAAACAATGTATGGTGCGATTTTCAAAGCTTTGGATATTCTATCCTCGCTTTAAAACGTATATTTCCTCGACCTGTCTGGTGTTTCTTAGTTTTCCTGATGCTGATTGGAAATTCTCCAACAAAGCTCTGAGATCTTTACAGAAAAACTATATTCGTAATGTGATTAAATTTACACAAAGATGGACTCTGTTTGGTTACACTGTGTTTTATTTAGGGGTATCGGAGTTAATGGGGCTAAACGCAAATGCACATCATATTTTTGTTCCTCTTTACAATGATTTTCTACTTTGTCTTGGTTTCTTACATGAAATCCCAGTAAAATATTTAGAGGTTTGTGGCTGTAACATAATATATTGTAACAAAGTTTATGCATAGCTTTGTAAAGTACTGAAACCTGTTTTTAGCTTTAGCTAGATTAAAACTAGAGATCTAAAAGTTTTTTTCCTTTACCTTAATTATTTTACACACATAATTGTAGATAAATTGATGCAACCTGTAGCAAGAAACCAAGAAAACAGTGTAGTATAAGTATAGCACAGGGAAAGGAATGGGTTCTGCACACCATCATGCTGTTTTTATAGACCTTAAGTCATCTCTGATTGGGTATTTATCTCAGTGAGTCCTTCTCCCCGGTATTTTTTCCAACATCTGAGTACCAACTTTGCTTAGGAATGTATTTTCAAGACCACAAAGTTATGATCAATTTGGGTCCCCTTTCTAGAATTCAATTTTCATGAGTCAGGTTTGAATTCAGTTTAGATCAGATTATAAGCCATATAGACTATACAAATAAAAAAGTCACAACTTCTAATATACTTGAGATTTGCTAATGCTGACTCATGAAACTGAAGTGGCAAAAATAATTTAATTACTCTAACGGATTTTAATACAAGATGTGAATTGTGATTGTTGGAACCCAGACGCTTTACAATCAGCGTTCTTTCAAGCACTAAACGAGATGCTAAAGGATGAGTTGACCACCTTAGATGAGCCGGAGGAGTTAAATCATTTCATTGCTTTGGCCACCCGTATTGATAATCGTCTTAGAGAAAAGAAGCGGTCTCGCCCTGTTGTTCCTGTCACTGGGAAAAAAGAGAATCAAACTCTTCATAGACCTGCTCACCCCCAACCTCTCTCTAATCCGTCTATGGAGGTTTAACCCATGCAGATGGGACGAGCCCATCTAACCCCTGAAGAGAAACAGAAAAGATGTTCTGCTATCCTGGACATTTTTTGGCTACTTGTCCTGTATGGCCAAAAGACCGGGTCCATCAGTAAAAATGGGGAGTCTGATGGACCAGATTTCCTCATCTACTAGTCTCTGTTTAATCCTTCCTGCCAAGCTTTTACTGCTTAACGCATCATTTGAACTTACTGCTCTCATTGACTCCGGCTGTGAACGAGACCTCGTTGACAGCAAGCTGGTGGATCAATTGGACATTGAAACTGAGGAACGCTCTATTCCTTTAAGGGCCACTGCTTTAGACAGGAAGGAGTTGCCCTGTATTACCCACCGCACCAGACCGTTACAGCTAATCCTCTCAGGTAACCACAGGGAGGCTATTTCCTTTTATGTTTTTCCCATCTCTCACACATCTATTGTTTTGGGTTTTAGCTTGTTAAACCAACATAATCCTCACTTTGATTGGACTAACTTCACTATTCAATCCTGGTCGTCACATTGTCATTCTTCCTGTTTGCAGTCCGCAGTTCTTCCAACTCCTACGCCGGCGTCTCCTGAAGAGGCGGACCCTTGTGACTTATCCGGCGTACCTACTGAATATCATGATCTGAGCCGAGTTTTCAGTAAACAACAAGCACTATCTCTTCCTCCACACCTTCCCTATGACTGCGCCATTGACCTGCTTCCAGGTGCCCCATTACCCTCTAGCAGATTATACCTCATCTCTCACCCAGAACGTCAAACTCTGGAAGACTACATTTCAAATTCCCTAGCTGCAGGCCTCATTCGCCATTCCTCTTCTCCTCTTGGGACAGGTTTCTTTTTTGTGAGTAAGAAAGACAGGTCTCTCCGTCCATGTATTGACTACAGGGGGTTGAATGCCATAACCATAAAAAATAAATACCCTCTTCCACTCTTATCTGCTGCCTTTGAACCTATTCAAGGCGCCACAGTTTTCTCCAAACAAGACCTGCGCAATGTATACCACTTAGTGCGCATCCGACAAGAAGATGAGTGGAAAAGTGCCTTTAAAACCCCATTAGGTCATTTTGAGTACTTGGTAATGCCTTTTGGCCTTTGCAATGCTCTTGCTGTGTTCCAGGCTCTGGTGAATGATGTCCTGCGAGATTTTCTAAACGTTTTCATTTTTGTTTACCTTGATGATATTCTCATTTTCTCCAAGGATCTGACTGAACACCGGAAACATGTTCGACTTGTGCTGCAACAGCTGCTAGAGAACAAATTATTTGTTAAGGCCGAGAAATGTGAGTTTCCCAAGTCCACAGTGTCCTTTTTGGGCTTTATCCTGCACAGTGGTCAGTTGTGTTCCGACCCAGCAAAATTTAAGGCAGTGCTTGAATGGCCCGTACCAGAGTCCAGGAGGCAGCTTCAATGCTTTTTGGGCTTTGCAAACTTTTACCGTCGCTTTATTAGGGACTTCAGCCAAACGGCTGCCCCCCTTACTTCTCTCACCTCCACCAAAGTAGCTTTTTCCTGGACACCTGAAGCTGACTCCGCCTTTAGAGAGCTAAAGGAAAGATATACCAAAGCACCTCTTCTGCTTCAACCTCTTCCAAACAGTTTGTCCTGGAGGTGGATGCCTCAGATTCTGGGGTAGGTGCTGTGCTTTCTCAATGTTCAAGTGATGACAACAAACTCCACCCTTGTGCTTATTTCTCCCGCAGACTGTCCCCCACTGAGAGAAATTATGATGTGGGTGATCGAGAGCTGTTAGCCATCAAACTAGCCCTGGATGAGTGGCGTCACTGGTTGGAGGGCACGGAACATCTGGTACTGGTCTGGACTGATCACAAGAACCTCTCCTACCTTCAGTCAGCCAAGCGTCTGAACCCACGCCAGTCCCGTTGGTCCCTATTCTTCTCCCAGTTTAACCTCACCATCTCATACCGTCCTGGAACTAAAAATATCAAGCCTGGTGCCTTGTCCCGACAGTACTCTCCTGACGTCACAAATGAGGATCCTGTCTTAATTCTCCCTCCTAGCTGCAAAATCGTTTCCGTTACCTGGGAGATTGAACGATTGGTCACACAGGCGTTACTCTCTGACCCTGGTCCTGACAGCTGTCCTCCTAACAGGACTTTTGTTCCTGAATCCAGTTGTCCCCGCCTGATTCAATGGTTTCACAACTCTAAGTTTTCTGCACATCCTGGTTCGTCCCGCACCATCGCCCTGATCTCACGTCGTTTCTGGTGGCCCACTTTACATAAGGATGTTAAGAGCTATGTGGGGCTTGTTCTACCTGTGCCCGAAGTAAACCGTCTCACCGCCCTCCTGTTGGTCTCCTGCAACCTTTACCTATTCCCATGAGACCATGGTCCCACATAGCTTTAGACTTTGTTACTGGGTTATCCCCCTCTCGTGGAATAACAACTATTCTGACCATAGTGGATATATTCTCCAAATCATGCCATCTTATTGCATTAAATAAACTTCCATCAGTACTCCAGACTGCTCGGCTACTTGTCCGTCATGTGTTCCATCTGCATGGAATCCCACAAGAGATCCTTTTGGACCGAGGCTCTCAGTTCACCTCACAGGTTTGGAAGCAGTTTTGTCTCGCCTTAAATGCTAGAGTTGCTCTCTCCTCAGGTTACCATCCTCAAACTAGTGGTCAAACTGAGAGAATGAACCAAGAACTGGAATCCATGCTCAGATGTCTAACTACTACCAGTCCTACCAGCTGGAGTGAGTATCTTCCATGGGTTGTATATGCACACAATACACATGTTTCTTCTGCCACAGGATTGTCCCCGTTCGAGGTTTCCCTTGGTTACCAGCCCCCACTGTTTCCTGATGATGAGAAGGAGATCTCTGTTCCTTCAGTCCAACACCACACACGTCACTGTAAAAGAGTGTGGGCCAATGCTATGGCCGCCCTTCACCGCACTGTTGAGCAGAACCGCCATTTTGCTGATCGGCGTAGGGTCCCGGCACATGAATATACCCCTGGACAGAAGGTATGGCTATCTGCTCGTGATGTTCCTCTGAAATCCTTGTCCAAGAAATTAGCACCACGTTACATCGGACCCTACGTTATTGATTCCATTATCAATCCTTCTGCTGTCCGTCTCCGCCTTCCTGCCTCTCTACGTATTCATCCTACTTTCCATGTCTCACAAATCAAGCCCATCCAGCAAAACGTCTGGAGCTATATGGATGTACTTCCACCCCAGATCTGAACTAACTCTTGCCTCTTTCTTCAGTGGACCCGAAGAACCTTCCAACCCTCAATCCAGTAGAATTCTCCTTGTGTGTTTAAATAAACCTTTGAAACATGTCTGGTCTCCTGAGTGAGTTTTACATGTGGGTCAAAAGAATTCCTAAAACAATGACATTATGTGTAGAAAAGAAAAGAAAAGAAAAGAAAAGAAACAGTGCATGGCTTATAAAAATAAAGTAGGCTATTCTGCTTAGTTTCTGTGGAGGAATGTGCTGACATTGTCCTGTAATTATGCTTTATAAATAAAACTTGATTAATTGGATATGCACAACAGTAATAATGCTTGTCAGAGTCGGATCATAAATTACATCAAGCTATATTTTTTGTAAGAAGCAGTCATTTGCCACTGTAAATTGAAGGGAGACTTGGCTCACCACAGAGCACTTTTAAATCCCTTTAAAGGGTGCTGGTTTGTTATGTCTTCAAGCTAATTTCTACAGGCAACATTTCTCCTCACTCCTATTGGCTATTTAAATCTTCACATTAAGAACTCAAATTAAAGTTTGAGACTTTGCTATCAATGCCTTTGTTTTGGTTGGTGTTTGCGGTATGCATTGGTCCCTAAGTTGGGCATTCCAGACATAATGTTATCAGTCTCCAGAAATTTCTGGTTGTGTTCTTGGCTAGAATATACTCTCTTTTTTTCTCCTTTTAAACTTATTTCGCACTTTCATTCATGGAAATAAACATAACTATCATAAGCAACAAGCTGGAAAACAGTTGAAAAGCAGAAGTTATAAAAATCAAGATAAGGTATATGCCGTTTCTGATTTTAAGAAAGCCATATTAAGTTGAACAAGACTAACACACTCTTCTGCAGGCTAAGAAAAGCCCCGTGGGAGAGCTGTAAGGCATGATGTAGACCTTCCTCTAGGACTATAGTTGAACACCAGAGAGTTCCTTACATCTGAGTGGAACATGCAAAAGTTAAATGGGTGTTTAATCTGTGTTCCTACAGTGAATAAACAGTCCAGACAAAGAATTACCTTGCCTATGCCCTTGTGCTGGATAATGCTGATGTAAAAGAGGCTGGTGGGTAGCCTAATGAGGCGTTTCAACATTCCCATAAGGGTGGATTCCCTCCCCTGGCTACAGCCTGTCATTGAGCAGATTGGACTCCACTATGGTTCCCAAAGTGAGAAAGAATTTGAACTGATACAGATATCAAAGAAGTCTGTCCTGCTTAACAGCCTTCCTTGTTAAGCTCTTCTTCTTTGACTGCACTCTGCTGGGACAGTAGTGGCTCTGACAGCACCCAGATGTCTGGCTTTCTTTGGGTACAATTCTGCAAATATCTTCACATCATCTGGATGGGTTCTGTGTGATGCTAATAGACCACAAATCATTTAATACCAATGATCAATAAAGTTTATTTACCCTCTCTTTACCCTGTTATTAATTGATGACCTCAATGTACTAGCACTCCAAGTTAAGATGTGTAAAGAGGCATAAGAAAAATTTATAGTTTATTCAGTAACAATTTCACACTTAAAATAACTCCAACCTTTAATTTGAGAGTATTTATTTAGTGAAGAAAGACATTCCATGTCTGTTTTTCACAAAAAACACAGGTGCAAAACTAATGGGTACTCTTACTGTCAATACTTTTATACAACCCCCTGGGCCAAAATCATGAAATTACAAATTTTTAGGATTCACAAAATGAGTATTTTTTAATTAAAAATCCAAAAATAATTGTGAACTTTTTACTTTTCATTTGCTGAACAATCAACCAAACACACTTTTAATGAAATTAACCAAATAGTAAAACGTTTTTTAGAAAATGGGTCTTTTAATATTTGTAGATCTGAAACATTAAACAGGGTCTCATGGTTTTGCCCCATTAAAAGAAAGGCATGTCCTACATTCTTTGAACTGTTTGACAATTGTCAACCATTTTCTAGATCTAGATTTTTTTGTGTATTCTCAGCTACAGGAACAAAAACACTTATTTTATTTAGCCAGGTTTAATGAAGTCCACTTTTGAGTAAAAGTCACTGAGTGTTGGTTGACCTATTTACTATGAAATTAAAATAAAACAAAACATTTTCCATTGTAAGATTTTGTTTTGTCTATATTTTTAAAGAGCTCACATCACTAAAACATTTATGTCCAAAAATTAAAGAAATTGTCTATCTACATCAACTGTTGTGCTGGCAGACCAAGTTTGTGCCATTCCTGATTGTGGTTGCACTTCTATAGGGAACACCCCTATTCTAGAGTTCTGTGTCTCTCTTGTGCACTCTCTCTCTTCAGCTCAGCCTACATGTTTTCTATAAGAATCGGGTATTAGGGCTAAGATGGCCATGGAAGACATTTTATTTTGTCTCTGGTGAACCATTTCTGTTTTGATTGGGTCATGTGTTTTAGATCATTACGCTGCTGAAAGACCTAGTGATGAACCATTTTACCTCTCTGGTCAAGTCCATCAGATTTTCATTTAAAATCTTTTTACTGCCTGATACTATGAAATCTAGCTATGTTCCCAAGGACAGAAACAGACCGACAGCATCACAGATCCTGCACCATACTTTGCAATAGCCATAAGTTGCTTTTGCAAATATCTATTCTTCTTTTCAAATCAAACCAACCTGGAGGGTTTGTTGCGTAAAAGCAAAATTTTGGTCTCACTTCATAAAAAACAGGGTTCCACTTAAAGTCCCTGTTACATCCTGGCTCAAAGGACTGTAACAAAAGAACGGGAGGACACGACACCAATATCCATCTTAAGCCCTTTAGGGGCGTTTATTTCTCAATCATAATTCTAGGGGAGGAAGGCAGCGGTCTGGCATACACCCAGGAACCACTGCACTGGCATGTGCGTGCCTCCGTCTGGTCCTCCGTCAGGGGCAGATCTCCCTCAAGCATCAGACCAGCTCACACACACGACCTCCTGTATCTGGTACAGGGCTGGATGCGTCCCACGCATCTGCTTGTCTTATGCCGTCTGCACACACGCTTCCATGTGTAGAACGAGTTCCCCTTATATATGGTCCAGGTAGACCTGCGTCCCCACATGATCTTAGGCACTTTCCATTCCAGGACCTTAATGAAAAGACCGTTAACAGGCCACATTGCACCAACAGGGGTCCGTCACACCCTCTGCCCATAAAAAACAGGTTCCTAAAGGGAACCCTGTTCCAGCCTTCAGTTCACCACAAAGTGCAAAGCAAACCCAACCACTACTAACATATTTCCCTTTTCCACAAATAAATACTCAGACCAGCAGATGTTTTATGTCTACAGGTCCTGGTGCAAATAGATGCCAAACACAAAAAAAAAAATATGAGGAGGGGACGAGCACAAAGGCAAACAGGCTATAATACCAGAGCACGTGACAAAGCGTCTGCTACAACATTAACGTGTGTATTAATATAATGAATGTCTAGATTGTACGACTGAAGAAACAATGACCATTGAATCAGGGACTTATTTGGGCATTTTAGGGAAGACTGAATTATGATCCATATGATCCATATAGACCACAATGTTAGCGCCACCACTTAGATAAACATCAAAATGTTTCAAAGCAAGGATTAAAGCAAATGTCTTCTTCTCAATCACAGAATAGTTTAACTGATGCCTATTGAATTTTTTTTTTTTAATTAGTCAAAGGCCTACCAATACCCAGATTACCAGTCTGCATAAGAACAGCTCCTGCCCCCATGTGTCTTGTGTCCACATACAGCTGGAAAGGGTGTTGAAGACATAGTGCAGACAACACAGGAGCAGCACAAAGGAGCCTTTTTTACCTG
The DNA here is from genome assembly GCF_021462225.1 of Girardinichthys multiradiatus. Lineage (NCBI taxonomy): Eukaryota > Metazoa > Chordata > Actinopteri > Cyprinodontiformes > Goodeidae > Girardinichthys > Girardinichthys multiradiatus. The sequence continues at coordinate 15,659,445 of NC_061805.1, forward strand.
CTCAAATGCCTTTTGACAAATGGGAGACCATTCAAACTTAATATACTTACGCAGCAAATTTGTCAAAGGGACCACAACAGAAGATAAGTTTTGACAAAAGCATATATAATACCCCACCAGTCCAAGATAATGCATAAGCTCCTTCTTAGTAGCTGGAACTGAAAACTGCTCTACTGCCTGAACCTTAACTGCAACAGGTTGGATCTCACCCTGGCCAACTACACGACCCAAATAGGTGACAGTCGCTTTACTAAACTCGCACTTTGCTAGGTTGACTGTTAACTTCGTCCCCTCCAAACAAATGAAAAGGTCCAAGATGCACTCCAAGTGCTCTTCCCAAGTGTCGAATAACCTAATATGTCATCCAAATAGACCGCACACGCAGACATGTCACCAACCACTCTGCGTGATTGGTTCGACATTCTTTTCAATGAACGCAGCATATATTCACCTTTTATTAACCTCCTTTTTTTCCTATTTTACCACAGGTACTTCAAAATAAGCAGCAATGGCCATGAGGTCATTTTTACGCAGCTACAAAATCAAACTCCATTTTTAATCAAGACTATACGTGTATTTAATTACACTACACAAAATAAGACTACACATCAAACACACTGTAAAGTATGGGCCTTCTGGTCTGGGTCTTGGCTGAGGTTGGGGTTCGGGTCTTGGGGATTGATGGTGCCGGGACTGGCGTTTTGGCTCTCGTGGGATCGCTTGGGTTTTCTTTGGGCCTCGTTCCCTGGCTTTGGTGCCCACTCTGTTGGCTGGAAGGGCAGTGGGCTCCGGCGGGGGGTCTTGGCCAGACAGTGTGCTGCGTTAATTGGGATGTGGCTTTGCTTTAGTGGAGGGCCTGGCTGGCCAGCCTGTTTGGTACAGCAGGGTGTGTCATGTGGGAGTGTGGGCGCCCAGCATGCTGGGACACCTCCGGGGTTTAGGTGTGGGGTTGGTGGGGTGCCCGGTCCTTGTGGTGGCCTTCCTCCGATGCTTCCTTCTGTGGCTCTGGCCCCTGGCGGGGTGCCGGGCTGGGGTACGGTTGGGTGGGTTGTTGGAGCATGTCTTGTGCCTGCCCTGGAGCGACTGCCCGGCCCAGTTGCCCGGCTGGTGCATGTTTCTATCTCAAGAACTTGCGCACAACCATCTGGACCGTTGACCAGATGGTTGTGCGGGCCTGACGTTGTGCTGCTCTGCTGGCTCTGGGTGGCAGGGTTGAGGGTGGCATGGTGGGGCTGCAGCGCGTTGGGTGGGCGGGGGGTTTGTGTCCTCTTTTTGGATGTGAGGTCACCGGCATTTGAATCTGCTGAGCAGCAATGGTGGATCTGAGCTGGTTAATGTTTCTCCCTAGGATATTGTTGCAGTGGAAGTAGATGTGGTGTGTTTGCGTGGTTGCAGGGGGCGTGGTGGGTAATGCTGGCCTGGGTTGCTTTCCGCTGGTCAGGGACCTCTTGCCAGGTGAGTTTGTTCCGTTTTGGCGTGGGGTCAGGGGTCTTGTTGTGGGCATGGTGCTCGGTGCTGTGTGCCTTGTTGTGCCTGTGGGTGGAGGCTGGGGTGGCATTGCGTGGGGCCCTTGCCTTGTCGTCGCAGCACGCTGTGTGGTGGGGGGCAGGATGTAATGGGGGTGCTTGGAGCGGGGCCCTTGCCTTGCCATCGCGGTGTAGTGGGGTCCAGGATGTGGCGGGTGTGCTTGGAGCGGGGCTGTGTGGGTGTGCCTATGTCGGCACGTTTGTCTTTACGTTCTGTTCCTGGGTGTGAGTGCTTTTATGTGTACGCATGAGGGTGGGAATGTGTGATTGTGACTGTGTGCCTGTTGTCGTGTCAGGTTAGATCTTGGGCTACTCCCTCTCCTGGATCAGCTTAGGGCCCTCCATTGAATGTGGGGCCTTTTTCCCTCCTTGCCACACTACCTGCCTGTGGCTGATGTCTGCCTGCTGGATTACTTGTGGTTCTCTGTTTCCGGGGCTGGGTGATCTGGTGTGTGCTGACTTACTCCTGGTGGCTGCTTCTCGGGGCCTGGGCCCCTAGTCTGTGACGGGCCTCTGCTTGGGGAGTGATGTGTCCCGGGGTCTTGGGTCTCTGGGTTCATAGCTGGATCTGCTCTGGCATAGATAGCTGCCTGTGGGCTCATCACTGCAGCTCCCTGGGGCTTCTGCACTGTGGCTGCTGGGTGGTTCCCTTGGGACTCTCCCCTGCTCTTCTCTGGGGAGTTGCAGTAGTCCCGGCGATTGTTCTCTTGGGGTTCCTGTGATCTGGGGGCCTTTGGATGTCTATGGCTCGGATCTCCTCCGTGTCTGTCTCAGGTCCAGGGGGAAAGGTCTGTGGCTCCTCACACTCGTTATTGCATATTTATATGGAGAAACCTTGTATACACAAGCACGGTCACACACAGGTGTTTAGATTCAGGTGTTAACAGATACACAAATGTTTTATACTGAGCCGCAGTTACCACTAAATACATCATGTATTCATAAGTATCTTGCACTTTTTGTTAATAATGCTGTTATTAAACATGTTTCCGCAGGTGTGAAAGCAAGCAGGTGTCGGTGTCTGGGAGTTTTACTGTTCTGTTTTGCCTGCTATTTACAATAATTCAACCCTAGGTGCCGCTAGAGCTCTGGAGGCTAGAGGCGACAGGTGTTAATCATCATCAGGTTTAAGAGGGCGTGCTGCCAGCACATCTTCGCCTGAGTGTTTTGCCTTAATGGTAAAATTCCACCGGCCTACCTAGAGGTTATGCTCTTTAAAGACAGACCAAGTCTAACATATTTTGTCCTTGCTCCTTCTCCACATATTTTGCCAAGACTCAGATCAAGTTCCACTGGAAAACCAATCTACTCTGTCCTTCGAACCAAGACTTCACTAAAGATCTTCAAGCCAAGTTCCGGCTGGCAGCCACTGATCCTCCGTACTCCAGCGACCACCAAGCGAACCCTGTCCACCCTCCAACAAGACTGGCTTCTAGTATCGATCTACTCCAGGGAGCTCCATTACCTTTAAGTCGACTTTTTAACATCTCTCAACCTGCAAGGATTGCCATGGAAAAGTATTCCTCCGAGTCCCTGGCAGCTGGAATCATTCGACCATCTTGGTCCCCGCTAGGTGCTGGGTTTTTTTTGTTGGCAAGAAGGATGGGACTTTACGCCCCTGTATTGACTTCAGAGGTTTAAACCAAATCACTGTGAAGAATAAATACCCCCTGCCTCTATTGTCATCCACTTTCGAACCAGAGCATGGCTCCACCATTTTCACAAAGTTGGACCTGCGAAATGCCTACCACCTTGTCCGGATTCGTAAAGGAGACAAGTGGAAGACAGCATTTAAAACAGCCCTTGGGCATTTTGAATATTTAGTAATGCCATTTGGACTGAGTAACGCACCCGCAGTATTCCAGGCAAATGACGTGGTGAGAGACTTTTTGAACATTTTTGTTTTTGTTTACTTAGATGACATCCTGATTTACTCAAGGGAAATTAATGAACAAAGGGAAATTAATGAACACCGTCAACATATCCGCCAAGTTCTTCAATGTCTCCTGGAGTATCGTCTCTTCGTGAAAGCAGAGAATGCAAATTTCATCAGCCCTCCATCACCTTCCTCGGATTTATTGTAGAGGGTGGACAGGTTCACTCCGACCCAGACAAGATCAAGGCAGTCATGGATTGGCCACTCATATAATCACGGAAACAACTCCAGCACTTTCTTGGCATGCAAACTTCTACCGGAGATTTATTCACAACTATAGTCAAACTGCTGCCCCCCTGACTGCTTTGACATCCTCCAAGGTCCCGTTTAAATGGAACTCTGAGGCCGACTCGACTTTTAACACACTGAAACTGAAGTTCTCTCATGCACCCATCCTGGCTCACCCAAACCCAGCCAAACAGTTTACTTTAGAAGTGGATGCCCCCCCATGCCTCAGACATGGGGGTAGGGGCGGTTTTGTCTCAATGTTCAGACCTGGATGGAAAGCTTCACCCTGTGCTTTTCCCCCCCGCAGACTAATGGACACTGAGCGGAATTACGATGTGGGTGACAGGGAGCTGTTGGCCATAAAACCGGCGCTGGAAGAGTGGCAGCATTGGCTGGAGGGCACCGAGCATCCTGTGCTGGTATGGACCGATCACAAAGACTTATCCTACATTCAGTCTGCTAAATGGTTAAATTCTCGTCAGTCTCGTTGGTCCCTGTTTTTCTCCTGGTTTAACCTGTCCATTTCTTATAGACCAGGCTCCAAGAATCGGAAACCAGATGCCCTGTCCTGTCAGTTCTCTCCAGACAACGCAGAGAAACAACCAGCACCCATCTTACCACCCAGCTGCGTTGTAGGCACTCTAACCTGGGAGATCGAGGGTTTAGTGAAACAAGCTCAGCGTAATGAACTGGACCCTAGACCCAGCCCGCCTAACCGCACCTATGTTCCCTCCTCTGTTCGTGCACGGCTGATCCACTGGTTTCATTCCACTAAGTTTTCAGCCCATTCTGGAACCAGTCGAACAGTCGTTTTAATTTCTAGAAGGTTCTGGTTTCCTTTGATGCATAAAGATGTCCGAGAATATGTGAAAGCTTGCCCAACCTGCGCACGCAATAAATCCTCTAATCAGCCCCCGGCAGGACTGCTCAAGCCCCTTAGCATTCCTAAGCGTCCTTGGTCTCATATAGCTCTTGACTTTGTCACAGGCCCGCCTATTTCACATGGAATGACTACTATCTTAACTATTGTCGACTGCTTTTCTAACCTCATCCAGCTTAAGAAACTGCCATCCGCCTTCCAAACAGCCAATCTGCTCAAGCATGTTTTTAGACTTCATGGTATTCCCCAAGAGATCTTGTCTGATCGTGGTTCCCAATTTACTTCTCAAGTTTGGAAACAGTTCTGTGCGGCCTTGAATGCTAAGGTCTCCCTGACTTCAGGGTATCATCCACAATCTAATGGCCAGACACAACGTAGGAATCAGGAGCTTGAAGCTACCTTTAGGTGCCTTCCGTCCTCCAACCCCGCTGATTGGAGTAGTTACCTGCCCTGGGTAGAATTCTCCCATAATTCTCACACCTCTTCTGCAACAGGGTTGTACCCATTTGAAGTTTCACTGGGCTACCAGCCGCCACTGTTTCCAGCGGGCGAGAAAGAGATTGCTGTTACTTTGGTTCAGCACCGCATCCGTTGCTGTTGGCGGATCTGGGACTCGACCGTCAGAGCCCTTCACAGGACTGCTGACCTAAACAAACGTTTTGCCGATAGGAGGCGTACATCAGCTCCCCAATACTGCCCTCTCCTCTCGGGACATCCCATTTAAATCTTTGTCTAAGAAACTCTCTCCCAGGTCCATTGGCCCCTATGAAATCGAGACTGTTATTAGTCCTACTACTGTACACCTCCGTCTCCCACCCACTTTTTGTGTACATCCCACCTCCATGTTTCGCAACTCAAACCGGTATCTACCAGCATGCTTTGCCCTCCAGCCGAGCCCCTTCCACCTGCCCGGGACTTTCAGGGGCACCCAGTCTATGCAGTCCAACGGATCGTGGACTCCCATGAACGGGGTAGAGGCTGGCAGTACCTCGTTGAATGGGAGGGCTACAGTCCGGAGGACCGCTCTTGGGTGCCCTGGTCGTTTATATACGACCCTTCGTTGCTCAGGGATTATCTTTACTCCCGTGGTTCCTCTTCTTGGCCGCCAAGTGGCGGCCATTGAGGGGGGTATGATGTCGGTGTCTGGGAGTTTTACTGTTCTGTTTTGCCTGCTATTTACAATAATTAAACCCTAGGTGCCGCTAGAGCTCTGGAGGCTAGAGGCGACAGGTGTTAATCATCATTATCATCAGCTGAGAGGTTTAAGAGGGCATGATGCCAGTACATCTTCACCTGAGTGTTTTGCCTTTGTTTTGCCTACCTAGAGGTTATGCACTTTAAAGACAGACCAAGTCTAACTCGTTTTGTCCTTGCTCCTTCTCCAGGTATTTTGCCAAGACTCTGATCAAGTTCCACTGGAGAACCAATCTACTCTGTCCTTCGAACCAAGACTTCAGTAAAGATCTTCAAGCCAAGTTCCAGCTGGCAGTCACTGATCCTCCGTCCTACAGCAACCACCGAGCAAACCCTGTCCACCCTCCAACAAGACTGCCTCCTAGTCCTAAGGAAAATAGCGGCACCAGAATCCGATTTTACTCCGGAGGGAGAATCAGAAGAACCTCCGCCTAGACCGATCTCCAGATTCACATTGAGCCATCCCCAGACACCGCATCAAGTTCCCCCGACCGACCATTGAACCTGGAATACTGAGTGGTTCCTGTTCCGGCTCTATTCCACCTTGTTCCCGTGATCAAGCAATAAACTCTTAAACTGATCCAGTTTCTCTGAGTGTTCTCTGCATGTGGGTAAGATCGGCAGCAAAAAGATGACAGCAGGGTGTTATCTTGTAATCTCTTCATTCTTCTTTCTCTCCTCCATACTTTTCTCCTTCTTTCTCTTTTTTCATTTTTGCCCCACCTCTCTCTCTTTTGAGCTTCTTAGTTTTTCCTTTTTATTTCCATCTACGTGTCAATTGAAGTAATCCAAAAGCAGTTTCTAATAAAATTTATTTTATAAATATCAAGCAGAGCATTAAAGCGTTAGCTCTGATGCTCCACTTGTGAAAGTAAATCTGTTGGGCTTCTTTTTGGCACTCAGACAACAATTCTGAGCACTACTCTGCCAGACAGGACATGGTAAAAAAAACAAAAGACAGTTGTAAAGAGAAAGTAAATTGAGACCAGTGTGCAGCAACAGGCCCAAAACAACCATGTCCTCAAAATACTTTTCCTGTCTGCCACACTTTACCTATGTACCTAATTCCTAGCTCTTCACATGGCTCGGCAGTGGGTTGATTAAGCACAAAACCAGTGAAAGGTAATCTCATGGATTGCCCCCAAGTACACTGTTTGTACAGTGAACACTAACCACTAACCCCTACGACACTACAAAAATAATAAACAGGTGAAGCCTAAAGTGACAACACTTCTCCACCTGGCAGGAGACACAGTCACCAAAAACAGAACCAACACTTATGCACAAGCCCCAAAACACTTCACTCACCTGTGTTTGCTGGACCAACCTTCCAAACATGCTACGGCCTCCCACGAAACAAACAATTAGGTTACCAAAGCCATTTCCACCCCACAACAGTGACATCACTGCATATTCCTACAAACGGGAAAAAGGTGAACGAAACGTCATGCACGCACAACTAACCAAATTTCCGTAAACTGTTTGACGAGCCCCCACTTGTTACGTCCTGGCTCAGAGGCCCATAATAAATGAACGGGGGTACACGACACCAATAAACATTTTAATGCAATATTGTTGGCTCCCATTGCTCAGCAACTTAATGATAACACAGAGACACCAACATCTATTAATTACCTCCACAAACAGTGTGGTGCTGTGGGATGTCTACATTCTCCTTCTGAGCATGTGGGTCACCTTGGGGTCGTGAACTGCTCAGAACGACCATGGCAAAAAAAAAAAAAAAGAAAAAGGATCTTAGTAAAAAATCAGAAATAGGAATGAAGACCTGCAGTGTATTCCTGGAATGTAGAGCGCAGAATAGATTGTTGTTACTGGGCTACTAAATCTATGATCTAACTTGTTGTTTATTTCTTTTTCCATTATCAGTACCATGTTTTTTAGTTTCTCTCCTGCCAGTGAGCTGGTTTGCTGAGTTTATAGCTGGCCACTGGGCACCTGGCTCATCTCCCTATCTCTGAACCTGCGCTGATTGTGGCACTGTTGCTGTAGTTTATATATTATTAGTTTAGTAATCTGTAAACTATAGACTAAAATGATAACATCGTTACATAGGCTAGTCTTTTACTACCTTGAAATAATGCACCACAACCTCCTGCTAATGGCACGACTCGTGTTTTTTAGCCGGGGGAGGCTTACTCTCTGACCCGCTGTCACTGGAACTGAATGCTGACCAAGAGCCGTCAGAATCCCTCTCAACCCCAGAATCAAAATCATGTAATTTTTGAAGCATTCCAATGCCTCTTCAGCAGAAAATATCCTTCTGGAAGCCATTTGTAGGATGCCAACAATCTCCTTCTCAGACTGCGTTCTAGAGTGGTGGTTGCTAGGCAAATAATAGGACCGTCAAAATAGCAGCTGTGATAGTTAGAGGTAGAAATACTTAGATCTTTTATTTACTTTGTTATTTTTTTTAAATAGAGACATAGGCAGGGTGAAAGTGAGCCGGTACAGTCCGGTGCTGCGTACCACGAAAAGATACTGCTCCGGTACGCAGTACCGGTAAGAGGGAAGAACGGCTGTCTGCTATGAAGCCATCATCCAGAACCAGTTGCGGCTGCCAAAACCCACGAGCATACAAGGAAGAACAGATCCGCTACCAATAGGCAGTCTAAAACACGACTTAATCTGTTTATAAATATAGCTTTTTCCCCTCATTCCAAATAGTTTCTGAACTGTTCTGCTATGCTGGAGCCTCAATGCTCTTGCTTTGCTTCTCTCCCCTCGAAGCTCAAGGTTTTTGTGAACGGCCAGCCTTTAAAACGAGCACCGCTACGTTTAATGTCTGTCTGCTCGCTGCTAAATACCCCAGTTAAAAGCAAAGGGAGAGTAACTAGTTGTGTTTCATGTTATTTTGCTGAATTACAACAACACAGTAAAGCTCGAAAACACAGCTTATGACCAGAGATTTCACATACACTACACGAGAGCGCATGCGCGCTTACCTACAAAACAGAGCGGTTGCCAAGGAGATCGGTGCGTTTGATTTAATGGACTGGGAGATTTTACACAGGTGGTGCACAGACAAAAAACCGCCACTTGCATTAGGACAGGACGATCAATAAATCACTTACCATCTACAGACTTAAATAAAAAATAAAACAAAATAAAACAACCGAAATGTCAAATTTTTAATTTAAATGAAATCAAAACTTGACCACAATGCAGAGAACAATAACTTATTTGTTCAAAAGAATAGACGGAAACTGAAGATGAAAAGTTATGCATGCCTATTCTAGGTTCTTTAAAGTAGCCACCTTTTGCTTTGATTACTGCTACGCACACTCTTGGCATTCTGTTGATGAGCTTCAAGAGGTAGTCACCTGAAATGGTTTTCACTTCACAGGTGTGCCCTGTCAGGTTTAATAAGTGGGATTTCAAGCCTTATAAATGGGGTTCACAACCATCAGTTGTGTTGTGCAGGAGGTGGAGGACACAGTACACAGCTGATAGTCCTACTGAGTAGACTGTTAGAATTTGTATTATGGCAAGAAAAAAGCAGCCAAGTAAAGAAAAACTAGTGGCCATCATTACTTTAAGAAATTAAGGTCAGTCAGTCCGAACAATTGGGAAAACTTTGAAAGTGTCCCCAAGTGCACGAGGACCGCCCCAGGAAGGGAAGACCAAGAGTCACCTCTGCTGCGGACAATAAGTTCATCCGAGTCACCAGCCTCAGAAATCGCAGGTTAACAGCAGCTCAGATTAGAGAACAGGTCAATGCCACACAGAGTTCTAGCAGCAGACACATCTCTAGAACAACTGTTAAGAGGAGACTGTATGAATACGGCCTTCATGGTAAAATAGCTGCTAGGAAACAAGCAGATGAGACTTGTTTGGGCTAAAGAACACAAGGAATGGACATTAGACCAGTGGAAATCTGTGCTTTGGTGTGATGAGTCCAAGTTTGAGATCTTTGGTTCCAACCACTGGGTGTTTGTGCGGCACAGAAGAGGTGAACGGATGGACTCTACATGCCTGGTTCCCACCGTGAAGCATGGAGGAGGAGGTGTGATGGTGTGGGGGTGCTTTGCTGGTGACACTGTTGGGGATTTATTCAAAATTGAAAGCATACTGAACCAGCATGGCTACCACAGCATCTTGCAGCGGCATGCTATTCCATCCGGTTTGCGTTTAGTTGGACCATCATTTATTTTTCAACAGGACAATGACCCCAAACACACCTCCAGGCTGTGTAAGGGCTATTTGACCAAGAAGGAGAGTGATGGGGTGCTGCGCCAGATGACCTGGCCTCCACAGTCACCGGACCTGAACCCAATCGAGATGGTTTGGGGTGAGATGGACCGCAGAGTGAAGGCAAAAGGGCCAACAAGTTGTAAGCATCTCTGGGAACTCCTTCAAGACTGTTGGAATACCATTTCAGGTGACGACCTCTTGAAGCTCATCAACAGAATGCCAAGAGTGTGTGGAGCAGTAATCAAAGCAAAAGGTGGCTACTTTGAAGAACCTAGAATATAAGACATATTTTCAGTTGTTTCAGTTGAACTTTTTTTGTTCAGTATATAATTCCACATGTGTTAATTCATAGTTTTGATGCCTTCAGTGTGAAGCTACAATATTCATAGTCATGAAAATAAAGAAAACTCTTTGAATGAGAAGGTGTGTCCAAACGTGTGGTCTGTACTGTATATATATACACTGCTCAAAAAAATAAAGGGAACACTTAAACAACACAATATAACTTCAAGTAAATCAAACTTCTGTGAAGCAACACTGATTGACAATCAATTTCACATGCTGTTGTGCAAATAGCATAGACAACAGGGGGAAATCTTTGACGAGTAGCAAAACACACTCAATAAAGGAGTGGTTCTGCAGGTGGGGACCACAGACCACTTCTTGGTACCTATGCTTTCTGGCTGATGTTTTGGTCACCTTTGAATGTCGGTGGTTGTTTCACACTCTTGGTAGCATGAGACAGACTCTACAACCCACACAAGTGGCTCAGGTAGTGCAGCTCATCCAGGATGGAACATCAATGCGAGCTGTGGCAAGAAGGTTTGCTGTGTCTTTCAGCGTAGTGTCTAGAACCAGGAGGCGCTAACAGGAGACAGGCCAGTACACCAGGACACATGGAGGAGGCTGTAGGAGGGCAACAACCCAGCAGCAGGACCGCTACCTCCGCCTTTGTTCAAGGAGGAACAGGAGGACCACTTCCAGAGCCCAGCAAAATGACCTCCAGCAGGCCACAAATGTGCTAGAAACCAACTCCATGAGGATGGTCTGAGGGCCTGACATCCACAAATGGGGGTTGTGCTCACAGCTCAACACCGTGCAGGATGCTTGGCATTTGCCAGAGAACACCAGGTTTGGCAAATTCGCCACTGGCACCCTGTGCTCTTCACAGATGAAAGCAGGTTCACACTGAGCACATTTGATAGAAGTGACAGAGTCTGGAGACACCGTGGAGAGCGATCTGCTGCCTGCAACATCCTTCAGCATGATAGGTTTGGCAGTGGGTCAGTAATGGTGTGGGGTGGCATTTCTTTGGAGGGCCACACGGTTCTCCATGTGCTCGCCAGAAGTAGCCTGACTGCCATTAGGTACAGAGATGAGATCCTCAGACCCCTTGTGAGACCATATGCTGGTGCGGTTGGCCCTGGGTTCCTCCTAATGCAGGACAACGCTAGACCTCATGTGGCTGGAGTGCGTCAGCAGTTCCTTCAAGATGAGGACATTGAAGCTATGGACTGGCCCGCCCGTTCCCCAGACCTGAATCTGATTGAGCACATCTGGGACATCACGTCTCACTCCACCCACAAACGTCACGTTGCACCACAGACTGTCCAGGAGTTGATGGATGCTTTAGTCCAGGTCTGGGAGGAGATCCTTCAGGAGACCATCTCATCAGGAGCATGCCCAGACGTTGTAGGGAGGTCATACAGACTAGAGGCTGACATTTTTTCGGGACTCCCACGGGTCACGGGATTCCCACGGGAAACCGCGGGACGGGAGACAGCATCAGTAAAGATCCCGTGATTGGGACGGTGCAGGATAAAAAATGAACGGGAGCAGACGGGAGCGGGAGCTAACTAATAGGAGGGAAAATAAACTTGGATCAATTGTCTTTGGAAATGTAAAACTGAGACTTTGTTATAAACTTTAAGAAAAAAAAACTTGAATCGACGCCGCCATTGTGTAGTTTTTTTCCAAGAAGCCTATACTATAATGTGAGTCAAACGAACTACACGACCCACAAGCCAACAGTGCTTCTGCTCGATGTTTTCCACCTGCGTTCAGGATGATGGAGGGAGCAAACGCAGGTGGAGAACTGGACGTGGTAAAATTGGATTTGTAACGTAAAGTCAGAAGTAAGGACTTATCTATTAAACTCATAGAGCTGACAGGAAAGTCGCAAATATGACCGAACTTCAGGAGAGTTGAATGTAGCGGTTTTAACACGCAGTCTGCTGCTTGTAAAACGTGTTTAGTTTTAATCAAGTTCACCAGTGATTAATGGACACTTGTAAGACAGATTCTGGATTGAATCAACCCTGCATCTCTTCATTCATCAAACCAAAAGTACCATCACATGTGTCAAGTCTCATCTGACTAACAAAATTGCTGCATGTGCTCTAAAGATTTAAGAGGTAAGGTACGGAAGCCCGTGAGGGGACATGGGGAAATTTATTACTTTTGCGTCTCCACGCAATACTATTGCGTTCGGCATTTTGGAGCAACAGCACAGATGATAAACTGCTCATAAAACAAACACTGATATGTCATTGATATGGTTTATTTGTCATATGCAGGTTAACACGCAGTAAACAATGCGATAAAATGCTTAGGATAAGTAGAACTGTTCAAATCACGATAAAAACAAAAGCACTAATGGCGTACAAAAAAAGGTACACATCATGCAGCAGTAATAAGGAAATAAAGTGTCACAGATGTGGTTTCGTGCAGTTTTATGGTCCAGAGTTCAGTAGTTTGACAGCTTGTGGATAAAAACTGTCTTTTAGTCTGATTGAAGATAATTTTATTTCAGGTTGATTTCAAAATAAAACTCAATAAATCTCAAAACGGGTGTAGTGTTTGTTTCATTTTTGCAGTTATCTGGTTTGGAAACTATCCCACAAAGTATTGCGAAATAACGCAAAGACTATTGCGTGGGGACACAAAAAAGAGAAAAAATCCCCCTTGCCCCCTTGCGGACCTTGTAGAAAGTCTTCATCAAGGGAAGATATTAAATAAATATGTTGTGAAAAAAACAAAATTGAATGTACCATTAAATGTACAATTTAGTTAATACATCATTAAATATTAAGTGTACCACTAATTACGTCATGTCGTCTTTAAAATTATACTTAATTATTCAGTGGCATATTTAATTGCATTATAGTCCATTTCATGATATAATGGTACATTTATTGTTTCTAATGATGTATTAAATAAATAAATGGTACCTTTAATTTAATGGCACATTTAATGTTACATTTCTTTCATGTTACATTTACTTCACTTATGGGACATTCACAACATTTATTTCTTTAATGATGATTTTATTGTATTAATTTTGTCCAGTTTGACCCTCCATTCTTGATGCCTGTATAGGAGGTCATGTCAGAATTTAAATCAGGTGTTCTGGAGCAGACACACATCTAAAACTTGCAGGGAAGGGGTCCCTGAGGACCAGGGCTGTGAACCATTGAGGTACAGTTTCTAAATTGTGAAGGTAATGCCTTTTTGGCCTTTTGTTCAACAAGTACAGTTCTCTTACTAGGTGCATTTTTCTTTCGTTTCAGCAACTTGAAACATAAAAGTTATGTCATTGTTCAAAGGAAACAGTCACTTAATAAATAAGTAAAATACAACTATGTACATTTTGTTTATTCAACTAAGATAGGCATGGTCTGTTTCCTTGTTTGATATTTTATTATTTCTTCATTATTATTCTTTTTACTTTAACTGGCCTTTACTACAGCTAAAAACAGGGACCTAACTGGTCCTTCAAAGAAACAAATTGCCAAAAGACTAAATGAAGAAAACAAAAATGGGAGTGGCACAGGAGTGGGAGTCGTTCTGAATGGGAGCGGGACGGGAGTGGGAGTCAATTTACCAGGAGTGGGACGGGACAGGATTTTTTTCGTTATGCTGGCCTGGGATTGGGATGGGACAAGACATTTTTCTGTGGGAGCGGGATGGGACAGGAGAGAAAATCCACACCCTCTAATACAGACACGTGGAGGCCACACACAATACTGAGCCTCATTTTGACTTGTTTTAAGGACATTACATCAAAGTTGGATCAGCCTGTAGTGTGTTTTTCCACTTTAACTTTGTGTGTGACTCCAAATCCAGGCCTCCATTGGTTAATAAATTTGATTTCCATTGATGATTTTTGTGTAATTTTGTTGTCAGCACATTCAACTTTGTACAGAACAAAGTATTCAATGAGAATATTTCATTCATTCTAAACTAGGATGTGTTATTTGAGTGTTCCCTTTATTTTTTCGAGCAGTGTGTATATATATATATATATATACTGACATACAAAAACCTGCCAGCTGTGTGGTCTGACTGGCAACATTTAAAAACAAAATAATTGTCTTACCTTAAAGGGGACATACCATGCAAAATCCACATTTTCAGCCTTAAATACATTTTGTTGTGTATTTAGAGTCGTAGGAGTGCAGAAAAGTTCAATTTAGTCTCGCCAGGTGCTACATATATACAGTATCTTTATATTCCGTTTGGGTCATATTTTTCAATCCGTTCAGTTTTCTCTATTTTCTGATGCATTTTTTGAACTATTATGTCACAGTATTTGCTGCGGACCTACCAAACAAGGTCATGGACCTGTGGTTAACCAATATTGTGTATCTGCGATTCTGTAGTCCTAGCTCCAGTATGCCGAAGCTACAATTGGATAAATCTAAATGTTCTGTGGTGGGTGTATTAACCCACACAATTCATTACACCATCCACCAGCATCAGAACCTCTTCAAAGACCCTGGTAATTTTTTTTATTATGGAAATTTACCCACATCTGTGGTGAAATCCATCTGTGTTTGTGTAAAGCACTTCAAGGACGAGTTCTTCAGCAACCTCTGCCAGTATCAAGAAGGATTTACCGAAAGACTTCATCTGATTAAGGGGTCAGTTCCTAAAATGACAAAAACTGTATTTTAGACGTCTTGGCCATTGTTTTGTTAGCAATAGAATCATGCCTTCTGCTTATGTTAGTGCTGTGTGCTCCCCTTTGCCTTCTTGAAGACATAACCGTACTGTCTGTTTTGAATGGTATTATTACATAAACAGTTTAGTATTGTTTTTGTCATTTTTGTTTTGTTTCCAAACCGCTAGATAATTGTATCTCTGTTGTCAAACTATAAAAATGGCCCGAGGGGTTAAATTGGAACACTCTTTGACCTGGATAGGGGCGGGTGGTGCAGTGCCTCAATAGCACATAACAAGAAAACAAATAGCTCTCAGAGCACCTCAAAACAGGGGTAAAAGAGGAGGCTGTGGAGCTACAATAACAAGGAATTTAGGCCAAAGCATTGCAGTACCACTTAATATAGACCATAACTGAATGATTTAAGTGTGAACAGGAAGAATTTAAAAGCATAAGAACAGGTGTTTTAAAGTCTCATACTTACACCCTACTGGAATTTATAGTGCCCCACCCAGGCCGAGTGTGTTACATGCTCTCCGTCATTCTGCCTCACAAAGTAACCCAAATGTCCAGGAGAATCCGCTGCCACATTAATCAAACCCATTAGGCAGCTAACGGGAGAGTACTTACAGAGAACATTAGTGCTGTTGCTGGATCTATCCCAGGAAATTAACAACTCACCAGACAGACACAATCCACAACAGATATGAGCGATGGGAGTGGAAAGAATGTAGGTGGGGTGAGTTCATCTCTGCCATGTTCACACAGCTAACTTGACAGAATCAATTAAGCTGCCTAATGTAAGCTACAGCTTATTTCAGAGCAAGTGGAAGGTATGCACATGTAACATCCATATAGCCATCTTCCTCGGCAGCAGGGGTTATGATCGCTCACTTACATCCCAACCTTAAGTCATGACTAAATGAATATGGAAGATTTCCAGTGAAACTCATGAATAGACAATGCTGGAGTGCGTTTGTGTTGTTGTTGTGGCTCTTTCATTTCTAATATTTCAGAAACCGAAATACTGCAGCAATCCTCTGAGTTAGAGGTGAATCTTAAAATATCAACTTTATACCAGAATGTTGTGTGTGCAAGACCTGTAAGTGAATGCAAATTAAAACCGTAGACTAGCAGGCCAGTAATTTGAAACATAATCCACAAAATGTTAAAAATGCAGAGCTGATCTGCAGTTGGAACCTGTTTTTGGTGAAATCTCAAGAACTAGTCAGTGTTAAATAGAAATGGCTTTCATTCTACAGAAAGGAGCTGCAACATGTGGAGTAATATTAGGCAGCTAAGATGCAAATAAACACAAACAACAGATGGTATACACTGCCTTACCAGTCACCCAGATGTACTGTATATACCCTTAACCTTTGCTACCAAAATGTATATCCAGAGAAGCAATATGTGCCTTCAACATAATGTAGGGACAACCTTAAATCTACCATCAGGTAATACTGGTGTAAAAAGAAAAATATGAATAAAAAAAATATGAGCACACCTTATTCTGCACAATGATATCACTCACTGAGTGAGTCCTTTGGCCGAAATAAGATAAATGAATTATGTTTGCATAATCAGAGGTAGTAACTGGAAAACACAAACAAGAAACAGGAACAGGACCTAAATATCTCAGCAGCAGACTTTCCTCAGCTTTGTTTGACTCTGAAGTCAGTATTCCCTTCCGCACCAAATCTACTATCAGACAGGACACATTGGATTAGCAGAAACATGAATTTCATGGCTTCCGACTTTGATTTGTTCCATTCTGTTTCATTTACATGACATTAACTTTATTTGCTTTATTCTGTATTGATGCACCAAAGGGACTTTCTTTATATGAAAGAACATTGAGTCTCTCAAAAAGACAGATGTAGAGTCATGTTTTTTTTTTTGCTTTTTGATTGATTCATTGAAATTCTGCAGGGGAGAATCTTCTTTGGATGCTGAACAAAGCATCTGATTTCTACATTCAGCCTTCCAACACTGTAGGAGATTTTATTGGTTGTGCCTTCTGTTGCACATTTAGTAGTAGCTATAAACTAAGAAAGAGATGACTTTCACCAAAACAGCTAATGACAAGTGCCCTTCTACATACAGTAAACTGCAAATGTATTTCTACACCTTGAACTTTTTGGCATTTAAATCCCATTGCAACCACAAACCTTAATGTGTTTTAATTGGATTGTATGTGCTAGAAAGAACAGCACAAAAGTAACGAATAGTTGTGAAGAATAAATAAAAGGATACATGGGTTTCAAATGGTTTACAAATAAGATTTTAACAAGTTGGCTTTTTGTGCATTTGCATTAAGTCTCCTTTACCCTAAGATCTCTAAATAAAATCCACTGCAACTGAATGCCTTCAGGGGTCACTTAATTGTTGAAGAATAGCATAATGAAAGCTAAGAAACATAGCAAACCTCCCAAGTCATGGCTGTCCAGTTAAACTGACTAGGCAAGTGGAGCATTTACAGAGGCTTGTGAAAGTATTCATACCCCTTAAACCTTTCCACACGTCACATTACAATAACTAACATAAATCATTTTTATTGAAGTTTTATGTGAAAGACCAACACAAAGTGGTATAAAATTGTGAAGGAGAACAAAAATTACTCCGCAAAAGTACTCAGTCCACCTAAGTCAATACTATGTAGAATCACCCTTTGCTGCAGCTGCAAGTCTTTTAGGGTATGTCTCTACCAGCTTTGCACATCTAGTGACTGAGATGTTTGGCCATTCTTCTTTGCAAAACAGTTCAAGCTCAGTCAGATTAGATGGAGAGCATTTGTGTACAGCAGCTTTCAGATCTTGCCACAGATTCTCTATTAGGTTTTGGTCTGGACTTTGACTGATCCATTCTAACACATAAATATGGTTTGTTTTAAACCATTTCATTGTAGCCCTGGCTTTATGTTTAGGGTTGTTGTCCTGCTGGAAGGTGAACCTCCGCCCCAGTCTCAACTCTTTTGCAGACTCCAACAGGTTTTCTTCCTGTATTTGGCTCCATTCATCTTCCTATCAGCTCTGACCACCTTCCCTGTCCCTGCTGAATAGAAGCACCCCCGGAGCATGAAGCTGCCACCACCATCTTTGACAGTGGAGATGGTGTGTTCAGAGTTTATTTGGAGTGTTAGTTCTCCACCACACATAGGTTTTTGCATTTTGGCCAAAAGGTTCAATTTTGGTCTCGTCTGACCAAAACACCTCCTTCCACATGTTTGCTGTGTCCCCAACATGACTTCTGGCCAACTGCAAACAGGACGTCTTATGTTTTTTTTTTAACAATGGCTTTCTTCTTGCCACAGTTCCATAAAGACCACATTTGTGCAGAACACGACTAATAGTCCAGTGGACAGAATCCCCCAGCAACAAAGTAATTTTCAAAATACATAGACAAAGTAAAATCAAAACCCAACACCTCAGCATTGTGACAGTTGTAGATTAACAATTGTGAGAAAGTACATTTTTAGATGAATATTTGTGTAAGGCACTATATTCAGATAAATACAACACTTCCAATATCTGATACTATTAAAAAAAACTAACCTTGATGCCAAAGTTCAAGCTTTTGTGAAGTGGCTGATACTGTATTTAAAATAGCAAAAATGCAGAAAGTTGTCACTATTTCTGTTCACCTTACTGACCTTCACAACGTCTTCGTCTGTTGAGCGACATTTCACCGCTTCAGACACATCAGTGACAGAGGCGTCTGTTCCAATGGACACTACCTTTACTGGAACGGCTACTGTCTTTCCAGTCAGGACAGCAGTGTTCAGAATCTCAGTGTCCTAGAAAGAGAAAATACAATGAAGGTCAACAAAATACTTCCCAAAAACGTATTGGCAAATACGAATTTAGAGGACCAAAATAACGCAGCTTATTACAGGTATTGCTAATTACTTAAATGGTAAATGGACTGAACTTATATAGCACTTTTCCAGTCATACAGACCACTCAAAGTGCTTTACACTAGAGCCACATTCACCCAATCGCACTCACTTAAAGACACTTAATTTACATTTGTGATTATTGGGGACATTCTTGTGAAGTTGGAAATACTGATAGGTGGACAAAGAATAGGTGAGAAAAAGTTGCTGATCTCATTTCCTCAAGGTGTTATATACTTAAAGAGAAAATATTTTGTCTGATTTTAATTGTGCAAAGTCCACTGCACAAATTTGGACTTACTATAAACTTTCAGTATCGCTGAAATTATGAATCAAAACACTATTTGGAAGAAATCTGTGAGAATGCCATTGGAGTGAAAACATTCACCATGCTGCCATACTCTTTGCATATATAGAGGTTGGCTGGTCACTGAAACAGATCACAGTACATACAGTTGCAGCCTAATGCTGCAACTGTATGTACTGTATGTGACGGTGGTAGGGGTTCGTTCTGTAACTGGTGGATTGCCGGTTCGAACCCCTGCTCTCTCTGTCTCAGTTGTTGTGTCCTTGGGCAAGACATTTTACCTGCCTTGCTTGCTGATGGTGATCAGAGGGCTCTGTCAGTCTGCAGTCAGAGCAGCCGTGGCTACAATATATCTTACCACTGTCAATGTATGAATGGGTAGATGACTGATTATACTGTAAAGCGGTTTGAGGTCTCTGGGGACGTGATAAAGCGGTACACAAGTGCAGGCAATTACCATTAAGACTATGTCTGTATCCTATGCTAAGTGGTATTACTTTTTATCCATCTAGGCCTACTTCAATATTAGGGCCCCTTTTGTTATTTGTTATGGTTGGAATCGTTCTTGCTTTGTCCATGTATAATTAGCTGCACTGTA
The DNA here is from genome assembly GCF_021462225.1 of Girardinichthys multiradiatus. Classification (NCBI taxonomy): domain Eukaryota; kingdom Metazoa; phylum Chordata; class Actinopteri; order Cyprinodontiformes; family Goodeidae; genus Girardinichthys; species Girardinichthys multiradiatus. The sequence goes on from NC_061805.1 coordinate 15,679,163, forward strand.
AATAGCTAAAAAAAGAACGTATTCTTTTTACAAAACAACTAAAACAGATAATGCCCTGTTTCTTTGAATGGATTTTAAAGAATAATAAGAAGAATAAGCTGAAAATGTGCCAACCGTTGTTTCTCTAGTTCTTAAAACAACAGAGGATTATATTTGGTAAGAGTAATCAAAATAATCAATCTATTCCATGTTCGGTTGAGTGTGATTTTTGTATTTTGGTTCTTTCCATTATTGACTTTAAGTGTTTCCTGGTTTGGTGAAATTGCTTTTTCATCTTTTTTAATACTTTGCTGCTTATTTCTCTTCTGTGTTATGCTTAGTTAAAATTTCTTCCCATATCCTTTATGTAAATCTCCTATTTAAATTTAATTGTTGCTCTTCCTTTTTTCGTTACAGGTTCCTTTGTTTTTGTTTTCTTAATATCTATTTTTTTTCTCTGGGATTGCCACATTTACTCTGTGTCTTCATATTTTCAACAGTGTATATGGTGCTTGGTTTACTGTCCTCAGTGCTTGTCATTGTTGGCAGGTTTTCTTTATCTGTGCCTTGCTGGATCTTCCTTGTTATCTCTGGATTTCTCTTCATAGATAATCCACATCTGCAGTGGTTGATGTTTTAATTATGGCTTTTTAATAGATTTGATCAATTCTGTCTTTATTTTGCTCAACCCTGTGATTGGGTCAGCTTTGCTGTGGAACAAGAGTAGGATATATTTTATACAATTCAAAGGCTAATCTAAGATAGCAAAACTACTGTGTATGTCTACTGTTCAAAGTAGACATACAATTATGTATTGGATGTAAGAATGGTACATTACTTTTTCATTAGGCTGCACTCACTTATTTGTTTAACCGAAAATGCACTATGAAATGCAATGTGTGGAATGAATGAATACGATGAATTAATGAATCAAAACTATGTTTTACCAATTCAGTAGCAGTAGTAATAGAGGCAATATCTATTTATGTATCTCTTTTTATTTACATTTTAATACAAAATGGCCAGGCAATAATAATAATAATAATAATTAATAATAAGTGGAAAAAATCTTTTTTGGCATTTCAGCAATCAAACCTTTATTTATAATTTCTGACCAGCTTTTTGCATGTTTCCACTGGTATTTTGATGATTTATCTTTGGTGAAGGTGGCCTTGCAGCCTTGAACAAGCCTATTTCACCCTAATCTTTGGCTTCCTCCACAGATTCTCAAGCAGATTTAACTTGGTACTCTGACTGGACCACTCCAACATCTTGCTAATTCCAGTCAGAAGAAATATGTTGGTAAAATTAAAACATTACTTTAAACTGAAAATTATCTGTATCCTTCTCAGTAATGAATTGTAAGGAAGGATGGATGGACAGTTAGGCTCAACTGTAAAAAAACAATTTCTGTTTGAATGTTAATAATAAACAAACTAATAAATGTAAATAATGTAAATAATAAACAAATTAAACTTGTGCATTGTTTTTCATATTTTAAGAGATGCTTGTCATTTCCAATCACAAATAAACTTCTGAATACATAAAAATACTTTTAAATCTATATCTACCAGATGTAAGAAAACTTTTGAAGGTAACTATATGCATGTGTATTACTAACCTTTATATAAACCAATTACTTTACTGATGTGACCAGTATAGTGGTAGGTGCTTTAAGTATCTTAAGAGTCAAATGGGACCTTAAAAAACTGGATCTCAGAAGTGCAGCTCCTGATTTATACTGTTCAGCCCAATGATTCAGAAAGTAAGAGCCACTTGCCACCGGTTCAAATGTACCAATCCACGTAACTACACAGATCATTCTGGCAGACCACTACACTTATGTTAGTGTCTGGGAGTTTTGCTGAACTGACAGCATTAACAATTAAAAATGTATTAAGAACAGATGTTAATGTATCTATAATTTAAAATTGCTTTTAAATGCAGCAGGTCTTTAATACATTTATCATAAATATACCAGAATTGCTTTCAGTGCATTTTGGTTCTTTATGTGCAGATTATAATTTAGTGCATAATTAGTCCATATCCCTGCCATGTCAAACCACCAAATCCTTCAATTTTCACCTGCACTGCAGAAGAGGTACATGTTGTAATTGACAGCTCTGGTTCCCAACTTCATTACTCTGAACAGAAATCGTAACCTTTTATTACAGACACACACTAACACACAACGCTTTTGTCAATTAGGATAATTGGGACCAATTAAGATAAGACAAAGTAAGTTTTACTCTTCAAACTCACCAAAGTTCAATAGATGATCTATACAAGCTACACTGAACATATGCTGATATTAAACTCATCTAATTGTAAAGCCTATAAGTCCCTTTTTGTGGGCTACTCTCATTCTGCTATTGATGCCATCTTGCACAAAGGCTCCTCTCCCCGATATCCTTCATTTCAATAGTCAGAAACCCTAAGGCATCCCTTTTTTTCCATCATCCCCATTGTGTAAGGCTTCACTAGTACTGAGGATCCTCAGCTTTTTCTTCCTTTTCTTTTAAAAAGAGGAATCTATTGCTGGAGTCAGGGGATGTCTGCAAATTAAATGTCACATTTGTTTAGAGTTTTCCTGCAAAGGCTGATGAGCACAGACAGCACTGACTTCACGTCCATATACAGGCGTATTCCCACAATATATGAACTTCCACTGTCAACTCATTCTTTAAAGACTTACCTTGTGTTTGTGAGCTTGCCAATGAGACTCATTCAAAAAACGAGAGAAGGGGAATTAGGTTTGACTGAAAGAAACCTTGGCATCTGGAGACTGTGACTTTAGAGTGAAATGATTATTAGGAAAACCATGAGATACCAATGAATCACACAAAAAAAACACTAAATCATCAAATAGTTTTTCCTTCCAGTTTCATAGACTGCGACAGTGTTATACTGCAATATAAGCCTTCTCTGTCTGTGATGCTGACTTTGATTTAATTTTTACTTAAAACCGAGGACTGCTGTTAATTAATTTTATGTCTGCTGGGATTCTTCCATTTCCAGGGGGTCATCTATAATATATAAGGGGCTAGATGGTTGGCACCCAGTGAAAGTAAAGGCTAATGTTAGATTATAGCAGCTGGAAATGACCCAGCAGGTTAGGAACAGCAGATAGCGGAGCCTGGCAGTAATACGCCACAGCAGGATTCCATGGTGATGCATCAGTGGTCCACACACTTAAACACAGACAGGGCAATTAACCACAAAATAGAAACCAGTAGTGCACATCAGAAGCTTAAAGCAGTGTGAATGGACACACAATGAAGTGTGGGCTTTTGAGAGTGGGACAATTTGCCAAGTGCCTGATGAGTTTTCAATATGATCAGCATTTGAATGCTTTCTGTGTCACAAATAAAAACATTTTTAACCAAAAATAAGAATATACTATCCTGTTTAAGGTCCTTCATTTTAGAATATTTTAGTGCTTTATGAGGGATTTGTATTCAGAAATGTTTTTTTTATTTTTTAATAGTAAACATGTTATTTTGTTCCCTACTGACCTTCAATGATAAATCTAATTCAAGCTCGAATAATGATCACATTAGTCTCTACTTAAAAGTTACAGGATAGAAAGCAAATCAGATCTAGATCTGACTTACTATATTATTAGTGCCTTGTCATCATACTAGGAAAATATAGAGTTTTGTCAAAATTATTTACACCTTTGCCAGACTTAGGTTTACAGTAATCTCTTAATTTTACCATCATGTTTATTCTAGCAAGAAATATTGATGTTTTGGAGAGGCCCAGGGAGAGTCCTGACTTTAATCGTATAGAGAATCTGTGGTGGGAGTTCAAGATTAGGATGATGGCAAAAAAAGTTTCCAACCTCAAAGACTTAGAGCCCTTCTCCAAAGATAAACATTTAAAATACCAGTAGAAACATGAAAAAAGTTGGTTGGGCATTCTAAGAAGGGTTTTATTGATGTAATGCCAATGCAGATCATGTTCTTAAATATTATTTTGGTGACCAATAGCGCATGCAAAGAAATTGTGGTAAACAAAAATCAATGTATCATGCAGAGCACAATGTGTGTCATTATTGCAAGGGTCTAAGTGAATGGGGTTATAAATACAGTTTACTGTTTGGTACAGAATGGCATATTTAAGGAGATCTTTGGAGGGCCATTTCAACCATTAAGACATCCCAGTGGCAAAATAGGGATGCAGTGGTTTTTAAAAAGGGTTCACTATAAAATAGATTCACAAGAAACTGTATGCCCCCCTACAGTTTTTGTAGCTTTAACTGGGTATTTTGTAATTTTATAAAATATTACTAATGTACCCGTCATTTGGCCAGAGGTAGAACTTAGGAAATTTATTTATTGGTCAGAGCTGAAAAATGAGGCCTCCCACTAAATGCATCAATGAATAGGATGTAAATTGATGCACTTTTTTGAGTTTGATAAAAGTCAAATACAGGACATACAGTATGCTTAATGTGGATAGGACTCAGAAAAATCTGAAGGCCATCTGTCATTTTGACAGATTGCAATTCATACACTTGACCACTTGGCAGCGAGTTAGCATATTAATTAGCTGTTTTCTCACTTTACGCATGACTTTGTTGACTTCACTCGGAAAAATGTCATGGCAGCTGAGTGTCTGAACTTTTTTAGAAAAACCAAATAATGATGATGGTGTTGATAAAAGTGGTAAAAAAAAAAAGAGGGACTGATGCAGAAGAAAATGAAGAACAAACAAGTAATTGGCCCAGATCAAGCAAGCAGCAGCAACGAGGTTGGCTGGGAGTTGTGAAATTGTGGGTTCAGGCAAAAGCAGGTGATCTGTTCATATTTTAAGTGCAATCGTTGAATTTCGTTGTTTATAAGCAGTTACTGGGACCACAGTCAGTGTTTTTTGTCACTGCGAAGAAAAAAGTTCATGTATTCATGTGCTTAATGTTGATTCTGTGTTCAGCTTTTTCACACTTAATTAAAATGCTAAATACTTTTAAATGCTATTGAATGTTTAATTAGTATCATTTAAAAAAAAATTAAGAAATGGGTAAAAATAGATTATGACAGGATTTTGTTTTTACCCTGTCAGTTGAAAAAATAGACAACGAAAGCACAACCTCTGATAGGACTGTAAATTATGAGCATAGTATTTCTCTTCAGTAAACTCTTATTTAAAAAGATTGTCTCATAAAATGATTAAAGTAATGCAATATGTCATTAGCTAAATTCAGTCCATATACCATTTAGCAAAAGCTACAATATATTTACACCTTTGGTTTCTAGTTTAAGTATAATTTCCTAATTAGGCCTCAAAGACAAACACTAAACTAAAACTGAACTTGAAGAATTTAAAAAAGACTAGGATAACATCACTCAAATAAACTGAAGGGGTAACTTTCCAAAAAAAACAAAACAAAAACAAATGACGCAACAATGCCTACTCTTACTGCATGGGACTGTGCAGTAAGAGTAGGCATTGATGTAGGTGTCTACTGTCCCTTTACTTACTTAATGTCCTTTTTGGTAGGTTGTATAAGAATGAGAAACGCCTTTATTAATGTTTGAAAGACATTTATTTCCCACTCGTTGATGCTGGCATTTGAGCTCCACCTGAAGCGAACCTGCAATCCCCAGTCTTCGAGACAGGGGTCTTTTGTTCAATAATCTGTGGGAAAACTGCCTGTCTGCTTTATCAAAAATCTCTGTTAGCATTCAGCACACCGCTGTGGCTGGTAATGTGTTCTGGGCCGTAATTTCTACCCATGTCTCGGTTGGATCTGAAAATAAGTGAGATTTATGGTGTCAGTCTGAGTGACATGGGCAGAATGAAAAGCAAAGCTGGCTGTCCTGCTGTTACGTTAAATTTTGCCTCAAAAGCATGCCCAATAAGAGGCTCCAGGCCCAGGTGGGTTTCCAACAGAGTTCTACAAAGAATTCTGGAATAGTTTTGCTCCAACATTCCACGGAATGCTGCAGGAAACCGAGGAAAATGGCATATTTCCATTATATAAATGCTGCCAATGTTATAGGCCTCAAAAGAGATCTGCGTTTTAGCCAGATTAATACCCTGTGTTTTGCAGGAAAAAGAACAGACGACACGTTAGATGCGGTCTGTCGGCAGGCTCTGCTCTGATTTATTACCAGAAACATCACAATAATAAACAATACACCTCAATCTTACTTCAGTTTTACAATACTTAATGCCTCTTAACATTTTCCCAAATTCCAAGTTACTTCTTGGTTTATTCTTGTATACAGAAATTACTATGGTTCCATTTAGAGTTTACTTTCACTTAAGTTTGGAGCGTTTCTTTCACTCTAATAACGTACAATTTAAGAATACGTAATATAAATGCATCACATTCAGTGCTATGATTTACCTGCTCCTCTAAACCAATTACTGAACAACTCTTAACAACATATAAACCATCTGTTTACAGCAAACACATTCACAGCTACAATACATAAAAATATTAACTCAGTATTACCCAAAAACTCCTAGACTCTTGCCTGTATTATGATACTCACATTAAATCAAATATTCTAAAAGTAACACATGTCGTGGAGCCATATTTAAACTAAATGAAACATGCTAGGGTCCGCCATCTTTACCAATACACACTAATAGTAAATCACACTCGCTAATACAGGACACAATAAGTCTCCTTTTCTAATTTAATAACTTATCTTCAGGAATAGAAGTCAGCACATTCGGAACTAAAGGCGTTCTTCAACCCTTAGGAGTGATTTGGAACCAACATACCCATCCTACTAACCTGTGTTTTGCAGGAAAAAGAATAGACGACACGTTAGATGCGGTCTGTCGGCAGGCAGGCTCTGCTCTGAGCTCCCAGCAACCGCCACACCCAGCACACACCTCTGGGAGCAACTCCCTCTGCTGGCGAACTAGGGAAATTGCAACTACAGCCCAACTAAAATCAGGACCTTCTTCATTAATAAAAGAACATATTAAATTATTTCACAATGTTTCTACCTTGGAGGGTATCACACCAACATTACTCTCCTGTCCAGGCAGAGACTCAGAATTTCCGACCATCTACTGTTCTATATCCCTTAACGTTGATCTCAAAATAATCCGTAAAGCCCTCACAAAAAGACTATAAAAGTTAACTCCTCTTATAATACATCCTGACCAAACTGGTTTTATAAAAAGGAGGCATTCATCCACAAATTTACGCAGATTATTTCATTTAATAGTCTATTCCTTCAGTAAAAACACAGAGACTAATATATTATTACTAGAGGTAGAAAAAAGATTTGATAGAGTTAACTGGAAATTCTTGTTTGCAACCTTGAGAAAATTTCGTTTTGGAAACTCTTTCATTAACTGGTTAAAAATATTATTCAGTTCCCCAACAGCAAGTATCAGGACAAATACCCAAACATCTTCCAGCTTCAGTCTTCAGAGCGGCACCTGGCAGGGATGCCCACTTTCCCCGTCATTATGTGCTATTTTTATTGAACCACTAGATGTATCAATCAGGCAAATTAAAGATATTAAAGGCATAAAATGCCTGAATATTGAACATTAAATCAGTCTCTATGCAGATGATGTCTTACTTTTTCCTCCAGCATTTACAAAACCTCTGTAATTACATTAATAAATTATTTCTCAAGAGTTTCATATTATTTTATAAATTGGTTAAAATCTACAATTCTTCCAATTAATTGTTCTTTCCACAATTCCATTAATACACAACTGCAGTCAGGGAATATTACATTATTGAGTATTAATGTTTCTCCAAAATTGGCAGACTTAAAAAATTAAACCACATCCTGCTTTTAAAAAAAGTGGAAGATGATCTCGCTAGATGGTAATATCTACCCATATCACTCATGGGCAGGGATGTTTCAATAAAAAATATGGTCTTGCCCAAAATCTTATTTCTTATTCTCAGTGATCCGAAATTAACTGACATCGGACTGATTTAGATTTTTGGATTCCTGCATCCCTACATTTCTTTGGCAATGACATGTTACTGTAAAATGACATGTTACTGGGCGGGTGGCCATGCTGCTCCTAGGGCATGTCGCCCTTTGGCTACTTTGCTGAACAGGACATGTAAAAAAAAAGATGCTGCCTCAACACCCCTGCAAATGAATCCACATTCTGACCTCGTGTTCACAGCCACAACTACCAATAAACAGGTCACATACGTGTCGCATTGAAGATTTTAGAGACTGCATCATGTATTGTGCTGCAGAAACAAGAGCATGTGTCAAATATGTTGTGTATATATGAAGGTAATGCGTAGTATGCACCTTATGTCAGCTTCTCCCTGCTGTGGCTATAGCAAAGCTTACAGTTTGTACAGTTGCACATAAAGCACCAGTTCAGACATTCTCTGAATTTATCAAAAAAACCTTCTGGGATGTTTATACTACCATTATAAAGTCACTAAGTAAAGCTTTTGTTGTCTTAAAGGGCCAATATAAATCATGCCAATAGTGAAGTAACCAGTTCTTCATGACATCCTTCCTTCAAATAAACATTTTCATACCTCAGTGACAAGTCAGCTTTGTGTGAGGAAACCTAAAGTGGGTGTCTGTAACTCGTGATTCATACGCTTGTCATTAAATGCCACTCAGTGTCCTGGAGCTATTAAGTAGACAAAAAGAGACATGTCCTTTCATCATTTTTTCTCTCCACGCTGTGCAGTGCTCAACATGAAACTTCCTTCCCTCGATTCCAGTGGGCGTTTAATTGGCCACAGAGGCGAGAAACATGGAGAAGAGTGGGAATGAAGGCCTTGGTAGCACTATGCAGAGCGATACATCACTGCATGACAGTGCATCGAAGTGGTGGGATGGTTGAGAAGCTAAAACACAACCTTTTAATGAGGGTCTCTCTCTTGTGCCCCTCTCTTGCTATCCCACCCTCACTCTCCTCAAGAAAGAACCAGTTATTATCCTATCTTTATTTTCGCATTTTCCTTGTTTCCTTCAGGTTGATGGAATGGATGTGGCTGAAGTGCAAGGGGTGGGGGAGTTGGGACCAAAAACCTATCCACACATCTGTTATGCCTTGCTGCCTTTTAACATCCCTCCAAGTGCTTCTTGGCTGCGGCCCCTTGTCTGAGGTCCGCATCGGTCAGTGATCTGATATGCTCATTACTGCCGGTCAGGACTGGAAGACAGAGAATTACCTTCATGGTGGCTTTGATGTTTGATCTGCTCACTTTAAAAAGGATATATAATGAGGAATCATGTTGAGAAGAAAAAGAAAGGGCGCCTAAAAACAAATAGTGGTGCTGAGGGCCTAATTATCTGCTACCTCATTCAATAACGAAGAGCCAATATAGAAAGGGCAACCCAATCACTGTCAGTATTCAAGGTGGAACTCTAGCTCAGCAAAATGACTGACTGTGTCAAAATTGAATGGGTATTTGTAACTATGCATGGATATGAGATTCACACAGTATGATGGTGAGTAAAAGTACCATGCTAGAAAACTAGATACAATTAAAGTAAAAAAAAGAAAAACAACTATTATTCGTACTTCTACTAAAATGATAACAACATAATTGTTAGTTTATTTTCTCTGTTCCTCCTCGTCCTGGTTCCCTTTCTGTGGTTTAGGTTTTGTTTATTTACAGTCAGGGTTTCTTTATGGGTTCTTTGTTAATTATTAGGTTTTGGTGTTTCTTCTATTCCCTTTAGTTTCTCAGTTTGCTTTAGTTAATGATTATTCTAGGTTCTCATGTTTCTTTTGGTTTATTATCTTTGTCCATAGTTTTGCTTTGATCTGTTTTCCCTGAGTTTTGTTATTTATAGTTTTGTTTTTGTAGTCAGGTTCCTTTGGTTATGTTATTGTCTATAGCTTCCCTCATGTTTTCCCCTCTGGATTTATGTTAGGGTTTAGCTCTCGTGTTTCGTTTTGTTTCTAGCCTTGTCACCTTAGCAACTATTCACATTCCCTCAGTTCTCTACAGCCTGGTCCACACCTGAATTTCATCTCCCCTGATTTCCTATCTCTCATTCTCATTGGTCCATACTCTACTTCCCTCTGTTCATAAGCTCTCTGTTCTTGTTTGTTCCTTGCTGGTTCCTTCAGTTCGAATCTCCGTTCATATCTCCGTCCACCTACCTTCGTCTATGTACTTTGCCTACTATGTTCCTGCAGTATCAACTTTGTAAGTTTTTGGATTTCTTGTATCTGCAGTGATTTTGCTACATTCTTGCTACGTTTGGAAAACCTTTTTGAACTTATCTATGAATAAAAGTAGAAGACTCTTTTAAACACGCAGTTGCCGAGCTCTTGTCTGTGCTTTGGTCACTCTAAACCTCAGAACGCGACAATAAGGTTTCATTTGAAAAAGAAGCAAGCCAAATGTCTTTTTGTTTTACTCTTTCTCTATGTTTTAAAGCTAAAGAATCATTCTATAGGAAGATATTTGACAAAACTGTTACATTTCAGTTACCTCACTTTTATTCTATCCTCTAAAAAGGCAGATCAATCAACAGACATTATTTAATTAGATTTTCATGACAATATAAAAAAAAACATCTAAAACACAACCTTTTAATGAGGGTCTCTCTCTTGTGCCCCTCTCTTGCTATCCCACAAAACATCTAAAAACATCTTTTTTGGTGACAACTATTCACACGGTTCAAAGTAAATTGTGGGACCAAAATCTTCTCTGAATTTCAGCATTTAAAATGCAGCTGCTGTCTTTCGTTTTAACCTGCATACATGTTCTTAGAATCATGTCATAGTTCTGTTAATTCTTTTTGACAACATGCATACTTAAAAAAGTAGAACAACAAAAAGTACTAAGATTCTGTACAATAAATATATTTAGTGAAGTTTAATCAGCTAAATCCAGTGGGTGTTTGTTCCACCCACCATCGTGTACGTGTTAGAAGCACCATTTTAGCCGACATTAACTTCAAATTATCTTACTTCTTGAGACTAAGTTTGAATTCGATTTTTGATTTTTCTAAATATCTTAAGCTGAATGAATAAATATGGAAATCATTGACTACATAAAACCACTGTGATTTCAAACAGTGCCTGTAAACACACTGACCTGTGTTTGCTTGGTCTCCGTATTTGAGTCTATGTTCCAAATTTAAAATACCTGTAAATAAGTGACAATATTACAGCATATTTTAGTAGAAACATTGTAATATTAATTGTGACCAGTAAAAGAAATTAGATCGTCTTGGATAATTTTGTTGTAACCTTTTGTGTTAGTTCAATGGTGTGAAGTGGGATTTTATTACTCAAGGTTATTATAACTTGAGAATCCCATACCAGCCCATGCCTATTTCTCACAATCAATAATAGTGGTGGTGTTATGGTGTTTTTGAAGACCAACACAGACATGAGAACAGGAGGGGCATGATGAGAGCTGGTTTTAATGGTAAATAAACTCAGGACACAAAACAAAACAAAACAGCCCTGTGGCAAAAACAGTGGATCTAACACTAACTGATAAAATCAAAAATTATTTATGCTGGAGAGCTGGATTACTGGAAAGCTAGAAAGGTGAGTTAATATGCAGTTGAAAGACAGCTAGGGGTTTCAGGGAGATGAGACACTAAGGAAATGTACTGACTAAATCAGAGAACACAGAAAATCACTAATAAAACAGAAACTCAAAATACTACAGATCCTGACAGGTGGATTTATTTTTACTGTCGAGGCATGTTCCTGACTTTCAGCAATAGTAAATGAACACATTACCAAAATGAATATTACTTATGGGAAACAAGTTTTCTTTTGTCCTTGCTGCTAATTAGCTTCTTTGATTAGCTTTAAAAATAAAATATTTTCTGGCAAACATTTAAATGCATAATAGGACCATTTAGATGGGTTTGACAAACACAATGCACCAGAATTAAGTAAAAATATTAAAGCATAAATGTTTTTCTCAATGTTTTCCTAGAATTTGACTCACAATAACCAGGCCAGTGTCTCTCTGAAGAGCAGGGTAATTAAAATAATGTAAAAAGACCTGTGAGGTACAAAGTGCTGCCGCTGACTCAGATAGAATGATTTATACCAGTGGGTATCAAACTTTTTAAGTGTTACTTTAAGTACAACTTAAGTAAATACAAAGGTTTCCAAGTTGCACTATTTCTATATACTTTTTAAAACAGTACTACAACAAGATTTGTGTTTATCTGTCAGTACTGAATGATTGGTTGAACAATGCAGTTTCATTACTGAATGTCTTCCACATGTACTGAGAAGTTTAAATTTGCAAGTTTGAAGTTGGAGAAATTGACAGAAAGAACCCTAGATTTAGGAATTCTCAATGGGAAAGTCAGTCTTCTCAACAACATTGACTTTAGAATCCAACATGGACAACTTACATGTGTAACTCATGAATAACTCTAAAAACTGTTTATTTGCACTGACAATTTTTATCTTACTAAATTATCCATACACACAATAATAGCCTCCTTTAATGAACATGTTGCTACAGTTTTTGAAAATACAGAATGCAGAGAAATACAGTAGTAGCTAGGCCTGCTAACAGCAGCCAGCCTGGCTCTAAAATAATTATTGGCAAAGCCCACTGGTTTTGAAAATTGGAACAGAGGCACAATTAAGTTTGGTTTAATATATTTCCCAAGTTTGGTGTTGTTGGGGTCCTCCATTTTGGTCGGACAGACCGACAAGGCTGCGCAGTTCAGCATGTGCAGCTCAACAGACGTCACAGCTCTGACGTCACCCGGGATTATAAAACCTGCGGAACATCAAGTTTCATTGCCATTTCCAGCGTCTCTCATGGGACGACACAACGGAGGCGCATATCTGGAGAGACAAAAGCTCGCAGACGAACCTTTCCTCCACGCTGACATTCGTGGAAGAGCTTAAAGGCTGGAAATCTGTCTGATACAAGAAGGTCAGAAGATTCATATACTGATCGAACACCCCACTGACAGTATGGCATGGGTGGAACCCCACAGAGGTTTTATTTCCAAGGAGATGAGTTTCCCCTTGTGATTCAGTCGACTAAACGGTTCTTCACATTTTCACCGTTTTGGACGGATGAGAGGTTTACAGTTTTTTTTTTGAGTTGATCACGGACGCATGATTAACCCCCCTCCCCACTTGTTTTTCTTCAGACCTGACCCATCCTCAACCGGTGGAGAGAAGAAATCAACATCAAAGTAATTCAGGTCTTTTTTTATATTAAATTGGATAAGTGCATTCAGAGGTCTGGGCAGGATGAGGCATAGTTAAGGTGATTTAGAATCACCAGTAGTTAATCCAAGGTATCAACTTGTTGCATGGAATACTGATTGAAGTGGTTTATGCTGAGCTGTTTTGATTTGTTGTGCAAGTGTGCTGAATCGTGGAGCACAGATGCGATCAGCAAGGTGCGTCTGTATGTTTTTGTCCGGCTGATCCCAAATCGGCCAGGAGTTAGAAGTTGGACAAGTTTTTTGATTCGGGGCCTCATGGCCTGACCTTTTTTTCCCCCCAGTTTTATTACTGGTGTTTTCCACTGAGTTCCCGCATCAGAGTTTTATGACCCTTTGTTCAAGATTTGGGGGAATCAGCACACCAGGAGGTTAACCCAAATTGCACATTTTGTCCATAAAACTGCTGGCTTGATCTTCATAGACACTCAGTGTGCATATATTTTCTTTTATTTTTATTGTTAGGTAGTCATTTTTATCCTCTTTGTGTAGAATAGTACTTGTTAGTTAGGTGAAGATTTTTGGACCAGAGTAGTAATTAGATCAGGACTATATGGCTTCAATACATTTTCACATATTTATTGAAGAGAAGCATTTGTGTTTATTTCGTGCAGGAGTGATTTATCTGTCAAAATAAGATCAAAGTTCCCCCACCTTCAGTTAAGCATTTGAATAAACAGTGACATTTAGTGGTTTTGGTAATAATTATCAATTATTAATGATAAATAACTAATTGTAATTATTAAGAGCTTTGAGCCCATAGTCACAAAACCAGAGGACATCTCTGATTTCTATTTGTAAGTAATGATTTTTTGCTAAGAAATAATTTTCCTGAATTATGATTTTTAATTATGATTTTTGATCAATATTAATTAATCAATAATCATAACCCTTACAGTTGTTGTGACTATGAATCTAAAAATATTTAATATTAATCATTTTATATTTTATCAAATAATATTTCGGTCTGTTAAGAGTTGTCCTGTGAATACCAGCCCAGTAAGGCGATGGTATTAGGACAAAATCAAAAGGTGTTAGACGAGCTCTGACATTATTGAACAGCATAAACTCTGCACATATATGGAATGAATTCACACAATTTCTTAAAATACAAGAATTTATTAACAAAAATAAGTCAACTCAAAGTCAAACATATTTCAATCAACAAACTCTTTACTATGCTAAAACAATCCAAATAAACTACCAAGCAGAATTAAAGAATAACGAAGACTAATGGCTAATGGGCCATGTACAATATAAACAAATTGATTAAAGAAGGTTAAAACCATGACCAAAAGAGTGATGCAACATTTCCATGCAATGTTTATGTTTGAGAAATAAGGATTATCTTGAAGAATCTGGAAATGGAGTTAAGTTAGTCTTGGAACTAACCTAGACAATAATCAGCATACCTTTAGACAACCATTCACAATTATGCGCGTTATGATCAATCTTCTGTGTTTAAAACCACCCTTCAAGTAAAGTTTGTCTTAACTTTAAAAAGCCACAAACACAGAGCACAAAACTGAGCACATGTGCTGCAGATAGCCTGCTAGCACTAAGACAGCTGAGTTTCACCCATTTTGAGGGCTCGCCTTCAGCTGGAGACCGTGACGTGGTGACCACGCAACTAAAGCATCATCTGGAGAAGAGTCCCGAGTGGATTTCATTTATTCTCCTTCGTTGGCCAACAAAAAATTCATGAATGAATTTCTGGAATGAGAAGGCCAGAAATTTCACTTTGCCAATCGAAGACGTGAGTTTAACACGTAACTAAAAAACCACGGAGTTTCGAGGAGACGAATCGCCACCTTGTTTTTGTTCTAGTCGACTGTGATGGTCAGCCAAGGAGGCCAGAGGATGAAGATTGACCGCTTTTCCTGAAGTTAACTGTGGACGCACATTAACTTCCGACTTCCACCCCATTCTCTCTCAACTCCACTCAGAAGGAAGACAACGACAAGTAAAACCCCTCCTTTATTTTTATTTATTTCTTAGAAAGTCTGGGCAGGGTACAGGAGGTTTTAGTGCAATTAGATTCGCCATTTAATCTAAGGTGTTCTGAATGATATGTGCATGTAACCTTTTTATTTAAACTTTGACGTGCCGTGTTGGATGTCTGGAAGCCGCTGTGATACCCAGCTGGACTGTTATAATAACCTCATGGTGAAATTACCCATTTTCTTTGTCTTCAACCTTACTGCTTACTAGCTTGCCACCAAAAGTTTTATAACCCTTTGTCTGCTCACCTCGCCCAGCGTTGGGGGATGTTTTATGACTGAGTATAACTGAGTTACAGTTTGAGCTGCGCCCCAACCTCCACTCACCACCACATCCCTTTGTCATATTATCATTTTTGCCATAACTGCTGGTTTGATCCCATATGCACCCGCTGCTGTTTTGCTTTATTTTGTTTAGTTAGATATTTTACCCCTTTTGTGTAGAACTTTGCATGTTTGATTAGGTGAAGATTATTAAATCGGAAGAGCGGATTGTACCAGGGCTGTGATTCAATAAATATTCACATAGATAAACAGAAGGCGTTTTGTGTTTATTTTGTGCAAGAGTGATTCGTCAGTCAAGATAAGGTTGAAGTTCCACACGTTTCGGCAGAAACGGTCGATTAAACAGTGACATCTCTGGTAAGAGTTATTAATTATTACTGAGTATTTAACGGTTGTAATTATCAAAGGCGTTAAGCCACAATTACACCAGAAGACATCTCTGGTCTCGATTCATAAATGAGGTTTTTGGTTAAGAAATAAATTTTGTCAAATTATGATTTTTTATTATAATTATTGATAACGATGAATTAATCAATAATCATAATTCCAACACGTGAATTATTTATGAATTTGCACATGATTTATGGTGAAACGTTGACTCTGGAGAAGTGCCACAGTGACATGCTGCTGACCAGACAAATCCCACTGCAAATAGTGCCGTGATCATTTGTTCCCAGTGCCCTAATCTACATTTTTGATTAGCAACGTGATTTTTTTTTTTTCAGCGATGCAAAAAGCTTATCAAAAGTCATGCCACATTTTATTCAGGGTAAAAAAAACTACTGAGGGCAAACACCTTCTGTAATACATTTTTAGCTTTGTTAAGCTATGTGCAGTTCTTATACTTATTGATGTTGTTTAAATACATTTTCAGACCATCTTTTCTTAAATATGGTCGACCCAGAAAGTACATTAACATAGGACTATAGAGTCTGCACTTGAAACATCAAATTTGTGAGTTATTGAAGGATGGCCCTAGAGGGACAAACCCACCCGCAGGAGCCCAGTGGCTATGAATTGTACCTCCATCTTTGAAAGGAAGCTCCTGAATAAAACATGACTAAGCATAGAAGTACTATATTATAGGTTTATAGAACAAATCCCCTACAGTTCTTAAGAATACTACCATAGGTATACATTTAGATCAGTGGATTGGGGAGGAGAATGAATTTCCCTGATGTAGTTCAACAGTAAGATAAGGCTATGAAAGAATCCAGGTCAGCCATGGGGGACAAAACCACTTCGCTGCACCAGCAGGGGGGCTCAGGGGGGACAAAGCTGACTGATGCTGACTCTGGTGTAGCAACACCCAGCTTGTGCATCGGCTGTTTGCTCACCAAGAACATGGTCGAGCGCCAGAAGGCCAGCCTCTGCCTCTCTGTGGAATTTCAACCTTGTGTTCATCATGCACAACCAATCGATGAAAAGTTCTTCACCTACACTGAGCCATGCCTATAAGGGGGATGACACCCTGATCTCTGTCCAGTTTCTTTACCACTCTCAAATTTATACTGCCTGCTTGCCTTGGATTAGCTTAGTTTAGCTGTTCTTTGGACAGAACTGGCCATACACATACAGGTTTAGGCTTTCGTCTAGATGTTGCTTTTAACACCACCCTCTCTCCAGTTTGTGGTTTTACATTGCATTATTTGGAGAACTGCAAGGTCTAAAGCGACATAAATATAGGTAGGTTCACAGCATTCGGTTAGAGAAACTTAAAACATAAGTGGTTCCACCGGGTGTAGGCATAAAAACAAACTTTTACATAACTGTAGCGTTTTACCTGTGAATAAAGCTATCCTTTTCAGGTCATTTTCAGGGAAATGCAAAGACATCATAAACAAGGCAATTTGACCTCACTTGTAAAGAAGCTTTCAGAAGCTTCGTGGAGAGCTTGCCCATTTTAATGGCGACAGAGGCTGTTTGAATGTCACAGTAATGAGAGAGCTTTGAAAGGTAACAAAACCGTCCCACTCACTTATGGTATTTCAATTAGAGGAGAATTTCAGAGCATACAGCCTTCCTGAGTGACACAGGATTTGCTATTAAATCTTAAAGTATCTGCCTTTCATGAAAGTACCTCCCCATGCGCAGCGGCACATAAAAAGCAACAGCAATGTAGATCACCCACTCATTCTGCTGTGTGCTGTCATAGGAAATATGCATATGGGTCCCTATAATTCTTTTTATCATTCTGTGATCAAAATTATGTATTTATAACACTTAATTATTAAGGGATATTTGAAGTGAGGTTTTGTTAAAATTGTGTAAGTAGTCATGTGTTGGAATGAGACTCACATTCTAACCTCAAGCAAAAAAATTGCATCAAGGTTTTCACACAAAAATGTTAAACAAAATTATACAACATTATCTTATATTGAGGCGCGACGCTGGTGTAGGGGTTAAGCGCGCGACCACATATGGAGGCTATAGTCCTCGAGGCGGCCGTCCCGGGTTCACTTCCCAGACCCGGCGGCCTTTGCCGAGTGTCTCCCTCTCTCTTTGCCCCTCTTTCCTGTCTGCCTACTATTAAGGATAAAGGCCTCTAGTGCGGAAAAATATATTTAAATAGATAAATAATACAATATTGAATATTATAATTAGAATACTGTTAGGCATAACATTTATTTATTATTTCCTATTTTGATATCTACAAAAGCAAAAATAACATAAGCATATGCTTTTTGGCATTAATTAGTCAGGCTATCTGCTCAGGTAGAACAGTCAGGTGCTTAACAAACAAGCTGCTCATCTGTTGCCAACTGTACCTTTAAAACAGTTTTACTTTAAAAACGTTATAGGAGATGATCTTTTTGTTTCCACACCCTCACTTTCCAATGTTGAATGTTGAATATTGAACCCTTTCTTTCAGCCAGCTGACCAACACTGAACAGCAACAGGTAGTGATGGGTTTCGCTGAAAAACGTCAGTATTGAGTAACCATGAATATGTATTTTTTAGTTAGTCTGTCTGAAATGTAAATAATTATTTATATTAGACAGGTACTCTGCCCCTTGCCAACACTTTTGGCATCTTAATTTGGTATAAATCCAGATTAGTTGGTACCGAAGGCTAAAGCTAACAACTTCTCCAGCAGCGGCCAAAACCAAAACAGACTTTAACCATCATAAAATAACTCCAATCTCAAAAATGTAGTATTTTATTGTAGGCATTTTATTAACATTTAAACCAGAGTTCTGTGTTTTTGAAAAGAAGACAGTGTTTATTTACATGCCAAATCAATTTAGGAGGCATTGGGCGACAAGAGATCTTCCTGGGTAAAATGTGTGCCAAAAATGGAACTTCTAGAGTGTTTTAGGTCAAAAAACCTAGCGCTTGTGAAAAAGCAGTTTCAGTGAATGCTTTTGTATTAATGTCTAAAGAGCCTTACTTTTCTATTAGGTATTTATTCTGATAAATTCTTTACATATTTCATTCTCAGCAAGTGTTTTACAAAAGAAGAACATCTGTTGTGTACTGCTTCCTATCTCCCATGTAAATAATCATTGGCTTAAAATACACTACTTCAATGTTTTTTAGATTGGAGTCATTTTCAAACGACAGAACTTTGTTTTAGTCTTGGGTTCTCTCGGACAAGCAGTTGGCTTGAGCCTTCAGGACTACCTAATCTGGATTTACATTAAATTAAGAGACCATGAAAGTTATTTACTTCAGGTAAGATGTGAACTGCTAATAACCTTTTAATAGAACCCCACTGGAAAACTCCTGTGCTATTCCTTTAAGACACACTGCTTCAAAGAGAGCTATCATGTTCTGGATTAGAGAAGCATTTGTCACAATCTGTTGTCCTAATTAGCATTACATGGAGGGTGACACAGGCACATATGGCAGCAGTCTCAATAAGTGCTAGCACTTTATCATCGGCCTATGTAGTATAATACTAATGGATTTCACACTTGTGGTCCATTCGTCAGCCCCTCATTGTAAATTGTGTGACTCATTCGGAGTGAAAAAAAAATATGCTAGATTTTATCCCATTTCATTAAAGCGGCAACTGGGTGGGGATGCTCAGCAGTGGTGGCCAAAGTCACAAAGCTTTCCCCGTGTGTACAGCCTACACTGTTCAGATAAATAGTTTTAAAAACCGAGCCGAGGACGTATTTTCACAGGATTAGCTGGCATGTAAGCGCTTATGTCTCTTGATGAATGGTTCTTCACATTTTACTTGCCTGGCAGAAAAGATGTGCAGGGCGACAGAGGGCAAGAGAATGGAAGAGAGCAAAGTAAAACATTCATTGGACAATGCTGATTGATGGTTTTATCATGTTAGAGACGAAGTGGCCTTAGAAGGCCAGGGTGATGATGTATTGTTTAACAATACATTGGAGCAGTATGTGAATACAAACCGCTGCCTTCATTTCTCCTCATTTCAATGTCTGTGAATGTGGGCGTGTGAGTGAGCACAGTTTGGTGTCTCGGTTGGAACAGGAAGACTGATGAGTGGAGATATGATGTATGCCCTGTCTTCCTGCTCCCTCTCCATCAGCAGGCATCCATAGCATGGGTAATGATGATGAGGGCAGCCTGGGCAACAGCATATTACTTCACAATGCTAAAAGATAATGAACTAGCTTCCAGCTCTGCTAGGGAATGTTCTCAGGCATCCAATTTACTATCTTTAAAATCCGTCTCCAGATAACCTCAAACACACACACTCATCTGCTGCTTTTTTACAGCTTAGGTGGAACTGGGAATACCAACAGAGAGAGTGGCAGAGGTTGATAAGGAGGCAATTAATCTGCATTTTCTAATATATGAATGGATGTCTGTCTGGTTGAAACAGTAAAAATAAATGGTGATAACAAACTTGGAAGAGGAAATGAGGAGGAGAAAATCTAAAAAGGTAGTTGAAGAAGAAACATAAGCGGTTTTACAGTTGACTCTCACTCTGAACTGACTGAAACATTTGACTACTCCTTTTATTTTGTGCTTTGAAATAATTGCTGCATTTGCAAAAGTTCTGCTTCACAGTTTGAAATTGGTGACAAAGTGGCGAGCGGTGCTCTGAGCCCTCCCAGTGCATGTGGGTATGTGACAACACACAGGAGGAACCTTCTTCAAAGAGATCGAAAAAAAAGAAACTCCTCTTTCAAAAGGACGCTGCTGTTTTCCCACAGGTGTTACCCATGGCAAAGCCCATCACTTGGCTGCTGTAGTGCAATAAAAAAACTTTTTATAATAAACTATTCCAGCAGGTCACAACAGTTTTCAGTACCCTATAAAGGGGACAGGGTTAAGTCAGAGAAACTGCTGAAACAATAGACCATAAATATGATCAAACCTATAATAAACTTCCCATTACTAACAGTCATTAGCTTCATTACCCTGAAATCTTTAAATACATAGTTAGATATAGAGCTTTGCTCAATTTCTGAAATTATTTTAAGTCAAAACTCAATTAAAGCTGCCTTTACATTGTGACAAGTTTTGGTCTAAGTTCATTACACTAATTAGAGGTAATTACAGATGAACAGACTTTCTAAAGAAGGGTGGTGTCAACAGATGCCCTGAACATTCTCTGTGAAGTCTTTCCTCTTAACTTGATTAAAAAATTATTTAAGTATTACCCCTGTCACTGAAAACATTCTTGTGTCTTTAGCCTCGTCTTCTTGTCTGTTTCCATGTCGTTTATTACTTTTATTTTGTGTCAGCATCATTGATCATGTATCTGTTCCATAATTTTTAAAAGTAGTAAAAATGCGAAACGAAGGCACCAAAGGGATTGCCTCACAGTTGTGTATATTGAAACAAGGAACTTGCATTACATCCATTAATTTATCTATAATTACAGATGTTTAATCTTATACAGATATTTAAAAAAGTCAAGCCTATATTGCATTTATTTATCTTTTAGAAAAAAAAAATGTTTTTACAAAGACATTAGAGATATATGTATTGACACCCCAATAGCCGATTTCAAATTCATTTAACTGTTGTGTTCTTGAGTTTTAAGTTTTTTTCAGCCAATGGCCACTAGGCTGGATGATGAGCCATATTTATGGAAATCTTGTTTATAAATACTGATAGAAAAATGCCTTTTCTACTTATTTTCTAAAAGCAAACGTGGAGTTTGCAAGACATTACTGGAACTTTAACTGGAACCATTTGCTTTGGTCAGGTGAAACTGAAATTGACAAACACTCAAGGTGGGGTTGGCCTAACACAAAAGAGTAACATATGGGAAGAACCTAATACCTACTGTTAAGTATGGTGGAGAAACTGTGATGCTTTGGGCCAAAGATCCTCTAAACCTTTTTTGAGTGAATGGCATGAAACTGACTAGTCAATGCAGCTTTTAAAATGAAAATATGTGATGTTTGGTAAACTCTACTGGGACTTAAACTGGAATCAGTGCTTTTGTCAAATGAGAACAAAGTTATGTTTTTTTAGTAACAAACGATTCAGATAGATCGGGCATATGAAAATGTATGAAAACACTTATTTCCCATTGTTACGCACAGTGGAGGATCTGATATTCTGTGGGCGAATTTCTCTTCTTTTCATTAGAGTTAATGGCTTCATGAACTCTTTGAAATATCAGGAGATTATAAATATCTGGTGGACTCTATCAGTAAACTGTAAATGTGTCTCCAATTGATATTTCAGCACAATAATAATCCAAAACCAGTGGGCAAAGGAGACCTAAAATGGTTCACCAGCAGGGATGGGAATAACGGCGTTAAAATAAGAGGTGTTACTTTTTATAGTAACGAGTAATCCACATTGAGAGGAGCCAGTTGAGGTGGCTCGGACATCTATACCGGATGCCTCCTGGACGCCTTCCTCGGGAGGTGTTCCAGGCACGTCCCACCGGGAGGAGGCCCAGGGGACGGCCCAGGACACGCTGGAGGGACTATGTCTCTCGGCTGGCCTGGGAACGCCTTGGGCTCCCCCTGGAGGAACTGGAGGAGCTGTCTGGAGAGAGGGACATCTGGGCATCTCTGCTGAGTCTGCTGCCCCCGCGACCCGGTCCCGGATAAGCGGAAGACGACGAGTACGAGTACGAGTAATCAAACAAATTACGTTTTTCATTGTTACAATGCTGAACTTTACCGTTAAACTAAACCTACTCATTGAAACTTAACTCATCTGTCATGGCTCACAGCCACAGAAGCTAAGCTTGTTTTCTTTGAGCAAGGGGTAAGACAATCGCATAAATGATTATGATTGGCTAAGGTAGAGTAAGCTTTCATTGTAAGCCAATCAGAGGCAGTGTTTAGTTTATACATAAACCACAAATGCACATTGTAGCCCTGCTCAGGCAAACTAGCAGATGTAAGCTGCAACAATGGCAGGTCTGGAGGGAAAGATTGCGTTTTTAATGGGGGAGTACAGACACTACTATATTCTCCTTGAGGTAAAAGGCAAGAAAGTACATGTGAAGTAAGTTTTAAAAATTGAGTAAGCTGAGTAAGTACTTGTCTGTGTAATTCCACTTTATGGAACTGATTTGTGAAAAAAAAATCTAAATTCGTGAACATATTTAAACTCAAAAAAGTAACACAATAGTTACTTTCTTTGTTAACTGGTTACTTTTATAATGAAGTAACTCAGTTAGTAAGTCAGTTACTTTTTGGTAGTAGTAATTAGTAACTATAACTAATTACCTTCTTAAAGTAACATGCCCAACAGTGTTCATCGGACACAAAATCAACCTACTTTGTTGGCAACATCAGACTCAAATCTTAATGAAAACATGTGGGTTGGGGTGAAGACAAGACGCTATAAGAAGGTAATGAGGACTTTGAATGTTCTAGTGAGATTTAAAAAAAGAAAAAGAAATGGTCAGAGACCCCTCACTCAGCATCCTCCTTGTGAAATGTTATAGGAAAAGGCTAAGTGCTGCCCTATTAGCAGAAGGAGGTAATATAAAGTATTAACATCAGGGGGATCGATAATTGTGAAACTGGTGTTTTAAACATTTATTTCTAAATGTGAGATTTCTTTCTACACTAAATGTACTCAAATAAAAGATTGGATATCCTTACGTTTTTCCGTGCTACTGCAATAAAAAAAAAAACTTTATTTGAAGGCTTTTTACACATCTTTACCAGAAATATTGTACTGAACAGGGATTCCAATAAATGTGGCCCTGGACTATAATGTGACATTTTATTTTTGATATTGCAGGTCTCAAACATTTATCAATACTGTAGACTGAAAGCCCAGTTTACAGCTTTAGGCAGGTTTCAAACATGTTAAGCTCACTAGTTTATCTCCTTTTCTTTTTTTCTCTACCTCCAAGATAAAGCAGGCAGCATTTCAGCAAAAGTTGGAGTTGGTGAAGAATCAGACGGTCTTACTGTGTTTTTACTGGGACGATCAGAAAAGAGTATATCTTGCCAAAAGGAAAAAATGAACACTGTTCAGATGTTGAATGAAAACTTCAGTCAGTTGAATTTTACCTTTACATCATCTGCCACAAAAGAAAAAACTTGCACATGTGACTGCTGTGCATCATTAGCTTATTTACTAACATCCAGATTAATTTCTTGAGTTGACACTTTCAAATAATGCAAAATGCAGTTCGGATACTTTTTTCCCCTTATATCACCAAAGCAAACCGGGGCATGCAGCCATCTTACTTTTGATGTTTTTGGAAAGAAAGAGAAAAGCTCATTTAATATACTTCAGTATTTGTGTTAAAGAGATTAACATTCTGGCAGGTCTCCCACTTCCTATTTTCTTATTCCTTATCATTAGGAATGCAAGTCTCAAGTATTTTATATATGAGAATATGACTTCTTCCTCCTATTACAGACTTCAGTTCTGTGTGCAGGAAAACCTGTTGTATCAGAATTGGAACATGTTTTCTCTTGAGGAGGTGATGGTGTGGGCTGATTTATCGTTATATGTGTGTGAGTAAAGGGGGGGATGTCGGCTCTGCTTTTACATTACCTTATTTCCTCTTTTCTATCTGCGAGGAGTGTAGCAGGGAGGAGAGAGAGGACCTTATCTGTACGGCTTTTCATGCCACAGTGATCCCGAGTAATCTAATTCAGCCTTCCTTTTTCTCGCATGTGTGCTTCTCACACATTGGGGCAAGCAGATTGTAAAAACTTTGTGTGGGTGTGCATGTATGTGTATGTGTGTAAATGTATGTGTATAAGAAAAGGGGACAGAGGGGGACGGACATAGTCAATGAGTTCTGAATGTGTCTTCATGTATGAGTATTTGTTTGGAGTGTTACGTGCGGAAGCAGGAGATGCTATGCACCTCTGGAAGTGCAAAACCAACAGGAAACGAGGAGGAAATGTAAACACAGTGCATGTCACCAAACCTAATATTGGCAAAACAGGCACGTGCATCTCAAAAGAACACATTTATGAGTGAAAAGTTAATTTATTTAACAAATTGAACTAAAACATTAAAAACTATATATAAATATTAAATTCCCAAGCACATTTTTTTTTTTGTTCAAGTTGATGAAACATGATGATGAAGACTGCTGAATTTGACAGCTGTCCTGTAAACACTCATTAACACCCACCACAAGTCATAAAAGCTCAAAAACAGGGTGGGAGAAAGAGGGTAAATTCAAGCATATTAATAGAAGGTTGACTGGAAGGCAAGGCCAGGCAGGTTTATTATGTGGATCACAGACATCACAGAAACCTCAAAGCTTTTCTTAAAAATGGGCTCAAAATGTCCAACCAGCCATCCATTTTCTATATATTATATATATTTTCTTCCGTACAGGGTCACAGTGCAGCTGGTGCCTATCTCCAGCAGTCTACCAGCGAGAGCTGGGTTACACCCTGGACAAGTCACCAGCCTATTGCAGGGAAACACAAAGACACACAAGACAAACAACCATGCTCTCAGCTCAAATACTTAAAGGCACTGTTTAAAGAGAAACTAATGTTAAAATGCATTTTTTAACAGAGAGTAAAAATTCTTGTCCAGGAATTCTATAACACGACAGAGCATTCCCAGTCAAGTTCATTCTCATGCTGCAATCACTCATCAGTGATCAGATAAACAGTACATCAATGAGACTCTTTGATCAAAAGCTGCAATATATAATGTTTTCAATCCTGCGTTAAAGGAGCCAACAGTTTCTGCAAATCTCATGTTTTTTCTTCCAGAGCTGAAGAGCATGAAACTAAATACTAAATGCCGCCACCCCCAGCCTGTTTAGTTGTTGTGCTGCGAACACTAATGCCTCTTTCCACTAGATCTATCTAGCCCAGCTCCACTCAATTCAGCCCACTTTGTGAGTGTTTCCATTTTTTTTTTTCCTTACCGGTACCTACTTTTTTCATCCCTGCTCCTGAGCAAGTACGATTGGAGCCGAGTAGGGACTGCATGTGACATGACTGCTGTTTACTGATTGGCCATAGGACAAGGAGAAATAAAAGCTACCCATAATCAGACTGCCTGGATCGAGTCAAATGGAAGGAAGACCCCGCTGAATCTGCGGAGCAATAACATCTAATATCCAACCTAAAACTAACTTGAGTGCAGTCAAAAGTCTGCGGTCCTGCACTTTACTTGACATTAAGATATATGATATAACACACCGACTTAGTGACTTTAGCGGGCTTTGGTCATGCCATGATACAGAGATATAAACTTGTGTGTCATCAGCATACACACAGAAACATATGTTTTAGTACTCTCTTATCTGAGCTAGGGGAATTATAAAGATGAGCAATAAAAGTGGCCCCAAGATGGACCCATGAGGAACCCCATAACTGATTTTTGAAGAAGTTCAGAGTAGTAAAATATGTGAAGGCCTTACCTGCTCATAGGGCTCAAGAATATTTCTGACAAAAGTAAGGAATAAAGAGTATCCACTGTAAATCATGACCTGGTTGATGTTTCAGATGGGTAAGAGGTCAGGTAAGTGGTTGCTGGTACATTAGAAAAAGTATCTTTTCTTTTAGAGTGTTTTTTGTGATCACCCGTCACTGCAGCTGCATGGTACCATTTACTTGCTGGCTCATCTTCTATTAGTTTGAATTTCTCATCTCTTGTCTATGGCCTGGAAATAGACAGTTTTATTGTGTATGCTGTTGCTTTTTCCTTCCACTCCTTTCTGAGTGGAATGAGGTTTGGTAGAAAAGGTGCACCAGCCACAGTGATAACCAAAGCCTTGAGAGAATTGTGAATTGTGAAGTCCATTTAAAAGTTTGAGGGACATGTAGAAGGTGTAGAATGCGGCAGACAAAGTTGGATGCATCTTACTTCGGTTGAGGAGAAATGTCTGGACTTTAGCTCATTGGTCCAAAGTCCTCTTTTCAGATGACAGTAAATTTTGCATTTCATTTGGAAATCAAGGGTCCAGATTATGGAGGAAGAGTGAGGTGTGGAGTCATGTCATCTGCTAGTGTCGGTCCACCAGCACAGTCTTGTATCAAGAGATGTTGGAGCAGTTCAAGCTTCCTTCTACTGACATTTATGGGTTGCTGATTTCATTTTCCAACAGGACTTGGAACCGCTTACCCAAAAGTATCAAAATCATGCAAAAACCTTTTAAATACAAAATAAATCTTGGTAAAAAAAATACACAAAAAAGGTATAGCATATCAGAAGATGCTGATGCTTCCTTTGCTTCCCCCTTCCACCTGTGTGTCTCAAGAAGTCAGGTGAAGAGACAACTGGAGAGACTGAATAGGAATAAGGCTGCAGGTCCAGATCATGTCAGCCCTAGAGTCCTGAAGGCCTGTGCAGAGCAGCTCTGTGGGATTCTGCAGCACCTCTTCAACCTTAGCCTGGCCCAGAAGAAGGTTTGGTGTTGTGGAAGACCTCCTGTCTTGTTCCGGTACCAAAGAAAACTCACCCATCAGTCCTCAATGACTATAGACCTGTTGCCCTGACATCTCACATCATGAAGGTCCTAGAGAGACTCCTGTTGGCCCACCTGAGTAAGCAAACAGTAAACCATCAGGACCCCCTTCAGTTTGCTTATCGCTGTGGAGTTGGAGTTGAAGATGCCACCATACACCTGCTTCAACAAACCCACTGTCATCTGGACAAAGCCAGCAGCACTGTGAGGATCATGTTCTTTGATTTCTCCAGTGCATTTAATACAATCCAACCTGATTTGCTTTGTCAGAAACTCCAGAAGACTCAGGTGGAGGCCTCAACACTCTCCTGGATTAAAGACTACCTGACAAACAGACCACAGTTTGTGAGACTGAAGGGTTGTGAGTCTAACCAGGTAGTCAGCAGCACAGGAGCACCACAGGGGACTGTACTCTCACCATTCCTTTTCACTCTGTACACCTCAGACTTCCAGTACAAGACAGACTCCTGTCATCTGCAGAAATACTCGGATGATTCTGCAGTCGTGGGGTGGATCAGAGATGGACAAGAAGCTGAGTACAGGATGGTGGTGGACCACTTTGTGGCATGGTGTGGAAACAATCATCTCATGTTGAACGTGACTAAAACACAGGAGATGATTGTAGATTTTAAGAGAAACAGGAATAAGTCAAACACTATTTCTATCATGGGAGAAGAAGTGGAGGTGGTGGAGGAGTATAAATACCTCGGTGTTCACCTGGACAACAGACTAGAGTGGAGATGCAACTGTGAAGCCATCTACAAGAAGGGACAGAGCAGACTGTACTTCTTGAGGAAGCTTAGGTCATTTGGTGTTTGCAGCAAGATGCTGCATATCTTCTATAAGTCTGTTGTGGAAAGTGTGATCTCTTCTACCATCATCTCCTGGGGAAGCAGCATCAGAGCCAGGGACTTAAAAAAGCTCAACAAGCTGATAAAGAAGGCTGGCTCTGTTCTGGGGACTCCTCTGGAACCTCTGGAGATCATTGTGGAAAGACGGATTCTTCATAAAATGAAGAACATTATGGAGAACTCTGAGCATCCTCTTCATGAGACTGTCCTACAACAACAGAGTGTCTTCAGTCAGAGGCTTCTTCAGATCTGCTGTAAGACGGAGCGCTACAGGAGATCCTTCCTGCCCACAGCCATCAGCATCTACAACGGCTCTTTGAAGAAACCTACATAATATGAGCTATAACAACATTTAATTTCCCTTTGGGATTAATAAAGTATTTTTGAATTTGAATTGAATTTGAATTGAATTGAATTGTATGGGACCATTCATCTCAGCTATGGAAAAACCTAAGGAAAAGGAAAAACTATTTTCAACTGATGTGGGCTTCCTACAACTAGAAAATAACACAAATGTGCAAAAATCACTGACAATGTTTTTCTGCTTGATTCTCTTTGTTTTTGAAAAAAAGTATTTCCAAGAGAATCATGCAAATTGTCTTTATGGGTTTCTGTCACTTGAAAACGTGGGAGCAACTCTATATTCCTAGAGCACACAAAGCAGGCTCTGACGTCAGGGACATGAAAAGGATGCAAAAAAAGGAAGTTGGAAATACAGGAGCATTAAAGACATTGCTTCAATTATCCAGAGAATGGATCTGTGGGTGAAGATGCCTCATGTTCCTCTTAATCCAGGAACAGCCACCCACAGGCATCAATCAGCTGCATAGCTACAGGCTATACTTGGAGAATGGGAATAACATAACAGTCGGGTCTCTATCATACAGATCAGAGGTCCCAAAATAAAAATAAATGCAGTATTTTTTCAGTTTTTTGCAAGCAGCACTGATGTAACACTGAATCTTTATGCTTTTTTAGTGAACACAGCTGTTTCTTACAGGTGACCTGTAAGAAACAGCTGTATCAGAGCGTTGCCTCTGATACAGTTCTGTATCAGAGGCAACACTCTCTGAAATGCACAACAAGGCTACACGAATGTATAAAAGGTGACCTGTGTGAACTTTGGCAAGACTGAATCTACACAGCAGACTCCCTGTACCTTGCTGAGAGAGACATACAGCTCCAGGCTTCCTCTTAGGTCAAGCCCACCTCAAGATCCAATCTGAGGCATGTTGTAAGCTACAAATCCTCGTTT
Organism: Girardinichthys multiradiatus; assembly: GCF_021462225.1. Taxonomy (NCBI): domain Eukaryota; kingdom Metazoa; phylum Chordata; class Actinopteri; order Cyprinodontiformes; family Goodeidae; genus Girardinichthys; species Girardinichthys multiradiatus. The sequence continues at coordinate 15,708,499 of NC_061805.1, forward strand.
CCTTTCCTGATCCTAAATGCATGCTGTGGGCACCAGCCTGCAGTATATTATCACTTCTGCCTTCCTCATAAAACAGCAGAGGTCCAAGAGGATTGCACATCTAGTGCCTGTGTGAAAATAGTTCTACTAAAGTGCAAATGCAGTTACTGCTGAACGCTTTGTCACATTTAGATATAAAGCATGTAACATTTATGAAAGTAACTGGCTCCTTCATGATGCCATTTTCAAAATGTAGGATTTTTTAACATGTTTTTTTCATAAACATTACAATAAAATATGATCAGACTGGAGTAAAATGCAGTCAGTTTGTATTATGAGTTAAGGACCATTTTGTCTGCATTTTGTTAGACCTCAAAAGGTGTCCTACATGTGTCAAAAGATTGTTAAATGTTGCCTGAAAACACAAGCATGACTAGACACAAATAAAAACAAACAAAAGTTTCTGCTACCATAAATATCATCCAGATGTTCAAAATTCATATACAAATGTATTTTTGATGATCATTCTGTGGGGAATTATTTCTTTTATAAATAAGGTGATCCTAAATGCTCAAGTAAAAGGCAAATGAACATCTCTTGTTTCTTAATTATGTTTTGCCTCTCATTTATTTGAGATGGGAAACATTAAGCTAATATCGATATCGGCCCAAATTGTTATAATGGTACATCTGTAATTGTAACAACATATTCAAGGTTATTCTGTGAGAATTTTTATATCATGGCATGACTACTACATGTAGACTTTTTGGTTTCTTTCTTTGAATAAAACTTTGGTCTAACCAAAGGAAACTTTGGTTCTGAAGATAGACTATAAATAGGTATCTAACATTTGGGAGGTGGTTATTTGTATTGTGTCTTCTCTCTCTACAAGTCAGATTGTCCTTGTGCTAGAAAAGAAAGCCACATTGCCTTCAGTCTGTTTGTAGTAGAATGGATAAATGTGGCATACAGTGCAAAATCACTACCAGGGGTCAGTAAGATAAAATGAGTGTGACATACACTAATTGGACACTGAACATTTCTAACCTCATTGTTTGTAATGTAATACATCACAGTGTGCAGTTCCAATGTGCATTTATTTTGGAAACAGTTGACACTCAAGTTACATAAAAACATTGACAAAAGAATTTTACAATCATCTTTGGTGTCTATATAAATAAACTTGACTTGACTTTAAGCTTTAAGCAATTGTTTTCACAAGTCAATTAATTAGAACTGTTTTGTGTGTTCCTTGGTCTTCTTGATGGTATATGAGGATAAACTACACACATGCTGACTACTCACTTATTAGGTGACTTCTGAAGTAAACTGGTTGAAGGAGATTTTATTAGGGGTATGATAATAAATTGAGCAAATAACAAAAGCATGCCACACCTTTCTGATAATTTTACTTTTGTTGAAAAACCACACAACCTTTTTTTTCCACTTCACATTAATATGCTTTTTTGTGTTGGTCTATCACATCCCAACCCTAAAAAAAAAACAGTAAGGTTTGTGACAAAATGTGAAGAAGTTCAAGGGGTATGTACAGGTCCTTCTCAAAATATTAGCATATTGTGATAAAGTTCATTATTTTCCATAATGTCATGATGAAAATTTAACATTCATATATTTTAGATTCATTGCACACTAACTGAAATATTTCAGGTCTTTTATTGTCTTAATACGGATGATTTTGGCATACAGCTCATGAAAACCCAAAATTCCTATCTCACAAAATTAGCATATTATTAAAAGGGTCTCTAAATGAGCTATGAACCTAATCATCTGAATCAACGAGTTAACTCTAAACACCTGCAAAAGATTCCTGAGGCCTTTAAAACTCCCAGCCCGGTTCATCACTCAAAACCCCAATCATGGGTAAGACTGCCGACCTGACTGCTGTCCAAAAGGCCACTATTGACACCCTCAAGCAAGAGGGTAAGACACAGAAAGAAATTTCTGAACGAATAGGCTGTTCCCAGAGTGCTGTATCAAGGCACCTCAGTGGGAAGTCTGTGGGAAGGAAAAAGTGTGGCAGAAAACGCTGCACAACAAGAAGAGGTGACCGGACCCTGAGGAAGATTGTGGAGAAGAGCCGATTCCAGACCTTGGGGGACCTGCGGAAGCAGTGGACTGAGTCTGGAGTAGAAACATCCAGAGCCACCGTGCACAGGCGTGTGCAGGAAATGGGCTACAGGTGCCGCATTCCCCAGGTCAAGCCACTTTTGAACCAGAAACAGCGGCAGAAGCGCCTGACCTGGGCTACAGAGAAGCAGCACTGGACTGTTGCTCAGTGTTCCAAAGTACTTTTTTCGGATGAAAGCAAATTCTGCATGTCATTCGGAAATCAAGGTGCCAGAGTCTGGAGGAAGACTGGGGAGAAGGAAATGCCAAAATGCCAGAAGTCCAGTGTCAAGTACCCACAGTCAGTGATGGTCTGGGGTGCCGTGTCAGCTGCTGGTGTTGGTCCACTGTGTTTTATCAAGGGCACGGTCAGTGCAGCTAGCTATCAGGAGATTTTGGAGCACTTCATGCTTCCATCTGCTGAAAGGTTTTATGGAGATGAAGATTTCATTTTTCAGCACGACCTGGCACCTGCTCACAGTGCAAAAACCACTGGTAAATGGTTTACTGACCATGGTATCACTGTGCTCAATTGGCCTGCCAACTCTCCTGACCTGAACCCCATAGAGAATCTGTGGGATATTGTGAAGAGAACGTTGAGAGACTCAAGACCCAACACTCTGGATGAGCTAAAGGCCGCTATCGAAGCATCCTGGGCCTCCATAAGACCTCAGCAGTGCCACAGGCTGATTGCCTCCATGCCACGCCGCATTGAAGCAGTCATTTCTGCCAAAGGATTTCCGACCAAGTATTGAGTGCATAACTGTACATGATTATTTGAAGGTTGACGTTTTTTGTGTTAAAAACACTTTTCTTTTATTGGTCGGATGAAATATGCTAATTTTGTGAGATAGGAATTTTGGGTTTTCATGAGCTGTATGCCAAAATCATCCATATTAAGACAATAAAAGACCTGAAATATTTCAGTTAGTGTGCAATGAATCTAAAATATATGAATGTTAAATTTTCATCATGACATTATGGAAAATAATGAACTTTATCACAATATGCTAATATTTTGAGAAGGACCTGTATAGTCACTAGGCAAGGCACTATACAATTTTTAAAGCACATAAATGCATTTTTGCTCAGTGGTCCTACATCTTTTTATTTATTTGTTTTGATGTGAAATATGTCACGATCATTCTGTAAATATATCAGATTTTTCTCTTTGCTAATGTACTTGTCATACATAAACACTCAGTTTTTACACACTTGTGAAATTATGTTTTTTTCTCTGTTATGAAAACCCATGTGTACAGGATAAAGGTATAAATTGGTGCTTGAATCTACTTTAATGCTCTATTTACATGCAGAGCAAGAAGAGAGGAGCCATGTATTTCGGTGCTCCACTGAGCTGGATGAGACTTCACTCACCATGGCCAGAGGCACAATGCCTGCCAGTTCTTCCTGCGCCAGGCGGATCTCTGTCTCGACCTCTTGTGTGGCGGCACGACTGGCTGGGTACTCTACTTTCCAGGCCATCCAGCGGCTGCCTGTCGGCTCTGGGAAGCTTTCCATTTTCAGATCAACCTGGAGCACCCTCTGAGCTCCCATCTCAGATCTAACATTGCAAACAGAAAAAAGAAATCAATGAAGGGTGAAACATTGCTGGTTGAGAAAAAAAAAAGTGCTTTGCAAACAGTTGAACTTTTTCACATGTGGTCATGTAACATGCAAAAGTTCAAAGTATTTTGGTAGGATTTTATGTAATAGAACAACACAAAGTGGCACATCATTGTGAAGTGATAGGAAAATTGCATGTTTTTCTTTTTATCTTTTACAAATACAGTTCTTTTAGGGTATGTCTGTTCTAGCTTTCATTAACTCTGAACAACTTCCTTGATCCTGGTGAAGAAAAACATCCCCGAAATATGGTGCTGCCACCACCATGTGTCACAGTGGGGAAAGTTTTTGTCAACAACATCCAAAGCATTTTGTTTGCATGCCAAAATGTTTAATTTGGTCTCATCTGACCAGAGCAACTTTTACCACGTTTGCTGTGTTCTCTTCATGGCTTGTGGCAAACTGCAAATGGAACTTCTTATGGCTTCTTTCAACAATGGCTTTATTCTTATTATTCTTTCATACAGACAAGGTTTAGAGTGCACAAGTAGTAGTTGTTCCATTGGCAGGTTCACCTACTAGGGCTTTGCGTCTCTGCAGCTCCTCCACAGTAACTGTGGGCCTCTTGGGTGCTTTTCTAGTTATTGGTGCCTTTGCCCAGTTTTACATTTATTTCCATTCTCTGATAATGTGTGACATCTCAAGGCAAATTATTTAGGGACATCAGATCAGTGTGGCCTGAATGTATATACATGCCACAGTTTTCAGTTTTTATTTTGTACTGTAAATATTGCTGAAAACCAATGTTCACTATCCCTTAACTTTATGGTTATGCACTACTTTGTATTGGCCTATAACATTAAATCCAAGTAAAACACATGTAAGTTTGTGTTTGTGATGTCAATAAATGTAAAAAAGTCAATGGGTATGAATACTTTTTAAATTTACCCTAGGTTTCTGCATGATTATGAACTCATTTTAGTTGTTTTCTGATCTTATGCTGATGCACACTAAAAAGTATAAAGTTCATATCAACAGCAAGTTGCCCTGATAAAAAGAAAAAAAAAGTTTTTATTTATTTCATCTCAGGTTATAAGGTCTGTAAAAGAAGCTGCAGTTTAATGTCCTGGGTCTTTCCCCAGGACAGTTTAAAGAAACGTTTCACTAAACATCACCCCCGCTAAGGTGTTGATGGTTAGGTTTGTCACCGCTGCCCTTGTTTGCTGTAGAGGACTGTAAATATACAGCGCGAGTTGGCACGATCTGCAGCAGCTCTGAATTAAGTCAGACAAAGGGAAAGCATTGCTAATAAAAATGTCCCATGGCGCCATAAGTCTCTGGTTCTCACAATTTAAATATACACCCGGAGGCAGGAAAAGGTCAGCATTACACAGGAGCTGGAGGAGGCGTGAAATGGCAAGGGATCTGTTAGTCGCGTCTCGTGTGTCAAATGGCAGGAACTCCTTGCCAATAAATTTCACACACACTCTCTGTGGTACACTTGTCCAAAACGCTGTCATGTAATTCTGTTTGAAGAGACAGACAGGAAGAGATGAAGAAATCTGCACATCAATTTGTTTGGAGAAATGGTTCTTTGTACATATGAGGAGTTGAAAGTACTGTGGATCTCCAGGCATTATGTATAAAACCTTTAAAGTCAAATTCCATTATAAATAAAACAAAAAGATGATACATAGGTGCAACCTCTTGGAAAGACAACTCGCGGAAATGTATAAAATAATAAATTATACAAGGGATAAAATGATGAATAATAGAAATACACTAGCTGCTGTTCTCATGTTCACACACTCTTCTAACATTCACATTTACACTAAGAGAATGATGGATTTGTTGCATAGCACAGCAACCCAATTTTCACATCCAGCAGAGGTGTATATAAATAATTAAGGTGACAACCAAATAACTTGTGTCACATTTCATAACGTTACACCCATCAGCCTGGTGAGCCGACAGCATCAGCTTACGTAACTGTCCCACAATGGTGTGGACAGGAGACAGATGCTAATCTCTGTTTGTAAACCAGAGAAGACACAAGGTTCATTGGGCAAAAAACAAAAAAAACAATGTTAACAGATGATACACTAAAGATCCGGAAATAAACCACTAGGTATGCAATAGACATCAAGTGTCACACATAACCACCTTCAGTCATCAGCACAAATGGCCTACTTTCCTCAGAGCAGGCAGATTTCTACTTCAGGTAGGTGGTTCTGGAAAAAAATAAAATCATCTCATTTGACAAAAAAAAGAATGAACATGACTGCAAAATAGAAAGGTTGGTCTAAAATGTACTTACAGGGCAAAGTGTTCATATCCTTTAGCATTTTTTAGATTTTGTCATCTTACAACATACCATCTAATTTTCAAGTGTAAAGAAAATGATATATGTTTAAAACATTTTTTACAAATAACAATCTACAAAGTGTCATGTGTCTTTTATATTCAATCCCCAGTGTTAAGACTAATGATGAGACCAGTAGATAACATTCATCCTCAGGGAAATGTGGTGGTGGTGGCAGTATCATTCTGTGGGGATTCTTTGTGTCAACATGGATGGCAAGGCTGCTAAGTGTTTGAGCCTATGACAGAGAATCACCTTCCAGCAGAACAACCACCCTAAACAGCAAAGACTCATTAAGCTGAATGTACTGCAGGCCACAAAAAGACAAAGAAAAAAAAAAAAAAAACTGCATTGCTTTTTTCCAATTACAAATGCAAATATAAATGTTGTAACTTTTTTATTTTACCTGCTCAATTACAAATTAGACATGCAATCTTAAAAAAGGTAGTCTGGTTTTGTGGAAGTGGGATCTGTAAATCTTTGCAAATCAGAGACATAAAACAGTTATTTTGTCAAATGTTATCGATTTTTCTTGGTTTATAAAAATGTTTTAATCTATTGTCAGCAACAAGATATGGGTCACTCTTCAGCCTGATGCATTTAGCTAAGTTTAATGAAAGCACAAAAGTCTATTTTTGAATAAACTTACTAGCTGTTTGTTTTGATGTTTACAATAAAATTAAAATTAGAGACATAAAAAAGGCTAGAGAAGATCAAATACTTTGTGTTGTACCAAACATTGATTGATGGACGATTTTACATTTTTTGCATCTTGTTCAAAGGCCCCGCACAGGCATCAACAGCCTACTTTTGGACAATTTCAATAGCAGCTGTGGGAATCTTGAGAACTTTTCATGTGTAATTTTGAAAACAAGATAACAATAAAAGAGTGATATTTTAAGTGTGTTTGTTGTATTAGTTGTAATTTCACATTGTCACAGAAACATTCAACTTCAAAATGAGACATGACAGCAATGCAAAACAACATGCTAATTTCAAGAAAGGAAATAAGAGGTGTTTTTTCAGGAGAAATTAAAATCAAGGACAAGTGCAAAAAGGATGAAACACTGAAACACTTTTTTGCTAGAAATTTTTTTTTTCCTAGAATACAGTTATTTGCAAGAGTTGCAAATGTACTCATTTTGAAATTCCAAACTAAAAATATATACAGTTTATGACAGAATTAGAAAAGGTGTAAAATCAAATACGCTGTGAACTGAATGTCAAAGACAACTAGAATTTATTACTGTACTAGATAGACAGAGGCCTTCTTTGGCTGCTAAGGACCTATAGGAAGGACTGGAGGACTACGGAATAGTGGTGCACTATTCCACCCAAAAACATTAATGCAAAAACACGGTCTTTATAGAGGAGTCACAGCAGTTAAAGTTTACAATTGATCTTATCACAGGACAACACTAGGGTATGCAGGTCCTCATCTGAACCAGTCAACATCTATCTACAAAGAACAGCTCTAAAGGCAAACTTTGTCATTTGACCACAATCACCACATTTGGAGAATCCAAGAGTCACTATATAGTGTAAGTAAACCAACAAGCCTAGTTTAGAGACTGACTAAGTGATGTGAAAGTACTTTGGTTTAATATGGTGAGGAGGATCAATGGTACAGAAGGACACAGGTTTAATTAGAATATAGACAGTCAACCACAGTTCAAAATGTGCAGTGAATTATAGGTTAAAGCCTTGGCAGCACCTCATTGTCTGGTCAACATCTTTATAAACAGAGCGTCCTTGTATAATGAAATACAAAATATTAAAATAAAAAAAAACGTTTTAATAAGATCTCATACAACTTTATCATCTATCAGCAAACTGTGAAAACATATGAAATATTCCATGTCGGCATTTGGCAAAAGGTAACTTTATTTTAAAATGTACGTAAGAAGAGTGGTCAAGTCTGCCTGGTTTGTGCAACAATTACCCAAAATTACATTTTAATGTAGACATTCAAGCAAATATATAATATATATGTGGATATATTATAGTTTTATATTGTCCATGTGTGCCCATACTTCTATATGTTTTGGTTTGCTTTTGGGAATCAAAGTAAAAAAATGCCCAGGACTCATAACTATGGCTCTGATTGTATATGTAGCTAGCCAGCAGGATTTCAAACTAGAAATACACTTTCCAACCTTTTCTTTGAAAGATTTAACCTGCCTGTACTGATTTTGATATATTCCATTTTGTTTTGAAATATGCTTTCATTTTTTTTTTATGTTAGAAGCCAGCGTGAGTGTACAACTGCTAGTCAAATTATTTTTTTCTGATATTAAATGGTGTTTCATTGTATGAAACATATAGGTGTGTCAGAAAAAGAAAAAACAGAATAAATATGAAATGGGGTGAATACTTTTTACAGCATTGTATATCCAATCCACAGTCATAAATTAGAGGAGATAAATTTCCCTTTGCTCAAGCTCCAAACAAAAAGAACATTACACATGAACCAGAAGATGCTTGGGGGTTCAGAAAAGTGTTGGGACCCAAAATGGCGCAGAGTGTTTGCAGCTTGATATTTTCTTTTTTTTTTTGCAAGGGTTAGAACCATATGTCCATTGTCATTAACTCATATGAGATCGGATCCAGGACAAAAACCCAGACATCTCTCTCTCCGGCATCACTCTTCAGAATTGTATAAGAGACCCCAAGGTGTTCCCAGGCCAGAAGGGATATATAGTCCCTCCAGTATAATCTGGGTCTGCCCCCTTCCAGTGGTTAGGATCAGTCAAGCTGAAAAGTGAAAGATATCGGTCACTAATTTTTCTGTACATCCTTTTTTAAAACAGTTGGCAAAAATCAGGCCACAATAAACAGACATGATCTATCTAGAATCTAGAAAAAATAAGAAAACTCTCCATAATAACAATGTTTGATGTTTTTAAGCCCCTGACACCAGCAGATCTGGAGCAGTGACACACTGAAACATATGTGAATACTTCAATATCATAATGCAGTGGGTGGAGATGTCTTATGTAGCTACTTATACATCAAAATGACAATGTGATGCAAATGATTATCAAAAATGAAAAATGTAGTTATGGTGACACATAACAGCATGTCGCACCTCCTGTGCTAGTAGTCCTACAATTAAAATGACTCAGATTCTTAGAAGTTGTAAAAAAATTACGAATGAGTCGCTTTACGTACAACTATTCCATTTATCTTTTCCTATGCAAGTTCACCATGCTTTTGAATGAGTATATCTTAAACACACTTAGCTTTTACAAGAATCACAAACTGAACTGATTTGATCTGACAACTGGGTGTCAGGTAGTGTAAACTCTGGACTGGTTAACTAGATAATTGAAAGACCAATTAAAAAAAGCCAATTGATGGTGCTCAAAGCAGCACAGTCTATTGGTAACATAATTTCCAATTATTGCTCCCAGGGACAATCCTGCTGGCTGCTAAAACAGGAAGTGATAGAATCCAACAATCTTACTTTCTGTAGTGTGCTGCAGGAGACTGCTCTAAACAGTTAGAAGGACAGCAAGCTGACATCCACCACATGGACTGAGAAACTGGATGGAGGTTTTATGTGTGCTTTGGTGGTGCTGCCAGTTTTGAAGCCCTAATGTGAGACCCTCCAGTCTGTAAACACAAGTTAACAAATTTATTTATAGGTTTTGCTTAGTGTTGAAAACAAGCATGCAGGACATGATGATACTTGGCATGCCTGGGTGTCATGTTTCTATCACTGGTAATTTATGTTATAGATCTCTATAATCTTAAACGATCAGGGGTAAAACAAGATGTCATTTCGCAAGATCTTTGATATTAAAACACCACAAAATTCTCATCAAAATGTGCTTCATGATGCGCTATCCAGACACCATCAGCATTTAACTTTGTCTGGTGCAAAATGTGTGAGCTATTATTATGAGCACGCAAATGAAGGTGAGAAATTTAAGCTTGACACCCTGTTGTATCTATTTTTAAGACTATTACTTTAAAGTAAGAAAATAAGTATTTATGGTGTTGCCTTGTTGTGTTGACAGGGTCAACTAGGCATATAAAACTTACCGTTGTCAAGGTATACCAATGTTTTAAAAAGTTAGGGTTTTTTAAACGACTAAACTGTTTTTCATGCTGTTCCAATGCCTTAAAGTCCACTTAATAAAATGATAAGGAAAGTGCTGAAGTTTTCTCCAGTTGTTTGAAGCACAGTCTCCTTGCACTCATCTCTTCAATGCCTGTTTTGGCCAACTGCCAGTCACCCACAAATCATTCCACTGCTGACAGGAACAACAGAAGGAGTCTGCTTGAAAAAGCATGGCCTCAAGGAGCACCACTATCCCTCTCATTAAGGTAGCACTCTTTTGAAACCGTAGTTAGGAAACTACTAGCAGCATGTCTGTAGAGCTGCTGACAGTAGGTTCCCTTTGAGCAGACTGGGAGAAAAGGTATAACATTTAGAGAAATTATCACATTTAATTAAAACCTACGATTACATTTAGCTGATGTTTACTCTAAAGTTAGCCTAAGTCATCCACCACTGTGCGCATCTGTTAGAAAAAAAAGGATTCAAATAATTTTGTGTACTGATACATTATACATTTTAGTTTCAAATCTTTATTGAAACGCTGTAAAACCATGGTATTTTTACTCCTCCTTGAACCCTGAGAATTTCATACTAGTACATGCACATAGTCAGCTTAAGTACACTGCTCATTGGGAAGACAGAACCCCGGTTCAAAAGCAATGAAGAAGCCTCCAAGATCCTTGGATTGTTTGTGTGGCAGCATTTTGGGTAATAGTAAGGAAGAGTTTTAGAATAACAGACAACATACTAATTTGCTAAGCACTGTGAAATTTCTGCCACTGGTTAGCTGTTATCTGTTAATGATGCTAAAATTAACATCTGATTTTCTTGGTGTTCAAAAACATAGTTTGGGATTCAGGAAGCCTTCATTCTATATATATGAAAACACTACAAGAGAACAATCTCAACACTTGTTTGGCATTAGAAACACCTTAAACAAACAAATCTTAATACTGGATAAAGATAACCTAAGTAAATAGCAGTTTTCAAATGATGAATCCTTTCACTGAGGAAAACAGCAATCCAAGTCAACCTGGTCTTATTTGAAAACCTTACTGCCCCCAAACCTAATAACTAGTTGTGTCACCCTCAGCAGCGACAACTGAAATCACGAGTTTGTGATAACTGGCAATGACTCACATCCAGGGGTGAAAGGAGTTTTAAATTCTTGCCGGTACTTAGGGGAGCTAGACGGGAGGCTGGGGAGGCACTGGGGGCATATATATATATACATATATATATATATATATATATATATATATATATATATATATATATATATATATATATATATATATATATATATATATATATATACATATATATATATATATATATACACTGCTCAAAAAAATAAAGGGAACACTTAAACAACACAATATAACTCCAAGTAAATCAAACTTCTGTGAAATGAAACTGTCCACTTAGGAAGCAACACTGATTGACAATCAATTTCACAGCTGTTGTACAAATGGAATAGACAACAGGGGGAAATCTTTGGCGATTAGCAAGACACTCAATAAAGGAGTGGTTCTACAGGTGGGGACCACAGACCACTTCTCAGTACCTATGCTTTCTGGCTGATGTTTTGGTCACTTTTGAATGTTGGTGGTGCTTTCACACTCGTGGTAGCATGAGACGGACTCTACAACCCACACAAGTGGCTCAGGTAGTGCAGCTCATCCAGGATGGCACATCAATGCGAGCTGTGGCAAGAAGGTTTGCTGTGTCTGTCAGCGTAGTGTCCAGAGCCTGGAGGCTCTACCAGGAGACAGGCCAGTACACCAGGAGACGTGGAGGAGGCTGTAGGAGGGCAACGACCCAGCAGCAGGACCGCTACCTCCGCCTTTGTGCAAGGAGGAACAGGAGGAGCACTGCCAAAGCCCTGCAAAATGACCTCCAGCAGGCCACAAATGTGCATGTGTCTGCACAAACGGTTAGAAACCGACTCCATGAGGATGGTATGAGGGCCCGACGTCCACAAATGGGTGTTGTGCTCACAGCCCAACACCGTGCAGGACGCTTGGCATTTACCAGAGAACACCAGGAGTGGCAAATTCGCCACTGGCGCCCTGTGCTCTTCACAGATGAAAGCAGGTTCACACTGAGTACATGTGACAGACGTGACGAGTCTGGAGACACCGTGGAGAGCGATCTGCTGCCTGCAACATCCTTCAGCATGACTGGTTTGGCAGTGTTTCAGTAATGGTGTGGGATGGCATCTCTTTCCATGTGCTCGCCAGAGGTAGTCTGACTGCCATTAGGTACCGAGATGAGATCCTCAGACCCCTTGTGAGACCATATGCTGGTGTGGTTGGCCCTGTGTTCCTCCTAATGCAGGACAATGCTAAACCTCATGTGGCTGGAGTGCATCAGCAGTTCCTGTAAGATGAAGACATTGAAGCTATGGACTGGCCCGCCCGTTCCCCAGACCTGAATCCGATTGAGCACATCTGGGACATCATGTCTCGCTCCATCCACCAACGTCACGTTGCACCACATACTGTCCAGGAGCTGACGGATGCTTTAGTCCAGGTCTGGGAGGAGATCCCTCAGGAGACCATCCGCCGTCTCATCAGGAGCATGCCCAGGCATTGTAGGGAGGTCATACAGACACATGGAGGCCACACACAATACTGAGCCTCATTTTGACTTGTTTTAAGGACATTACATCAAAGTTGGATCAGCCTGTAGTGTGTTTTTCCACTTTAATATTGTGTGTTACTCCAAATCCAGGCCTCCATTGGTTGATATATTTGATTTCCATTGATGATTTTTGTGCGATTTTGTTGTCAGCATTTTCAACTTTGTACAGAACAAAGTATTCATGAGAATATTTCATTTATTCAGATCTAGGATGCTTTATTTGAGTGTTCCCTTCATTTTGCAAACAGACGTTAAACGTAGTGGTGCTCGTTTTAAAGGCTGGCCGTTCACAAAAGCCTCGAGCTCCGAGGGAAGAGAAGCAAAGCAAGAGTATTGAGGCTCCATCATAGCAGAACAGTTCAGAAACTATTTGGAATGAGGAGAAAATAGCTACATTTATAAACAGATTAAGTCGTGTTTTAGACTGCCTATTGGCAGCAGATCTGATCTTCATTGTGTGCTCGTTAATTTTTGCAGCCATTCTGGAAGACAGCTTCATAGCAGACTGCCGTTCTTCCCCCTTCCTGGTATTGCGTACCGGCGCAGAATCTTTTAGTGGTACTCACTTTCACCCCTGCTCACATCACCAATGAGGGATTTTGTCTCACTCTCAGCCATGGTGGACAGCTACCGAGTATGAACTGCATGTTTAAAGTCCTGCTACAGTATTGGAATTGGCTTTAAGTCCAGATTTTGACTAAGCCATTTTAAAACTTAATTTATTTATAAATTTTTTTTTGTCATTCAGAGGTGGCATTGCCACTGTGCTTTGGATCATTGTATTGCTGCAGAAGCAAAGTGTAACTGGGCTCAAGGTCATGTACTGATGGCTGGACATTTTCCTGCAGGATGTTCTTGAACAGAGCAATAATATATACTTATATATGTAATTGCATATATAATTGCATCAATAATAGCAAGTCATCCAGGTCTTAAAGAAGCAAAGCAGCCCCAAACCCTCACACTACCACCACCATATTTGACTGTCAGTATGAGTGTGTTTCTGAAATGCTGTGTTCGTTTTAGGTCCAATACAAATTGACACACACTTCCCAAAAAGTTCCACTTTTGTCTCGCCAGTTCACAGAATATTTTCCCAAAGGTCTTAGAGATCATCAAGATGTTTTTTTGGCAAATGTGAGATGGGTGTTTATATTCTTTTTGGTCAAGAGTTGTTTTGGCCTTGGGTCTCTCCCATGGATGTCTCCATGAGGCTATCGGCAATACTTTAAGATTATTTTCTGGGTTGTTTTGTAACCTCCTGGTTGATTCGTTGATGTATTACTTTTATTAATTTTTGATTGACTGGCCTCTCCTGGGAAGGTTCACCACAGTTGCATGTTTTCTTTAGTTGTAGATTATGGCTCTTGCTTTGGTTTACTAGTTTCCCATGGGATTTTAACCCTGCCCAAACTGATAAATTGCAATAACTTTATTTCACTTCTGTTTTTGAATTGTTTTAGATGATGTGTTGCTTTTTGAGATCTTTCATCCCTCAGAGAGATTTTATAATTATTTATTATATCTGCAGGTCAGGTAATAATCAGGTCTGGGTGTGGCTTGTAAAATTGAGCTCAGCTTTCCAAAAATGGCAGTTTAATCAGAATATTGTCTTCTTGCAAATAGGGTTAAAGTACGGCATGCACATATAGCCAGTGACATCATTGATTTTGCTGTTTTCTGTGCTCTGGAAAGGAGGTAAAGGGTTTTAGCTGATACTCTGCCAACCTCATCCAAACAAACTAATATTTTTAACATCTATGACGCTTAGAAGCACCAATGGAGTGATGCACATATAACATATTTCCACATTTTACTTTTCTGTGTCTATATGTCTTGAAATATTTATCAAGTTTTACTTGGCCGTAGCTAACATTTGCTGCTCATGTCACATAATGTCAGTTAAATATCAATAGTTTTATAAAACTGGGTTTTTCATGTTACAGAAATGTACCCCTTTAACATTTGGTTGTCCTATTTCAAACGTGCACTTGCCATTTCCTCCTTTCTTACTTCCAGTACCCTTAAACTATTTTACACTCATGCATTGTATCTTGGTATTATCTTGGTAGCTTATATTTTTTGATTAAATATGGTGAAGAATAATCATATAATCAGTGAAATCACATGTACATTTTAAATAACATTTCAATATTATTTTGCTAAGATTTTATAATATATCCTATTTCCATTAATTCTATTCCAGTCCAGTCGACCTTTATAAATCATTAATGATTATGACCCCTGGTAAAACTAAGCTAACTTTGAGGTACCTTTCATTTATAGATATTATTTGTTAGTAACTTGTGCTGGGTCCTTAACATGTTAATTTTGATTAAATAACTACAGATAAAAAATTCAAAAAGAATGAATAAATAATGCCTTTAATCCCACCTTTCTCAGTTCCCTAACTTCTGGCCCACCACTAACAATGATGCACACCAATAGCACATTAGGCTACAGTAATGCTTCTACAACACAATTCTTTAACTGCACTTACTGTATATTTGTAGCTTCAGTTGCAACCAAAATGTATTTAATTTGAAAAACATGTACCATGCCAAACATTGTTGTTTAATAGAGATGTCATTAAATCTTATAATTAATTAATCTTGTATGAAAGATATATTTCAAAAACTAAATGAATAGTCACAGAACGAAATCACTGGAACAGTTCCCGTTTGTCTCTTAGCTTTTCTTTCAAGATTTTCTCTTCTCAATTATCATGCTTGCTTTTACATTATGTCAACTCTTAATAGTTCCTACAGTGAATGGACAGGTTCATTGTGTCCACTGCTACATGCTGCTTACAGACCAAAAAAAGGAACACCTGCTTTTCTTTTAAAGGGAGGCATGTTCTCATTTTTCAACTTGCAAATAAAGTATTCCTATTTTTTCAAACTGGAAGTCCGTGATCTCAAGTGCTGTTTAAAGTAAAATAGTAAAACAATCTTTACATTGAACATTGCGTGTAAAATAAGTGCCAAAGGTTCAGCAGAACAGAAAAGGTTGCTGCTTCACCATAAGACAGAGTGCTGAGGAGAATAGCAATTTAGGATGTGTAATGTAAGCTGATTAGATCAGAAGAGGCTTTGTGTATGTGCTTGTGTGTTTGTGGTGTCCTTGTGCACAGAACTCTACTACTTATGAGCAAGGGAAAAAAATTATCAAATTTGTGGCTTCAGTGGTGCTTGAGAACAGCCCCTAAAACTCTGCTGTTCTTATGCTCCTTCACCTGGAACAGCACTAAACAAGTCACCAAAATGAAGCCCAGACACACACACACACACACACACACACACACACACACACACACACACAAACACACACACACAAACACACACACACACACACACACCCACAAGCAGCCAAAGAACATTGGATTTAGGTGTGCACTTGTGTACATGCTGTAAAGTTTACAATAGTGTACACATGGTACCTACACAATGTACCGCACAAGCATTATTGACCTAATCACCGATCTGAGATTAACGTTTCTAAATGTCATAAGAAGACACTTCTTAATTTATTAAGATATAACAAAGCAATGAACAGCATCCAGTCCCGACAGCTGTCACATTTTTTCGGTAATATATTTTGTATGCTTCACATGATTGCATGTTCAGAAACTCTGGTGATTCACAAATGCTTCAGTGAGTCAAGTGCTCTAGTTGACTGTGACATCAAGACGTCAACAATAAAATGTTTTATCAGTTTTCAAAAACATTTTAAATACAAAGTGATTTTGGAAAAATCAGATTTTTTGGCCCATTGTTTAAAGTTACATTTCCACGATTGGCAGGTGGTGCCTCAATGGACACTGTACAATAAAATTATAGAAATGTCTGAACAATTGATTTAGCAAGGTTTTAATCTTTTATTATTATAATGTTTTATTTTATTTTATTTACACTCCATGTTTACAAACGATGTCCTGATCCAATCTAAGTATTGGCACTAAGCCCACTTTAAGATCTTTCTTACTGATCTTGTGTAGTTGACTGCTCTCAGCACCTGATACAGAACCTGTTTTTGTCAAACCCATTTTTATGTCAACATAAAAGCCATAAGCTATAAAAGATGCCAGCTGCCATAAAACACCAGGAATGAAGCAGTCTGCAATTTTAAACTATTTTGAAACTGAAAGCAGTTGAGTCCCCACTTTAATGTTCCAATTTGCGCAGTAGTAAAAGAGCAACACAGCTGATATAATTGGTTCCCAGAGCTAATTTTGAAATGTGAGTAAAGTGAAGCAGCAAATTCTAAAGAGGAGAGTTTAATGTATGTTTACAAGTAGAAACGGTAATTCAAGAATGATTCTAGAACAGGTAACTTAAAGTATCTCACCAAACCATCACTGTGGTGGATAATATAGGTTTTCGTCACTTTTTGCAGCTACTGGAGCCACAGGACGTCTTCCCTTCACTGCATGACAAAGGCGACACAGAAATACACATGCTGGAAAAAAAGGTTTGCCTTACTCTCCACAGCATTTTATCTGATGTAACTGCTTTTGGCTTCATTAGAAAGATATTTGGACTTCGGAGGTTTGCCCAATATCACAATATAGCTTCACGGCACAATGGAAACATTTCTTACCTCAAAAAATGTGCTGTGGTACATCCCCAGTAGTTTTGTGGATTACTGCAGAGCCAACAAGAAAGCAAGGTGATGCTAAACAAATGGGAAATTGACATTGTACTATGGTATGAAGTGAGCAACTACAGTACGTACTGTAAAAACTGCAGGTATTAGATTGAGACTTTAAATCTGCAAATACTTTATCTCAATGGACTCTGTTCAGCTGCACAGTTCAAGTTCTCAGATTTTTTCATGTGCGAATATAAACAACACAAATGAGGAGTCAAATGTAAAAAATAAGAAAAATATTTTCATTATTTCCATTAAAAAACTAAACTTATAAAAGTAATTAGAGATTTTTGTTCTGTTATTAACGGGCCAATAAATATTCAAGATAGTCATTATCAGAAATTTATTTAGCTCTGTGTAGGCTGGTGTCAGAGTCTGTGTCTGTGTGTGTGTGTGTGTGTGTTTGCGTGTACTTGTTTTCATGGCTTCAGTGTTTCTCAGTTGGTGCTGGAGGTTCTCAGGTGTGCTGGATGACAGGTGTGACCTATCTACTGATTACATGGAGGAGCACTTAAGCAGGAAGCTGCCAGCACTTCAATGCCAGAGTGTTTGCCTTAGTGGTAACAAACTCAGCCACTTCTGATTTTTGCTTTATTTCATGTGCTCTTAGTAACTTTTGAATTTGTTCCTTCGCAGGTTTTTGCCTGAGGCTTTGTTTACTTTGCTAAGTCCTGACTTTGTTCTGGAGGACCTCTGAACAATCTGGATAATCATCTACTGAGTATTGGATCAACCTTCTTGTGGATATCTGTGCCTACAGGCTGTACCTTTTGGACACGATCAAGCTGGTGGCTTCTCGCTTCCTCCAACCCCAGGACCAAGGCATGAGCGTACTCTGTTCCTCCCTCCTTTGCAAACATCGACACCTGTGCTTCATCTGGTTTGCACCAAACCAGCAACTGAGGAGACAACTGAGCAACCTCACTTCGCAAGCTAAGACTCTGAACCTCTCTACCCCTAGTGGTTCAAGCAACAGCAATTTAGTAAGCCATTTCTCAGATCTCTTTAATCAGTTGCCATATACATTGTACTTTTATCCACCAGTCCCTTCTCCTTTCTTCCCGTACAGTTTGTGTTTCCAGTTCTCATTCCTGATTACTTTGCTGACAATAAAAACACGTTAAACTTTATTTCAGTGTTCTCTGTATGTGGGTCAAACTGTGTTGAAAATGACAGAACACTCTGGCCAACAAGACCCTGCAGAAACGCTCTGAAGAACTGTCAGAACACACTAATCAAATTCATTCTCATAATTCCTCTCTGTTTTCTTTCAGAACAGCAGCGTCAGACAAACCAACAGTTAATGCAGATTACCTCCATGCTACAACAGACCCTAAATACCCAACTGGCCACGCAGGTAGATGGTGTTGCTGCATCTCTGGTAACTTCACAGCTTCTTCACTCTTGAGACATAATTTCCCTTTACCCAGAAAGATTCTCTGGAGAGGCAGGTAATTGTAGGGGATTTTTACTCCAATGTGCTTTAGTTTTCAACCGCTCTCCACGTTCCTTCCTGCATGATAATGTGAAGATTTCGTCCATTATTGGTTTATTGACCGGCAAGGCTTTGCAATGGGCCGAGGCCCGTTTTTCAGCTTCCAGTAGTTTCGATTGTACCTTTTTGAAGAATTTATTTCAGAGTTAAAGCAAACTTTTTTCCCCTGAATTACATAAGCCAGGTATAGGACGGCAGCTGCAACCATTAAAGCAACGCAATAGACCTCACTGAGTTTTTGATAGAATTTCGCACTTTGGCAGCTGCTTCTGGTTGGAACGATAGTGCTTTAGTCTGCATTTTTCTAAAAGATGAGTTAGCTCTGGCTGACAAACCCTCCATATTGGATGAAGTAATTTCCTTAGCCATAAGAGTGGATAACAGAATCAGAGAAAGAAGGAGAACCAGAGCAGAAAGATCTGTTTGACCACAGTTGCAGCCTAGTTTTTCACCCAATGCTAATCCCTTCAGCCCTTAGCTACCAGGTCGGAACCCATGGTGATTGGACACCCGATTGACTCCAGAAGAGAGACAAAGATGCAGACAATCCAAGCAGTGCTTTTACTGTGGTTCTCCAGACCATTTTGTAGCTGGCTGTCCTGTTTGTCCCGGGCAGCCAAAAGATAGGGTCTGCTAACCTTGAAGGGGGGGGTTGGCAGACCATTCTTTAAATAGTAAAGCCCCTAGACTCAGCCTGCCAGCAACTCTTAGTTAATCAACAAACTTTGACTATGTCCGCTTTGGTGGATTCTGGAAGTGAACAGGATTTAATTGATTCTGAATTGGTAAGCAAGGCCGGAATTGAAGTGGAACTACTTTCTTCTCCACGATCCGTTTTAGCTCTAGATGGACAGCCTTTACAGCACATTACTCATCAGACTAAGCCTCTTGACCTTTTGTTATCAGGAAACCATAGGGAAAAAATCTTTTTTTGTATTTCCATTATCACAGGGCTCATTGGTTTTAGGTTACCCCTGGTTGCAAAAACATAATCCTCATCTAGATTGGTCTGAGGGTCGCGTTGAATCCTGGTCCACTTTTTGCCATTTATCTTGCCTCCAGTCAGAGTTAACTCCAAGTTTTTCTGAACAGGGTAATGAGGAAGATAAGGTTATTGATTTAACTCATGTACAATCAGAATATTATGATCTCAAGAGTCTTTAGTAAAAACAAGGCTTTGTCCTTACCACCTCACAGCCCTTATGACTGTGCTATCGATCTACTCCCCGGTGCCCCCCTACCCACTAGCAGGCTATATAATATTTCTCGTCCTGAACAGAAGTCCATGGAGAATTATATTAGTGAGTCTTTGTCTGCAGGAATAATTCGGCCATCTTCTTCACCACTTAGGGCCAGATTCTTTTTTGTAGGGAAGGATAGGTCGTTAAGACCCTGTATTGACTATAGAGGCCTAAATCAGATCACTGTCAAGAATAAGTACCCTCTTCCACTACTTTCCTCAGCTTTTGAGCTGGTTCATGTTGCTACAGTATTTACCAAATTAGATCTGATAAATGCTTACCACCTTGTTAGGATCCGCCAGGGGGATGAGTGGAAGATGGCCTTCAAGACTCCTCTCGGTCACTTTGAATACCTGGTCATGTCTTTTGGTCTCCGCAATGCTCCTGCTGTTTTCCAGGCCCTTGTTAATTATGTGCTAAGAGATTTTCTGAGCATTTTTGTTTTGTATCTGGACGACATTTTGATTTATTCAAGGAACATTGAGGAGCATCGTCGCCAGGTATTTCAGCGTCTTCTGGAAAACCGTCTTTTTGTGAATGGTGAAAAGTGTGAGTTCCACCAAAACTCTCTCTTTTTTGGGCTATATTCTCGACAGTGAACAGGTGCGATCTGACCCCGAGAAAATTAAGGCAGTCCTGGAGTGGCCTGTACCAGACACTCGTAAAGCCTTGCAGAGGTTCCTTGGTTTTGCAAACTTTTACAGACGTTTCATAAAAGATTACAGTCTGAAAGCTGCACCCCTTACAGCTTCAACTCAATTCAATTCAAAGATACTTTATTGATTCCCGAGGGGAAATTAGAATTCTAGTACAACCCATCCAAACATACATCATGACACAAGACAAGGGGGGGATGGGTCACCGAGGCTTTGCTACCCACTCACAGGTGCTGCCCTTGCTAGATGAGAAAAGAGACCACATTAGGTAAGTAGAGGAAAAAAATTATATTTCACACTTTATCCTTAGCAGGATACAGTTTGAGATTGCAAAAAACCTCAGCACAAAGAAGCAACAAGTTTACAAAACATCATGCTGGGAATGGCGGAGGTGGTGTGAGGGGGGGCATATGTTTATCTTGAACATGTGTGTGTGTGTGCAAGTAAATCCATGAAGCACTGTCACAGAGGCCATTGTCCTTGATGGTACGTTGGATTGTTCATCAACCGGACACAAAGTTCTGAGCAGGTCCACAGATGTCCTCAGGGAAGGGAGGGAGCAGAGCGTCATGTTTACATAATTTCCAGGAGAAGTTGAAGATAGCCAGACATCAAGGCCATGCAGGGGAGCCAGATTCAGAAAAACAATAATTATTTGGGTTAGGCTGACTCTTAATTTTCTGTCAGCCTTGAGAGTCTCGCTGGTGCTTCTCAAAGGCGAATCCAAACAGCCAGATTCCTGGTCTTTCGCCAGATCCGAGCGAACAACTTTCTCCAAGATTTATCCCATTTCACCCCTGAGTCCAGGAACCGCAACCTGCCTGCGATCCTAAGGATCACATCCAGTCTGTGATTCAACTCACGTAACATCTCAGTCTGAGTGCTGATCGCTCTGCAGATCCCATCATACATGCCAGGCAGCCTCACAATTGCCAGAACAGCTGCTGACATTCTCCGAATTTCTCGATATGCCAGGTAACCGCTGACTCCAAAAAGCAGAAATCCTGATATCAAACATCCAATTATATATCTTCCACATCCTCGACTGACGTTATCAAGAAACACACAATCCTCCACTTCTGCCTGGAGTCCATTGTGTATCCAGAGAAAAACGTCCCGTCCTGACAAGTTGGGCTCTCCTTCACCCTGTCTCCTCCTGGAAGAAAATTTGATCAATTGCATTTAGAGACCAGCTGACCAAATCCATAACTAAGAATTTGGAAGATATGCAAGAAGAGGCTCCAAAAAGAAGACAAGACACAGAGCTGAAGCAGGGTTAGATATGGGAGGGGGTGAGGGAGACAGAGAAAGCGTCCTCCTCCACCGAGAGCAGAAAGAAAAAAAAAACAAAAAAAAAAAAACCTCTTCTAAGGTTCCATTTTCCTGGTCACCTGAGGCCGAAGAAGCGTTTAAAGCACTAAAAAGGAAGTTATCTCAGGCTCCCATCTTAATTTACCCTGACTTTTCAAAACAGTTTATTTTAGAGGTCCATGAGACAGACATCAGTTTCCTCGGTCCACCAACTCATACGTCGCTGCAAATCCATCTGGAACTCCACCATCCAAATCCTCCAACTAACCGCAAAACGGAACAAGCGCTTCGCTGATCGAAGACGCCGATCTGCATCGGAATATCAGCCTGGCCAAAAGGTTTGGTTATCTGCACGTGATGTACCACTTAAGTCTATGTCCCGAAAACTCTCACCCCGTTTCATAGGACCTTATGAGATTGGTTCGCCTCCATTTACCTACAAGCCTTCACATACACCCTACGTTCCATGTGTCCCAGATAAAACCTTGGATCCCTTGTGATTCAAAGGACTCTGTTCAGTATCAGGGAACTTGCTGCACAGTCCAAGTTCTCAGATTTTTTCATGTGCAAATATAAACACAAATGAGGAGTCAAATGTAAAAAATAAGATGAAAAATATTTTCATTATTTCCATTAAAAAACTAAACTTATAAAAGTAATTAGAGATTTTTTTCTGTTATTAATGGGCTGATAATTATTCAAGATAGTCATTATCAGAAATTGATTTAGCTCTGTACAAGCTGGTGTCAGAGTGTGTGTGTGTGTATGGTGTACTTGTTTTAATGGCTTAAGTGTTTCTCAGTTGGTGCTGGAGGTTCTCAGGTGTGCTGGATGACAGGTGTGACCTATCTACTGATTACATGGAGGAGCACTTAAGCAGGAAGCTGCCAGCACTTCAATGCCAGAGTGTTTGCCTTAGTGGTAACAAGCTCAGCCACTCCTGATTTTGCTTTGTTTCATGTGCTCTTAGTAACTTTTTAATTTGTTCCATCGCAGGTTTTTACCTGAGGCTTTGTTTAGTTTGCTAAGTTCTGACTTTGTTCCGGAGGACCTCTGAACAATCTGGATAATCATCTACTGAGTATTGGATCAACCTTCTTGTGGATTTCTCTGCCTACCGTCTGTAGCTTTTGGACAAGGATCAAGCTGGCAGCTTCTCAACAAATAATCAGGAATGCAGAGAGAATAATCAGGGCTGACCTTCCCTCCATCCAGAACTTATACAGGTCTAGGGTCAGGAAAAGAGCTGCTAAACTCTCTGCAGACCCCACACACCCTGCACATAAACTGTTCAGAGCTTTACCTTCAGGCCGCCGCTACAGAGCACTGTTCTCTAAAACCAGCCGCCACAGAGACAGTTTCTTCCCCCAGGCTGTTTCTCTGATGAACATTCAATAGAGTACAAAACAACAGCATACAAATGTTGCAAATGCACTTTTTTATTATATATGTATATATTGTACATTGTAAATATGTATATTTTGTAATGCAAAAACAAAACAAAAGAGCAAAGTGTACCGGAGTCAAATTCCTTGTTCGTATGTACGAACTTTGCAATAAAGCTGATTCTGATTCTCGCTTCCTCCAACCCTACCGGCTGTACCTTTTGGACACGATCAAGCTGGCGGCTTCTCGCTTCCTCCAACCCCAGGACCAAGGCATAAGCGTACTCTGTTCCTCCCTCCTTCGCAAACATCGGCACCTGTGCTTCATCTGGTTTGCACCAAACCAGCAGCTGAGGAGACAACTGAGCAACCTCACTTCGCAAGTTAAGACTCTGAACCTCTCTACCTCTAGTGGTTCAAGCAACAGAAATTTAGTAAGCCATTTCTCAGACCTCTTTAATCAGTTGCCATATACATTGTATGTTTATTCACCAGTCCCTTCTCCTTTCTTCCCGTACAGTTGGCGTTTCCAATTCTCATTCCTGATTACTTTGCTGACAATAAAAACACATTAAACTTTATTTCAGAGTGTTCTCTGTATGTGGGTCAAACTGTTGAAAATGACAGGTGGAGTGTGTTGGGAATGTGATTTTCATTTTATGTAACTGCATGACTGTGCATTTAATTTGCTGTTCAGTAAATAAATGGCAATTAATGTTTTGCAATGAAGAAATCAGTGTACTGTATAGTTCCAAAATACTTGACTTTTCTCATTGTTCATTGCTATTACTGCATAAATTATGCATTCAATAATAACAATAATGGCAACTTACAGCATGCCTAGGTATGGTATTATACACCATTAAGCCTTATGACTTTCAAATGAAGCTCTAATCTAATTGAAAATAATCACTAATAAAATGACTACTCAGGCAATACCCAGTATTATGAAAAATGATTAGATTTGTTTATTCCATTAGCTGTATTACTTTAAATATCTTAAATCATAAGCCCCATTAAACAAAACAAATACACACATTTATGGAAGATCATCACATTGAGACATAAATATGAAATATTGAAAGTATAAAATATAAACTTTTTGAACACAAAAAGCTCAGCATAGTAAGTTAGTATGCAACAGAAAATGAGTAACATAATTTAATAATGTGCTACCTGAATCCGCAGGGTCTGATTGGCTATTGTTGGACGCTGGCACAGTTTTCTTGAATAAAAACATCCTTTTTACCGAGAATATGTTGAATGGAAGTGTGGTCACGTATTGGCAACAAAGAAAAAAGATGCAAAGAGCAATAGGACGAAGGAATTCTTCTCACCCACCAAAAACATTATCTCTGTTGTTTGATTGTAAATCAGTACGTTAACTTTTAAATGGGTCACATGAGCCAGAAGTAACCTTTTAGAGCCAGGAACAGAAAGTAACTGCAGACAAACTTAGAATTTGAGTGGTGTGAAATCTAGTGTCACAACAATTTGACAAATATGACATCTGCAGTGGAACATGCTGACACATGCCTGTGTACATAACAGTCGCCTTTATACACGTTTAACACTGTAGTATACACACCTTGATCACAGACAAACCACTGCTACAGAGTCACCACAAAACAGCAACTCAAATGTTGGAGCAATTATCCAGCAATAACATCACTTAATATCAAACTAAGCTATGGAGATGCTTTAATTACCTCAAGATAGTTTAAATGAAAGTAAAACTTAAGCCATCACCTGCTGTGTGTTTCATTTGACTAATATTTGGAGACACTAATTGAGAATTTAGCTTTTCCTGATGGTCTGTTAATCATTTGACATGGTGAAAGGAAAGAAAAAACAAGATGGTGATGTCACAGAAACGTATTGTAGCTGTTCATAATGCAGCACAACACTGTGATCAGAACCAGAGCAAAAATCACATCTACCTGATTGCTGCCAAGGTTTTGTGTTTGAAATCACAGTCTTGGGTCATTGGTGCTGAATTAGAGGCAGTCTGGGCTCGAAACAGCATACTTTTAAGCCCATCCATAGGGTGCCCATTTATGGGATCTCCAAGCTACTGTTCTCATTTTTTCTAACTTTCTTCTCCTCCCTGGATAAATTGGGATATACATTTTTACTTAATGTTTACAAAATTTGAGCTAGAGACTTTTCTATCACTACTTCTGAATTGATTCCTATGTTCATTGTTCCTTATGTCTTCATTCATTGGCAACTTTAGGCTGCAAAATCAGCTGCCTTGTTCACATTTGTTTTCGAATAATATTTTTATATATTTCTCAATTTTGATCATTGAATTTAAACTAACTATTGTAAGCTACATATCTGAACATATTTGAAAAGGAAATATAAACTTGATTACAAATGCCCATCAATAATAGATGTATACATTAAATTTTGTTAGACACCAATAGAAGCAAATGAAATGAGAGGAAAGAAAAGTGCATTATAAATAAAATTTATTAGTATTAGTATTATTATTATTAATATTATTATTAAATGGAAGACAGAAACAAGTCTGATTTGTCTAAACTGCAGATTAATTTCATTTTTCAGAGTCAGAACTGACCATTAAAAGATATTTTTTTCCAAGCCTGTTGCTAATGAGCGTCCTCAGTGGTCAGAGACCCTTGTCAGTGCTGATTTCAGAGCAAAAAAAGACACAGATGATCACAGCATGAAGCATGATCTTTCTTCTGAAGGAGCCTAGTCACATTTTCCTGACCCTCTGATTAGCCACTCTACAATCAAAGTAAATTACTCAGAGCCTGAATATACTGTAGTCATGGACACGCTCAAAAGCCAAAATCACACTGCGGCTAACAATGAAAAGTAAATTTCTAAAGTAACAAGGAAAAAACATATATGAACAGTTTCAAAGGGTACTTCTTTTTAATGTTATTCTTGACATTATTCTAATTTTAGTTTAAAGGTAGAAAACTTTAAATGCAAAGGTAGAAAACTATTTAACCACAGCAAGATCTGAAAGAAGGTGGCAGAAATTGTAAATCCTGTAATATGTTTTTTACTCAAAACAAATATGGAAAAAGCAAATGGAGGTGTAGTATACAAGGACCTTGTGACAGAATCATATTCTCCTTGCCTAAAAAAAACAAAAAGGGCAATGGAGTGAAAATGTAAAAAAGGTATAAACTTCACCTGTCAAATAATAGGAAGTCAAGAGAATGGCTATACAAAAAGATGTATTCTGTGCTCATATTGTAATGGAAAATATTTAAATTAAAAGACAAATAAAGCAGATGAATTCATATTTATTCATTTTGTTTCCAAAATTATTCATACTCCTGAAAGATTTAGATTTAGAGACCCGTGACCTTGACATCACATGCTATGCAGGTTCTGGAGAGGCTGGTCCTAAAGCACATCCGATCAGTGGTGGAACCCCTTGAGTTCGCATACCAGCCACATATTGAAGTTGATGATATCATCTACCTGCTACAGAGAGCCTGCTCACACCTGGACAGGGCAGGCAGCACTGTGAGAGTTGTGTTTTTTGACTCTCCCGTGCCTTTAATACCATAAGACCTGCTTTACTCTGCAGTAAGCTCCTGGACATGCAGGTGAATGGCTCCCTGGTTACCTGGATTGGGGACTACCTCAGTGGTTGACCACAGTATGTGAGGTTGCAGAATATTACCTCGGACACCATATTGAGCAGCACAGGGCCTCCTCGGGGGATGGATTTTTCACCTTTTCTGTTTACACTCTACACCTCAGATATCAGGCACAGCTCACAATTCTGCCATCTGCAGAAGTTCTCGGATGACTCTGCCAATATGGACTGTATTACTGGTGACCGGGAGGTATGCTAAAGAGGTTAATGGTGACCAGGATATTATACAAATTTTAAAAAGGAGTATCTACTGATAAAAATTTATCTTTTTTTTTTATTTTTTACATTTTTAGATAGCAAGTCTGAGCTGACTTATACCTATATGAATGGAAAAATTGTTATTGGCATTACAGAAATCACAGCCTTCTTATAATTGCTGAGCAGCTCTTTGCATGCTTCCACTAGTATGTTGATGATTTACCTTAAGTGATGAGATTCAAGTCTTTGAGGTTGGATGGGCCCTATGCCATCACCCTAATCTTTGGCTCCCTCCACAGAGCTTCTCCTGGGACTCTAAATAGGATACTCCAAAATGTTAATGTTACTTCCAGTGAAAATAACATGTTGGTAAATTTAAAATATTACTGTAAGCCAAATTATGCCTTGGGTAAGAATAATTTTGGGCTTAACTGCACATATATAGAGTAAAATGACAGTGACACGAACAATGAAGTTATAACTTGTTATATTATATTTACTGTAAAATTAGATTTGAAACAAAGTTTAGACTAAATGGTTTGAGGTTAAAAAAAAGCTTGCTTCAGGTATACAGGAACACTTTGATAATAAACTAGAAAGACAATACAACACATTTTTCTTTTTCTTTGTAGCTTCAATTTGACAAAGACAAAAAGGTTTTTGGCAGTCTTTCCATCTTCTTCAGCATCTGAGCTGGAAAATCCATCTGCACAGAAGTGCCAAACAATAACTTGTCAATATAACATCCAAAATAGCACCAATTTCACATTTGATAAAATATTTAATACCGAGCTGCCTCAAAATAAGTTGGTTTGCACTGAGAATGTAGGCATATATGAATAAAATCTAGCATGCTTATACTGCTCCGTGTGCTACTGAGATTCCTGTATTTCTAATATGTCAAAGCTTTTCCTACATGAAGGGTACAATAAATGGCTGGTGGTAGAATCAAGGCAGCCAGAGCATTGCTGATGTTTCTATAATTTCCACCAAGATACTAAACCAATACCTTTGATTTATGGCACGTCAACTGACATTTATTTATATCTCTCTGAGCTGACAAACCTGAAATAGAGGATATACTGAACAAGACTGTTAAAAGCAACTTCTCTGTTTTAAAGGTTGTCATGGGGATGTGGAAAAAAACAACATATTTTGGTAACACTCTTTGAAAGTGCAATGCAGGCAGCATTAATCATCTCATAGATCTCTGTTTTGGCACACAGATACACAATCTATACTGTCATACTCCAAAGTAATTTCCTTTTCTCAGTAGACACTGATGCTAAAAAGTTAAAAATGCATTTTGGGAACTTATGCCAAGTGCTCAAAAGTTAACCCTGAGATATATGCAATGATTCAAATTAAAGGTGTCATTTGGTCTTGGTACAACCAAAAACCTCAATACATTTTATTGGGATTTTATGTGATAGACTAACACAAAGTACTGCATCTTTGTGACATAGTAGAAACATAATATGTGGTTTACAGTTTTTTTACAAATACTTAAAAGTCTGTACTACGTTTGAAATTGGATCCATTCTTACCCCTTTTTTATCTTATGCCACTGATCCTAACCTCCTAAATAAAACGGAGTGCTTCTGTAGTCATCTAAGTAGTACACAGAGTATAGATTAAGTCCTGAGGTGTTTTTTTAAAGAACATTAGTGAGCAAACAGCATGATTAAGACCCACCTTAAAGTTGTGGGGAATTTTACAACAGGGTTGGATTCTAACACAAAAACGCTAGCTTGAAACATCTCACGTGTGCTGTTCAATTCGTTATCCTAAAATGGAGAGAGTATGGCCCACCTGCAAACATAACAAGATGAGGCCGTCTACCTAAATGGATGTGTGGAGAACATTAATCAGAGACACAGCCGAGAGGCTTATGGTTACTCTGGAACTGCTGCAGAAATTCACAGCTCAAAATGATAAGAATAATTTTCTACATTTACCACAAGCCATGTATGGAAATGAACAAACGTGGAAGGTGTTCTGGCTAGATGGAAAACACTGCACAACACCCTGAATGCAACATTCCCACCGAGAAACATGGTGGTGGCAGCATCATGCTGTGGGGTGGTCCTTCTTCAGAGGGGGCAAAGAAGGTGTCAGAATTAAAAGCAAGATGGATGGAGCCAAATACATTGCAGTCCTCGAAGAAAACCTGTTACAGCTGCCATAGATTTGAGGCTGAGGCAGAGGTTCAGGTACAACAACAACCCTCAACATATAGCCAGAGCTAAAATCGAATAGTGTAGATGAAAGCATATTCATGTCTTTCAATTGTCCAGTTAAATGAGACTGAACTATTTTGCAATAAAAATTGGGCAGAAAATGTCATTCTCTAAATGCAAAGCACGCAAAAACCTACTCCAAAAGACCAGTACCTAAAACTTTAGCCAATGGTGTCGCTACAAAACATTGACTCGGAGGGGAGTCAATGCATGCAATGAATATGTAGGCAAGAAACCATAAATGACAGACTCACTAGGAAAAAATTGTGAGGTAGGAACACTGAAGTTGTCAGTCTGAGTTGATCCAAATATCACTTAGGATTTCTAGATAGGGCTGCATGGTGGCACAGTTGGTAGCACTGTTTCCTTGCAAGAAGGTCCTGGGTTCAGCTCCCGGCCTGGGGTCTTTCTGCATGGAGTTTGCGTGATCTCTCTGTGCATAGGTGGGTCCTCTCCGGGTACTCCGGCTTCCTCCCACAGTCCAAAAAACATCAGATTAATTGGTATCTCTAAATTGCCCTTAGGTATGAATGAGTGTGCATGGTTGTTTGTCCTGTGTCTCTGTATGCCCTGCGATGGACAGGCGACCCGTCCAGGGTGTACCATTGACCACTGGAGATAGGCACCAGCTCCACCTTGACCCTGTACGGAAAAGCGAGTATGTAAAATGAATGGATGGATGGATTTCTAGATAACTCTGGAAACAGAAGTAATTTTTCTCCCAATTCTGGTTGGGTTTTGTTTGGAGTTGCCTTATATGCGTCATGTTTCAATAACAATATACAAAATGATTAAGTGCAATTTTTCAACATGTGGTATAATTCCTCAGCTATCAGCAAAAGTCCCTCAAAGTCTGATGAAGCCAGAGTTAAGTAAGATGCTTGCTCTCTAATACTTGGTGTGTTAAATACTAATTTTAATGCCTAAGCCTTTAAAACATATCCTTCAACTTTAAAATCCATTTAAATTCCTGCTTTTGTACATTGGTTCTTGGCACCAAACACAGAGGCTTCTTTAGATCATCAAACAATCATTCATCATCATTGTAATTGTGAGTGCTTAAATTGTGCTTGTTTTCATGAAGTATCCTGATGTTCTGCACTACTAGGATTACAAAACATGACCTGCAATGTTGCTAGACTGATTCATCATTCGGTAAATTTCTGGCATATCATCACTTCTCTATGTGCTTAACTTTATCTACATAAACTATCCTGAAAAAAGCTTCAAAAATATGGATTTAATTTCAGCCCACAGGCCAGTTATACACTATACTTAGAGGCATTTTACATTATTCTGTTTTGTTCTTACCACTGGAAAAGAAATACTTCAGTAAATGTATTTTCCATTGAAGTTATTCTCCAGAGGCAGATAAAAATGAGAGACTATGCTGTTACATTTCAAACAACCTACAGTGCCTAAATTATAACCTGCTTTTAATAAGCATGAGAATCTTCTTAAGTTAATCTTTATAGTTTGCCTGTTTCTAAGATGCACACAGACAAAAGGCCCGAGTGCTATTAAATATAAGATTATAATGAAGTCTGGATGCAAACTGACAGCTTCTGATTTTTGTGGATCAAGGCCTACAAAGGGATCAAATTTCATATTATTCTTACAGCGTTCTGCAAAAACCATCAACTCCTACGCATGCTTGATCATTGCTTTTTCCCCCGGCCTCATCTGGACTTTCTTCCGAGGAACGTGGAAGTTTAAGACACCGGTCTAAACAGAGAGGCCACACTGCCATTTGAAACCAATTTGAACACATTGCTTTTGTTGCCACTTTGCTTATTTTTGCTACATGGTCCAAAGCAAAAGGTACCCCTTGAACTTTTTCACAGTTTGTCATGTCAGAACCACAAACTTCAGTGTATTTAGTTTGAATTTTATGTTATAGACAAGCACAAATAGTACATGAATATGAAGGGGAAGGAAAATCATACATGGTTTTGAAAATTGTTCACCAATAAAAATCTTAAAAGTATGGCGTGCATTTGTTTTTAACCCCCGTGAGTCAATACATATACAACTGTCTTTTGGGTATGAGATTGCACAGCTAGAGATATTTGGCCATTCTGCTTTTACGAAATAGCTGAAGTTAACTTTAACTGGCTGAGTAAAATCTGAGAAAATTAATTTAAGTCTTGCCGTAGATTTTTAAATGGATTTAGGTCTAGACTTTGTGCCATTCTAACACATAAATATGCTTTGACCTAAATCATTCCACTTGCTGTATGTTGGAAGTTGATGTCCTGCTGGAAGGGGAACCTCCACGTCTGTCTTGAGTGTTTGAGCACCCTCTAACAGGTTTTCCTCCAGGACTGACCTGTATTTAGCTCCATCCATCTTCCCATTGACTCTGACAAGCTTCCTTGACAAGCTGCTGAGGAAAAGTATAAGTACCGCCCTTATTTCACAGTGGGGATTGTGTTGTTAGTTTTTAGTTTGTAGAACCAAAAAAGATAAATTTAGGGTCTTGTCTGACAGGAGCCATTCTTCCAAATGTCTGCTATGTCTCCTGTATGGTTTATGCAAAGATGCAAGAGTGTATTCTCATGGATTTCTCTCAACACTGACTTTCTTCTTCCAACTTTTAACAAAAACTAGATTTATAGAGTGCACAACTACAAATTGTTCTGCTGAAAAGCCCCTGAGGCATTCATAGAACACCTCTATTTATAGTTAGATGAAATGGACGCCTCCCTGGTGAGGTGTTCCGGGCACGTCCCATCGGGAGGAGGCCCAGAGGAAGACCGAGGGCACGCTGGAGGGACTATGTTTCTCAGCTGGCCAGGGGAACGCCTTGGGATTCCCCTGGTCCAAGTGGCTGGGGAGAGGGAAGTCTGGGTCTCTCTGCTTAGGCTGCTGGCCCCGTGACCCGACCCCGGAAAAGCGGAAGGCGATGGATGGGTGGGTGGATGATTGGATGGATGGATGGATGGATGGATGGATGGATGGATGGATGGATGGATGGATGGATGGATGGATGGATGGATGGATGGATGGATGGATGGATGGATGGATGGATGGATGAAATGACATACAAGTGGCCTCTATTGTGCTGGATTTTATTCAGGGGTAGCAGATTAAAAGGGCTGAATACATTAGTATGCATTTTCAGTTTGTTTTCTATTGTGTTTTGGTCTGTCACATACAGTACCACAAAACACACCGAAGTTTGTAGTTGTAAAGTGAAAACATGTGAAAAGAAGTTACAGGGATGTACACATATTTTCAAGACTGTAAATTGTTTATTTGTAAAAAAAAAAAAAGTTTAGTTAGCAGCTTGGTCAGTGTATATTGAGAGGCTTTATTGAGTATATGCATGTTCAATAGTGCTATAATATAGTGGGGAAAGGA
Organism: Girardinichthys multiradiatus; assembly: GCF_021462225.1. NCBI lineage: Eukaryota > Metazoa > Chordata > Actinopteri > Cyprinodontiformes > Goodeidae > Girardinichthys > Girardinichthys multiradiatus. Next base: position 15,741,433 of record NC_061805.1, read on the forward strand.
AACTGTGACTTCATATTTCCAGACTGTCAGGCAGATCAGTTTGCATTAGCAGGAATGAAAATACAGAGGCGGGAACACCAAATCTAAAAGACAGGGGAGACTAAGGAGCAGCCTACTCCTTCATTACATTTATATATTACTCCTCATTGCCTTCAGGAAAGCAAAAAGTAGTCAGCATGTTAGCTTAGGCTAACACACCGTGGCATATCAATTCCCAGACTACAAAATCTCGTCCTGGAGTTAACGAAATGCACCATTCCACCAATGTCTAATCAAAACCAAATGCTTTTCCGCAGCGCATCATCATTAGAGTCCATCAGCTGAAGTGAGCTCCACAATGTAATGGATCTCTAATGACGGCAGTTCTCATCACTGGTGAACTCAGACCTTTTCATCATTAATAGTTAATTGCACATCATATCTGTCTCATTTATAGGAAAGCTGCCTAAATAGCAAATTGCAATATAATAACTTACTACTTGTCTCGATAGTTTCACTAAATTTATCTCACATCAGAGCCCTTATATCAAGGCTGGAGGGGAATGTCCAGCAAAGCTGCTGAAAACTAAGTCACACATACACTAGGGGGCAGCAGACACTGAGCCCTAAGGCACAGATCGAAATGCATCTGCAGATACACTGATCTACTCCCTACCCCCTCTCTAATGGCAGCTCCTGGATGATTTGTGGGTGACATCATGTGACTGACCGGGCTTGCCTTAGCACCTGCAGGTGCTGTGACACTGCTGGTGCCTGTCCTCCTCTGTGAAGTCCTTAAAGACTCAGAAATCCCAGGTCCTTTCAGCTTCACCACTGTTGGCATAGTAACAGAACCTGGACAGCACACAAGAGTCATTGAACAGAGAGGCCTTGAGTATCAGATCGCAACCCTGGATTTACCCCCACAGCTTGAGGGATGAGCAAGGTTAAGCCCCAGCTCAACACAGAGTGTCACGGGGAGAGTCACAGCAAGGATCAGATTTGTATTACAGTGTTTATTTTTTTGCAAGCAGGTCAATGACGAATAAGTGGAGCCGAGCCAGATGTCAAATTTGCTGTGGCGGCAGGCTGGGCTTGTATCTATCAGAAGGAAAGAAAGTAAAAAAAAATCCCTGACTGTAAACGAAGCACTGGCATTCATCTTAGCTAATGCCAGTACACTTATACACATGTGCACTTGGTAAGGAACTGCTCGTGGATTTAAATACACAAAGCTGTGCTCCTGTGGTTTTAGAAAAAAAAACACAGGCATAATGTGTAAACAGAACAGCTTTGTTTGGGATAATTACAGTGTTGGTGAGGAAGCGATGTGGAGGCTGTGTGGGCATGATTGCCTTGCACCTCGGTGTTAATGTAAGGATGCATGGATGAGAGAGGTTAGAAACTCCAATGGGTGACTCGACTCCTTCATACTTTCTGTCTTCCTTTAGTCCATAACATATTATCACTCAGAGACGGGCAGAAAAATGTTTCAAACCCAACGACTGGTTAATCTTTGCCATTGACAATCAATTGCCTCTTGGTGTACATTTGTTTTTACACACACCTGTTCAGACATACATTCCAAATAAAGTCCCAGTGCTGGGACTACTAACTACTTAGTGCATTATAATAAAATAAGTGATTATGCAAATGTTTCTTTCTTTATTCCTTTAAATGTTATGAAGTGCAACATTTATCAACTTCTGAGCAACCACCAAAACCATAAATGCCATAACACATGAAGCTCTAAAGCTTCCATCTTAAACCTTCCCCTCTCAGTATACCAAAGGCTTATTTTACGAACCTCATTTAAACTTTAGTACAAATTTTACCCCTTCTAATGCAGCACTTAGTACTCAGTGCTAAATTACCACCAGAGCAGTTATGCCCACTAATAATCTCATATGTTTTTGCTGCACTATAATGCTGGCATTTTGTAATACCTTTCCTATGACAACCAAAATAATCTGAGCCTCTACCTTCAAAATACATTGAAAATTGGTTATAGGCGTGATCACCCCCCCCCCCCCCCCCCCCCTCTTTTAAATTACCACACAGGCACCATTGCTTCATCACATCTAGTTTCAATGGGGGACATGATACTCTAACCTAGAAATGCATGGCAAAAAAAATGTGTGGTATAACATATTTATGCAGGTGCATCTTCTGTGACAATGGTTTGGAGCCTGCAGTTTGCCGACATTTCTCCAGGAGTCTAATTTAGCTAATTCTGCAGATAAGCCTTCACAAACCTGCAGATTTGTGAAGGAACCATAGCCAGGGCCTTCCAGAATGTGGAACACTGTCTCCACTTTCTGGAAGGTCCTGTGTGGAAACAGTGTGCCAGATGTGGAGCACAGGCATGCAAAACGCACCCTAACATAATCTGTGATTTATACCTTAAATCGTGAATCCATGGAAAAAATCCTGAAGAAAAATACAAAGCCTAATATCTGTGGTTCAGTCTGAAAAGACTGTATGCTGTCAATGTGAACCTTTTTTTTAATCTTCTATTTTTATTACAATTTTATAAGATGAAATGTTTTGGGACCTATGGGTAAAATGTCTACGTTTTTGCATTAAACTCTTATAAATTTTTGAACTAGTCAATGCTGTAACACCAACATCCAAAATATTCCACTTCAGTGTTTATTTTTTAGACAAGTATTACATGTTTTGTGTTTTTACCTTCAAAAATCAGGGTTTTTTTGGACAAAAAGTGCATAAGAAAATACACTTAAAACACTGAATAATATGACAAACTTTATATTTATGGATAAGTCTGAAGCTGTTGAAAAGATTTGATGTAGTAAAAGTGAAAAATTAATAAATTATTATAAAATTTTTAGAAGAGGTTACGTTTTGGGAAATAAGGGTAGACAGTGTAAGTTTTTGCATTAAACTATCATTGCACCAAAAATAGTAATGCATCAAAATCAGTACTACTAAAATTTTTGACCAAGTCATAGCTGTAACACTCACATCCAAAATATTCAACTTTAATGTTTATTTTTGGAAAATTTGACATATTTTGTGTTTTTTCTCTTCAACAAATTCTGTTTTTTTTTGGACTTCTTCTTATGTTTTTGCACTTTTAGAACTAAATAAGGAATACATTACCAAACATACACAATCTTTACATTCAATACCTCAAAGTCAAGTCAAAAATCAAGGGGAAAATAGCAAATGGTGTGTCATATTGAGGTATTTTTAACAGATCTAATAGATTTAAAACATGACGCAGCCATCAGAACTGAATCCACATGTGCACACATGAACATTTACTTACGTATATAAATCCACACCAAGTCTTTTCTATAAGGACCAAAAAGTTAGATTTTGGTCTCATCTGACCAAATCACTGACTTATGAAAGCAATATGGTTGAATTTTTAATTAGGAGAATCAGGTTAAAAGAGTTTTTAGGATTTTTATTTGTAAAAAAATATAGAAAACCTTGTCTTATTTTCTTTTTAATTTACAATTAAGTGCTCCTTCGTGTTGGTATATTACATAAAATCCTAATAAAATATACCTCAGTTTTTGTCAATATCACGACAAAATATGAAAAAAGTTTAATAGTTGTAAATGTTTCTTTAAGGCTCTGTAAATGACCACCAGAGCAGTTATCCACACACTTGACCCCAATATTTCCCACATGAAATATACATTTTCTCACAAGTTGTAGTGAACAAACTTGCTGAAATTTTACTGTTTGAAAAAGAAATTGTACTAGTTCATAAATGCACATATTGGTGGGGTTGCAGCAGCAAAATTTTGCATTGATCAGCAGTTGGAGAGTGTGATGTGAGCAACCTTTTTGGCAGAAGAGGCATTATAAAGCATTTTGTAAAAGGAAAAACTGCCTCCACTAACCCAGGGGTGCGTGAGCAAAAATGAGACATTGAACCATAATTGGAAGTGCTCAGTCATGAAATCTAAAGAGTAATTAAAGAGAAAGAGCTTTAATGGGATCAATTTACATATTCAGCGCATTGATTCAAAGCCGGTCGCTGATGTAAAGCCTGAGAGAGATGAGATGGGCTATTGGAGGGGGAGGGATTTTGAGGTTCTGTAGAGCTGAGGTACATCACAGATGAACTAGCAACTAGGATCTAAAACATCCAACCATAAAAAAGTACTTTATACTGTCATGATAAGACAAAAACATGAGGAAAAGAATGGAGCTTTTTTGGGTATCATTCTAAAGTAACCTTCATGGTTACCTTTGTAACATTTGCTTCACAGAGCTAAAATTTAAACTTAAATCACTCCAACAGCAACACGTCTCTTTGAGTGTGAGAAAGACCATCTACTCTCGTGTTTGGAGGCTTCAGGAGGAAGAGGTGACACCTACAAAGAGTGGCATCTCATCTGGAGGTGCGGACATGTCTGCCGGTCCTGTTGTGCTGAGCCGCTCAGGGCTAATCTCCAATACGCCAGAGGCCTGCTGAAGAGCCCGCAAGTGTCTGATTACCTGTCAGGGCTGGTGAGCCTGGCTAAACTGGCATGGAGCTGCCGGTGAGGACTACATCCCTCGGCATCCAACTTTTCTTTCTTTTTTATCAAGCAGACAGAGTTCTGCTTTCTGCCTGTTGTCTCGGGGTGATAACAAAGGATGGCAAGCATTTGCTTGTCAGTGTTTGCACGCACAAATGCGGTACTGCCGATAAAAGAATGTGACACGCACCTTTTCTGTTTGCCTTCAGGTTGATTCAATCTGCTTGTGACTGAAAGCAGGACAGCCTATTGCCGATAAGATCTTCAACAACCCTTGCTTTGTTAATGTAGAGTACACCCCCTTGTCATTTCTTCACCTCAAACACTGCTACTGTCATATGTCCCTCAACAGCCCAAGGCCTCTTTAAATAGAATGATTTGACTAGTTCTCTTAATCATGTTAAGAAATGAAACAGTCTCGCAGCCATGGCAGGTATTTCTTTAAGTGGAATAGGCTGCAGGATGAAAGTCAATCATCTTGAAAGCCAAGCCAAACTGAGGTTAATTGAAACCAAGTACAGGCCAGGGGTTCTTTTGCCTGTTCAGATAGATAATTTGGTGGGATGAGGGGGCTGAATGGAAATATTGAATCCTGACTGAATTTCTTTCTGTCAGCCTTGCTGTTTGCCATCAAAGATGCGAGCTGAATACAGCACACTGCAATTCAATCCAAACTCAGCACTCATTCAATATGTTCTATAAAGATGTAGTTACAGTTGTAGAAAAGAAACATCCATTTCTTTTTGTCCCAAAGCCTACAGACAATTGTATGTTTACATCAATTATCAATTATCATTTAAATTCTAGAATTGCGCCGCTCAAGGTAGCAGCAGGTTGGAGTAGCTCTGTTACTTTTGATTCTGATTTATTCTTTTTTGGGAACTATTCCTCTTGTGGTGGATACAGTTGATTTTTTTTTGGATGACTGTCCACTCCAGTGCCGGATGCTGTGCAGCTTGGAGGATTTTTCTCAATACTTTCTATTTTTGGACATTTGTTATGATGCATAGCCATGGCAACAGGGTTGTTTCTTACAACCAGGAGCAGCTGATTAATATCTCAAAAGCTCAAATAATACTTCAACTACAACCCCAAATCCCTGATGAGTTGAAAAGGAGACGCCATGGATGCAGAGCAGGAGTTAAGAGGAGAGAGAGAGGGAAGAAGTTCACACCATCTCTTCTGTCGATTATGATGGGCAATGTGAGATCGTTGGGAAACAAGTTGGATGAACTCCAACCCCTACAAAGGACCCAGCCAGAGTACCGGGCATGCAGTATCATGTGTTTTACTGAGACATGGCTGCAGGATCATATCCCCGACCATCAGGACCCCCTTCAGTTTGCTTATCGCTGTGGAGTTGGAGTTGAAGATGCCATCATACACCTGCTTCAACAAACCCACTGTCATCTGGACAAAGCCAGTAGCACTGTGAGGATCATGTTCTTTGATTTCTCCAGTGCATTTAATACAATCCAACCTGATTTGCTTTGTCAGAAACTCCAGAAGACTCAGGTGGAGGCCTCAACAATCTCCTGGATCAAAGACTACCTGACAAACAGACCACAGTTTGTGAGACTGAAGGGTTGTGAGTCTAACCAGGTAGTCAGTAGCACAGGAGCACCACAGGGGACTGTACTCTCACCATTTCTCTTCACTCTGTACACCTCAGACTTCCAGTACAAGACAGACTCCTGTCATCTGCAGAAATACTCAGATGATTCTGCAGTCGTGGGGTGGATCAGAGATGGACAAGAAGCTGAGTACAGGATGGTGGTGGACCACTTTGTGGCATGGTGTGGAAACAATCATCTAACGTGACTAAAACAAAGGAGATGATTGTAGATTTTAAGAGAAACAGGAATAAGTCAAAAACTGTTTCTATCATGGGAGAAGAAGTGGAGGTGGTGGAGGAGTATAAATACCTCGGTGTTCACCTGGACAACAGACTAGAGTGGAGATGCAACTGTGAAGCCATCGACAAGAAGGGACAGAGCAGACTGTACTTCTTGAGGAAGCTTAGGTTCTTTGGTGTTTGCAGCAAGATGCTGCATATCTTCTATAAGTCTGTTGTGGAAAGTGTGATCTCTTCTGCCATCATCTGCTGGGGAAGCAGCATTAGAGCCAGGGACTTAAAATAGCTCAACAAGCTGATAAAAAAGGCTGGCTCTGTTCTGGGGACTCCTCTGGAACCTCTGGAGATCATTGTGGAAAGACGGTTTCTTCATAAAATGAAGAACATTATGGAGAACCCTGAGCATCCTCTTCATGAGACTGTCCTACAACAACAGAGTGTCTTCAGTCAGAGGCTTCTTCAGATCTGCTGTAAGACAGAGCGCTACAGGAGATCCTTCTTGCCCATAGACATCAGCATCTACAACGGCTCTTTGAGGAAACCTTCATAATATGAGCTATAACAACATTTAATTTCCCTTTGGGATTAATAAAGTATTTTTGAATTGAATTGAATTGAATCACCGCCCACTTCTTCTCCCTAGCTGAGAACTACCTGCCAAGACGGCTACTGACTCAGCACAGGTCTGAATTCACATAAACTGTCTCCGTGTTTGCTGGAAACGTAGGGAACTTGTATTTATGATTTCAAGACCGTGGTTAATTAACGTGTTAATTTGTTCCCCTGTTATACTTCACAGAGGCTTTGATAATAAAACAAAATGTTGTGATTCACTGGAGGGAGGAAACACATTTTCAGAGGGGATGTTTTCTAGACTAAGGCTGCAATTAGGGTTTCTTTCACGATTTGATACATATTGTCTTCTTTTTAAAATGCAGGACAGAAATAGCATGTTAAAAATGTTAAAATATTTATATGATCATTATTATATGAATACAGTAAAAGCTAAAATGTAATGCTTGGTCATTTATTTTACCCAAATGAAGGATTTGTGACATCAAACATTTTGATTAAAAGTTCCCAAACTTTAGTGTAGTTCAAAACCTTATTTTGAACTATACAACGACTAAACCTCCTCCGCAAAATGAAATAAGAAATGGTAAAATGGTAAAGCACTGCTGTATAATAATATTAGTGTCAGTGGGTTATGTTAATGGTTTTAGTTCACACCACAGAACAAAGTTGTTTACTTCTGATAACATCAACTTTTATCTGCTAAGTAGTTAGCACAAACTAGTGCTACTTATGTTCAATATTTACACTTAGACTAAAGAATTGGTCAGAAACCCAGTTCTAAGTGATAAGTGTAAACTGTAAATTCAGCTGGTTGTCAAAAAAAGGTTTTGAAATTATGCTGTTTGTTGGGCATTTTTTAATCTCACTATTTGAAACATGAAATAAACTAATTACAAGAATCATTCAGGCCACCGCTGCTCCACATGAAGAACGTTCTGGCTTCAAGCTCAGCTGGAGGCTTTCTGTGTGTAATGATCCTTCTGTTTGTAATGTTCTCTCTATAGAAACTTCAGCTTCCTCCCACCATCCAATAACATGCATATTAAGGTAACTGACCACTAAGTTGCCCTAAAGTGTTAGTGTTTGTATGGCGGATTATTTGTCTATACCCTTTCACATCATAGTTTCATAATAAACATGCAACCATTCACACCTCATTACCGATCAGTTTGTCCTTTCTCATCATATAAATCATTCAAGATCATAGGCCCTTCATACTTTCAGGGTATACAACTGAATCTGTGGAATCAAAAGAACATGGCCTCACAACTCACAGCTTTCTCCTGAGCTGTCTGCTTAAAAGAAGAGTCTGGAATTTCTGTCTGAGCTGGGGGTGTGCGTATCAATGTAAATATCGATAGTATCGATACCAAGGTTGGTATTGGATCAATACAAGTGTGGTGAGATCAATACTTTTGTTATGGTTTTTCCTTTATACACAGAGGTGTGTCTAAAATCTAAAGTGCAAGCTAATATGTTTTTTGTTCTTTTATGTTTCTATTTATGAATAAAGGTGAAAAAAAGGTTGTTACACTGTCCTAAAGGTACTAAAGTTATATTTACCAATGGAAATATTCAACCCTGCAGCACCACTTTAATTGAGGCTCAACAGTTTTTTATTGGACTAAATAATGAATTACTGTTATATTTTTCTGTATACGGTCTATTTAGTTCTGTTATGTTTTAGTTACTACTAAAACTTAAAAAAAAAAAAAAATGATACCATGACCAGAATGAGCAAAAAGTCTGTGAGTCGACAAAGAAATTGAAAAAGTGGGAAAAAAAAGAGACTTCTTTGCAGTTTTTTGTGGATGGGACCGGGCATTTCTCAGCACATTTGCAGCTTATTACCAGTTGGGACTCTGTGCTGCGAAAACCAGTAGCTTGTTGAAGCCCGTTGCTGTATGTCTTAACACATTCAGCTCATTCACAACGCTGCAAACCTCTCTGCAGACTCATAAATACAAACTGATGTTTCATCATAATCAACTAACTAAAGGCAAAATCATAAAAATATTCAATGATTATGACATTGCAAGTAAAAAGTATTTATATCAAATACTAGCCCTGAATTTACTTGGTATCGGCTCAATATCAAAATGTTCAATATCGCCCACCCATAGATGGAGCTCTGTGTTGCGATCCTAATGCAGGCGTTCTAAATGCATAAAGTAAATTAAATACAAAGTTGTTGTGCAGCATCCTCAAGATGTTATTATAGGCATCAGATTCTGCAGATCAACATATTCTCTGATCAGAAGGACAATGGGTTGTGGTAGTCTGGTGTCTCTGCAGGAGTGACTTCCTACAGACTGTGCGGTCACTGCTGCTGCATGTGCTTCGTATTAATTTCACTACATCCCACTTGTCCCACAACCCCTTTTACCCCTTTTATCAATAGCTGCCAAGGTGGATCGGGGCATGACATTAGTGGTCGATTTCAACCTCTCTTCTGCCTTTGATTCAGGTTGATCGTGAGATGCAAAGAACACGCAGACCATGGAAGAAATCATGATCTTAAAGGAGCTTCTGTAGTTGACTAAATAGATCAGGTAATAGTGACACTGCAAAGATACAGAGTGTAGTCACAAGGCAACACGGACACACTCAAAACAGACAACCATGCACGTACAAACCTGAGGGCAATTTAGAGAAATTAATTGATCTAACAGTTATGGTTTTAGACTGCGGTGGAAATCGCAGTACCCATAGAGAACCCATACATGCATGGGGAGAACATACAAACTCCATGCAGAAAGACCCCAGACTGGGATTCAAACCCAGGACCTTCTTGCTGCAAGGCAACAGTACTACCAATGACTCCACTATGCAGTAACAGTAATCAAGCATATGGAATTTAAGGTAAATGTCATTCCTAAAAAACATGGGTCATTATTTTGTTGTTTTCTCCTTTTTATTTTAGGAAGACTATTACCCCCTCTTATGCATCACTTTATTGACTCAGCGTTAAAGTGGCACCAGATCAGTTATTTACACACATATCCCTTGTAATCAATCCCATAACCCATCTATAAGTAGTTGTTCTATATTTGACTGAAGATTGGATTATTAAATGGGTTGGTTTATTCACCCAGAAGAAAAAGTGTAACTGCTTTATTTTACTGTTAATATGTTGCAAAAATCTAAGTTTTTCTTTTCATTATCACTTCTTTACTCTGATAGTATTAATTAGTTTCAACAGGTTTTGTTTGGTTGCCTTTGCACTGTTTGTTCTCTATTGCTGTCTTGTTTACAATGTAATTACACATAGCAAGATAAGAGCTGGCTTCTGGCAACCAACTTAAACCTATGAATACATTACATCACTTTAAAACATACTTTTAACTATTTATAAACCCTGCTTTTAACAGAGATGTGTTTAAGGTTTGCATGTTATATAATGTACGCTTTTTTTTACCCGTCCTAATTTACATAAATACAGAAGAAAACTGTAGAAGTATAAACTCCAAATACATGTTGAGCTGATCTGATCCTCAAAGGATTAACCTCTGAGAGCAGCATACTTACCATTAAACCTTTTTAAATCTGATACACATGAACTCTCAGGGACATATGTAAACCACAATCTGTCTCTCTCCAGCATATCCGCTTCCAACCAGCTGGTACTGTTGCTGGCTGAGATACCAGTGAAATCAGATAAGCCTCCATGCAACTTGATCTCTCTTCATGTATATAAAAAAAATCCAGGTTATTATAAAAGCCAGTACATACACAGATTGTCTATTTTCAGATTGCCTATTTACTGTTAACTTCATGGTTGCTTGATTCAGATGGACAGCGCGCAGATCAGCCCCTATTCTTGGGAAGTTATTACTGTCTGGATGGTGAACTGGGAAACAAGCTGAATTTGAGCCCACTTTTTCAGTCCTAACAGTTAGATGTAATCTCAACTGACTAGTGTAATCAGATGGCTGTCTGGGTTAGAGAAAATGCCATATCTCGCTTCATGTCCTGATAAAGGAAACCAAATCACATTTTCTCACTATGAAATATGTGATTATTTCTTTCTCATCAGCTTTACATCCCATCTTCCAATAGGAACCTTCATTTTACTCAGTCTTGGTTAAAGTGTTATTATCCCCAAAAACAAAGGCTGTGATACATTTAAGATGTCGGAATTGATCTCATGTTATTTCTACTAATATTAGATGAACAAAAACAAACAAATACAATAAAGCTGTGTAGACAGTGACTGTGTGTTGGTAAATAGCACCAATGAGACTCCACTCTAGAGACCAAAATTGAACGTTTTGGCCTTGATGCAAAAGAATTGGTGCGGCAGAAAACCAAAACTACATTAAGCTGGATGCACCTTACCCACCACAAGACATGGAGGAGGCAGCATCATGCTGTGGGGATGCTTTTCTTTAGCAAGAGCAGAAAATTGATGGGATAATCAATGAAGCCAAATACAGAACAATGGTGGAAGAAACCAAGAACAATTATATACAGCCAGAGGAACAAAGGAATGGTTTCTAATCAGAGCATATTCATGTGTTACAATGGTCAAAGTCCAGACCTAAATCCATTTAATAATCTGAAGCAAGACTTGAAAACTGATGTTCACAGATTCTCTCCATCCAATCTGATGGAGCTTCAGCTATTTTGCATAGACAAATGAACAAAAGTGGAACTGTCTAGATGGGCAAAGCTTTGAAAGAGATTCCTCAAAAGACTTGTAGCTGTAACTGCAGCAAAAATGGTTCCAAAGACACATGACATGACACAATTTTTTCATTTTGTATTTCACATAAAATCCCAGCAAAATACATTGAAGTTGGTGGCTTTGATGTGACAAAACTTGGAAAAACTCTTCGGGTCTGAAGACCTCTGTGATCAAACCTGCCACCCACTTGCTCACTCCCAATTGTCCTGACTCTCTGATGCGGTGAATGTAACAAGCAACCTGCCTACTGTCCCTGTGCTGGGCGTGGTGGGGAGGATTAATGAAGTGGTGGTTCATAAAGGAGATTCATCTGCACCCAGACAGTCCTAATGAGCAACCAGAGTGTTCCACTTATGGCTTATGACAAGCTGGGGAAGCAGGCCTGCTTTTGTTTTGAAAGGGCTTGCCTTTAATGTCGACAAAGTAAACTTTCCAATCTACCAGAGTGCATGTGCACCCAGTACACCACATCAATATTTTGTCCCTTTCTGTAGGAAGCCTGTTTTGATTTCTCTGACATGCTGCAGCACAATGACAGATTATTTGGAAATGTCCCATAAAGGCTTTGGTGTTAAATCCAAAGTATGACATAACGTTAGGGAATAATGCAGACAGTTATGAAATAATGAAAGTTGTACAAAAATATTATAATGCCCTCTTTTGATTAAACCATGTCAGTTCCTGAATTCGGTTTCTATGTGATGCAGATGACCAAAGAAGTAGATTAAAAATAAAAAGAAAAAAACTTTTCTCTCAGGCAAGAAACAAACACAGACCTATTATTTCAGTCTCAGGCACAGCTGAAAGTAGAATTCTTTAAACCTCCTACATAAAACTGTTTATTCTTTCACTGTTTCGTCACAAATTAAGTTTAGTGAAAACCAGCTCCTTCATTGTTGCATTCATTACGCAAAATAATCAACGAATGGGTGCAGGTTTTAATTTCTTTCATCATAATACCTCAGAGCCTTTTCAAAGAACTTGCTGATTTATATATTCAGAAACAAAACCTAAGTACTAAGCAAATCCTGTATGATGTTTCTGCTTTGAAGCAGACAGTGAACATTTCATGGTTGAGCATTTAAGCAGGCTGTTACACAGTGAGTCAGGTGGGGGTTTGGAGCATCAGCTGTGAATAGACAGGGCTCAGCTGGTGAGGGTAAACAGTTCAAAGTGAAAAGCTGAACGAGCACAGAGAGTCCACCTGACCCACCACAATGGTGTGCAGACTGGGCCGAGAACACACACACACACAAGCAGCACCACATACATTTAAGTCTACTTACAATCCAAGGTCCAGTGACAGTGGCATTGATCCATATGTACCTTAGCACTTGATCTGAACTGTGCGTGAAGTTCACACTCCATTTAGCATGAATGTGTATTTGTCTGCATGTGGTGAGGGCAAGAGGCTAGTAAAATCACTGCATCAATGCATCAATGCTCTTTCAATGGAGAAAAAAAGCCCTGACTCCACAATTCAGAAGGCTGAAAGGGTCAGTCAGTCAGTCAGTCATTTTCTACCGCTTATTCCATAGTGGGTCACGGGGGAGCTGGTGCCTATCTCCAGCAGTCTATGGGCGAGAGGCAGGGTACACCCTGGACAGATCGCCAGTCCATCGCAGGGCAATTACTGAAAGCAGATACTGAAAGCAGATACTTTAGGCGAGCTATGTATTGTATGTGCCCATGGCCTGACAAGAATTCGGTTTTGTTAAAAACAAAAACAAACACAAAAAAAAATAACAACTCAATTTTACACAGGTAGTCATAATGTAATGGCTACTCTGTAAGTGTGCAAATGTTACTGATATAGAGCTGTTTTGGTTACCTTCCAACGTCAGGCTTCAAATGTGTCTAAATGTCACCCTTTAAAATGAAATGCAAAGTTCAGATGAATATAACGCTGGGAAAACAATTTGTTGACTAAATGGCCATTGCTGTTAGTTAGTTAGTTAGTTAGTTAGTTAGTTAGTTAGTGAATTAAAGGGTTAATTTGCAAATATAATACATTTGTAGAGTAACAAAAGTTTCGAAAATACTTTGGATTCACCTCCTAAACTGTAATTTCTTACCTATTTGACCATGCGGCAGAATCCTAGGTGTGCTTGTATTTTTTGTTCTTATTTTGCCCTGTGATATGTAACCCTAATACCTCTAAATAAAATTCCAAACAATTGTGTACATTTTATGTCAGCATAATGTGATGTTCTAATATATTTTTCAGCTGAAAAAACAAAATCTGTCAGCAATTGTAGTTTTGAACTGAACTAATAAATGGTACTGCTGAGAAAATCTGTTGTCGTTTAAGAGAATATGTCTAATTCATGTTCTGGAAGAGGCAATGTCTGAATGATTGTATAAAACAAACAACAAATGAGGGAACATGTTATTCCCTGTGTTTGAAAAACTCATATGCACATAGTATTTCACATTTCTGTTGATGATCAAACTCTTTAGCATTCTGCTAGGCTATAAGAAGGCTTGGCAAAAAGAAAGCAGACAGAGTGACAGCTCAACAGATGAGGTACCTATGTCTAATCTCCTTCTGAAAGAGTTTCATTGGAATGGCTGGGAGCTTCGAGGGCCAGACAAAGAAAAAATTGGGGCATTCTGTATAGTAAAGCCATCACGGAGCGTCTTTCATCTTCTTTGAGATGTGACTTTGACAGCTGTGAGGATTAAGGAACAGACCAACATACAAGGCCCAAGCAACTGGGGTAAGACTTAATATGCTTCTTACCCTTGGCTCTGGTTTCTTCACTTAGTAAATCAATAGAATATAATTTTAATACTGTAATAGGGTTGTGTCTGTGTGAAGGTAAGAAGACATGTTTATGAAAGAAAGCAGAGAAAAGTGACTTTACAAAAGGTGCTTCTCCTTCAAAGGGAAACAGCATGCAGCATGATTGGTTTCTCCTCTACATTGTTTAGGATGAAGCTGCCACGAATTAGATTAATAGAAATGCCATTGTTTCTAGGTAACCATTCCAACTGAAAAGGTTTCAATTAAAACTCTTCAATGTAAAACAGGTGTGGAACACCATGAAAAACATGTCAGGAATCCAAACTACAAAAAAACTGTAATATTGGAAAATGAAAACATTTTTTTGAATGAATTAAATATTTTATTTTTCAGATCTGACCTGTCACATCATCTCACTAAGTGCATAGAAATACTTCAAAATGTTGAACTTCATTCTATTGATAGAATAATCATTAGTGATGAAACCCTTAAGAAAACATTAAACGCACAAATTTAAAAAAGATGCTCCCCAGATGGTTGCCATGCTTTCATTCTGATGAACTTTGCTAATGAGTTAACACCAAAAGAACCTAAGGACCTTCATCCTATAACCTCTGTGTTAGTTAAGCCTGTAGAGAAGATTTTACTTCAACATCTTGTTGGTGTAACTCAGGACAAACTTGATGAATATAAATTTACATACAAGCAGAGACAAGGAATAGATGATGCTGTTGCTACCCTGGTTCATACCCAACACTATAAACACTATACATATGCAAAAGCACTGGATTTGGATTTTTCATCTGTATTTTACTCAACACGAGTGGACATGTTAACAACAAAAATGATCCAAACGGGATTAAATCCATTTTTGATTAACTTGTATGCCTCTTTCCGGAAAGAGTCAAGTCAAGTAAGTCAAATAAAAATTTGTTATACCCAAAGGGCAATTTGCAGTGCAGACAGCAATGAAAACATAAAAAAACAGTCACAAACACCAAAAAACAAAACAAAATAACAAAAATGTGGATCTGGAATTGAGCAGGCTACTAGCAGCGGGAATAAAGTATTTTTTCAGTCTGTTCATCTTACAATATGGTATTTTGTATCTCCGTCCTGATGGTGAGAGCGAGAATTCTGAGGATGGCTAGGATTCAGCCAAAATGAACCTACAGGTCCTTCTCAAAATATTAGCATATTGTGATAAAGTTCATTATTTTCCATAATGTAATGATGAAAATTTAACATTCATATATTTTAGATTCATTGCACACTAACTGAAATATTTCAGGTCTTTTATTGTCTTAATACGGATGATTTTGGCATACAGCTCATGAAAACCCAAAATTCCTATCTCACAAAATTAGCATATCATTAAAAGGGTCTCTAAACGAGCTATGAACCTAATCAACTGAATCAACGAGTTAACTCTAAACACCTGCAAAAGATTCCTGAGGCCTTTAAAACTCCCAGCATGGTTCATCACTCAAAACCCCAATCATGGGTAAGACTGCCGACCTGACTGCTGTCCAGAAGGCCACTATTGACACCCTCAAGCAAGAGGGTAAGACACAGAAAGAAATTTCTGAATGAATAGGCTGTTCCCAGAGTGCTGTATCAAGGCACCTCAGTGGGAAGTCTGTGGGAAGGAAAAAGTGTGGCAGAAAACGCTGCAAAATGAGAAGAGGTGACCGGACCCTGAGGAAGATTGTGGAGAAGAGCCGATTCCAGACCTTGGGGGACCTGCGGAAGCAGTGGACTGAGTCTGGAGTAGAAACATCCAGAGCCACCGTGCACAGGCGTGTGCAGGAAATGGGCATTCCCCAGGTCAAGCCACTTTTGAACCAGAAACAGTGGCAGAAGCGCCTGACCTGGGCTGAGAAGCAGCACTGGACTGTGGCTCAGTGGTCCAAAGTACTTTTTTCGGATGGAAGCAAATTCTGCATGTCATTCGGAAATCAAGGTGCCAGAGTCTGGAGGAAGACTGGGGAGAAGGAAATGCCAAAATGCCAGAAGTCCAGTGTCAAGTACCCACAGTCAGTGATGATCTGGGGTGCCGTGTCAGCTGCTGGTTTTGGTCCACTGTGTTTTATCAAGGGCAGGGTCAATGCAGCTAGCTATCAGGAGATTTTGGAGCACTTCATGCTTCCATCTGCTGAAAAGCTTTATGGAGATGAAGATTTAATTTTTCAGCAGGACCTGGCACCTGCTCACATTGCCAAAACCACTGGTAAATGGTTTACTGAGCATTGTATCACTGTGCTCAATTGGCCTGCCAACTCTCCTGACCTGAACCCCATAGAGAATCTGTGGGATATTGTGAAGAGAACGTTGAGAGACTCAAGACCCAACACTCTGAATGAGCTAAAGGCCGCTATCGAAGCGTCCTGGGCCTCCATAAGACCTCAGCAGTGCCACAGGCTGATTGCCTCCATGCCACGCCGCATTGAAGCAGTCATTTCTGCCAAAGGATTCCCGACCAAGTATTGAGTGCATAACTGTACATGATTATTTGAAGGTTGACGTTTTTTGTATTAAAAACACTTTTCTTTTATTGGTCGGATGAAATATGCTAATTTTGTGAGATAGGAATTTTGGGTTTTCATGAGCTGTATGCCAGAATCATCCGTGTTAAGACAATAAAAGACCTGAAATATTTCAGTTAGTGTGCAATGAATCTAAAATATATGAATGTTAAATTTTCCTCATTACATTATGGAAAATAATGAACTTTATCACAATATGCTAAAATTTCGAGAAGGACCTGTATTCAGCACAGTTCCCTTCATCAAAGAACATCAGTACAGGAAAGCCACTAACTTAACAGTCATTTCACACACATCGTGGGATTTCTAAAAAAAAATGTTTACTAGCTGTTTCTGATCTTGCAGCTGTGTTGATTCTAAGGTACACCCAGCTGTCTATGATTTTCAGTGCTGTAGCACTATATTTAGACTATAATTATTCCCTGTAATGATCCAATAAAAGCAGTGTGTCTAAAGAAAACTCAGTAGACCAACAAATTATAATTACTTATGTCTAACAGGCGTCTCTGCTCTTAAATAAACCCCTGCACAAGTTTGATTATAAAGTAGCAGTTGCAAAGTCCAGTGTCTTGTTTCCTTCAAGAAACAGTTTCAAATTTGTTAAGCGGAACGAAGGCTAAAGAGCAAATAAGCACGCCTTCCCCAGCCTCAAATCATCCAATAATCCATAAAATTACACCTGTCACTAGAAAGTTAGATTTATTAAAACTACTTCCTGATCCGAGGAGGAAAAACCATTAAAATACACAAAGGCCTTCAATCAACACTTAATTAATGCAGCAACCTTACCCTCGTGCTGGCAATCACTTTCCCTATCTGCCAGATTAGTTTAAAGACATGAATGCAGATTAGAAAAGGCCAATAGCCTCAGAGGATCAGCAGTGAAGAAAATATATAGGCAAATAAAACGAAAGCAGGGGAGGGGCAGGATGGTAAGATGGCAGGAGTAAGAAGTCAACTTTCTGCTGCCCACAGTTCTTCTTAAGCGTGTCATTTCAACTGAGGGGAACATCACTTAGATAACTGTTCACATTGTGAACTTCAGCATTTGGGTTTCTCTTGCAAAATGAGAAACATCAGTGACAGCACCGGCAGTAAAATATTTTTGGAGACTGACTCACTAAGCCTTAAAAAGGCTATTTTGTAGATGCTGCTAAGTTAAAGTGACTGTGACACTTACAGTGAGGTAGAACTACCTTTAACAGCAGAAATACAGAAAAATCATGCTGGGGTCCAAAGTAGACATAACACCTTTACTCAGAGGAAAGTTCCTTATGAAGCACGGTCCTAAAATGTGGATGGATTAGTTTGATGTGTAGTGACTTATTTGCTGACCTTTGCTGATGGTAGGTGGACTCTTTTCTGCGGCAGTGGAGGGTTACCACTCGATAGCCTTCATTCCTCAAGTCCTGGCTGACGATCCACTGAGTGGGGTTGCTGGTACGTGCTCCGAGGAACATCACTCCTTCTTTCAATTTTACCCTATGGAGAAAAACATCAGCTGTTTAGACTACTACAAACCCAAACATATGACTTCCATGTGCATTGTTGTTATCACTATCTAAAGTTGGCCAATCCTTGTTCTTTATTTAGCTCAGACAAATATGCAGAAACTTTTTTAACCCATACGTCATGCCAAATTTAGGTCAACCATAGAATTTGAGACTTTTCAGCCACATTTTTGCACTGTTCAGAGAGATCTTCAAAAGATTTTGGTCAGACAGACGTGTCTGATGAGAATCCTTTTAAGAACCTGATTTCAGCAGATCATCACATAGTTGCTTCTTATTGTAAAACAATTTAATCCAAATAGACTTTTAGATTTTGTTTGATTTTATTTTTTTATGTTTTGTGTCTTATAATAAATTACATGCATGTGACTGTGTAGTCTGTCTTTCAAAACAGCCCTCTGTTCTGGTGTTGGTTTTGAATAAACTGCTTGAATTTCCCAGGAATACAGCTAATTCCAGGTTAAATGTAAATAAAAAACAAAAAAAACACACATTTAACTCTCTGAAAAAACGAGAGGATATTAGCGTTGTAAAGTATGTAAATTCAGATTTTTTGATTATTATGTGAAAATGCATTATGGTGATCAATATTATCAATCATGTATATATTTTTTATGTTAATTTAAATATGCAAAAAGTGTGAAGTTTCAGCACAGTGAGTGGAGCCAGTAGTATTTTTGAGTTTTCAGGCTGCATGAATGTTATTATTATTTAAATTTTTATTATTATTGTTATAATGGTAGTAGTAGTAGTAGTAGTAGTAGTAGTAGTAGTAGAAACTGTTTTTAACTATTCCTTGTATATATAAGGTACAATCAGAGATAACCAGAAACAATGCCAGTAGCCTAAGGAATTGTCAAGCTGGTAACACGTTACAGGGACAAAGCAGACAAGTCTGAAGACCAAAAATGTCCAGCAAAAAGTTGATTGACTTAGTATTAGAGGTCTGAAATTTACAACAACAAAAAAATCATTTCTTGTGCAACATAGCTGAAAATGCATTTAATACTTGGTGCTTGGGTTGAAATATTATCTCTGTACCTTCACTGTCTACTCCAGCCTACTGTAAAGTGTGAGACAAAATAAATACACATTTTAAAAGGCATGGTAATGAAGTAAGATTTTACTGGGGATTTAAATAATTGTTGAGAAGTAATAAGCAGAGATTCCAATACCTGTTCCAATACATTGTTTAATGTTCTAAGGTAGCTCCAACTCACAGTACTGCTATGCCTGGGAATAAGAAGGGGCCAGACCATTGCAATCCTCAGAAGAAAACAATACATTTTTAAATGAATCTGAAAACAGACAGGAAGCCTATGAAAAGATGCCATAAAGGAATTGATGTATTTAATTTTTTATGTCTGTTAAAAGAGAAGCTGCTGATGATTTTGATGAATAAAACTGGATTATCTTGTTTTGTTTGTCCACCTTAACCAGCACTGCTTTATACATTTACTATGTTCCCTTCAGGCCTGAAACAGAATGGCATGAAATAATCAAAGCAAACAGCACTTTCATTTTGTTGTCTGCCATCTTTGGTAAATGTTTTTTTATAACATCAGAGTATATGTTATAATTACAAGCCTGTTATGCAGCTGTACTGCTTTGACCCCAACAGTAACAGATTCTCTCTCGCAATACAAAAATTACTTGGAAATGTTTATTTTTGTTTTGACTGATACATTTACAACATCTGAGTTATTTTTGGCTCACTGGACTATAATGGAGGATCATGTCTATGTTAGCAAATGAAAATGTAACATATTGTATAATGGACCCAATACACAGAGTCTAATTTAAAAGTAAAAACACTGACATAGAATAGATTCAGTCAAATGTTCCATAACATTGCCTGTGTGATTTTAGCTAAGAGTGACAGTGAAGCCTCATGACTGTAGAGCTGACTAAATTATAACAGAAGGCCAAATCACTTTTCCTGTCCAATCCATACCAGGTTGGCAGATGAGACCAAAGACGGCATTCACTTTCATCTTGAATTTGTTGCTGCCCTTTTTAGATGCAATTGCCTATCTGTCATCCTATGAATATATCTGCCCTCTCCAATCAAGCCCATTTCTTTGATGTGATACCTTGTACTGTTGGGCTGCAGGTAGCATGTGAGAAATGAAAGTGGAATCCATAATCAACCCTAAATTTAAGGGCCACTTGAAAAGTGTGCATGTTCTTTTTCCTTCCTCTGTATTGTCCTATAAAAAAAAAAAGATTTTCATCCAACCTCACTTGGTCAGAACTATGGTAAAATTAAAGTGTGAAATTTTTTTTTGCCAGTTTGGGACTTTGCTTAACATTCTGTGAATTGTATGACCTAATTATCTAATCAGTCTTTTCCTCAACTGCCTATAAGTCACATCAGCATGCTTAGGCAATAACCAAAGGCACTATGGAAAGCACATACATTGGGGGTTTATTGAAAGAAGAAACACAGCTTTCATGTTTTCCAGCTATGTTAGGACAGCTGCAATCATTATTTTTCAAAAAAATAACCAAGCATTTCCTGCATAGACCCCACATACATATGGACTGAAGGTAAAGGTATGAATATAATGGTACACCTGTGCAGTTTTAATTGTAACATTAAGTTATACAACTCACTGACATGTTGAAGTATACATGTATGTCTGTGCTATATTGAATCAAGTTCTGCTTTTTTTTTTTCTGCATTTTGTTTCTATTAGAAATATAATTCTGGTTTTCATTTAAGGAATTATAAATCTCTCCATAAGAAAATGTATTAGCAACAGAAAATATTTATTTGAAGCTATACTAAAAGTTAGGAGGAAAAAATGTCTTATTTGCAGTTGGATTCTTTTCCTTCTGAATGTTACATCTAATGTTCAGGCCAAAGTATATGTGGAGAGGGATAACTGAATTGGGGGATGCATACAACTGGAACAAAAAGGGTGTTTGCACAGTCCTCGCTGGGTCCCAGTGGGGGAAGCAGGTTGTATCTGGTTTTGTTACAGTTCAGTGACTAGGAAGTCTATCAGTGGGTTCCCTGAAAGTTTGAAACATGTCATTACTCCATAGTCCATAATATGCTGACGGAGCATTTGGTGAAGGATGGTTAAAGTGTCTTTTATTGATTAAACAGTCAATATGGCCTTGTAACCAGTAAACCTAGGACAGTTCTGCAGGTAAAGTAACACACAGTCTAAGACTGTTTCGAAACAATCCATGATTCGTCAACAGCTCATCCATATACGTTTTAGTGTCCTTAGAAAAGGCAGTAAATACATACATTTCCATGAGAATGCTTAATGATGTGTGATTGAGAAATACAATGTAAAGTTTGTTACTGGGAAATAATTCACAGTGTACATAAAATAAATAAACTGAAGGTATTGAGGCAGAGTGACTAATTAACGTTGATGAGCAGGAATTGCAGGGGGGCATGGGCGTACTGTGCGGGGGGGTTAGGGGGGTTGTGACCCCCCCAAAAAATCTGATCCAGTCAATATAACCCCCCCCAATAAAATAATATAATTATGTTTACCAATATATCCTGCATGAAGAACTTGTTGATTTTCTTTTATTTTCATTTGCCAGCAAAATAGCATCATCACCTGTTAATGTAATCCCCTCCTCCACCCAAAAACTTCGTATCACCCAACCCGCTTTCTCCACCAAGCATTCACTGCTGTACATTTGATTCAGTCACCGGTGAGAGGGGTTTTACTCTCAAAAAATAAATTTTTCACTGATGGTCGACAAGAACACCTAGTAAAAAGCGCAAAAATCAAAATGAGGTAAATATATATGTATTGTTAAGTTAGCTGATGATTTGTTTTCTATGCCACTCACAGACGCCTGTACTCTGAATGGCGGTGCATGTACGGGGGTTGGACAATGAAACGGAAACACCTGGTTTTAGACCACAATAATTTATTAGTATGGTGTAGGGCCTCCTTTTGCGGCCAATACAGCGTCAATTCATCTTGGAAATGACATATACAAGTCCTGCACAGTGGTCAGAGGGATTTTAAGCCATTCTTCTTGCAGGATAGTGGCCAGGTCACTACGTGATACTGGTAGAGGAAAACGTCTCCTGACTCGCTTCTCCAAAACACCCCAAAGTGGCTCAATAATATTTAGATCTGGTGACTGTCCAGGCCATGGGAGATGTTCAACTTCACTTTCATGTTCATCAAACCAATCTTTCACCAGTCTTGCTGTGTGTATTGGTGCATTGTCATCCTGATACACAGCACTGCCTTCAGGATACAATGTTTGAAACATTGGATGCACATGGTCCTCAAGAATGGTTCGGTAGTCCTTGGCAGTGATGCGCCCATCTAGCACAAGTATTGGGCCAAGGGAATGCCATGATATGGCAGCCCAAACCATCACTGATCCACCCCCATGCTTCACTCTGGGCATGCAACAGTCTGGGTGGTACGCTTCTTTGGGGGTTCTCCACACCGTAACTCTCCCGGATGTGGGGAAAACAGTAAAGGTGGACTCATCAGAGAACAATACATGTTTCACATTGTCCACAACCCAAGATTTGCGTTCCTTGCACCATTGAAACCGACGTTTGGCATTGGCATGAGTGACCAAAGGTTTGGCTATAGCAGTCCGGCCGTGTATATTGACCCTGTGGAGCTCCCAATGGACAGTTCTGGTGGAAACAGGAGAGTTGAGGTGCACATTTAATTCTGCCGTGATTTGGGCAGCCGTGGTTTTATGTTTTTGGATACAATCCGGGTTAGCACCCAAACATCCCTGTCACACAGCTTCCTCTTGCGTCCACAGTTAATCCTGCTGGATGTGGTCCGTCCTTCTTGGTGGTATGCTGACATTGCCTTTGATACCGTGGCTCTTGATACATCACAAAGACTTGCTGTCTTGGTCACAGATGCGCCAGCAAGACGTGCACCAACAATTTGTCCTCTTTTGAACTTTGGTATGTCACCCATAATGTTGTGTGCATTTCAATATTTTGAACAAAACTGTGCTCTTACCCTGCTAATTGAACCTTCACACTCTGCTCTTACTGGTGCAATGTGCAATCAATGAAGACTGGCTACCAGGCTGGTCCAATTTAGCCATGAAACCTCCCACACTAAAATGACAGGTGTTTCAGTTTCATTGTCCAACCCCTGTAGACTAGCTTCGTACTACAGTGGTACCCAGGTGCTTTGTTAGACCTGCCATCTGGACCTCTGGGGCTGAAGCTCCAGATGTTTTCAGAACAGCCCCGAATCTCTCAAAAGAACACATTTAGGAGTTCATGTCTGTTCAAAAGATGTATTAAGCCTCAAAATGAGAGACTTCACATTTTTATTTAAAAACAATCATCTTTGTTTCTATTGTGTTCCATATAATCACTACCAGCTCCTCCCAACCTGACAATGAGTTTATAGGAAAAGAAGACAAAAAGTGGTTATTTGCACACACACGGTACCACGACTACCCGCACGGGCTCAGGCGGACTGGCAATTGGTCCATTCTGGAGAAATCCAGAATGACTTTTCAGTCCAGGATCGCTGGCCTGTCTCGTTAATTACCAAAAAAAGTTACACTGAGCGCATCAAACAGGGCTACAAAAGGGGAGACGGCTGATTTCAGAGCAGCCGTGGAGCCAACCAGAGAGTGGGAGCCTGGTGGGTGTGTTCGCCCAGGAACAGGTGGAAGCAGAGTGGCTTAACTCAAACTGAAGTTAGCGTTAAACCTGAGAGCTGGCTCAGAATGGGCTAATTGTAAGCTAGCGCTAATCACTAATTCACCCAGCAAGACATCAGGTGGAGGTTCACTAATGAGCATCATCAGGGTCATGATGAGGGAGTTTCACCTGAGCTACAGGTGAAGTTAAATGGCCTGGCCATGATAGAAACCAGTAGAAAGTAGCTGGATCTCTATCATGATGTGAAAAATATCTGATCCTTTACCTTAGATAAAATCGAAGCATTTAATCTTAAAGTTACTAAAAACATTAAAAGGTCCTTCAGATCACCACATTGCATCTCATGGCTGCAGCCGGTCCAATAGTCCAGTTCTACAAGTAGACAGAAACAGGTGTTGCTCAATAAACCAGGAAAATATCTCCTGGTGCAGGTAAGACAGGGTAGAAAGAGCAAAAGTAAGCCTCTCTACTATCTTTTATATCTATTAATCCTAAACATACAGCTCTGGGTAGTTTAAAGGTCCAGAATTAATGAGAAATAAATCATAGTTAATCACCGGTGGACCATTAATTAGTTAAATGTTTTATTTTTCTAAATAATACATGTAATATATAATATTATTTAAACTAAACTCATTAAGCGAGGCAGTTTTACTCAATGTAATACATATATACCACTTTATGTATACATTTATTATTAGCTGTAATATTAGTATTGATAACAGGACAAAATATGTCCAAGAAAGGTCCAGGATGAGGCTCCATGTTCTATTTTAAACACCTTTTTCTCTACAGAAAGTGTTTAATAGAAAAGGGTGAACTAATGGCTCAGTGGGGAACAATAGACTAAGTGGAATGAAGGGCTGGAGGAACATATTTTAATGAAGTGTTGGGCTAGCTCACAGCCTAATTAAAATAAATAAATGTGTTTTTACGGTCTTACCACTCCATCAAAATCTAAGAAAATCAATTTCATACAAGTTTTCTTTCTAGAAATATAAGAAAGAGAGAAAGAAAAAGAGAGTGAGATAGTAAAAATTTATAGATGAAAGTAATTTTTATAGATGAGAAAAGAAGTACATTTTTTGTGACAGTAAACCGTTTCTTTGAGTTTAAGAACAACTTTAATTTGATGGATGAGCAGAAAGTGTTTTCTAAATATCACAAAATGTGTCATTATCTGCTTCAGCCAAATGTTTTTTTCATCAGATATAAACTGTAAATCTTCATCCTTCACTTAAGCTACTAACAGAAAATTAAAACCAAGTCAAACTTTTGTGAAGCTTT
Organism: Girardinichthys multiradiatus; assembly: GCF_021462225.1. NCBI lineage: Eukaryota > Metazoa > Chordata > Actinopteri > Cyprinodontiformes > Goodeidae > Girardinichthys > Girardinichthys multiradiatus. The sequence goes on from NC_061805.1 coordinate 15,766,769, forward strand.
TTTTTTTGATGCACAATAATTTACATTCAATGAAAACCCAGTCAAGGCAGAGAGCTGCTACAACATGTCTTGTGTTACTTTAACTTTAAATGACTTATAAACTGTGGCGCTGTCTTATGAAAATTAAACTATTTAGTCCCTGGGTTAAAGACCCCAATTGTTCAGACCCTAAAAACACCCCTGGTAGTGCCTTTGCTTTATAAGTTAATTGTTTCACGATGGAGCTCTTAACTGGAATTAATCATATGAAATTAATTGAAATACAATTAATCCATTCTAGAACCCCAGAAATACCACAATGCCGCATTCATTAATATGAAGGTGCTCTAAAAATGTAGAGTATTTGGTTCTGTGTTAGACAAAAAGATGAAGTAAAAGTAAGCCTTTTATTAATTGCTGAACTGAGGAACAGAAAAACTGCAATGTAAATACAAAGAAAACAGGAAAGTTAAGTAAAAACAGTAAAAGCATTTCAATAAATTTCTAAAGCTGAAACGCCAACTTTGGCTGACTTCTTAACTTCTTAACTAGTGACATCTGCCTTGCTCTGTACTAGCGCTTAGCCAGGACTGCGGAGGGTTAAAGATTTGAACAGTTTGTGGTGTTGGGTTTGGTAACCTGTATTGCTGACTCCAGAGAACTAATGAGAACTTTGAAAAAGTACAACTGATGTTTAGGTGATACCTCATTACGCACTTGCTTTGAGTAATTAATTCAGTCAATAAATCAGAAAGCTATAATTTGTCCCAAAAATGTTAAAGTTAGAAAAATGTAGTTCTTCCAACCATTCTAATTATTTAATTTTTAGATATGAGATAAGAATGGGCTAATAGGATAACCTTAAGTAAAAATATCATAGTTTCATGATTTTACAATACTTCAGATGTTATGTGCAAATTGCCAAAACTATTACAAAAGTTTGCCATACTTCTATTAGCAAAGACTTGTTTAAATAGCTGATATTAGTTGCTAAACCTGTCTGGCTCTCTGCTCAGGTGGCCTGCATGTAGTTTATACTAATAGGTTTATAAAACATAAAATCAATTTTGTGGTTTAGTAAAATCTTGGCATATTTGGCATATACCTTTTTACTTTGAGTTTCTTTGTTTCATGTATACATCACCATAGCACAAAGATATAGGTTTGTCTGTGTATTTTTATTTGTTTGACAACATTGAACTACATTAGTTCTAATTGTAGATCATACATTTAGTTAACTTTTGTATATTTAATTCTGCCTAACACCTTTTACTATTTGTTGTGTTTTCTTGTTTTGCCAGTGATGTAGGGAGGGTTCTTGGGACTGAGAGCTCAAACTATAAAGGACCAAAAAGATGGACTCTGGCTGGCACACTTATGCCGTGTTGATTGGGTGATACCATGTAGAGCTGCACCATAGGGGAGGACCATGGAGTCAGGTATTATTGCATAAGTTCTTTGCTTTGTTATTTGCTTATTTGGTTAATTTTATGTTGAGTTATTAGTTATTTAAGTTAATTCGTAAAGTAGCTGTATGTTTTTTGTTTTTTTTAATTAGTAAGTAGATCTTCTCTTTACCCCCTCACATGTGTGTCAGTCTGGTCTGATCAGCCAGTATTTAAGTCCCCATTTGTTGTGTGTCAGGTCAGTTTAAATAGTTAGCTGGAGGTTGTATTATGTTATGGCTTGACCTCTTTTAAGCCCCCTGCATTGATTGTTTGAGTTGTTTCTTTAGCAAAATAAAACCCACTTTTTTGGAAAATTACTACTGTGTCCTTATGCTTAACCAGCTCGGTCCCTGACACCTTGATACCAGTAACTGGTCCATACCTAGTAACAAAGCAGTTGCACACAATAATGGTAATAGCATTGTTCACTTTACATTCTCTTCAATCCATCTGGATAAAATCTTTAGATTAATTTTCTTAGACACCAATTGTGTTACATTGTTAAGTGGCTTTCAGAGAAAAACAGGATAAAAGTTACTGCAGAAATCAAGTAAAAAAACATTTTATGTCAATGCACCTGGGCTCTACCTAATCACTGAACAATTCTCCTGTGGAACACTGTGACACACTCATCACACTGTTTTGAATACTTGGTATTCAAAACAGTGTGATGAGCAAGTAAAGAGACAAGTAAAGAGGCAAGTAAAGAGACAAAAGCCCTCTGAGGAAGGACAGTGAGGAGTGCAGAGACATCATCTTTAGAGCCATTTTGAGTCATCTTGACCCTTTCTTGGATAAATCCCATTGTAATCATTGAGATCTGTTCTGTTTCTGTTACGGCGTTGATAGCCTACTCTTCTTTCTCACCTTTCATTCTTCCTGAGATCTGATTGCATGTTTGAACTCCTTCGAACCCTTTATAATAGCGTCTACCCCTCAGCAGCACAATAGGAGAAATAAATGTTTCAAGGGGAAATCCAATAAGATTGAGGCTGGATGATAATGGAAATCCCCAGCCATTGGTGTGTGCCCTGAGTCGGCAGGCTATTTTTCAGTTACATCTGTGGGTTGTTTCCACTTGGCCCTGGTGCTGCTCAATCATATGCATCATAACGTTATTCTGATCATTTTTCCCCACTGAATCCTCTGGAAACCACTTGCATTCAGAATGAGCATCCACGAGGAGAATTCTGTGTTATTGTGCCATCCCGCCTACATAAACAGGGCGCAGGGAATGCAGCGGCTCAGCGGGGAGGAGGAAGAAGTGCGAGGCAGTGTGGGGGAATGACAGAGAGACAGCAGGACCAGCTACTTTGTGATGGTTTGCGGCTGATGCCTAATGGAACAATTCAAAGGACTGCAGTTAGCTATGAGTGTACTGATTTAGCGTACTGATTCTGCTAGAGAAGACATTGTAATGAACTTCGGTATCTACTAACTTCACAATATTAATAGGGATTTTATGTGACAGACTAAAATAAAGTCACACATACACTTGAAACAAAAAGTTAGGGATATTCGGCTTTCAGTTCAAATTTCAGGAAGAATTGAAAATGCACTGTAACTTTACAGGTGAACTTCATGTGACCTGCTCAGGACTTTTTGCACAACTTGCTGTTCTCTGACAAGGAGCTTAACAGCAAAATCCACAACAGGTGTTTGATCCATTAATGGACCAATACATTTCCTGGTTCAATCAGAATTGGAATTTAAACAGTACTCATCATGCTGCTCACATGTTGACATCATGAGACCAAGACAGCACCTAACCATTGCAAGGCTTCAAACAGGATGTTCTCAGATGGAAGTGGCTGCTGAGCTTGTGCTGTGCCTGAGCAAACAATAAGTCGACTTGTAAGCAGCATGAGATGCTGCTGTTGAGCTGCAATTGGTGCTCAAGGGCACATGACGTGTTATTGACACATTGACATTTTTTGTTGTGGTATACACACCACTGTTGTTGGCTTTTTTTAAAAACATTGTTTGAGGGGGCTGCACGGTGGCACAGGTCGTAGCACTGTTGCCTTGCAGCAAGAAGGTCCTGGGTTTGACTCCTGGCCGAGGGTCTTTCTGCACGGAGTTTGCATGTTCTCCCCGTGCATGCATGGGTTCTCTCCGGGTAGTCCGGTTTCCTCCCACAGTCCAAACATGACTGTTAGGTCTCTCTACATTGCCCTTAGGTGTGAATGAGTTTGTCTGTGTTGCCCTGCTACTTGTCCAGGGTGTACCCCGCCTCCCACCCATAGACTGCTGGAGATAGGCACCAGCTTCCCCGTGGACCACTATGGAAGAAGCGATATAGAAAATGACTGACTGACTGACATCGTTTGAGTTGAGGAAATCTCCATTACTTATATGCCCTACTATCATGATATAATACCACTATGGAATGTTTTATGTTTTCTCTAGACGTGCAAAGCTGGTAGATGACCTGTACCTGTAACTGCAACAGTGGGTTGGTTCTACAAAATATTTACTCGTGGGGTAAACAACATTTCACATTATTTAAAAAAAAAATAAAACCATATATTCTTTTCCTTTCACCTCATAATTAGGAGCTACTTTGCAATAGCTGTCACATAAAATCACAATAAAAGACAATACAGTTTATGCTTGTGATAAAATGTTAAAATGTGCAAGTTGTATAAATACTTCTGCAAGGATTTGTAAGTTAGCAACCCTTTGTGTCACAATCCTGAGGTGTTTGGGTTTTGATTTTCTGTTGTGTGTGTATTCTGAACATTTATTTGTTGTTTATTTTCTTCTTTAGGTTGTGCTTTCTTAAGTGTATTTCTATGTGTTCTCTTTTGTTTGTACATCCTTTTGTGTTTTGGTGTTTTTTTCATTCATAAAGAGTTATTTTCTGTTAGATCTCTGTTAGATGTAACCTTGTTCTAGCTTATTAACTCTCTCTCTTTCAGCTGCTCTGCCTTCCTTTGCCACAACTGCTCCACATTTCCACTGATTAGCTCTTATGGTTCAGTTGTCATTTTCCTCCGCTGCCTCACTATACATGTATATATGCTTTTTTTTTTTTTTTTTTTTTTTGCAGCACTAGAGGCCTTTATTTTTAATTTTTTGATAGGCAGGTAGGAAAGAGGGGCAAAGAGAGCGGGGGAGACATTCGGCAAAGGTCGCCAGGTCCGGGACTCGAACCCGGAAAATGTTTATCTGCCTCATTCTCCGTTCCATGCTCCATGCTTCATGTTTTTTCTCAAACCTGACTATAGGTTTTTGTTTATTTGTTTCAATATTAAATCTTTTTTTCACTCACTATGCTGCTCCGAGTTCCTGGCTGCACTTTGGTCCCGTACAAACTTCACCAAACATGACACTTTGAGTCAGGCTACATGAAGCAAATCAAAAGATAAATACATTCAGCCTAATATTTTTCTAAACTTCACTGAAAAACATTTGCAACACCTGGGTGACCAGGATGATCAACATCAAGAATAAGAGGAATATTCGTTGACTTTTGTATCAAAAGTGTAATGAATTCACATATTACAGGCCAATATATTTTGCATGATGGAGGGCCCACTGCTGTAGTAGCCAACACCTGCCAATTTAACTGTTTAGTGCATTTATTTTAATGTTTTCTATTTTTTTTTTAAGCGCACATTACCAGCTTTGCACTCTGTGTCATCAGATCCGCCTGCCAGGAAAAAGAGTTGAGAGAGCCGAGATATGAGTTTTGCTAAGTCAGCTTAAGCTTAAGTCTACTATATAAAAACCACAGGGGAATTTATTGGATGAAAAGGAACTTAGGTTGCAAGAACCATAAGATTAGAGATTGTTTTGCCCTCTGCAGTGTCTTAGCTTGACCATAGCTGGCCTAAGGTCAAAGCCCGAGTGTCAAAACAATAAAGAGTTGCTGGCAAAACTGCAGACCTCAGACGTCTGTCAGTATGTCAGGAAGGCCAAACAGTCATTTAAAAAAAGTATTACAACCACTGAAACCTTTTCCAATTTTGTCCCATTACAAATTTCAATGTATTTTAACAGGATTTTATTCAATAAACCACGCAAAGTCATGCAGAATTCTCAAATGGCATGAAAAGAGTGTGTAGTTCCCAATATTTTACACATACAAATCTGAAAGGTTCCACCTTAACTTCCCAGTCTCACATCTTTTGCAGGCTTTCTTCCAGGATTGGTCAGCATTTAGCCCCATCCAGGTACCCATCAACTCTGACCAGCTTCCCTGTCCTGGCTGTAGAAGACCGTTTCCCACTGCATGATGCTACCACCACCACCATGTTTCACTACGGGGGTGGTGTGTACAGTTAGACATCAAGTCAGTGCTTTTTGTAAGTAGGCACAGAAGTTTGAATTTGATCTTATCTGTGGTGTCCCCTACATTGTTTTGTCAAACCTCTGAGACCTTCATAGAACACCTGAATTTATACTAAGATTAAATTACACACAGGCAGACTCTATTTACACATAGAAATCTACATGAACATTTTGAAGAAAAGAACAAGTCAAGTAAGTAAACAAGAGACTTTTTAAATCAATATATGCGAATGCTAGACTTGTGTAAACTCAGAGAATTAAACATTGAGAACCTTCAAGAAGAAACATTAACAGAGCAGATAAATGACAATGTTGATTTATAAAACTAATGAAGATTTATTAAAACTGTGATGTGAGCATGAAGCTGAGACTGGCAGACTGAGGGCTGTCAGCATGGCCACTTCCACAAATTATTCCTAACTGTCTTAGCCTCACATCAGCCTTTTCTTCTTGTATAAATAATTCATGTGCTTTCTCTTTTTAGCCATCCCAATGTCAAATTGAATGAATAGTGAAAGAAATATTTAGAAATTCCACCTATAGCAGTTCAACTATTAGCATTTATTCAAAGAATAGATCGGAGAATTTTATCTTTTTAGTCAGAATGACAGAGCTGTTATAAGAAGAGCCACAGCCTGCCAACAAGGATCTAAAATGTTTCAAAACATTAGACCATTATGTGCCTTCTGTTTGTGTTGATGGGGGAGTTGCTAAGTGGTCGCACGTTTCACAATCGTATTTTACCCGCATGCCAGGAGATAGATTGGGTTGGTTTCTCATTTTTGAATCACACAGCAGAGATTATAGAAGCACCCACTGTTTTGCTGAGAGACTATAAAAGAGAAACAGAAAGCATTAGGATTGAAGATATGTTTGCCAATTACTTTGCCTATTGTGTAGACACGGTGTGAGCAAAGAGAGGGAAACATCTAAAATCCCATATGAAGAATTCATGTGATTGCTATCATAGAGCGCGGTTTAGTGGTATCCTCGCAGAATGTGTCCAGCTAATTGGATTGTCACGACATTCAAGTGCACAGCAAGAGAGAAAACATCGTGGGGGGGGGGGGGGTGACGACGACATCAGAGGAGAGGAGAAAATGAAATACCGGCCCAAGTGTTTTACTTTCTTAATATCTTTTCAGAATTTCCTTGTTCTGTTTCTTTAGAGGAAAAGGTCTTTCTTTTTAAGGAGACTCAATTTTACATAGCTAAGTTAAGCAAGGTGTTGTGGAAACAGTATCTTCAGAATGTGTTTAAGAGCCCGTCTGGCTGAGCTCATAAAAGTCGCTTCATCGTTGTCATTTGGTTGATGCCAAATGATGAGCTTTGGAGATAGAGTTAACATGGTTTACATTTTGGACACATTTGACAAGAAGACAGCATTTCCAATGGGCAGCTGCAGCAGATCCCTTTACAGTACTTACTGATTATTTAATGGTTTATTTAACATGTGTATACTTCTACATAATTGGCTAACAGAGTTTTTAAGACAAGACAAAATCCGGTCTTTCAGATGCTTTCATGAGGAATACCACGAGGCACGTGATGTCACGGACAACAAAGCCGGGGTCCCACCCTGGAGCCAGGTCCGGACTCATAAAGATGGCACTTGACACTTGGCACCAGGACACCCTATTCAGGAGGTCGACTTTGTAGTCACTTCTTTGGACATTCAGCCGCATGTCTTGGACAATCAGGTGAAGAGAGGGGCTGAGCTGTCCACCGATCACCAACTGGTGGTGAGTTGGATCCGCTGGAAGAGGAAGAAGTTGGACAGACTTGGCAGGCCCAAGTGTAAAGTGAGGGTCTGCTGGGAACATCTGGCAGAGCCCTTGGCCAGGGTTGTATTGATCTTACACCTCCGGGAGAGCTTTGACTAAGTCAGACCTGTTCCAGGTGTGTGTTGGACTCTGGCAGGGCTGCCATTTGTCACTGGTCCTGTTCATAACGTTCATGGACAGGATTTCTAGGTGCAGCCAAGGGCTGGAGGAGGTCTGGTTTGGGGACCAGTATATTTCACCTCTTCTTTTTGCAGATAACATGGTCCTGCTGCCCCCTCTAGCCAAGACATACAGCATGCATTGGGACGGTTCACAGCCGAATGTCAAACAGCTGGGATGAGGATCAGTTCCTCCAAGTTCAAGGCCATGGTTCTCGACCGGAACAGGGTATCTTACCCTCTTCTTGGAGGGGAGCTCCTCTCAAGTAGAGGAGTTGAAGTATCTTGGAGTCTTGTTCACGAGTTAGGAGAGAATGGAGCAGGAGATCGACAGACAGATTGGTGCAGCTGCCGCAGCAATGAGGACGCTGTGCTGGTCCGTCATGGTGAACAGAGAGCTGAGGCGAAAAGCAAAGCTCTCGATTTACCAGTTGGTCTATCGTCCTAGCCTTACCTATGGGCATAGACTTTGGGTTATGACTGAAAAAACAAAATTATGGATACAAGCGGCTGAAACGAGATCCTCTGCAGGGTGGCCGGGCACTCCTTTAGAGATAAGGTGAGGAGCTTGGCCATCCGGGAGGAGCTCGGAGTGTAGCTGCTGCTTCTCCACATCGAGAGGAGTCAGTTGAGGTGGCTTGGGCATCTGTATCAGATCCCTCCTGGACGCCTCCCCTGGGAGGTCTTCCAAGCAGATCCTATCAGGGGGAGCCCCCGTGGACGACCCAGGACACGCTGGAGGGACTATGTCTCTTGGCTGACCTGGAAATGCCTTGGGCTCCTCCAGGGGGAGCTGGAGAAGGTGTCTGGGGAGAGGGAAGTCTGAGCATCTCTACTAAGTCTGCTGCTATACAAAATGATGTTTCGGATATATTGACATAATACTTAAAATTTAAACGTACAGGCAGAGCTTTTAATAGCAGCCCACTCTCAGTGGATGGTTTGCTGCTACAGAGTGAGTACACCACTGCTTTGCATCACCCTCTTCTCACATACTTAGTGTTGAATTGGAAAAAATACAAGATGGATGTTTCTTAAATTTATTTACATTTAAAGCGTGGAGCATTTGGATGGTTGGAGCAACAAGCCCCTGAGCAACATTTTGTTGAATTGACATTGCCTTCAATTTAATGAACTAAAATGTGGTTGAAAAGTGGAAGGTAAAAAGATGTCCACATACTGATGCCTACTGATGTCTAAATGTGGTTGAAAGGTGGTTGCTCTTGATCTGTTTGGCTAAACCAGCCTAACTTTCAATGGCTTCTAGGCAAAATTTAGTTGTTACATGTGGGCTAAAAAAGTTCTGTATTTAACATATTTTTCTGGGTTAAATAAAGACAAGTACTGACCATCCCTAAGGCAGAAAACATGCCCATGGCTGAATTTTGTTTGGAAGAAAGGAGTTCAGCACCAACAGGAAAGCTAAACAAACTAGAGAACATTGTTTTGTTTAATTTAATTTAACTATCAGTCTCTATCTGTCATGGCATTTGAATGACCTGAAAATGTTGGGAACACCAGGCAGAAATATTTACAATCTAGACAATGTACCCAGAGACTGGAGTTATAGTTAGAGGTGCTAACTGTGCTAATACTAAATAAGGTTTAAATTAGCTTAAAAACATGATACCATAATATAATCTTTACCTCATTCCAGTATTTGTTTGAGATGTTTAGTATTGTTTCAGTCCCTCACACAAAATGCAACTTGACTGATAACTAATGCGTTTCATGTAGAAAGGCTGGTAGAAACACAGTTAGGAAGTAATTTGGGCCCATTTACCCCAATTCATATCACAATAAAGTCACAGACCTGATAGGAGGTGGATTTGTAAACCACCATTTATCGCCCACACACAACCCTTCTCTTAGCAGTCTATAGATTTAGCAGCTATGCAGCTGAAAGATATAGGAAAATGGTTAACCTCATGCTACCCATGCCCCGAAAAAGGGGGAGGAAGTGTACTTTTTTTTCCACGTTCATTGCTCTATGTTCCCTTAGTTAAACATAGACGTGTGGTATCCACTGAAACGTCAGACATTTGGCTAAAAGCTGATATAAACCACGTCTACGAACAACAAACACAGTTAAAACTACAAACAGTTGAATCAGAAAGTAAACAAACTCCACAAAATACCGTCACTGCAAATCTCGGTCTCAGCTGCCCCTCCCAGCAGCTTGTACACACACAAAGCATATCTGCAGACAGCGTAGAGCTCAGAAATTCCAAAAATGTAAGTTTTGTCACAATCCACCCAGGGGTTAGTAAACCAGCAGCAAAAGAAGACCAGAATTATCACTCACGAATGAAAACATAATCTAAAAACTTTCTTACCTTTGTAATTTTCTCTCACAAATGTATAATCCTTGTTTCGTTTTCATTTTTATCGGGTAACTACATCTCCCAGTGTGCTTTCCAGGTGGATGTAGCACATTTCCTGCTTCCTGTTGTATAGAACATGTTGATTTGACAAAAGTATAAGTCTGCATCACAGGTCTCGTCTTTTTACAGCTGGTGATTGGTGGACTGGCATCAACATTTTTGGAATGATCTGATTTTATTGGCTCTATGAATTAAAAGGAGGGGTTGTTTGTCAATTCGGACCAACCAAACTCGAGTTTTTGCTCTGTGCAAAGCTGCCTTGTCAGTGGATGTAAATGCTGTTGGAGCAAAAGAGAGCAGTTTTTCAGTGTTTTACTAAAAATGGAAAATAAATATCGGTAATTTTAAAAACAAATATGTTATAATGAACCATTTTAAACGTATAAAAAGTTTAATAGGTTTTGCAAGTAAAAAGTCACAAGTGGTGCCAACATGTGCCAACTTTGCTTTAATTTACCTCAGCTGCATGAATCTTTGCACAAGTAATGTCCACAAGCGGATTTAGGGTTCTCAAAACTTTGTAGCCTTATTCATGATATTTCTAAAAGGTTTTCATACTGTACAATTAAAAAAAAATTCAGGCGAGGGAAAAAAATCTTCATTTGTTTCTATGTTCCATCCTCATTATCTCTGGAACAATAGCAGCTACTGTGATATTTACACTTCTGATGGAATATCCTAAGTGTTAGCTTTAATATGATACAAAGATTGCTTAAATAGAGTTTGTAATTGCTGGAAAAAACTCTGTTAGATTTCGGCATGTTATTTTAAGCACAAACTTCACAAAAACCCCTTGGGGCTAGTATGGGCATAAATTGCTGAAATATAGCAGAGTCCCAGTATTGTATTTTCATAATTGCTTATACAACATCAAAACAAAGATAACCCTAAGTATAATATTTTGGAAGAGAAAATATCCGCATCAACTGATATTTAAATGTAGATATCAGGTTTGGAACCAGAAAATCCTGGATCACAGTATCTCTACTGCCAAATTGTGCAGTTTGCATTGTAAGAACTGCAATTTGGAGGCAGCCTATTATGACCATTTGAGGATTTTTCTACTCCTACATCACCTATATTTTGCAGCCATAAAGTGACTGCTTGATATTTCCACTTTGTCGTGTATGGAAGCTTGCAGCCAGGTCCAGATTAATCTGCAGATGAATGTCTGTGCAGTGTAGGTAAACGTTTTCTTTTTTAATCTGAACACAAATGCTCCCAAATATCATCAATGCTTTGTAGAATCTTCCAGTGCAAACAAAATGTATTTCTATACATGCTAATGAACAAATTGTCATATGTATACAGGCATGTATAGTTGGCATATGTATGTATTCCATTAAACAGAAACAAGACACTCAACAGTATCACATTATATAGAGGCAATCTCACACTCTTGCCTTTGGCGGTAAGGATCAGTTGTACCATTTTCATTTCCCTTGTCTTAGTTTTCCTCACCATCATTTTCTGTTCAGGTTTAAGAAAACATGAGGTATAAAGAAATGTGTACCCAGAGGAAATGCCTTGTAAATAGGGATCCATCCTCTAGGCTCCCGCTCGGCTGCCAGCACACTGATGTCTCATCGATGAGTTCATGCAGTTTTCTTGCTGGGAAGAGTCAAAGGGTGTGTGAGGTAAACTGGAAAGATCTTGCATGCAGCCACATTCTTTTAGGTTTGTCCTCAAGTAGCTTTGCAAAGAAACGTAATCAGCACAATATGCAAAGCCTCAATAAGGTATTCACATCCCATGAGCATGTGGATGTTAAGGTGAAACAATTAAATATTTATACAAACTGTCACCTTGGAGCAATTAATAAGCCATGACTGAAGTCCAGCAATGTGTAAGCTTTTCATGTTTTTTGTCCCAAGTTTATCTTGTCCTTGGTTGGTCACCTGTAGCCATGTGCACATTTTTGTTTCTTTTTAATGATAAAATCATCGTGGAAACCACCTGTCTGAACCCAACTGAAACAAAAACCTTTATTAAAAGAAAATTTGATTAAGATTTGATTGAAATTATTGTATTCATTGTGCTTTCTGTGACCGACAGTAGTAAAGTAATTAATTATTTTAGTGGATTGAGGTTTTTTGTAGTGGTAATTTTGATTGTAATAAACTACAAATTTACCATGGTAATATTGACTTAATTTGAGTACATTGTCCTGTTTATAGTGTTTTGATATTTTTATTTTATTATTAACTCTCCTCGCTGTATAATGATTGCAGGAAATAAAATGTCACCAAATTTCTGCTCCTTTTGTACATTTTACAAATGTGTCAATCTCAGTTAAAGCTGGCAATCTTCCTTTGGCAAAATCTTCCCTTTTTGGAGTGTTTTTCATGAATGTGTTTAAATGAGTGTATTTAATAGTAGCATTAACTATCACGTTAAGTGTTTGAATCGGACCAAAGTGCAGAAAAGAGCTTGGCAGCCGCATGATGAGTTAATCTTGAGGTTTTATTCCAAAACCGTCACAAAAATCACTGCAGGTACATAACAGAGTTCAGAACCAAAAACCTACATGAGTACTCAGTTCTCCAACGTAGCAAAACTGAACATCAACAAGGGTAGTGATGAGGAACAGTGATGGAGAAACCAGCGGGGAACAAAGAACACAGACCAACTAATATACAGGGAGAAAACAAAGGCAGGTAATCACAGAAACTAAGAACAGGTGTGACAAGCTGGCAGGGAGGCAAAGGGGACAGGTGGAACTAATAAACAATAAAGGAAAACATAAACCTAAACACAGTTAACACAAAAACACAAACCAAATCCCAGGATGTCATATCATGACATAACCCCCCCGTTAAGGTCGGATCCCAGACGACCACTAGAAAAACACAAAGTCCAAAACACAAAAAAACTCCAAACAGGGTGGGTGGAGGAGGCCTTGGAAGGTGGGCCAGAAACAAAAAAATAGAGTTGAGGCGGGCGACCAGGAGGTCGTCCCCAGCAGGCACAGAGTTGAGGCGGGCGACCAGGAGATCGTCCCCAGCAGGCACAGAGTTGAGACGGGCGACCAGGAGGTCGTCCCCAGCAGGCACAGAGTTGAGACGGGCGACCAGGAGGTCGTCCCCAGCAGGCACAGAGTTGAGACGGGCGACCAGGAGGTCGTCCCCAGCAGGCACAGAGTTGAAGCGGGCGACCGGACCTGTACCACAGAGTTCTGAGCGGTCGGCGGCGAAGCCATGGAGGTCTGCGGCGATGTAGTCAGCGAAGAGGCCAACGATCCGGAGGTCTGCGGCGATGTAGCCAGCGAAGAGGCCGACGATCCGGAGGTCTGCGGCGATGTAGCCAGCGAAGAGGCCGGAGATCTGCGGCGATGTAGCCAGCGAAGAGGCCGGAGATCTGCGGCGATGTAGCCAGCGAAGAGGCCGACGATCCGGAGATCTGCGGCGATGTAGCCAGCGAAGAGGCCGACGATCCGGAGGTCTGCGGCGATGTAGCCAGCGAAGAGGCCGACGATCCGGAGGTCTGCGGCGATGTAGCCAGCGAAGAGGCCGACGATCCGGAGGTCTGCGGCAACAGAGATGCAGGCGTCTAGGAGGCCTGCGGCAACAGAGATGCAGGCTGCCTGGAGGCTGGCAGCGGAGACGCCAGGCAAACCCACGAAGCGAGTAGTCAGGCGGTCCGCGACGTGGAAGCAGGTGCCTCGGAGGTCTGCGGCGAAGCCACAATCGCGGCAAAAACTTGGGCCTAGGCAGGACCCGCAGAGGCCTGGACCAGGTGTCCAGCTTTGGTGTGTCTGGCAACGAGTCAGGCTCTGGTGTGTCTGGCAACGAGTCAGGCTCCGGTGTGTCTGGCAACGAGTCAGGCTCCGGTGTGTCTGGCAACGAGTCAGGCTCCGGTGTGTCATAATCAGAATATCATTATAGATCATTATAGAACATCTACCTCAATGAAATTAATTTTCAGTTAAAAATGTAATCTTAATAGGCTGCTTTTTAAAAACATTTTCAGACCCATTTTTATTTCTGACAGTCAAAGTAGTAAAAGTGGCCTTAATAAGAATCTGGCCAAATAAAAATACATGTGTGTGAGCAATACAACAGAAGAGAATTACAAAAAGCTAGCAAAGTCCTTTGCAAATCTTATACAATGACATTATAAACATGGTAAATGGACCATACTTACATATAGCACCTTTCCAGTCACACGACTAATCAAAGTGTTTAACACTAGAGCTACATTCACCCAATTGCACTCAAAATCATACCAATATGCAGATCGGTAGGCAACTTGAGGTTAAGTGCCTTGTCCAGGGGCAAATTAACATGTGGCAGGAGGAAGCTGAATTTAAACCCACAACTCACAGATTGCAGGACAACTACTCTTCCCACTGAGCCACGACGTCAATTGCCACATGACGTCGTGACCAACAGTTTTTCAAATTTTAACTCACCCAAATTGGTGAATAAACAAGAATTTTCTCATCAAAACTGTGATTTTAGTTCAAATAGTTTAGGTGGTAAACTAAGAACATGACTTAAATAAATTTTTACATCCCTCAAACAATTTCTTGCAATACATTTTTTAGGGGTATCAAACTACAGAGGGCTTAATACAAATGCACACCACACTTGTCTGTATTTTAGTTGTTTAAAAATAACGCCCTGAAAACCTTTTCCTTCAACTTCATGGTTGTGCTGTACTTTGTTTTAGCCTGTCAAGGTTATAACATGGGAGCAAGCAGCAGTGGTTATTGACATCTAGACCTGTTTCCTCTGACATACTGATATAATATTTGCCATAGTAACACTGAGCTATGCCAGCATTAGGAGGACCATGTTCACTTGGTCCTCATGCTTAGTATTCAGCCTAGTGTCTTTTCCACTTAAGCCCTGCGGGCCCGCTGGCTGGCCCTCTGGGCCACGCCCCTTTTTGACGGTCTATAAAACTAGGTAAAACTCCACCAATTTTTTTTTTTCTTAAATATGTCGCATGAGGAAGCTTTATTCTTCACAAAACAATTCCCCGAATGAGTTTTGCACAAATACCTTTCAGTTTTACAGCAACTTAAACACAGACAATGACATTTTAAGGTCCCTCAGACCTTGATGACTCTGTAAACAAAAAGGTACAAAAAGCACCCTTCTTTTTGCAGCACCCCCACATGTCTCATACCATAACAAACTAGAGACACTCACATTTCTAACAAGGCATAACTTGTCTTTCTAGCGCCTTCTCTGGTGATGTCATTTGCTTGCACATTACAGTCTGCTGATTGCTGTCCGCCGGCTGCTAGTGTGTGCGCTACTCCGTTAGCTTCCAGTTATGTTTGCAACTGTACATTTTGATGATACACAGGGTAAATGTCATAACCAAAGGCACTTTTATTTGATCAGATTCCCTTTTAATTCCTTTTTATGAGGTGAAAAACACATTTGGGAAGGTTTTGGCACCCTTTGCCTAGCTGCCATTTCCGCCTGGCACATTGCCCTCTAAATGTTTTGTGCTTCAACTTATTCAGTATAGTGAAGATGTTGATGAATGCCACTTTGGGGTTTCTCCTAGGAATTCCAAAGATTTACGTAGTGTTTTGCAACGTTCATTTAGAAAAAGCTTTTGGCGAGACTCAAAAATTTTTATTTTTTCTTTGTTTAATCACAAACAAACCAGACATGGTAACAATTACAATAATGGTTCCACTGGAAAAAATATTCTTTATGTGTTACCTATACACAGGTAGAAAAAGTTTGCATGTAGGCCTTATAACTATAGAGCTATATTTGATTTATTAAAGGTATGTAATTTCAGGCAGAAATTGCTCTAAAACCCCTTAGGATTTAACAGGTTAATTTTACCCCAAAACCTAGGATTACTTATAACATCCCAAGGCTATCCCATTTCCCTTCAACCCCTGCCCCACTTCTATGTCTCCTCTCCCCAAGGGGCTAAAGGAATTTGTAAAAGATAAGCTTTGTGTTGTGGCAGGGGCAACTGACACCACTTCAACAACATGATGACTTAGCCTGCGAGCATTAAAACACCCTGCACGTGTGGGGAATCTCTGATGCACATCCGTACTCATCTGTTCATGTATACCTAAACAGGAATGGAAGAAGCACACAAGGTCCCACAAAAATACAAACGCTAATGCTTGTGCAAGCACATTCACTGAGTGAAACGTGTATAGCAGAGGCACCCAGGGGTTCACACAAAGACACAATGAAAACACTCCCCGGCCTGCCTTGGTCTAATGGTCACAAAATTGCTTTTAATTGGTGGAAGAGCATAAATTGATACAAATCATGCTCAAGATGCTTGTGATTGGAATGAGGAAAAAAGGGGCTGATAAAAAAGAGAGAACAACTGCTGCTAGACAAGGTTGCTCCTCATATAGGAAAAATAACAGTTTTCTTCCTTTCCTGCACTATAGCTGCACAAAGACATTTTAAGGGCATACTTTGGATCTCAGTAGACCAGAAGACAATCTCAACAAAGAGAGTAAATAAGCCCAGTAAGTCATAGAGAATCTTCAGAGAGGCAAGGGGCCCCAGGGCGCTCTGTGATTCATACCTCGTCTGTTCGCCCGCAGATGCTTTGATGAAAATTAGCTGTCAGTCTATGGCACTCATCTGATCGACACAACTTCATCCGCAGCTCACTGACCTTTACAGAGGGAGCTGAGGAAGCACAGCCGCCCACCTTGCGCCCAGATCAACACAGTGAGAGATAAAACAATAACAACCTCAGACGCTCAACAGGATGACACAGCACGGAGCTTGACTTCCTGCTGAAAGACATGACTGAAGCAGGAAGGGTCGAGGTGTATGGGATGGAGCTGTCTGCATGTGGTGCATGTGATTGTGTCTCAGGATGTGTGTGTATTTCTGTTTAAGGGATTAAAAAGCAGTGGCTAAAAACATCAAATGACATTAGGGAGATAAAATCCCAAAGCACAGACCAGAGAGATGCTGCTTTACAGACAAATAAAATGAATCAAATCAAACTTGACGAATAGAGTACAATCTCCAGGATGCACTGTCTTGTTATAAAATGCTCACAAAATGAAAATTGCATCTCTTCTCTCTAGTTACTCTAGCGAAGTTTATATGCTTTAAAATATTCAATTTGCGGGCTCACCAGGTAAAATCCATTAAAGCCAGCCAATAATGTCAATTGAATTAGAGCTGCTCCATATAAAGCATGGGATCTCCCTATTCTGTTAGCTGAATGGCTCTGCTGGCACCTTGTTTGGTAGCACAAGGCAAACGGGATTTGGAGGAGAAGCGGCTGCTAATGTAGCAGCATAATTTTTTGAATCATACAAAACTATAGTGAGCCACAAATGCTCAGAAGGAGGCATTATGGTATATTAAAAATCCCAGTCCTCTCTGCATGAGCTGGGACAACAGTGGTTCCAACTCAGTGACTGAACTAGGTAATGTTTCTACACAGATACAGACAGGTGAAGGTATTTTCTTCACAAATAAAGCTGAGTAGAAAGAAAATTAGCAAAGGTTCTTCAATGATTTTTATGGTACTGTCTCTCCTTTTGAAGAATAAAATCAAAATTAAGCAACACTCACGGTTTATTGTTGACCACAGAGGATTTTAATTTTATAATTTAAACAATATCTGGTTCACTTGCTGTCCTGCTCTGTGTTGTGGTATATTTGGCCAGTCAGCTGTATACAGGATTTATTATTTGTGGACATAACTGTTTCTGTTGCTCAGTAGTAATGCGGATAATTGCGAGGACAATGAAATTAGTCCAAAATGTCGGGGAAGGACTGTGGGTCGGACCAAAGCGCAGACAAGAGCTCGGTAGCCGCATCATAGTTACTTCCTTGTTTATTCATAAAAGTCCAAAAGGTAACAAAACACACTGCAGGGATGAAACAAGGACTAGATCAAAACTTGCGCAAACCTGCAGGTACTCATAGCAAGGCATAGCATAGTCCAAACGAAGCATAGGTATCCAAAGCGTAGAATAAACGAAGCATACAAAAGGCAGGTAATCAAAGAAACAGGAAACTGGTGTGACAAGGAACAGGTGAAACAAATACAAAGGCTGAGGATGGGTGAAAGGACTAAAACAGAAAACAGAGTCCAAAACAAAAATAACTCCCAATAAACAAAACAACAAAACCAAAGTCCATAATCTCCAGGGGAGCCTAACAAAATCCAGGAGGCCGATGATCAGGGGACCCACGATGATGTAGCCAGCGAAGTGGTTGATGATCCGGGGACCGGCAGTGACGAAGCAGCCAGCGAAGTGGTTGATGATCCGGGGACCGGCAGTGACGAAGGAGCCAGCGAAGTGGTTGATGATCCGGGGGCCGGCAGTGACGAAGCAGCCATCGAAGTGGTTGATGATCCGGAGACCGGCGGCGACGCCAGCGATTAAGGAGCCGATGTCTTGGAGGTCTGTGGCGAGGATGCAGGCGGCTCGGAGGTCTGTGGCGAGGATGCAGGCTGCCTGGAGTCCGACAGCGGAGATGCCAGGCAAACCCATGAAGCGAGGAGTCAGGCAGTGTATGACGTGGCGAGATCCTCAGAGACTTGGCCCTGGCGTCCAACTTGGACCCAGGCAGAAACTCTGAAGACTTGGCCCTGGCATCCAACTTGGACCCAGGCAGAAACTCTGAAGACTTGGCCCTGGCGTCCAACTTGGACCCAGGCAGAAACCCTGACGACTTGGGCCTGGCATCCAACTTGGACCCAGGCAGAAACCCTGAAGACTTGGCCCTGGTGTCCAACTTGGACCCAGGCAGAAACCCTGAAGACTTGGCCCTGGCGTCCAACTTGGACCCAGGCAGAAACCCTGAAGACTTGGCCCTGGCGTCCAACTTGGACCCAGGCAGAAACCCTGAAGACTTGGCCCTGGCGTCCAACTTGGACCCAGGCAGAAACCCTGAAGACTTGACCCTGGTGTCCAACTTGGACCCAGGCTGCAAAGAGTCAGGCAAAGAGTCAGGCAAAGAGTCAGGCAAAGAGTCAGGCTCTGATGTGTCAATCAAAGTCAAAAAGTCAGTCCGTATCTCCAGTAACACCCCCCAGAGGAAACTGAGCAGGTGCTCAGGACCAGGTCTTGGAAACAGCCCATCCATGGGCTCCACCGAAGCATGGTGTGGGAATGGAGGCAGCCCGCCCACGGGCTCCTCCGTGTCATGACGAGGCTCTGTAGACCCGGCGGCGGCTGGCTGAGGCTCTGTAGATCCGGCGACGGCCGGCTGAGGCTCTGTAGACCCGGCGACGGCCGGCTGAGGCTCTGTAGACCCGGCGACGGCCGGCTGAGGCTCTGTAGACCCGGCGACGGCCGGCTGAGGCTCTGTAGACCCGGCGACGGCCGGCTGAGGCTCTGTAGACCCGGCGATGGCCGGCTGAGTCTCTGTAGGCTTAGCTGCATGCTGTGAGTCCAGAGGCATGGCTGCCTTAACGGCCACGAGAAGAGGATTGAAGGGACCTCCAGTGGAGAGTGGAGCTGGAGCGTCTAGCCATCCCTCTGCAAGAAAACCATCTAGTAAGATAGTGTGCACGTCAAGCAGATCCTGAGGATTGCTAATCAAGTGAGGAACACACTCTAGGCAACGTGACTTCATAAGTTCCTTCTTCATTTCCTGCAACCCGGCCTGAACTCATGGCGGAGCAGGGGGTCGCACCGACGACCGGAGACCAGCAGAGGGCATGACGAGCTCAGGCGCTGCTACTGCTGCTGCTACTGCGGACGTGAAGAGCTCAGGCATTGCTGCTGCTGCAGCTGCTACTGCGGACGTGACGAGTTCAGGCGTTGCTGCTGCTGCGGACTGCTTGCGGCGCCGGCGACATCTCCGACGAGATGGGGCAGGCTCCGAACTGGGAGAGTGCGCTGCAGGCAACTCTGACTCCAAAAACGAGGAGGAAAAGTAGACTGGAGCTAGTGACTTACTCCGGGGATGAGGAGAGGGTCTGTGACGCAGCGGACCGGTACCCGGAAGAGGCCTAGCCAGTCTTGTGCCCCAAAACGGTGACCGCTGCTCTCTCTCCTCCTGGTCCTGACGTGCGCTCTTCTCCGCGGCACGTCGGAAATACTCAAACAAGGTAATCATCTCTGGTTCTGCTTGGTCCTCTTTTTGGCTGGTTCCTAATGTCGGGGAAGGACTGTCGGACCAAAGCGCAGACAAGAGCTCGGTAGCCGCATCATAGTTACTTCCTTGTTTATTCATAAAGGTCCAAAAGGTAACAAAAAACACTGCAGGGATGAAACAAGGACTAGATCAAAACTTGCGAAAACCTGCAGGTACTCATAGCAAGGCATAGCATAGTCCAAACGAAGCATAGGTATCCAAAGCGTAGCATAAACGAAGCATGAACAAAGCACAGACATAGAAACGTAGCATAGAAACGTAGCATAAACGAAGCATAGACATCACCGACATAGAAACAAGGAACCATCGAGGAACTAAACAAACAGAACAACTAATATACACAGAGCACAGAGAGGGGAACAAAAGACAGGTAATCAAAGAAACAGGAAACTGGTGTGACAAGGAACAGGTGAAACAAATACAAAGGCTGAGGATGGGTGAAAGGACTAAAACAGAAAACACAAACTAAGCAAGATAATAAATCAGAGGAGGAAATAAAGAACTAGAATAACTGTGAACTAAAGTAAACAGAGAAACTAGAGGGGAACATAGAAACAATAACTTAAGAAATAAACAAAGAGCCATAAGGAGAATCAAAATTACAAAATAAACCAACAAGTCCAAAATGTCACTCCATGACACAAAGCAATAAAGATGTAGATGTTAAAACCAAAGTAATAAACTCTGGAGAGCTAAACGTCTCTGTAGAATTCAGAGAACATGCAGAGTTTACTGATAAATCTGCTTGACAAGTTTCTAACGTTTTCTGATTAATTTCCTTTCTCAAAAAAAACAAAACAAAAAAAATATTATATGTCCACATCAGTAGATGTTTCTGTAAAGCGGATTCCTTTAACAATAAAAATCCTTTTTGTAGCACGGGTGACAAAATATTTATGAAGGGAACCAGGTTTGTGTTTATTATTTTCACTTCACTATAAGTGTATAGTGCTAAAAATCTAGACGCAAACCCGTCCTTCTGCAACCCCACACATTAGCAAGCACACTCACATTCCCTCAATGTGTCATGTTTTGAGGTTGTTGCGGGCCCAAATTACAACTGGACCAAGCCAGATGCATGATGAGGATGCTCCGGGTAGGGTCTCCCATGGCAAACAGACTCTGGGTGATGGGCCAAGCTCAAACGAGTGATGCTCTCTGGATGTTGCGGAGCTGTCATGACTGATGTGCCTCTTTAACATTGCGTGGCGGTCATAAACGGTGCCCCCAGACTGGCAGACCAGGGTGTTTCAATTACTTAGCCTATCCTGAAGGGCCTATGCCAGGGTGCTCGAGAGGAAAGTCTGGCTGATGGTCAAAATTTGGCTTCAGGAGTGGCAGTACCAAATTCGTCCCAGCAGTGGAACAGTGAACCGGCTCAATACCCTCTACAGGATCCTCGAGGGTTTATGGGAGTTTGCCCAACCAGTCCACATGTGTTTTGTGGACATGGAGTAGGCATCTGACTGTGTCCCTCATGGTCAGATGCCCAGGAGGAGCTTGGAGTAGAGCAGCTGCTCCTTCACAGGAGTCATCTGAGGTGGCTTGGTTAACTGTTACAAATGCCCGCTGGAAGCCTCCTTCGGGGGGTGTTCCAGGCATGTCCCATCGGGAGGAGGCCCAGGGGATGGCCCAGGGCAAGCTGGTGAGACTATGTCTCTCAGCTGGCCAGGGAAAACATCAAGCGTCCCCCAAAGAAGCTGGAGGAGGTGTTGGGGGAGAGGGAAGTCTGGGCATCTGCTGGGCATACTGCTGCCCCCGCAATCCGGTTGACTGTTGTATGATGCTGGGAAATTCAGTCACCCCTACCAGGGTGTTTTCTGAAGTAAGTTTCTACTCTATTAAATTTCAATTGCACCTGCAGTGGAACTGACAATGATTAAAAATGGTCTACCCTAGTTCCTGTAAATGATTTCTGCAGTTAAAATGCACCTATATAAAGACATACATAGCTAAAGAATTGTAGAGACATCTACAGATTGGATATATAAAGATTTCACAAAACCTTTCGAAAAAATCAGAAGTGCCTCTTTTCATAATACAGTAAAGATTTTACCTGAATGTAATTATTTTAAATATATTTATAAAAGAATAAGGAAGGTCAAATTACCTAAATCATAAATCAAAAAATATGTTTTTACTGCTTCTGTTTTAAAGATAATAATAAAAGCGAAAAGGTCAAGTACATCCAGAAAAAACCAATCCTGAAATAAAACGTTTAGAAGTACAAACCAGAAACAAAATAGCCCTTTACCATTGCATCTGAACACCCCCAACCCCGCAGTATTTTCTCCCAGTGCATACGCTGTGCACAACAAAGGAGTGTGCCCCACTCATTTGAAAAAAACGTTACTCTTCACTGTGGCATGGTATGTTAGCATTACTAATTCATTTAGTTGACCTTTTATAACAAGAACGTGTTATGCTATAATGATTCTTATGTAATTAGATTTTATAACTGACCCAACCACCAAACATTTATTTCGCAGATTCCTTTCACTGCTCTGGTTCTGCACCCAAACTTTGAAATCCAAGTTTTGATCAACATTGAAATTGCATCACCAACAACTCGATGACCTTTCATACAGTAATAAGAAGTGAAGGTGCACTTCTCCCCCGCCACCATTGCACCACTGCTGCATGTGATGTCTGCAAAGCCATTTTAATCACCCTGCTCTTCATGCAGGCCGTTTCTTAATGCCAAAATTACTGTGGGGAGCGTTGATCACTATTACATGACTCAAAGGTCTTGTGTAGCTGATAGTAACCACGGCTGGTGTTGCTCTTGTACCACAGTCATGACAATGCTGTGACTGTGACTGAGTGACACATGCCGTGTTGCCCTTGTCCTGTATATATGTTCACCAACAAAAGGACAACTTTCCCATCTCTGCTTTTTCTTATACCCATGTTGGGACCCCAGCCATTGGGTGAAACATAGATGAACATGGACTCTAAACATAATCAAAGGCTGTTATAAACTTTTCTAGAACTTTAAATAGAAATCACATTAACCTTAACACATTAAAGGAGTCAGAGCTGAATCTCAGACAAAAACGCTATTCCAACTTTCATTTGCCCTCGTCCACGTGAATCTCAAACGAGAGCAGGAGAGACATTGTGCGCGATATGTCTCCTTGTAGACGAGAAGGCACGTCTCTTCAACTTAGAATCAAAAGTGACTATGATCAGATGGCCAAATACCCAATCGTGTACATACAAAGTTTAGTATGATCTGTGTTCATATGAAAAGGGATTATTAAGTACAAGCACTGCTTCTTGTTGCTTCTGAGATTACAGAAGCAACAAGAAAGCCCCCTGTCCCTAATTGCAGCAGTTTTCCTCCACGGCCCGGAGAAGGAGTTATCCAGACCGCAGCATTGCACGACTCCCTGCGTGCATGTCCAGGTAGCGAGAGCTACTCCACCGTACCACGGCCACTGAAGTAGCCGAAACTTTCCTTTGTGTGCAGTTCAGTCCACTCAAGGATGACCGGACAACTTTGCTTCCCAAAGCCAGCACCCTTTGGAACCTTTTCCTCAGCACATTTCACTTAAGAGGGGGTGTTTTGGGCAGGAAAATTAGTTTAGGATGAAATAATATGAATAATGTTTATTTCATGAAGTTTGGTTTTAGTTTGTGTTAAGAAACTCAGCTATCTAAGTGCTAGCAGACTAGCTGTTCAGCAAATGGTAGACAGTTCTTTCAAGTTAATTATGTATTCTGTGTTGTGTTATCTGAGCACTTTATTTAAAAGGTGGTTTTTAAACACAGATCGGCCATAATGCAGCATCAACACCTAAGCCTTTTAGTCCTTTTATTTAGGGTTTTTTAAAGGTACATGTGTGACTTTAACAGAGTGGTAACAGGTTTATTTTTTTAGCTCCAACCACTAACGGCTAAGGCTAGACAAGTGACTCAGGTGATGGCTAGTTAATAATCATTTATCCAGAAAGGTTGTTAGCTTCCAATCTAGGACATAATATTTCCCAAATATTATTTTATTAAATCTGATAGCTAATTAAACACCATTAAGAATCATTCATCCAGAAAGGTTGTTTTCAATGTAGGAAAGAAATATTTTCCAAAACATTATTTTACTAAATGTGACAGCTAATTAAACCTCATTAAGAATCATTAATCCAGGAAGGTTGTTGGTTCATAGTCAAAATAATATTTCCTTAAATATTAAGATTTCCTTAACAATATTTAAGGAAATATTATTGTACTTGATAAGGACAGCTAATTAAACACCAATGAGAATTAGTCAACCAGAAGGTTGGTTTTATTCAGCAAATCATTCTTTGAAATATTATTTTATTAAAATAATGTTTTATCTGATATTGCATTGTGACTGGTGGTTTGAAGGTATATCATTTATTGTCTAAATTAGTTCCAAGACTAATTTAACCTCCTTTGCAGATTCGTCAAGATAATCCTTGGTTCTCAAACATAAATAACATTGAATGATAAAGTTGCATCACTATGTTGGTCATGGTTTTTTACCATTTTTGATTCACTTGTTCATATTTTATATAGTTCATTTGTATTTCTTTTTCTTTCATTTTGCTTGGTGGTTTTAGCTGAATTGTTCTAGTATAGTAAAGAGTTTGTTAATTGAAATATGTTTGACTCTGGGTTGAATTATTTTTGTTAATAAATTATTTTATTTTTAAGAAATTGTGTGAATTTATTCCATGTGTGTGTAGAGTTTAGCTGTTCAGTAATGCCAGAGCAGGACTTACCCTTTTCCCTATTGTCTTAATACTAACACCTTATGGGGCCTGTATTCACTAGACAACAACAATATAATCATCATAATAATAATCACAAAACCCAAAAACTATTTTACATTCTAAAGCACACCAACATGTGCACAATTAATACAGTACAGCTGTAAGCATGCCAGATTTTTCTTCGCACTTGCTTTGTGTGACCTGATTGAAATGTGACAGCTCTTCAAAGAAGCCACCGAGGAAAAGGTAATCATATTTAACAGGTTCTAGAATATCTTGAAAAGAAACATCTTACCTCAGGCTTTTAAAATCTTCCTTATTAAACATAAAAGCCTGTCGAAATCAAAGAACAAGGCTGTCTTTTCAGGCTCAGAGAATTCCATAAAAAAGGAAGACACTAGTTTCATTTCCAACAACAAGAACAGCAGGAGCTGCAGCAAGCAGAACCTCACCAAGGGTTCAGAAATTGACCTGTTTTTATTTTTTCTTTGACAACATCTGATGGCCTTTGACTGGGATTCTGATAAGTATTACACTCAGAAGAAAGTCATTACAAAATACAAAACATGGAGAATTAGCCATTGATGTTTTCGAGCTCTCTAAAAGACAAATTTCTCTCAGGGAATAAAAAGTATGAGTAACATCTTTAACATCCTTTTAGACCAACCTTATCAGTAATCTAACAATATGGCTGAATTTTTACACTTTAACTACATTAAAATCCCCTATGGGTGAAATAAATATGTTTGCATTATGACAAGATGATGTTCACCTGGTAAACCAAATATTATATGGATCAAAATCCACCCATGTTGGGGTATTTTCGTGGTGCAGCATTTTCAGTTTGTTAAAGGCGCAAACGTATCCACCAATGCACAGCGCAAGCCACCTTCTTTGTTTCATCTTAACAAAACAAAAGAGAAAAATAAATCTAATTAAAATCATCCTAATAGCTGACTACATATCCAGCCTTCCAAACTGCTGTAACTACTTGGTACAGTATTATTTCGCACAAATGCTGTTTTATACTTACTATTGCTTGCACCTCCACCAATAATGTGAGTATATTTTGATATATGATTATGTCCTTAATTGGAATGACCCTCTAAATACTGTAACAGACCAACCACATTTCGCATTATTGTCCATTATCACAGTCTCTCTCTACAGCAAAAGTTTCAAACTCCATCTCAAAAACTGCAAACAAAATTTAAAAAGTGTTGACATGGCTTTCTCGACTCTTAATACGTTAGGGCAGGGGTCAGCAACTTTAAAACCCTTAGGGCCATTGTTGCCTTTGGACCAGCAAAACATAATATGTTTAGAGCCACAAAAGCCACACGATTCTTCGAAACCAAATTGCTTGTTTTTATAATACATACTATTTGCTCCTTGAACCGCCACCTTAACGTGGTGGAGGGGTTTGAGTGCTCGAATGATCCTAGAGACAATGTTGTCTGGGGCTTAAATGCCCCTCGTAGGGTCTCCCACGGCAAACAGGCACCGGGTGATTAGTCAGACAAAGAGAGGTTCAAGACGCCTTCATGAGGACCAAAAAAATTGAGCCACGTGACGTCGCTCGGTACAGCGGGGCCATTGTCCTACCCTGGAGCCAGGTCTGGGGTCGGGACTCGTCTGAGAATGCCTGGTGGCTGGGTTGCTCCTCGCAGGACCTGGCCAGGCCAAGCCCGAACAAGAGACGTGAGGCCATCCCCCAGTGGGCCCACCACCTGCACGGGGAACCGTGAGGGACTGGTGCAAAGAGGATTGGGCAGCGGATGAATGGGGAGACCTCGACAGCCCAATCTCCGGATGCCAAGGCTGGCTCTAGGGATGGTGAATGTCACCTCGCTGGGGGGAAAGGAGTCTGAGTTTTTGTGGGAGGTCAAGAGATATCGACAAGAAATAGTCGGGCTCACCTACACGTACAGCGTGGGCTCTGGAATCCAGCTCCTTGAGATAGGCAGGACGCTTTCTACTGGGATGGGTATGCTTGTGGCCCCCCAGCTCAGCCGTCTCGTGTTTGGGTTTACCCCAGTAGATGTGGTCGCATCCCTGCTCCTTCGGGTCGGGGACAGGTCTCTGCCAAGCGGTAGTGTGGAGTACCCAGCCTTTTTGGTGTCCCTGTCGGGGCTGCTGCATAGTGCCCCTCCTGGGGACTCCCTCATTCTGCTGGGGGAGTTCAACGCCCATGTGGGAAATGACAGTGACACCTGGGAGGCGTGATTGGGAGGAATGCCCCCCCCCCAATCTGAATCCGAGTGGTGTTTCATTATTAGACTTCTGTGCTAGTCACGGATTGTCCATAATGAACACCATGTTCAAGCATAAGGGTGTTCATCAGTGCACTTGGCACCAGGACACCCTAGACAGGTGGTCGATGATTGACTTTGTTGTCATGTCTTCAGACCTTCGGCCGCAGTGCTTCGCCAACATTGTTTACAGTGGGGGTGGGAAGCTGCCGAGCTGGACTGGGGACATTATCAGGCAGTGGAAGGAGTACTTCTAGGATATCCTCAATCCTGCCGTCATGCATTCCCTGGTGGAAGCAGAAGCTGGGGACTCGGTGTTGGACTCTTTCATTACCCAGGCTGAAGTGACCAAGGTGGTTAAAAAGCTCCACAAAGGAGCTCCGCCCTGAGAACCTCAAGTCTCTGGATGTTGTGGGGCTGTCATGGTTGACACGCCTCTTCATCATTGCGTGGCGATCGGGGACAGTGCCTCTGGACTGGCAGAATGGGGTGGTGGTCCCCCTTCATAAGAAGGGTGACCGACGGGTGGGTTCCAACTATAGGGGATCACACTCCTCAGCCTCCCTGGTAAGACCAATGCCAGGGTATTGGAGAGGAGAGTTAGGCCGATAGTCAAACCTCGGCTTCAGGAGGAGCAGTGTGGTTTTCGTCCCGGCCGTGGAACACTGGACCAGCTCTACAACCTCTGCAGGGTCCTTGAGGGTTCATGGGAGTTTACCTAACTGGTCCACATGTGTTTCGTGGACCTGGAGAAAGCATTCGACTGTGTTCCTCGTAGTCCCCTGTGGAGGGTGCTCCAGGAGTACAGAGTCGGGGGCCCTTTATTAGGGGCCATCCGGTCTCTGTACAAGCGGAGCAGTAGTTTGGTCCGCATTGCCGGCACTAAGTCGGACCTGTTCCTGGTCCATGTTGGACTCCGGCAGGGCTGCCCTTTGTCACCGGTCCTGTTCATACCTTTTTTGGTTTAATACATTTTCCTCAATGGGACATACAATTTTTATAGACAATGACATAAAAATTATGAACAAGCATGTAGTTTGCAACCAAAAATATAGCTTTATAAGGATATTCCTTACACCATTAGTGTTATTCTTTGTGAAAATCTTATACATATATTTCATGAAAACACCTAGTAATTTCTAAAATACCTTTACATTTTAAAACATTTCTCAATTCCTAAGCAATTTTGAGCAATGTTATTAAGTGGCATGGTGGACAGTCTAAAGAGCCGCATGCGGCTTAGGAGCCACAAATTGCAAACCCCTGCACTAGGGACTGCTATATGTGGATACATTTTAGTCTTTAATTAAACAAAGTAAACAAATGTATCCAACAAAACAACCTTCCTTAAAGTCCAGACTCCAATCCACATTCAGATGAAATGCTAAATTAAGCTGGATCCAGTTTATACCTTACTTTAAGGTAAAGCTTTGCAGAGGCTTAATCATCTGCCATGTGGAAAATGTCTTTTCCACATTTTTGAGTGAAAAATTTGCTTACCTTGTAAAACACTTTATTCAGGAGTATAAAAATGGAAAAATGTATTTGGTTATCTGTAAGTTTGATGTTACATGGGCTTGTTCAGTTTATTTATTTATTTGTTTATTATTTTGTGTAAAAACAACCTCTCTTTGTTTTGGCAAGAAAAGCAATTAAATTAACCAAGTCTAGGTTAAAAGTTCTTGCATAATTAGAGAACTCATAACTTCACAAATAAATTATAGCCAAAATGTGCACTCTCTGGGCTGCACAGTTGGTATCACTGTTGCCTTGCAGCAAAAAGGTCTTTCTGCATGGAGTTTGCATATTCTCTCCGTGCATGTGTGGGTTCTCACCGGGTACTCCGGCTTCCTCCCACAGTCCAAAAACATGACTGTTAGGGTAATTGGTCTCTCTAAATTGCCCTTAGGTGTGAATAAGTGTGTGCTTGGTTGTTTGTCCTGTATGTCTCTGTGTTGCCCTGCGATGGATTGGCGACCCATCTTGGGTGTACCCTGCCTCTCGCCCGTAGACCGCTGGAGATAGGCACCAGCTCCCCTGTGACCCACTATGGAATAGGCGGTATAGAAGATGAATAAATGAATGTGCACTTTCTTTTGCTTGTAAGCATCACTAGGTGTTCCGGACCTTTGACTTAGATATCAGGTCTAGATATTAGATTTGAACCTTTGAACATGAAGTTTAGGAACCCCCTCATTGGAGTGATTTTTATTAGATTTATTAGTCATCTATATCTATTTTCTATATCTATTTGACAAATAGGTAAAGACATCCAAAATTTCAATTTTAAGGCAAATTCAGTAGAGACCAAATCAAACTGGAGCACCAAACATTGATATTAAAAATAATATAACTAAGTCCATTAACACAGTTTTAAGAAACAGCAGCGAATAATCCATTAAATATTCCAGCTCTGACATAAATAATACAATACACATGATAAATAATAGTAATCTATCAACCCACTAAACAGGATGAAACAAAAATTACATATGACAACAAAAAGAGCCATTATTAAGGTATCAGCAAAATTAATCCATTCTATCACTCAGAGTGATACAAAAGGCCGCATTAGCATATGTAAACTTAAGAGGTAAGATTAATGCTATTTGGTTGAGAAAGCAGCTAACTAAATGAATGCAAATCTGTACATTACAATCTGATAATATAGGCAGACTTGCACTAGAATATTTGTCAGTATAAGTTTATATATAGCTAAGACCCTCTCTTCTAGTAATAGTAATCCAAGCCTTTAGACCGGATGCCTCAAGAGAATTTCTCATTTTCTACACATTCTCTGCTGCAGGTAAGTTACTAGTCATAACAACGGCACAGAAACTAATTTCCAAAACATCAAAGCTATCCTTTCACTTTTTAATGTTTACTCTTTTGTGGAACATAAAATCATGTACATACATTCAGCAGCACCTGAAAAAATTGAAATGCTGTCTCTGCTGCTTTTAAAGTGAATTAAACCAAAATGAGTTTCTGATATTTTGCATAGCTTCTGTGACTCTGCAATTACCAAGCAGACGAACAAACAGCTCCTTATATATCAGTTAAAAGAAATCCTTCATTCAATTTAAATTCTTCCAAACAGAAAAGTCCCATTAAAATCCTCATGTGGAAAAAATTTAGTGCAGGTCTGTTGCATTAGATTGCATTAGATTAGCTCAGTGTTCCTAATTAAGTTAGATTGTGTGGACTTGATCAACTAGGGACCTTCTTACTAAAAGGTCATGTTTTTGAGGGGGGATTTGTTTAGGGTTTGTTTTGTTCTTTCTCTCTTAAGATCTGGATACACTTATCTGAGCAGCACAAGGGGGACCTGTACTTTTTTAGGTGGCAATAATGTTGTTGCTGACTGAGGGTCCGCATCGGAATGAGCAAACAGTAAACAGCTGTTGGTAAGTTGATAATAATCATTTTCTCTGTCTGCAGCTTGTTTTACAACACTCAGTTGATTTAAATATAATCACCTATTAAAGATTAAATTGAACTATCACAATGCCTCACTTAAGAGTTCATATCCATTAATCGTTGTCACATTCTGTGATGTTCAACCAGAAAACTTGAATCTATTTGTATTGTTTGTGTTTTATGGAATAGACCAACACAAAGAGGGCTAAAATTCTGAAAAGTGTGCAATGCATGATTTCAGCCACCCTACTATGACAATCTAACTAAAATCCAATCCAACCATGCCTTTCGAAATCACCTGGTAAATACAGTATAAATACAGCTCTTCAGTAAAGGCCTCTGAGGTTTGTTAGAAAACATTAGCAAAGACACATCATCAGAAAGACCAAGGAACACAGCTGACAGATTACAGATGAAGTTATGGTGTCATGATCCCAGTGTTACAATTATAGTTCATCCCATTGTTTACTCATTTCTTAGTTTATTCTGTACATTTAGATAATTTCTTTTAGATTTACTTCCTGTGTTCACGTCTGTCTGATCCTGTTCATTAGTCACCTTTCCCTCAGCCCTCTCACTTCATTGGTCTCATCTGTTCCTCATATCCTCCGAAATACTCACACCTTCAGTCGGTCATATCTCCATTCATCCCATCAGTATTCAAGCTCACCTATTGCATTTTCTCCCCCTTGATTCTCCATTTAAATTCCCTGTCATTTTCGTTTCCATGCCTGTGTTTTTGCCCATGTTCTACGTCCTGCTCTCCTTGTGTTGTTTGCAAGTTTACTTTTATTTAATAAATTGTGTTCATCCAATGATTCTGTCTGCGCCTGGGCCGTGCTTCACACCCACACTTTATGACATATGAAGGAGTTTAAACCAGGTTTAGGTTTGAAAATAATATCCCAAACTTTGGACATCTCACAAGGCATTATGCAGAAATAGAAAGTGTATGGCACTGCATATGACCTGGACCTGGCTGTCCATCTGAACTGACAGGCCAGACAAGGAGAACATTAATCATAGGAGCAGCCAAGAAGCCCATGGTAATTCTGGAGGAGCTGTAGAGATCCACGCCTCACGTGGGGAGATATGTTGACAGGACAACTATTAGACATGGACTCCAGAAACTTCATGGAAGGGCAGCAAGGAGAAGTCTATTGCTGAAATACAATCCCTGGATCTCATGAAAGAACACAGAAGTATATATCAAAATGGCATTGTATTTCACATCTTTATTTAAAAACAATCCGGTTTGTTTCAATTGTATACCATATTCAATGCCCACTCAACGTACCCTGAGAAAAAGACCAAACATGGTTACTTGCGCACATGTAGCACTGCGACTGCGCAACTTTGCACACAGGCAGAGGTGGACTGGTAATTTTTCCATTCTGGAGAAGTCCAAAACGGCTGTTCAGTCCAGGGAACATCGGCCTGCTTCGTTCAATACCCAAAAAGTTACGCTGAGTGTCTCAAACAGGGCAATAATAGGGGAGACACATCGTTTCAGAGCAGCCCCGAAGCCACCTGGAGAGTGGGAGCCTGATGGGTGGGTGCGCACAGGAACAGGTGGAAGCAGAGCGGCATAACCCAGGCAGTGATAAAACCTGAATGCTAGTTCAGTGGAGGTTTACTCTAATGAGCATCATCAGGGTCATGATGAGGGACAGAGAGCAGATGAACTTTTACCTGAGCTACAGTTAAAGATAAATAGCCTGGTCGTGATAGAAAACAGTAGGAAACCTCTCTGTGAGCTGTTAGGTGGATTTGCATCATGATGTGAACTGCTCCTTTTGTTTGGTCAAAATAAAATAATGTATTCCTAACATAGCCAAACACATTAAAAGACCATTCAAATCATGACATTGCATCTCATTGTTTCAGCCAGTCCAGCTCTACATGTAGACAGAAAAAAAGTGTTGCTCAATAAACCAGTAAAATATAACGCATCTCCTGGTACCAGTAAGACATGGTAGAAAGTGCAAAAGTAAGCCTCCCTCCTTTCTTTCAGACCTTCTGTGCTGATTTTAAACACAGAACCCTGGGTAGTTCAAAGGTGCAGTATTATTAAGAAATAAATCATAGCAATTAATCACAAGCGTACCATTAACTAGTCAACAGTTAATTTTCTCGATATAACATGTAATATATAAACTAAACTAAATAAACAAGGATCCAGTTATACTCAAGCAATACAAACATACCATACATATATGTATGCAGTTAATAAATGTTAGTTCTAATAACATGACATAAGATGAGAGTCCAAGAAAGGTCCAGAATGAAGCTCTATGCTATATATTAGCACAGGTCAACACCCTTTTTTCTAATAAAGTGTTTAATAGTAAAGACTGCACTAATCACATGCTCAGTGGCGAACAACACTGTGTTGTGAAATGTTTTATTTAATATTTTCCGCTGGCCAAATAAAACTTTTTATCAGTTTCCTTTTTTCAAATGTAAGAAATTAAGACAATGGAGCCTTAGCAGTAGAACACTGATGAGTGTGTAACATTTAAAAGTGTCATTTACGTAAATGAGAAAAGAAGCACATTTATTTGGCCCATAGTAAACATTTACACATTGTTTAAGAACAACTTTTGTCAGTAAGGTTTTTTTCTAAGTACCATAAAATGTGTCATTATCTGCTTCAGCAAAATGTTTTTTCATCAATCCTAAACTCTGTTTCTCCTTATCTTTCATTCAGCTTCTAACAAAACATTTAAACCAAATAAATGTATTGTAAAACTTTTTTGTTTAATTTACAATAAATTTCCTTCAATTAAAACCCAGCTGGTGCAGAGAACTGGTTTTAAACGCAACCTATGATATTGTAACTTTAAAGTACTTATAAACTGGGCCACAGTCTTATAAAAATGAAAAAATTTTGGATCTGGACTAAAGCCCCCAACATGTCAAGACCCTAAAAACGCCCCTGGTTGATGGAATGGTGGATGAAGCTAAATATGGGGTAATTTTGTAAGAAAACGTCCTAAAGGCTGCAAAAGACTTTAAACTGGAAAGAAGCTTTCATCTTAGGGCAAAAGAAAAATCCTAACTCTGTTATAGCCAGAGCTACAATGAATTGGTTTAGATCTAAAGATAACAATTCAAAATTATAAATACTTTCTGTTAGTCTATCATAAGAAATCTCAATAAAATACATTTAAAAAAGTTACATGAACGCCTGGACAAGGGGTTATACACAATATCACTGCCAACACTATTGTTATTTTAGCTGTATTTGTAAGATAAAAGCAATATTTTCCAATGTTCCAATGTTACATATGGATTAAAACGCTCTTTAGCCCCTTCAAGATTTCTCCTCAACCAATCTTTAAGATTTGTGGTTAACTGTGGGAGAGGGTGAAGAAAACAACAGTTTAAAGTTACCCAATTCAATCTAGACAAATTTCTTAAAAACTATTTTAATTTGACTTTAAAATATACTTTGAA
The DNA here is from genome assembly GCF_021462225.1 of Girardinichthys multiradiatus. Taxonomy (NCBI): domain Eukaryota; kingdom Metazoa; phylum Chordata; class Actinopteri; order Cyprinodontiformes; family Goodeidae; genus Girardinichthys; species Girardinichthys multiradiatus. The sequence goes on from NC_061805.1 coordinate 15,800,767, forward strand.
AATGTTCTCTCTTTGAACAAAGCACATAAACTTATTTTATGGTTATTTGGTTAATTGACAGGTATGTCAAGGCTAATGGATGACTGACTGGATTTGACACTTCTTTCACAAAACCATAATAACATAGGGGAGAAGATCAATAATACAGTTTAAATTGCCCTCTGTCACCATCTTTAATTTGTCTTATCTGTTCCTCCCAATTGAGCCTCCAGTCGTTTGTCTCATTGACATTCTATTGTCATTTTACATGTGTTATCTGTGGGCAACCTTGAGCTGATTCATTGTAGGTATCTGAAACAAGAACGCCCACAAATATACACACACAAACACGCACACCCAGTATTTCCAATAACTACAAAATACACATTATTTGCAGCATGCCTCATTTCACCTTAGCTAAGGCTATTTACTCTGAATACACAGTGAGTTAATGAGACAGCAGCAATTAATTCCACTTGTTTACAAAGTGCTGGTGTTGAGGTAGCTTAAGAATCTGTGAGCAAGGTTCACACAGTGGCAGTAAGTAACTATCAAAAGGAAGGTGGGTATTCTTAAAGCATGTGTTTACATATTTGAAACTGCAAATAAGCTACACAAAAAGATGAGGCTTGCCAACATTCTACCATTGTCACTGATACCCGTTTTCAACCAACACGGTCCGCTGCCCTCAATGAGCAGCAGTGTTGCTCTTGAACCCTAAAAATAATGTTACAACTCTCGGAGGTGGCCCATGCAGTAATAATTGTGAATGCGCAAAGCCACCACTGGCTGATCTCCTCATCGCAATTGCCTCAGCTGAAGATTAGGGGCAGACTGACATCATTTTTCACATTGCCTTTGAAAGTTTTTGTACTGTAATTTGTCTATTTAAATAGTTATTTTTTATTTTTATTGTATAACTGATTTGTTGTATACAAAAGCCCTGAAAAGCACGTGAGAAAAAAAAAATCTTGATTAGAATATTTCTAAGTTGGTTTTTTTTCTGTTCTGCCCTGAAAGGCAAGTGAGAAAAAATGTTTGAGAGGCTTATTTTTGAGAGGCTTATTTTTCTAAGTGCTTGTCCTTGTAATATTTTGCTCTGCCACTAGAGGCGCTGGAATAGAACCACTAGCCTTCACTAACAGCTGTGTTGTTCAAATGGATGGTTTCCAAGAACCAATGTCCCATTTTCTAAATGAGATCGTTGTAGAACAAAATAAAATACAGTAGAAGCACACAAATTGTGTGTTTGTTGACCACGCTATGTTGTTATCATACCAAGCTTCTTTATTCATATGCAATATAGAATTAACCACAGTTTTGATTAAGTATATCTGTAGGACAAAGGACAATTGCCAACCATGACTGCTCTTTCTTGACTGTATCTGTCAAATGGCCTTAAAACTTGTTGTCAGTACATGCTTATCATAACTTGTGAAAAATTTTAAAATGAACCCTTTACTGATTTATATATGTATTTATTTGTTTATGGATTTATATTTTGGTGAGAACAGCTGAATAAGAAACTCCTTGGGAAAAATTAACAGTTTTATTACAAGAGGAAAAAAAATCTGGGTTTATTTTTTAAGACTTTTCTTTTTCTTGTCTTAAACCTGGAAAGGCAAGTGAAAAAAAATATTTCTGTGTTCTTATTTTTCTAATATTTGTTTCTAATCTTATTTTTACCGCTACCTGTTTGATGTTTATAGTTTGTATATGTGAGATATAAGGCTTTGTGATTGATAATTATGGGTAGCTGAATATAAAAACTACTTATTTGATGTATATGTTCATGGAAAGTCAGTTATATTGTATGATAATCTAATGTACCTGAATACCGTCGTGCTGCGACACTTATTTTGAAGGACACTGTCTGCCTCTACTATCAGGAAGTAGCATATTTATTAGCTTGCCAGCTTAAGCCTGCAATTCTGAGAATGTAGTGTTCATTAAAATCCGTTCTTTATTGTTTCATGCAGCACCGCAGAGGGAACTCCAGCATGGATACAGTTTCTGGACAACTCCCAGAGATCTCTCCAGCTTCACCTCCAGCTTCATTGTCTCCTCCCCTTATTTTAAAGTGTAACACTTGTTGATAAGGTTGATTTTATGGTGAATGTTTTTTGTGTAGAACTATTTTAATAAATTACATTGTTATTAAAAACAATTTCTCTCTGTGCTGTCCATACATGACTTTTCCCGGGGACAACTGGTTTGTGTTCATAAGTGTCTGGTAGTTACATTATACACCAATTCATTCAGTTATCAAGTAAAAACGGAGGTCGGATGCAGGTGGGTAAAATAAGAATTCAGTATAGTTTTCCAAACTCTTCCTTCCAATAAATCTGATTTGTATTTAGAGATTGAACCAGTAATTAGTCATTTGAATTTAACTAAGGCTCTCTCCACACATTACCCGGATGTTTCTTGAGTTATAGACATCTTAAAAACAATGATTCAGTCATGGTGACCTCGTATGACTTGAAGCATTTCTACTCAATGCCATGGTGGCCAATTGTTCTTTGTCCTACAGATATACTTGATCAATACTGTGGTTAATTCTATATTGCACATGAATATACAAGCTTGATATGATAACAACATAGCATGGCCACATTATTTGCGTGCTTTTACTGTATTTTCTTTTACTTTACAACAATCTCATTTAGAAAATGGGACATTGGTTCTTGGAAACCATCAATTTGAACAACACAGCTGTTAGTGAAGGCTAGCGGTTCTATTCCAGCGCCTCTAGTGGCAGAGCAAAGTATTACAAGGACAAACAGAAAAATCAGCCTCTCAAAAATTTTTTTTTTTACTTGCCTTTCAGGGCTTCCGTAGTTGTAGGATCTTATGTGGGACATGAAGTTATAAACCATACCTGCCAAAGAAAACTAAACTACAACTATGTAAAAAAGAAACACTTAAAACAAAAACTACAAAAAAGCTAAGTAACTCCACCAGAAACTCTTATGTAGGTCACATTTGGTGTTCTTAAGGCCCAATAAAGGAAAATACACTTAAAATCAATTAACAAAAGAGCGTACACTTGCTGCTAAAATGGTATTCCTCAGATTATTACACAGTTGCACTCAAATAGTTAATCATGTAAATTAGGCAATGGCATCATTTACCAACTCTAAGCAACTTATAGGACAGCCAATAGCTGCTTTTCTTACTGAGGAGTTTTAAACCTCCACTTGTCAAGCTATAAGCAGAATGTCCATAACGCAACACATTGCAGCAGACTGCCGGGTGGCAACCAGAGCAAGTAGTCTAAAATCTCTAACTAATTGGCCAGCTAATATCAACTTGTTTAAAGACTTAAATGGCAAGAAGGGACAATTGTTCTCTGCAATAAGCACTTGTCAAATATAACTAAATTAAATAATTGTTTATACTTTCAGCAAAAGTAGGAATAAATGTTACATGTTTAATATTGTTAAACCAGGAAACTAAAATATTTTACTAGAGGTTATACAGTAAGAATCTCCACCAGTTCATTCCTATCTCTTAGTGATACCTCTAAAAAACCTAATGATATTCACATGGCACCCCTTTAAAGTTTAAACAGCAGCTATCACTGCTATCCGTCTGCAGGTTAAGGTGTCCTCTGAGCTTCCATAAGCTTTGCAAAATGTACAACACACATGTTCTCAAATATTAGAAAGACAGCAGCAAGTTGTCTGTAATGACAGTAGTCTGTATGCTTTACAGCATGAGAGGAATGCTGGAGTTTGCACAAAAAGATACTATAGTCTATTTATCGCGGCTAAGGAATATGAATATAACTGACACTCCTGTCCTCTGCTCAGCAGCAAAGAAGATGGGGACGTCACACAGTAAACTGCTGACAGAGCAGGAAAGCTGGATCCTGGGAAATTTGCATTTTAACAGCCAAAGTACACACAAGTGTCAAGTGCCTCTGCCATGCAAGATGATTCACTAAAAGTGGGGATGGGGCGAGGGAGAAGATATTTGAAGGGAGTCTGACTTTGAAAACAAAATTCACATGAGAAATAACACCACAAAAGTTATAGGTTGGCAATTTTACAAGTATTCCCACCCATCCTCAGCCTCTTTAGCTGTCAGAAAGGATGAAGAACACAAAGCAATGGTTATATAAAGAGTGTTGAATACACATAGATGATTCTATTGGTAATGTTTGTCCTTGTTTTTTTTCCTTTTTACTAATACCAGAAATCCTTCTGAGATAAGGGCACAAAGCACACGAAATGTACTAATATTAACTGCTGTGTAGTTTTAATGCAGATTTTATCAATATTTGCCAGTAAAAAAAACTTTCGAATTCTCCTGGAGCTGCCTACCCAAGTTATCTAAGGTGCAGCACATAATTAACCTAAGTGCTTTTATTTTCAGTTTCCAATTGCTTCTTGCACACTTGAGTAGTCAAATCACTGTTTACTTTCGGAAAATGTGTAGATTTTCTGATTGAGTGGAGAAGCAGTTGGATTTGCTCATTTAAATTATTCAAGCTTGATTGAAGGCCAACAGGCCTGATGAGAAGTCAGGATACGTTCAGAGTTATAGGAAATTTAAAAGTGCTAGAGGTAAAGGTCACTGAAAACTTTTCTGGCTTGTATACAGTGTAAAATAAAATTTTACCAATAAATTAATAAATTGAGTATAAGTACCAAAATATAACTCAACATTGCCAAATACATTTCACAGGTTTGCTGCTTGTGTTATTTGTTAAGGAAATTAAGATTTTGTTTTAACTGAAACTCAATCATCGTGATTTCCTTTAGGAATACTTCACAGAATCTCAGCAGACTTAATGGATAGTCATAAAGTGCATTTTCAAAGAGCCTCTCTGTTAGAGACTCTTGCAAAAGCGCCTTACAGTCTTCTGTATCATTCAAACCTTGAGTGGCATACATTTCAATGAGAGCACATTGGAGTGAAATTAATTGCAAAAAAAGCACCACTTTGCACATGCTGTGATAATGTTCAATTCCTTAGAAATGTACATTATGAGGATGGAGATAACAATGGCAAAACCACTTCTTTTATTTTCCATAGCAACCAAGGAGTAAGTAGGGATCTTTCTGTTTCAAAGAAAATATCCTAAAAGGTACTTTTTCACAGTTAATAGAAGTAATGTAGCACACGTTCAGCTCTCCAAATAAATGTTATATTAAACTGGGTTAATGAAAATGAGATGAGAGTTAAACAATGTTTTTGAGAATTAAAAATATACCCTTGTCTTGTTATAGAGTAATGGTTTCACAGACAACAAACTGTGTTGTAAAGAATTTGTAATCAATGTAGAATAACTCAAGTAAGTAGAATATCATTGAAAAGTAAATGCATTTCTGTAACTCAATTCACTTCTGCCCAAAAGCCTTCGGCTGGCTGCAATCCACTCATCCCGTTTTGCAACTGTTTCCATTACTGGCTTTTCTGGCCCTGTACTGCATTTCCTGGTCCCTGCTCGTAAGAAGGTCCCATCACGGCTGAGCATGGTTGAAATATGACGGGAACAGACTGCTGTTCACTGATTGGCTGTGAGCGTGGTCAGCCGTATGTCAGGGTTATGAGAAAGTTTTCGCCGAGGTAACGGAAAGAATGACAAGTAACAGATTTTCCAGCACAGTGCCTGGAAAAGCTTAAAAAACTCAAGAGCCTCAACAAAAATATTAAGGATCACAATGGCCAGAGCAGGTCAAACCAAAAGCCGTGGCAGGGGTTCAAAATAATGGACGCCATTTGCTTGAAGCCCCACCTCCAGTCGTCAAGGGAAACACAACAGGTTTCGTGCCGTGAAGAGTGAGGTAGAGCAGAGTGGAGCCGTGCAGGCTGGAACCAATGTTTTCAAGCCTTTTTTTTCAATCAATTAATAGGATACGCGTACAGCTAATGAAAATACAACTTGGAATATCATGTCAGGCCAATAAAAGAAAAAAACATTTTAATACAAAAATGTGGGTTTAATTAGACAATTTTAATTCCTGATTAAAGGTTGTTATTTTTAATTCCTTCTTAAAGATTTTCAACAGAAACTTTTAATCTGACAATTCTCATGTTATAACACGTTATACTTTTTCGAATATTAATGAAGAAGAACCTAATTCTTGATTTTTCTAAATATATTTAGCTGAAAGAAAGTGGTTGCTACATAAGGTTTATTTACCATTATGCACATTGTTGTCCATGTATGTGTCATGATACGGACCTATTTGTGTTTGGCTGATTGCACTCACCTGAGTTTCTGTTGTATTTAAGTCCATGTATACGGTTCCCTCATTGTCAGGTCATCTATTGTCCTCCTGTTGTGCTGGTCTGATTTATCCTTCCGTTAATCCTGGTTCCTGGGTTTTCCTACGTACTCTGTAAGTTCAGTCTTTGTTTTATTAAATGTATCCGTCTACCATGCGCCTCCCGATGTCCTGGTGCCGCATTGGTCCTTCTTACCCCCAAACTACGACAATATGTGCCTGAGGCACATGGAGAACCAAGACAATTCTTTACAAACTTTTTAGTCTAACTCATTTTGCTCTCCTTTGGATGTTTTGCCACATTTTAACAGTACAGATACAATGATGAAGCTTGGATGATTACCATTTTCAAAGCCTGTAAATGAATGTAAAGACAATGCGTATTAAAAGATTCCTGCTGAAGAGGTGATCAAAAAATCCATAATCTCTTTTATTTGCCCCCAAGGTGACATCTGTTTTAAAAGAACTATAATCTAAGCGGATATAAAAGGGTCTTTAAAAAGTCATTTCACTGGCTTTTGTTGTGTGTTCCTGTGTGAGTGTGTACTTCCTCTGGTGTCCTCTGTCCCACAAAGAGAAAGCTGTGATGGTGATTATGTGGAAAGGTTCTTACAAAGCCTTCTCCTCTTGAAAAAAAACAGATGAACCTTTACCCTGCTTTATGAATAAGTTTAATCATTTGTTCAATTGAAAATGCTGCAAAATGCCCTAATTTACTGACATGAGCTTTAGTGCTGAACATGATGGCCCCTGCCAGTCATTGAAGCCTTTTTATTAATTTAGGAGTTGCATAATGAGTCTGCTTCTTTATCTTTTAAAAATTCAAATGAACTCTTTCGTTGGAAGTGAGCTTCCTTCAGCTCAGTCTAGCTGCAGTGCTTGCTTTGAGCTCAGCCCGTGTGGTAGGATCACCCTTATATGGACAGGCTCATCGTTGCTCCTCTATATGGATGAGAGCCACTGCTGAACACTCACTGCTCCACTGGCACAGAGTAGTGACATCCCTGTTCCTTTTCCTCAGCCGGCTGGTGCTGTCCTTCCACTGTGCCTGCTCCTTTGCCCCTGCCCATGGTGTGGGACAGCTATCTCCCAGTATCAGCTGGAAATTTGATGGATGACAGGTGGAGGCAGAGGGAACAGGACTCCCCGTGGGACCCGTCAGGCTCGCTCCCTCCATCCATTAGTTATCCATTTAGCCCAGTGTGTCCTGGCCACCCTTGACCCCACCCCAGACGCTTGAATTCACTGGTCAATGATGAATTTTTCACCTTCCAGCTGCAGGATGAGCTCCGTCTCCTTTCACAAGAGAGAAGGAGGCCATCACAGTTAATTTCTCTCAGCCCTTAGCCACTTATATTAACTACTTTGCTCTGATTCTCTCTCTTCAATGCCAGACAACCTAATAACACATGGGGAGGGTGGGCATCATATTCCTAACTTCTCTCTGTGTTAAATACATATTGTAGAAGATAGGACAGCTCTCTGTAGGATCAGTGCTTCTTTTGGAGGCTCTCATCTTGTCAGAGTCCTTGCTAAGCACCTGTGAATCATGCTATACATCCAGAGGGCTGGAAATTCTGAAACCTGTTGGCTAAACCCTTGGCACATCAATCTGGCCAGGAAAATCAAGGGGGGAGTGACAGGCAGAAAAGATCACACAGGACCTGCTGTGAAGTGATCGATGGAAGAGCTTCAGCTCTTTCTGCTGCCTTAACAAGGCCCAAACCTCTGACATCGGCCCCGGGAAAACTCATGTTGAACACAGAAACACTGACGTCGAAGACACTGAATGAACAAGCAAAGGTTGTGACCTTTGGAAATGTCAGCTGTTTGAATAGCATAACTAAATTTGGAAGTGAATGTGAAAGGCCAGAGTTTGGTGCCTTATTGGTGAAATCCCTAGATGTTGGGGTTGGAGGGAGGCGAGATATAAATGATGGAAGACTGTAATCAGAGAAAAAAATGTTTTGTTGCAAAATTGAGGATTTTATAGCATCTATCTTGTTGGAATAATTGTATATAGATTTATCTTATATTTTTTCCTTTTTTATTAACTTTACTATTTGATCTTTATAACCTTTCATGTATGTGTGAGTAAGGATGTGATGAGATGTTCGCAGGCAAGGATCAAAGGTGGAGCGGGGAAGGAAGCAGTCACAGTTGAGGATGTCATAAAAATGGTGGCTGATTGTGCTGAACAAAGGACACACAGATTTTAAGATGGTGGAGACTGTGGAAGTGTGCTGTTACAAGATAATGGTGTATATGACCTGTTTACGTTGCAGCTGTTTATCCCACCCTTCAGAGCAGCAATGTATATTATAACTAGGGACCACCCTAAAAGATAATAAAGAGAGAGGGTCGGACAGATGTGTTTTCAGAGCGGTAGGAGATTTGTAACTGAAGCATATCTCTGTCCGTTCTCCTTGCAGCGAGTAAGAAACAAATTCTTTGTCTTTCTCTTCTTTTTGTGATGTTATAAGTATTTTAGGTTGTTTGAACCTGACATATCTGCTACTTTAAATTATCATTACACATAAAATAATTAATCTAAGGTATTTATACAAAGTTACATTTATTTCTCAATTTATACAAAGTGACATTTATTTCTCAATCAAAATAATTACACATAATCAAGATATCAATGTACTATATTTGTTATATCACATTAAGGTGTATTTCCTACTGATTCAATTAAGTAAAAACAAACAGGATAAAACAGACTAACACTTGTTTCTTATTGCTACTATTAAACTCCGAGAGGGGGTGTTATGAATGAGAACTGAATGTTTAGGATATCATCTAAGTTAATCACAGTTATTCTGGTCTCTTTCTGTAGTGTAAAGAAAGGACTCAGAGACGTGAATGCTGAGTTAAAATAGCTAACTTTATTATGAGAGAAAAACATTTCACATACGAAAAAGAACTAAGCCACATTCAAAGTTTCAACCACACTGAAAACATCTGTTTTCCCAGAAAACAACCTTTTTGAGATGGTTGAGAAGGCCACGGCCCAGATTTTGTTGTGTCACCTTTCAGCAAAATCTACTTGGCGTCCTAACCAATGGTTATCACCGTTTTGTTGCTCATCTTAGCTGATGTGGAAAGTCTTGGTAGAGCAATTGTTTAAGAGGTAAGTCCAGCAGGCATTTTATTTATTTGCCTGGGCTCAACGTCTTGCTTTTGTGGTTATGTCTGGACTCTTTTTTAGCACACACATCTTAGCTGCTCTATTGGAGCTACAGCTATGGAAGGAAACGTCACAACCAGTAATTAACAAATCAGAAGAGACCTTACAGAGCCAATATAAAAGTGAGGTCTATTATTTTTCTACCTGTAAACTCAGTATGAACAGAATGAAACGTAAGCTCTCACTGTAGATAAATACTCCCAGCTGAAGGTCCGTGGGCATTTAAGGTTTTTAAATGTATTCATTCTAAGAAAAGGAAAGACAGGTTTACATTTCAGAGGGTAACAAATTATTCATTTATCTAAAGTTAACTAGTGATGGATTTTTGAAAACCTTTTGTTAAATATCTAAATCCGCAGCTCCATACCATTTATACAAAAGACACGACAGATACTCACAGATCATTCAGAGAACACTTATTTTGAACATAACATTTTAGGATCATAAAAATACATTTTGAAGGTTCAGGGATGACATTAGTGTAATATAGGAAACAGTTAAAACATGCGTGAAAGTTTGTATTTGTTGCGTTTATTGTCACTACAATTCAATAAATGAACAGTGCAAAATCAATCTTTTAAAATAACCCAAAAAATTAAGTTAAAGTCAAATATTTCATTACCCTTCTGCAACTTCCTGACAAGAGATTTTTAAGTCATTCCACGTACAATCTCCATATTCCTTTAACAAGAAAGGGTCTACTCGGGTTAATAACAGTTTCTTCCATAGATTATTACAGGAAGAATATAATTAAATACAGAAAAGGGAGTTTGCATTTTGATAACGTAGATCTCTGCTCCATTTCCATCAAGACACTGTCTGAATTTAAATATGGTGTTTTAAAATAGTATACTTAATAAAAGAAATTGATGCGGGAGACACACAGGCAAACATGCTGCTCTGCATCAGCATGTGTTAAACACAAATGCATTAAAATTCAAACCCTAAAATATTTTCCGTTCATAACACTGCAGTAACCAAATATATTGAAAGCAATTAACATGTTCTTTTCATGACTAGTCATTTTTATTTGGTTTGTTCAATATAAATTCACCGTAAAGTACTTTCGGACTGGACATTGCCAAATACATTTACTATTATTAGGTAAAGTAAAATAACAAGTTGGAGAAATGTTTACAGGTTGTATGCAATTTCTAAGTCTATTAAAAGTCACTGTAAGCCAATCTTCTCCAAACTATAGCTGGTCAGCAGTCAAGCTGTGAGCACAAACAATTTGTCATTTAATCACCACAGCAAGCTGCGTGAGCATTGTTTTTTTCTTAATAACATTATTTCCCAAGTTACCTCTGGTCCCCGGCAGCTCTGCTGTTGATTTGATGAGGTAAAGAAAGGCTGCAGATTTTATCTGTCATATGCGTTTTTAAAGTGCCATGCTTATATCTGACAGAAACAGTCTGACGCAAGGGGGCAAGTTGCTGTCATCGAGGTGTAGAAACATTTTGAAAAGTTATGGTTTCAGAACTATAGCAACATTTTCCCGACATTGTATTCCAAAGTCATTTTAATGAGATACAGGATAAACTCCTGAAGCAACAGTAGCATATTCTGGTTTACTTTACTTAATAAAAACACAGATTTGTCTAGTGGGAAATATTTCAGGTTGTGAAAAACCACAAGAGTCATGATTTGGAAACTGAAGGAACCTCACCCAACACGCTTAAGTGATTTGTGAGGGGCTGCATATTTGTAAATCAGCTGACTGCAGGCTCTTCCTAAGCAGATAGCCAAACTGATTTACTAGCTAATATTGGCTTGCTGGACTCCAAGTGTTACCGTGTAAACTTCTGCAAAATGTATAGGGTGTTTGTTCTATATTTTGCTTAAGTTTAGATATAAATATCCAAACAACTATACATAAATGATATTGATAACATTACCAAAATGGTTACTAATACTGCCTCCTTGCTATGTTGTACACTTCAAGTTTTGGTCATTTCTTTTTTTGGGTATGAAACAGTTCTGACCACCACAGGACGTTTTGTACCAACCCTGCTTGTTTTCCTACCTGCCAGGGAGATGTTTCATAACCGCTTTGACAATTGATGATTCAAAATATTCTTATGTAATATACTCATAGTCTATTATAAGGTAATGTGGTTATTTGACCCCAATAAACAATATGTACTAGCAGAGGGGTAACTCAAAGCTGTTGTGGTTGGAACAGGCATCATAGTCTCTTATATTTCATAAGTCCACTGGCCCAAATGGGGAACAGAACCAAACAAGGTTTCAAATATTAAAGCACACAGGAAATTTGACACTTTCTCTTACTTTCTCATAGTTAATAAAAACTAAAAATATATTGATATGCCATGGTTTATATTATATGGTTTCATTATAGTCAAATGTATAAGTTGGAAAAAAGACTAAATTAATTAGTATTACACAGATAAAAAGGGGGTATAAAATTGTGACAGGGAAAATTGGTTTCCATAACTTAAATTCAATTATGATTATTTCTGACACATTGGCTCAAATTGCAAAAATAAAACAAAATAAATTACAAGAAACAAGCAATAAAAGAGTAACCAAAAAGCATTCCCTAATAAACACTGCAGGTAAAAAAAATACACCTGGTAAGAAACATAAAGAAACTTTCCAGAAGCTTGAATTGTAGGGTTGTATTACTTAGTGTTATTAAAGTCAGAGCTCTTACAATTATGTTTTTGTTAAGCAAAGAACATAAATTAGCACATATTGGGCCTGATCTTCAAAAGGTTTGCGTGTACAAAACCACACGCAAACCTGTTTGCGTCTGCAAAGCTGAAAAACAAACCAGGTGATAATTGGATTGTGTGTGTAAAATCAGCAGAACATCGTGTTTGCCTTGATGAATATGCAAAACATCTGATAATGACCCAAATGTGCAAATTTATGGGAGTGGGATGTGCAAATGTAATCATCTACAACCCACAACATGAATTATTAAACCAGAAACAGATTGTTTTCGCATCTAGATTTAACACATTTGAAATGCAGGTGCTAACTGGGACGCAAAAATGTCTGCTGTCACTTTGGCCAAAAGTAGACATAGATAGAATAACAGATGACGGGGAGAGAGAATCGTCTGTACATGTGTCAACAGATTTGGGTTGTCAAAAATAAAATAATAAAAATAGATGAGAATAGGCGATTCTATGTAGGATTATCTAAGCTCTGATTTGGAGCCAGTCACAAACAGAAGCCATGACATATCTCTTTGCAACACTTCCTTCTTGTGTCTGGATTTTTCAGCACACCATTGCTGTCAGTGATCATGACGAAGTGCACACATAACTGATCAAGTGCACACAGACTGTAATTGCACATCATGCAAATGACCCACTGTGCTGTGATGTTAATAATATAATTAACAGGAAAGAAATAAAGTCATTATAAGGCAGATTAAATTCTTCATTTGCAAACTGGATGCTAAAATCACAATTTTAAGGCAGCCTACTCCATGTGGTGCTAAGGACAGTGTATGCTTTAACCTTGTCACTAAACAAAACACATTGCATTATTGACAGTAACATTGTGTCATTGCAAAGCAATCTGAGCTGGATCAAAGATCTACCATAGATAGCCAACTCCTACAACAAACTATTTTTATGTTGCTAATATTACGTTCAGGCTTAAATATTGTGGATGTTTATGATAAACTCCGAACTCTTGAAACACATACTCTCAAAAAAAGAAAGAACACGGCGAGTCTCCGAAAAGAATTAAAAGATCAAGGAAGGCAAACCTCTAATAACATGTTTGTCTTTTATATTGCTACTATTGATTGGCCAATTTGTTGCGAGTTACGTTAAGCAACACGGTTAACAAGCTGTGCGCGCTCCTGTGGTGTTGTCATGCCAGATGTAACACTGATCAGCTGCGCCGAGTGCACACTGATGGCGCAGGGCGCACTCTACTTTGGACATAGCTGCCCTCCTGCATAATAGCCTCTCATCGAATATTTTTGTTGGAGCAGAATGGAGTTTTTGCTTGTGTGGGTCCGTCCGAATCCCACACATAAGGTATTTGCTCACAGAATAACTTCAAACTCAGCCTTCTGCATATGCCATTACATACTCAGAAGCACCCAGCACAAATTAACAGATAGGAGATATAATCTTGTCAGGGCAGAATCTGCGATGACAAACCTGCTGCTGTAAATAGCAACGACAAGAGCATCCTAACTGTAACAGTCCAGAAAAGTGGGAACAGAATGGAGCAGAAGGAAAAAAATCATCAACTGGATACTTTATAATGATGCAGCACAACAACCCCTGCATATTTCAAGCAACAGAGCTTTTTTTCGCTTTTCCTCTTGTTCTGCTGGGGGCAGTAGCAGCCAGCCAGTAGCACATGCAATTTCCTCATTTAAATAGGGCAGTCTGTACCTCTTTCGCACCCGTTATCCATTGCATGCAGAATCTTTAAAAATCAGACACAACACGCCCACTTGTTGCACATGCAATTTTCTTTTTTGTAAAAGCAAGTTAGTGCTCCCTATTTGGGATCTTTGAAGATCAGGCCCAAAGTCCATTGCAAGGCATGAAAAGTAGGAACATTACATGTTTAACTTGAAATCCTAAAATGATACTCATTGTATCTTGTTTATTTTCGCTTTATTACTAAGTATAGCTGAAGTGAGCTATCTCAAACAAGTACAATTGGCTTTAACATAAAATATTTCATATTTGTTATAATAAGTATTTTCACTCAAAGTTATTATACGTTGAGAACCCCAAACTGGCCCATAAAGTACAAAGTCAGTTCTTTATCAAAAAACATAAATTAACTTTTGCCCAATTAAAGCTACATTGTAAAAAATGTTAAAACAACAGAGACAATTTGTGGAAAAACCATACAACAAAATGAAACCTTAGAAATTACATTAAATATAAAAAATAATACATTCTAATGAGCAGTCAAGCTAACTACTTATTTTCTTCCATTCCTGTCCTTAAGACGCATTATAATTGACTTCTGGGAAAAGGTGATAACTCCTAGATGATAGGTAGAATTTTTACTATAAAACTATTAATCAGCATAGCAAAACCATGTCTTCCACAATGAGTAACATGGTCTGATATGACTAAGTCTGGATGAATAAAATATCTAAGCAAATGTTAAGACAGATCACAATGTAATTTTATGTGTGCCTTAAGCTTCAGAACAAATTTTGAGCTAGTCTGAGCTAGGAGTGAAAAGGACATGGAGATTTCATATGTTTATTAGACATGTATTTCCAAAAAGGAAGATTTGTAAATGATAACTGCTTCTCTTTAAGTTCCCTGTTTCTTATTTGATGTCTTTGCATAAGCTACGTATGCTTCTTTTCCATTCCCAGTTCCAGCACTGCAAGGTTCTCAGCTCGATCTTACATATAAAAGCTGTTGTGTTTCCATTGACTCATTGGCGGTCGGAGTTATGACTTGAAGTCCCACCTCCAGCCGTCAGCGTTGTATCGCTATTATATGTTACTGCCTTATGGTTCAGTGTAAGCCTAACATGAGATGAATTTCAAGCACAAAGCTGCAGGTAAAATTTTCTCTTACCATTTTACATCATGTGTTCCCTTGGTGATTTCGAACCACCACTACAGCTTTCAGTTTGACTCACTATGGCCATTGTGATCCTTAATATTTTTGTACTTACTCTTGAAGTTTTTGAGCTTTTCCAGGCATTGCCTTGTGTTGTAAAATCTGTGGCTTGTCATTCCATTCATTACCTTAGCGAACATCTCCACTTGCCGCTCCCAGCCCTGTAGAATCTTAGCATAGATTCTCCAAGAAGAGACGACTTCGTCTCTATTCACGTCTTCTTCCATTGCCAAGAAGCAACGGTACAGAGAGTGCTGGTCCATGGGGCAACGAGCTGTTGACTGAGTGCAACTGTTGGGTCCAGCCCTTGGACATACTGGACTCCGTACTCAAAGAACACTACAGAGAATCATCTAAACAATAAGATGGTTGTTATTGGGCAGAAAAAATTTATCAGATTAAGTAGAACGATTTAGATATTGTTTAACTGTGTGATTATTTTTGCTTTGTGCTTAACTGGTTGAGTTCATAGCAGGCCGTTGAGCCTGCTTTGCGCAATTTGTTAGATTAAGAGCAGTGTTGTAGACCCGCGCCACTAGGTCTGTGTATTGTTGCGCTTTGTCTTTTTTTTTCTTCTCTCTTGCATCTTACTAATGTCGTACAAAAACCCATGTTGATATTGCCTCACATGTGGTGACCATAAGCTCTTTTTATATACTTTTATACTTATTTTTATTTATTTTTCACCTGGCATAACCATGCTGCACAGGAGAGGGACAGTACCATGCTGCATTCACCCACTGGTGTATCCCCCTACTAGCGTGCTAGCTAGTTAGCTTGGCTGCACATATAACATACACCCACAAACATCCATACGTGTGTTCACATACACATGGACCTAATAAGATTGTGTCCGCTTTGAAACGTCTGTCCTGCTGTTAGCTGCAACTGTGTTTGTATAATTTACCACAGTCTGGTGTGTCCTCAGCTTGCTTTGTCTGCTACCGTGCTGCTAGTTAGACCAGCCACACACACACACACACACACACACACACACACACACACACACACACAAACACAAACTCAATCCCACTCCCTCATAACATATTATGGTCCTGATACATGTTGTCCAATAATATGCTTAAATTATTCATTTAAATAACTTCCAATCTGTTAAGTATTGTCCTGTTTATACCAGACCGATATGGAGGTATTAGAACAATAGATTAAAGAGTGAGTCTAGCACTGGCATTCTCAAAACAACAAACTCTGCACACATATGGGATAAATTCACAGCAAATTTTCTTCAAAACAATTCAACTCGAAGTTAAACATTTTTCAGTTAAACTCTTTACAAGGCTAGAACAATTCAAATAAATTACTAAGCAAATGAAGGGATAAAGAAAATTAATGAACTACATACAAATAACGGAACAAGGTAACCAATAAAATCGATGCAATGATATGACAGTTCAGTGTGGATATTTATGTTTAAGAACCAAGGTTTTATCTTGAGGAATTTGGAAATGAGGTCAAATTTTTTGTTCAAACTAATCAAGGACAGCAATTGGAATGTTTTCAAACAGCCAGTCACAATGCAAAATCAGAAGGTAAGTAAAACATTATTTAATAAAATAACATTTTAAATAATGATTTTCCCAAATTAGCAGTCAATAACCTTTTTGGATAATTGATTCTTAATGCTGATTTAATCAACCACAATTATTTTATTAAAAATAATATTTGGGGAAATTTATTTATTATTTGCACAATTATAAACCACGGAGCAAGTGAAAAAAGCTCTGTTTTAAACAAAGCTATCTACCGTGGGGTATAAGCAAAGCTACTGGCTTAGCCACTAGCGGAGACATGTGGCACATTTTAAACAATATGAAACAATATTTAAACCTATTTTTAGTAGGTTAGTTCAAGTAGATTAAGGAAAAACACAGATAAAAAGGAGCAAACTCACATTACTGGACCATCACTGTTTAAAACATCTAATTGAAAATAATGTTTGCATCAACTTCAAAACACAACACAGAAATAAAAACTAGCCCCAAGGCTTAGAGGCCTATTTGCATTAGCTTCAGCAGGTAGCCATTTTACCACCCCAAACAAAGCAAAATAGTTAATAGTTGCTTAAAGCCAAACATTGTTGTCTATCATTGTTGCGCTACACCACTTTTGTCTCATGAGTCCACAAAATAATTCCCTAAATTCTTGAAAATAAATGTGAGAAAGTCCTTTGTGTTCTTTTTAGTATTTTTGGCATTGGAATTCTCCCATTAACAGAAATTTTGCTTAGTCTCTGTTATATTTGAATCATAAATGCTGACCTTAACTTAGATAAGTGAGGTCTGTTGTGCTACAAATGTAATTATGGGTTATTTTGTGACCTCCTGAAGGAGTCATTACTGCACTCTTGGAGTAATTTGGTTAGCTGCTCACTTCTGGGAAAGGTCACGACTGTTACATTGTATCTCTATTTATGGATAATAGCCCTCGATGTTGAAGTCCCAAAGCCTTAGAAATGGCTTTGCAACCCTTTAAACCAGATTAATGTCAGTAATAATATATCAATTCTGTTGTTAAACTTCTTCAAATCAGGCCATTATGTTTTGCTTTTTGGAGATCTTTTAGCCTACTTCATTTTGACAGGTTTAATTAAAGACATTTTTTTATTGTACAATTCTGGCAAAAATCAGACCTGGTTGTGGCTAGTTAAACTGAAACCAAACAAAGGGGACACTTACAGTCAAATTGTCATTTTACATTGGAAGTAATTATATCTCCACATATGGGCATGTTTGTTAGAATAACATTTCCCCTTTATTTTTCTCAGGTAATCTTTGTCTAATATTGACATTTCTTTGATGATCTGAAACATTTATTGTGACAAAAAACAAATCAAACTTAATTTGTAAGGGGGTATATACTTTTCCTCTGCATCATATTTCATAATAAGATTAGGTCATGCAGTATTTTCCACGATCTCATTGGGATTATTATATCCGTTTTGGATACATTATATATTTACAGGGGTTGGACAATGAAACAGAAACACCTGGTTTTAGACCACAATAATTTATTAGTATGGTGTAGGGCCTCCTTTTGCGGCCAATACAGCGTCAATTCGTCTTGGGAATGACATATACAAGTCCTGCACAGTGGTCAGAGGGATTTTAAGCCATTCTTCTTGCAGGATAGTGGCCAGGTCACTACGTGATACTGGTGGAGGGAAACGTTTCCTGACCCGTTCCTCCAAAACACCCCAAAGTGGCTCAATAATGCTTAGATCTGTTGACTGTGCAGGCTATGGGAGATGTTCAACTTCACTTTCATGTTCATCAAACCAATCTTTCACCAGTCTTGCTGTGTGTATTGGTGCATTGTCATCCTGATACACGGCGCCACCTTCAGGATACAATGTTTGAACCATTGGATGCACATGGTCCTCAAGAATGGTTTGGTAGTCCTTGGCAGTGACGCGCCCATCTAGCACAAGTATTGGGTCAAGGGAATACCATGATATGACAGCCCAAACCATCACTGATCCACCCCCATGCTTCACTCTGGGCATGCAACAGTCTGGGTGGTACGCTTCTTTGGGGCTTCTCCACACCGTAAATCTCCCGGATGTGGGGAAAACAGTAAAGGTGGACTTATCAGAGAACAATACATGTTTCACATTGTCCACAGCCCAAGATTTGCGCTCCTTGCACCATTGAAACCGACGTTTGTCATTGGCATGAGTGACCAAAGGTTTGGCTATAGCAGTCCGGCCGTGTATATTGACCCTGTGGAGCTCCCGACGGACAGTTCTGGTGAAAACAGGAGAGTTGAGGTGCACATTTAATTCTGCCGTGATTTGGGCAGCCGTGGTTTTATGTTTTTTGGATACAATCCGGGTTAGCACCCGAAAATCCCTTTCAGACAGCTTCCTCTTGCGTCCACAGTTAATCCTGTTGGATGTTGTTCGTCCTTCTTGGTGGTATGCTGACATTACCCTGGATACCGTGGCTCTCGATACATCTCAAAGACTTGCTGTCTTGGTCACAGATGCGCCAGCATGACGTGCACCAACAATTTGTCCTCTTTGGAACTCTGGTATGTCACCCATAATGTTGTGTGCATTTCAATATTTTGAGCAAAATTGTGCTCTTACCCTGCTAATTGAACCTTCACACTCTGCTCTTACTGGTGCAATGTGCAATCAATGAAGACTGGCTACCAGGCTGGTCCAATTTAGCCATGAAACCTCCCACACTAAAATGACAGGTGTTTCAGTTTCATTTTCCAACCCCTGTACATATAATCCTCATTTGGTGGTGTCTGTCAGAGAAGCTGACACACTACATGTATTTATTTCAAAATGTGTGCAGGGTATTTTATTGTAACAAGACAGTGCATTTAAATTATATATCCTTAACATGATTGGTAGTCCCACTGCACAGCTAGGAGGGAAAATGGTGTTTGTGTGCAACAGAGCTGTGACTGAAACCTTTGATTTGATGCTGCTCAGCTAGTAGGAGGGCTATGCTCAGTGAAAACAGGGGATTGTCATCATGGAGGACTATGAGTCTTACATATACAATTGTAACATTTTTAAATCAATAGTATCCAAATAAATGAAGACATTATTTAATTGGGCCAGGTGCTGGATTCACCTTGCATTTAGTGGGGTGGGAAATTCACTCTAAATACAACTATGTGTTGCTCCACATGTACAGATGTCTACAAGTATTTTCCAATTTTCTAGTTGTTGCATTTGAGCTTAACTTTCACTGATACCCATGTCTTTTAAGAGGACATAAGAATGACGAGACGGGTAGTTGTAGGAATTATTCTATAGTCAGAGTAACTGGAAAAACCATGATTCTGCTGCCGATAAGCAGAAGGTTATCTATAGGAGTTGTTGCTGGGGCAACAGGGGTTGGTCCTAACCATCTGATGAAGATCGGATGACAGCTTTATGTGTAAAGAGGGCTGGACCAGACACTAGACACTAATGGGGGGTTGACAGCTCCTAAACCTGGCCACACCCCACTTTAGTCATCAGATAGACACATTTCCTATATGACTGTGTAATGTTAGGAACAGGTATCTCTTTCCTTCATGGATCTGGCTCATACACTTGCAGGTGACTTTGATCCCAGCAGAGCAAAAGTCATTTGTACATACATCTTATGTTAATCTACTTTTTTCTGATTTATTCAATATAGCTTGCATTTAATCAAACTTAGTGTAATTATTTTAATTTAAGTAAAGTCGTCTTTTCAGATTAGCTGAACTTGCAATTAAAGAAAACAGCCAAAGCAAAATTTTCCTTAGCAATACATTCAAGTTTAAATGTGTGGATCACTTAATCACAAAAATAAGCATTGCCACAGCAGGAGTCAATAAGACCAACAAAAATGTGTAATTTAGTGGATCAGTATCATCCGATCCACCCAGTAGAAATCTGTGGAGTATAAATATTAATGTTGTAGATGATAATGTGCTTTGTGTCATTTTATTTTTAACCAGTAGCCAGCTGTTTGTAGAACTTAAGCTTCTTTTTTGCTCTCTGTTAATCCAACTGCAACAATCAGTGGCATGTTAAGTAAGCTTTTTGTGTAGCTTATTTTTCAAAAACATTTTTGATAGCAATTTGACTAGGGGCCTTAGAAACATACAATGCTAATTCTTCTTTTTTTGTTTTTATGTCACACTTGAAAGTTTCAACAAGAGATTTGAGACCAAGATATGAGAATCAGTTTTCAAATGATGATTTCATTTTTAAGGTTAACAACTCTCAAGGCGGGCAAGTCAGGCTACCTCCACAGCTGGTGATAACAACAAGGACAAGTGGCACTCTCCAGGGGAGCATGACATTGAGGTACAAGCTCCAACATTTACACCGAGGCATCCACCAGGACCTAGACTTGACACCACAAAATAGTCACCGCTGACCCTGTGGAAGCTGTTTTTTAGTGCAAGCATCATCTGGACCGTAATCAATAATACCAATTCGAATGCGCGAAGGACAATTTCAGCATTCAGAAATTAAAAATACATTTGGCCCAGTTTTGGCACATTTGGCTAAATTGTGCCAAAATCCCAGCTCTGACTGGTACATTGCCCACTACAACCTTTGTGGAACTGATATGCTTCAACTGATTCAGTTCAAATTTGCTGCAGTTATAGTCAAAATGTTGTTGAATACAACCTTCTCCTAAAATTTCTAAAGGTTTTTCATGTTGTTTTGCAATGTTCATTTAGAAAAACAATTTGGTTATTTTTTGTCTGTTTAATCACAGATAAATCAGACATAGTAAGAGTTACAATTGTGGTTCTACTTGAAAATGTTATTTTATGTGGTAGGCTGCAAGGTGTGTGTATGAATGGTGGATGACTGATTGTAGTGTAAAGTGCTTTGGAGTCCTCAGACTTAATAAAGTGCTATACAAGTGTAGGCCTTGAATGTTGAACGTTGACCTTAATTCAGTCAAGTGAAGACTGCAGCAATTTATGTTCTTGTTTTGGGCTCCTTTGTGACCTCCTGGATGTGCGTAATTTGGTAGGCAGGCCACTCCCGCAAAGCCTCACCATTTTAGCTTCCCGAGAAGCTTCACCATTTTCCATGATTTTGTTTTTTACCAGTGGTTTTTACCATTTTAGAAGATGACTAACCATTGGTTCTTATCGTCACCCAATACCCTTGTGTAGTGCAGCTATTTTTCAGTTTCTGTATTTGTATGCTCTGTGTCAGTTTGTCTGAACAACATTCACATCCAGTCTTCGGCTATTCTTAAAAGACAGAATTTTAATTTGATTAAACTGCTATTTCAGATAAACATGCATTTACATACATCATCATATAAGAATATGGCTGTCCATCTCAAGATAACATTTTGCTATGTAGTGGATGAATAACCCTATTCTTTTGTTATTTGGCTTTTCTTATCTGAGTGTCTGCACAACAGATGTGTAAAAGAGCCCCAAAGAGTCACTTCTAACTGCTGAACAAAGTTAATTCTTTTTATTTTTATTTTCATCTAATAAGATGAGTAAAGCAACTATATGAGCTAATTAGCCTGTGTCAGCAAACAAGTCACTACAGGAGTCAGTGCAACCCTTTACAATAGTAGTTAGAGTTTTAGGGTGCATTTAAGTCCATGAAAATAGATTGAGTTCCTTACTGTATTCCTGCATTAAATCACACTGCTGTTCCTCCAGACTGCTAATAAGCATAGCATCATTCACAGTTTAATGGACAACACAATCAAACTGAGCCAAGGCATTAAGCCATAGGCCCACTCTGCAAGATCTGCTGTGTTTTTTTCTGAGCACAAGGAGGGTAATGTATATTTCTTTAGCAATGACTTAATCCAATTAGCTTCTCTAATTTTTTTAATTGTGTGAAAGAATTGTTATTATCATAGATCACAGCCTCATAAAAAAGGGTCAAAACAAAAAACAATGCTAATAAGTCTAATTGTTAGAAAAACACTTTGATAATGTTTGGGAGGTAATAAAAAAGTCATGAGGAGCAAAATAAAGGAGAATTCTGGGGCCTGAATGCACAAACCTATTAACAAGCACTGACTAACAGATACAAGGAGTATTTGTAATTCCATTCAGTCAATCTACAAAGAAATAATTACAGCTGCATGTATAATGTAGAAAGCTCCAAATGTTTTGTGATCTCTGAGACTCTGTTCTTGTCATTATATTCATCAGAGGAGGGTGCATGGCCTCTATTAGCCTTCCAGGAGGATATTATATGGTGAGGTTCAGTGTAACCCCATTTATCAACATTCAATTAACATACTAATCTTATCGGTCGCAGCAGGACTGGGTGGTTACAAAATTTATCAGTGGATCAAATGGAAAAATTGATGATCTTCAGGAAATTTCTGGCTGATCGTCAGAGATGAAGTAAATTGACAGAATTATTTAGCAACTTTCACATTAAATCTCCTGAGTTTTACTATGTTTCTTAACTGTGTTCAGGCAAAAGGAAAAATATCAGTTTGCCATGCTTTGAATGTAAGTGATAGAGAGAAAACTAAAACAAGTTCAATTCTCTGTGTTGTGAGCGAGTATGCATTTAGGTGACTGCAGTCAAAGTAAGAAAAGTGTTGAGGTTTCATATTATGTCCCGTACCTGCACAGACGAGCACATTAAGACATGTTTTTAAACAACAGAAGTACAGTACATTTCCAACTGTTACCGAGCTATCACCTTTTCAGCTCTTTCACCTGTGCTTTTATATATAGGTTTTACCTTAATTACTTTAATATTATTTACTTTAAAAGGTTTATGTCATGGCTGGTAGTTTTATCTGGTGTTATTGAACTGTTATGTTAATCTAATATCTCTTGTTGCTTCCTGTTTTGCAATATAGCAAAGTTCAATGTTTCTTGATGGAGGCTGACCAGAATTAGATACTCAGCTTGATAAAATGTCAGGATATCTAAAATTATTCAGAAAACATTTACTATATACATATTGTATAATGATATTCGGTAAAGTATCTTGCAAAAGTATTCATACTTCTTAAACCTGTTTACCATTTTGGCCCTTTACAACCAAAAACATATGAAAATCCAGAAAGACTAAGGAACACAGCAGAAAGGTTATAAACCAATTACCCAAGCTTTGAATAATTTGCAAAGCACTGATCGATCTAGGGCTTGAATGATTTCTTAAAGACTAGAATGATTTGATTCGAAAAATCCTCAAGGTAAAAAAGCTTGCCTCTATTCTTCATTTATTACATTTGACTTCATACTTTACAACCACCTATATTTTTTTTCACACATTTAATCATAAGGGACAGGTATTGCAGTTGTGCAACATGCATCTGTTTACACTAGCTGGGATCGAGAGACGGGGGATTATAAACAGAAAACGTTTTAAGTTTAGTTTTCTTTCCAAAAAGAGAGAAGCAAAGATCCTCTACACTAAACTTAGTTTAGCATAAGACCAAACAGAATTTGTTAAGCTTGGTGCAGAAGTCTGTGTTGAACCCTGTGAAACTAAAATAATTTAAAAAAACAATATTGATGGCACTCTGCCCTGTTCCTCTAATAGCCTAATGGCTATGTTTTATCTGAAAAGCTGCACTTTTAATTGTGTTAAAACCAACAATCAAACTAAACATGGTACAGTGAGACAGAGGGAAAGAGAAAAAACATTGGGAGGAAATGATAAGACCCTATGATTCAGAAAGCAGTGTGTAGGTTGTGAAGGAGAGCTGTTTCCACATTGAGCCGCTGCTTTCTAATTGGTCTGGAGCGATGTGATGGGTATCCTATCTCTACCGGCTTTGCGAATATCCGTCACATAGGCAACATAACTTTGACCTGAGCTAAGCCCGAGCTCCACTGAGCTGCTGTCAGCATTCCACTCCACTTGCAACCCTTGTTGCCTGAAGCAGCAACGCAAATTAATATTACAGCGCAGCGAAGCTGGTTCTGCATTTGGTGTTGAAACCCCTGAAACAGCTTTACCTGCAGAAATAATCAATCTAAAATAGGAGCCAGAGGCAGATGGATTGTCCTGAATCCTCATGAACAGACATGAGTCCAGATATGAGTAGCAATGTAGCATGTGGGCACAAATGCCTCGTTCATGCCAGAGGTCAGAGGAGAATGGCCAGACTGGTTCGAGCTGATAGAAAGGCAACAGTAACTCAAATAACTACTCGTTACAACTAAGGCATGCAGAAGAGAATCTCTGAACGCACAACACGTCCAACCTTGAGGCGGATGGGCTACAGCAGCAGAAGACCACACCGGGTGCCACTCCTGTCAGCTAAGAACAGGAAACCGAGGCTACAATTCGCACAGGCTCACCAAAACTGGTCTGATGAGTCTCGATTTCTGCTGCGACATTCAGATGGTAAGGTCAGATTTTGGCGTCAACATGAAAGCCTGGATTCATCCTGCTTTGTATCAACGGTTCAGGCTGGTGTTGGTGATGTAATGGTGTGGGGGATATTTTCTTGGCACACTTTGGTAAGAAGATGTTACCCAGCCTTGCTTGCGGCTGCCAGTCCGTCAGGAAGCTGGTGATCCATTGACAGGTAGAGGCCGGCACTGTGAGCTTCTGGTGGAGGACATCTGAATTAATGGTGTTGAAGGACAAACTGAACTCCACAAACAGGATCCTAGCATACGTCCCTGGATGGTCAAGGTGGTGCAGAATGAAGTGTAGTTCCAAGTTGACAGCATCATCTGCCGACCTGTTTGCCCAAATGGGGTCCAGCAGGGGGACTGTGATGTCCTTCAGATGCTTCAACACCAGTCGCTCAAAGGATTTAATGATAAAGATGTCAGGGTAACAGGTCTGTAGTAAATCAATCCTGCTATGGAGCTTCAGAAACTTTTTAAGGGAATGAGTAAAGATGGAGGTCAGGTGGTCAGTGCAGGTCTTCAGGCAGAAAAGGGAATTGCCATCAGGATCTTCTGGCACTGAAACAATTTACATCTTTTTAAGTGATCTTTAGTCCAGACAGGGGCCAAAGGGGAGAGGGAAGGGGGTTGTAGAGTTGATTGTGGGGTGTGGTGGATGCTTCTACCACCACCACAAAGTGTTAGTATTGTTTCATTGTTTTACATTTATTAGTTTCAGATGACACTATACATAAGTTTAAGTTATTTTATTTAGACAGATATTTTCTAATGGGTGGACACTTTAAGATTTGTCTGAATGGTTTACTTATAATTGTTTTTTTTATCTTTGATGTTCTGCAAATGCAGACCAGCTGGAGGTGGAAGCCAGGAAGATACCATTATTCCAAAAGACTGTGGGGGGGGGACTTAACTTCTTAACTTGTTAAAGTTGTTAGTTATTTTGTCACTGTAGTATTCACTTATTTGTGTTAAGTTAAAGTTTAATTTGTGTCATTTATGTTTGTTAATTAGTTTGTATGTATTTTTCTCATTTGTTCTCATGTTGTGCCTTCCCCATTTGAGTCTAGGTTATTCCACCCCTATTTAAGTAGTCTTTGTTTTTTGGTCTGGAGGTCAGTTTTGTTTGAGTTTTGTTGCTGTTCAATTGACCTCAGCTGGGTTGGGCCCAAACTCATGTCATTTATTATCTGAGTTTTTGTATTGAAGTTTACCTTTTGTTAACTATTTTTGACAGTATTAAATTGAAGTTTTTCCAATTTTTGAACACCTTTTATCCTTGCTTAGGTCTGGTCCACCACAGTTGGTGTCAGGAGTGGGATCAGTCAGTTAAGGACATTGGTGTATTTTATTTTTTCCTGGTTTTGACCATTTTTGCAATAACTACCTCTGGTTTTTTTTGTTTTTTTTCTCTCTTGCCTTTTTTTCTCTGAGAGGAAGAAATGCCTGGAAGGGGAAGAGGACGAACAAGAGGGCCCAGCTCTGATCCAGATGAAAGAGATGCTGTTGAGGAAGGTGGAGCTGTTGGTGGAGTGTTTGACATGGAAGAGAAGGGGAGTGAACCAACACTTTCAGATTTGGCTAGTCTTCTCGGAGCCCATCTAGGACAACAGAAGGCCAAGGAGGACTACTGGACCACAGAAGCTGCTAAGCAAGAACAGAAATTTGAGGAACTGGAAAAACAGTTCAGCTTGTTTAAAAGTGAGATTCAATCTCAGACCACTTCCCCAGTGCGGCCTACACAACCACCAGATCCTGGACTAGCAGCTTCCCCGCAACACAGTCTGTCAGGTGACCTTCTCTATGCACATTCTCCGGCACCTAAATTACAAAAACGTAGTGAAGAGGATGACATTGAACACTTTCTCATTACTTTTGAAAGAATGGCTTCTGCCTGCAGGTGGCCGAGAACTGACTGGGCTTTTCACTTAATACCTCTGCTAACAGGCAAGGCTAGAAGTGCCTTTGTGCATATGGATGTTGATTTGTCTATGATCTATGACCAAGTTAAACTAGCTATTTTGCAGAAGTATGAGATTAACAGTGAAACCTATAGGTAAAGATTTCGCTCGCTTCAGGTAGAGCCTGAAGAAACTCCAAAAGAGCTCTACATAAGGCTGAAGGAGCTTTATAGTAAATGGGTGCAACCTAATGGTAAAACACTGGAACAAATCAATGAAATAATTATTCTTGAGCAGTATTTAAGAATGTTGTCATCAGAGCTACAGGTGTGGATAAAGGAACATAATCCAAAGACTGCAAAGAAGGCTGCTGAACTGGCTGACGTGTTTGTGGCTGCTAGGAGGAGGAACCTGTCTTGGGCTTTCCAAAGCTGGAAAAAGGATGGCTGCAAGCAATCATCAGCCCAACAGGTTTCAGCTGTGGGTAAGACCCCTGTGAAAAGATTTGACACATAATTTCAGGGGAAGAAGCCTGTCTGTTACTTATGTGGACAGGAGGGTCACACCAAACCAATGTGCCCTCAAACTGCTGTTAAATTGTCCCAGATGTGTTTTGTGCCAAGGGAAGAGACTCAAAATGCTGGATCAACGCAACCATTAATGGAGACGTATGTGAAGCTCAATGGTCAGACACTGAAAGCACTGATTGATACAGGGAGTACGCAGACCTTGGTCCAGCAAAGGTATGTTCCACCTCAGTCTGTTTGCACCAGTAAGACCGTCCCAATCTACTGTATCCATGGTAATGAAAGGAAGTATCCAACAGCAGATGTCAATGTGACCATAAAGGGACAAACTTACCTGCTTAATGTTGGGGTAGTAGATAACTTGCCATTTCCAGTAATCCTCGGCAGTGATCTACCAGTGCTTATCGACCTGTTACACCCTCCTCAGTGTAATGTCGCTCTAACTCGGGCTCAAGCAAAGCAGCCTGAGGAAATTGTTTCAGATCTTAGGACCTTGCCATTTCACAATGTGGAATTTTTCACAGAAAAAATAAAAGTCAGGAAGTCCAAAGGCCTGCGGAAAAGTTTCAAGGGATGGTGATAGTTCCTCCTGACACCCAACAGCCTGAGTTACTCCAAGAGTTTAAAATTCCTGGTAATATATTGGAGCTGCAGCACCAGGATTCAAATCTTGTGAAGTATTTTAAAGAGGCAAAAGTTAACAAAAAGGATTTTGTCATTCAGAATGACATTCTCTACAGGCAAAATGGACCAATTAAACAGCTTGTGGTTCCTAGAGCAGTGAGAGAAACTGTTTTGAAGTTGGGCCATTCTATTCCCTGGGCTGGCCGCCTGGGGAAGCATAAGACCTTAGCCCGTATAAAGCGCTGTTTCTATTGGCCTGGCTTGCGTAGAGATGTTGTGCAGTTTTGTAGGAGCTGTCCAGAATGTCAAGTTAAATCAGCCAGGCTGCCCAATAAAGCTCCTCTCCAACCTCTTCCAGTTCTGGGTACTCCATTTCAATGCCTGGGCATGGACATAGTGGGACCAGTGGAAAGGAGTAAAGCTGGAAATCGGTTTATGCTGGTGATTGTAGATTACACAACTAAATATCCAGAAGTGTTCTCCCTGAAAGTTGTCAAAGCAAAGAATGTTGCATTCTGTTTGGTGCAATTTTTTTCCAGAGTTGGCATTCCTCAGGAAATACTCACTGACCAGGGCACCAATTTTATGTCAAAATTGCTTAAAGATGTCTATCAGTTGCTAGGGATTAAATGACTGAGAACAACACCTTATCATCCACAAACTGATGGACTCACTGAAAGGTTTAATCAAACCCTTAAACAAATGCTAAGGAAATTTGTGAATGAAACTGGCTCTGACTGGGACAAATGGCTTCCATATATTCTGTTT
Source organism: Girardinichthys multiradiatus (assembly GCF_021462225.1). Classification (NCBI taxonomy): domain Eukaryota; kingdom Metazoa; phylum Chordata; class Actinopteri; order Cyprinodontiformes; family Goodeidae; genus Girardinichthys; species Girardinichthys multiradiatus. The sequence goes on from NC_061805.1 coordinate 15,829,435, forward strand.
GCATACCAAGAAGTTCCTCAGGCTTCTACTGGGTATTCCCCATTTGAGTCTAGGTTATTCCACCCCTGTTTAAGTAGTCTTTGTTTTTTGGTCTGGAGGTCAGATTTGTTTGAGTTTTGTTGCTGTTCAATTGACCTCAGCTGGGTTGGGCCCAAACTCATGTCATTTATTATCTGAGTTATTTTTGTATTGAAGTTTACCTTTTTGTTAACAATTTTTGACAGTATTAAATTGAAGTTTTTCCAGAAGGAGTGGAGATGGATTGGTGCTTCTGTTCAGTCACTGTTTAAAATACCTATACCTCATTTGAACTGCAAATGTTTGTAGTGGGATTTACAAGTCCCCATGCGTTGCTATCGCCCTCCAAATTATAGTAAGGACTCTGTCAATGAGTTCTCTGAATTTCTTACTGACATTCTCCCTAAATATGATTCTATTCTGATTTGAGGGGATTTTTATGTTCACATTTGTTGTCCAGGTGATCAACTTGTGGAGTATTACTCTGGCTGAGGGCTCATCTGGTCTTGTCATTTGCTTGCAACCTCCAACACACACTGTTTGAGCTCCCTGGGAGTTGCACTTTTATCTGGAATGACTTTTTCAAAGTGGATGTTTTTTTGTCAGGCCCCCCATATCACAGAGAATCTTGCTCAATCTTGCAAATGTCTCATTATCACTTAGTTTACTTACTTTTTAGAACTGAGTTGTATGTCTTAAATATCTTGGTTTTCCCTCAATGTCCTCATTTTATTCTTTTATCTTTCCACTTAACCTGCCCTGGGATCCTAAACAAAATTGCTCCTAAGGTATTAATCCTCAGCGCCATGGCTAAATGTAACAATGCACACGCCCCATACAGACAACGTTGCAGGCACGCTGCACACAAATGGAAGAAGGACAAACATGTACATGTGTCCCTGGAAATATTGAGAAACTGCCTCAAGGATTATCAGCTAATGGAGCTGTTAAAGAGGAAAAATCAGCAATGTTATTGCCGACAACAGTACATCTTGCATTGTTTTATTCAAGACAATTAACTCTTCCCTAAATTAATGTTCTTCAGCTATGACTGATGTTACGACTGCCACATGTGATCATTTTCTTAACTTTTTTGTAGGTAAAGTGCACTCTGTAAGTCAGATAATGAATGTGTTTAGTGGTGACGACCTGGTGATCTGTGCAAAATTGTGGGATCTTTGAAACCTACGGACTACCCTCTGATCATTGTTCACTGCTTAAATGTGTTTTCAATACAGTTGAAGCAGCCAAGATGAGAATCAGCTCCTCTAAACTTGAGGACATGAGATATGGTGGACTGCTCCCCACAGTTCAAGGGTCAGTCTTTGACTTGAGCAGAGGAATTCAAGTTTCATGGTGTCTTCTTTATGATAGATAGTAGGATGGAGGGCATATGTATACAGCATATATTACTCTAAAAAACAAACAAAAAAAAGGAAAGCCAGAAAGCAAGGCTTTTGACTTACAGGTCTGTCTATTTTACCCCCACATATTGTCATGAGATATGGATCATGAATGCAAGAACAAGATTTCGGATACAAGCAACTGAAATAGGGTAGGGTAGCTGGGCTTGAGCTGGCTAGGAACATACTACATAATTTTCCAGGTTTTACAGATTTGGGAAAGACTTGGACTACACAGCCACAGATTGCAGACTGAAAGATGGGGTATCACACATGCTTAATAACTGCACCTGATGAGAAATCATGGAGTACAGGATTTGACAGGTCAGATAAAGTAAATGGAACACATTATACTTTTGCACAATCTCCTGCGAGGGCAACAGTTTAAAGTGTAAACAAACCGACTTGTTAGTGATGGTAATACACCAATTTGTTGTTCCCCAACTGCCAACAATACTTAAAGGAGAGAAAGAAAAAGAGGACGAAAAAGAAAAAAAAAAGCATCACATTTACCATCGGCTCACTCCTGCTTTTGTCTGCACAGCTTTATTTTTTGGCAATTGGCAACATGTGTTTGCAGTTGGGTCATTCATCTGTTCATACACCCTGGGTATATCTAGGTTTGGCCCAAAAATGTCAGGTCTGGTTTCCTTGCATCCTCCCAGATTCTCTTTTTTACCCCCACACACCAACAGATTTTTGTGCTTTGCCCTTATTCAGGGCTCACCACAGCAAGTCACTACAACTTGAACACAGACTTTGCAAAGTATTACACCGGACACCCTTCTTGAAGCAACCGAGATTTTAATCCGAAACGGATTTCGCCCGCTACACCACCACAGAAAACTGATGCAGACTGTCATGGGTAAAACATGGCAAAACAATCTTACAGTATTTGGTCACCTATAGAAATCCTATATAATCCTATAGTCCTCCCTGGATGACCTATAGTCGTCCAGGGAGAACTCAAATCTTTGCTTCTCCTCATTTAATGGAGTCAATTGAGATGGTTCAGGAATGTGAACAGGATGCCTACAGGGGGTCTCCCTATTGAGGCTTCCAAGCACCTTCTACAGGGAGGAGACTGTGAGGCAGACCCAGAACATGTTGGAGAGGGTATTTTTCCCTTGTGGCCTGGGAGAATGCTTTGGGAACCCCAAAATGAGCTACAGAGTGTTGCTGGGGGTAGGGGTCTAGTTTCCCTCTCGGATGGATGGATGGATGGGTTCTATACCACAGAAAACACAACAGTTCGTTAATTATAGTGTCACTTTTGCTAAGCAAATTTCTCAAGCATTTAAATGGTCAAATCAAATGCATTCAGCAGTATAAGTCAAACAATGCAGACACAGTGTTATACAGTCTGTGGAGTTTTCTTTAAGAATGGTGTTCTTCATTCTACAATGCTGCATTATTATTAGAAGAGCTGCCAGAGGGACTATATAGAAACAACTGGGGCTAGATATGGGACCTAAGCACCTCGCTGTTCTGTTTCTGTACAGCAGTACTGTACAGGAACAGGATGGCTCCTGCATTTGTTTTACACAGCCTTATTCAACTGCTGGCCAGGCTACACACACTACAAGCTCATAAAAATGTATCAAATGCAATGGTGCATATTTAAGTCAGCAAACTCAGCCTAACCCATGAGGATATTTGACACCTTGTAACAAGTATCAGGGTGTGTGCTGGAAATGTGGTGAGACTCTATTTTAATTTGAAAATAAAAGAGCTTTAAAAAAGTTATGATGATTTTGATTTATCTGTTATGTTTTTTTGCATGAATGTATTCAAGCAACTAAGAAAGCTTCCCACACTTTCTATTTTTGACACTATGATGCACTTTAGCAGCAAAGAACACGATTTGTTTTACAAATGCATGAGTGATCTGCATCTGGATGCCAAATCACACTGAATCCTCTTATAAAATGAACAAAAGAAAACAACTATGAAAAAAATAATTTTTCCTGACTGAAGGACATCTGACTAGATTTATTTATTGCATTTTTATCTGTGCTTCATTTAGATAGGTTAAGACCTCAGCACTGCACTGCAGTGGTTTTTTTCCTTAAAAGTAGAAAAGCTGTAAATGGCTTATGGCCCACTTCCCTTCCAATAAATGACAATGCATTTTCTTATTCTTTCATCACATACCCTCCCCTGCAGAAGTACTGCTATAGCTGCAAATTCAGTGCCTGTTTATGGTCCTGTTTATAGAGATGATGGCTTTCAAATGAGATTGTACCATAATGAATTGGATACATGAACATTACTCCTGACTTTATCCATTTGAAGTGGTCTTATGTGAATGTACCTAGTTATCTGCTTTGCTTTAGCCAGTCAGTGTTTTGATCTAATTCTGAGCTAAAGTAGGTTTCCATTTATTTCAATGAACTATTATTTTCACATGGGCAGCTGGCAGCTAAAAGCCTGGAGCTAAAACAAATGGATAAAAGATGATCTCACTTACCCTTCTGCCTGCTGTTATCCCAGAGTGTATGTTGATATAGATGTTTTTAAAGGCATAGCTAAAGTTGGGTGCAGTATTGTATCCTTAGTATACAGTGGGCAGCATGCTTCGAGTTACAAAATTTAAACACAACTCAGAACGGCGACAACTTGGAACAGAGATGACAATGTGAGTGTCAAACTTGGACTTGAGTCACACTTTAGTAAAAAAATTTAAAGACTTCAGACCTGATTTTGACTTGCGTCAAAAGACACAAGACTTAACTTTGACTCATGGTCTGCAACTTCATTCTCATGAACAAAATTAAGCTGATGTGATCAGGGGGATGAAGCAAGGCAGTCGGTAATCCACAGACCACAGTTCTGATGTGCATATTCTTTAGAAAGGGTGCATATGGTTTATTAGACTTTGGACATATTGCTCATACAAATCGGTACATTTTATTGCTACTTCATAATAATATGATGTCTCTGAAACTGGACTTTGTAATATATGACTTCAAATCATTTCAAAATCAAACAATCTTAAAACAAAAGCACTTTGGTTCATTTAGAGTTTTGACTCATTCACTCACTACACTGTGCCTTTTCATATAGTAATGTATAATATACCTTGGAACGTGTATGGTTTATCCTGGACAATAAATGATTTAAATGCAGATTTAGGATATGATTTCCAAAAGGTTTCTTAACTCTATATTACACTGTATAATAAAGGAGTGAACATTTTGAACACAGTGAATACCTGATCTTAACAATTTAATTGCAAAGAAATTTACAAAAAAGAAATGTTTCTAAATAAAAGCACTTTCTGCTTGAATTGCTTCTCAAATTTGACATAGATAGAGAGATAGTTCAGATTTTTTATATGTTTTGTGACTTTTATCAATAGTAACATTTTCCCTTACCTGTGGTAGACAGATGTCTAACAGCTAGTCAGATTAACGTCCTGTTTCAGCTGACTTTAGAAATTTAAGACAGCTCCATCTAAAAAAATATCTACATGTATGGGATTTAACAATATATTAGGAGATAATAAATATACAGTTTAACAAAAGAGGTTTGGTCTGTTGCTGTTTTCTTAGTTCAACAATGTCTATGCTTGACTTGTAATGAGAGTACTAGTACTTTACATTGATTTGAGGCAAAAGACTAGAAACTTAATTTGGACTTGAGGAATAAGTCTTGAGAACTGACTTGGACTAGGAGCCAAAGACTTGAGAATTAACTTAGATTTGGTGCAAAAGACCTCAGACTTCATTTTGACTCGGGGCAGAAGGCTTGAAACCACACTTGGACTTGGGGAAAATTTGACAACTCACTCAGATTTATGACAGAATACAAGAGAATACACTTAAAATGGAGCAAATGACTTAAGACTTGACTTGGTCTTGTCCCTTTATCGACTCAAGAGTTAACTTAGACTTGCTCCTCAAACACTTGAACCTTGTCTTGGAGTTGTGAAAGAAACAAATCAATGAAAACACATGCTGCAAAACAGAACAAGCTAAATGTGGATGGACACACCAGTGTAAAAGCCAAATGTTTTGTAATGGTTACTTTGCTTTAAGAAGATTTCTCTGCACTGTTTCTCCTGGTAATGGGTTACATACGTAAGTAAAGAAATAAATCACAGAGAATGAACAAAGCCTGTTTTTTTTTTTATTACTGTAATTCAAAATTCCAGAGATAATTTAAATTGTAGTGCTCTGCTATGATTTGTCACATCTGTTGGAGTCCTTGACAGATAATAGTCAGAATGTTTTTCTCTTTAATATACGAACACTGACCTTTCATAGAGCATAATAAAGATCCCATATAGTTTTTTAAGGCACAAACCTTAGTCTCATATAGTTCCCTGTAGAAACAATGACAACCTAATTGTTATCTTTTCACACAAATTCAACTGACTTTTCTTTGGCTGTCTGTATCAGTGTTGGCCTTTTGGTCTTCACTTTGTATTACAAGGGATAATTGCTTCTTGTATTGTCCCTGTTGTCCATCAGCATGCATAATGAAGCATAATGGTAGATAATTTGTTTGCTGATGCATTGCCTCTTCAAGACAAGGCAAACTAATCCAATCCCAGCAGTTCATGCTACGCTTAACTGTTAGCATAATAAGATGTTCAAACCTCTTGCTACACTTGAGCAAACACTTCTATAAAGACACAGACTCCCATGCATTTACCCCAGCACAAACACACATGGACAAGTGCACATGCTGGTACTGCAAGAGACTGACAAGTTTTTATAAAAAAAAAAAAATGTTTCCATTGAAACATTTGTCTGACTTTTCTCAGTAGGAGGCACACTATCAAACATGACGCACACAGAAGAGCCACAGTGTTTGTAAGGTTGGTACAAACATCTAAGGACACTTTAAGACTTCTTTTAATTTTTCTTTTTAAGCATCTTCAGTTTGTTCGTCTGTCTCTTTTGTTTTGACTTTTTGTTTGGGTATATGAGAAAAGGAGAGATTAAAGGGGTAACAAGAAATCAATTAAATTGAGCTATCCCTGCTTCATCACCCAAACAAGTAGTCAGTAAAATTTAAATGTGATATGTGTCACATATGCATAGTGGTGCATGGTTTTTCTGTACATAAAGATAGTAACATTAATTGCATTGCAAAAGTATTATTCCCCTTAAATGTATAAACGTTTTTTCACATTACGACCACATTCATTTATATTAAGCCTCCTTTAGTCTGTTACCCATGGAAAAAAAAAATATAGTTCAACCTTCCACCTAGAGAGTATAAATAGCTGTATACATTTATACAGCTGCTCTGGGAAGGTTTGTTATAAGGTTTGTTAGTGATCAAATGGTATTATGAAGAGCAATTACCACAGCAGAAACGCCAAGAATAAAGGTATGGACACATTTTAAGTGCTGTTAGGTTAAAGCTTAGGTCTCAAGCTTTAAAAATCTCGCAGAGCATCATCTGAAAATGGAACAAATATGGCACATCTTCAGTCTATCTAAACCCAGAAAGAGTAGACAGTATTAATCAAAAAAGCAGCCAAGGCACCTATGGATGAGCCGCAAAGATGCTTAGGTTGGAGAATCTATTAGTCATGCATTTCAGAAATCTGACATTTTTGAAGAGAGGTGAAAACCAAGCCAGTTTAAAAAGGGAACTACTAAAACTCCTGTTGGGAGTTTGTTACAAGCAATGTTGGGTACGCAGCATACCTGTGGACCAAGGTGCTCTGGCCAGATGAGACCAAAATTAAATTTTTGCCCTTCATGCAAAATGCTGTGTGTGGAGAAAACCTAACACTGCACTTTTCCTTGAATACATCTTCCTTACAGTTAAGCATAATAGCAGTAGTGCTGTGGAGATGATTTTCTTCAGTAAGACAGGCAAGCAGATTAATGGTTTAGGGCAGGACACCTACCCTATACACAAAACCAGAGGTGCAAAGATTGTGTTGGAATGGCCCAGTCAAAGTCCAAACCTAAATCTTTTTTAGAATTTGTAGCAACACTTAAAAAATGCTAAAAGAAAAAATGCTAAAAAAAAAAGACCATAATCCAATTTGACTGAGTGTATCCCTTTCCTTTCACCTCACAATTATGAACTATTTCCAGTGATCACAAAAATTTTTAACAGAATACAGTGAAGTCTGAGTTTGCAACACGGCAAAATGTCAAAAAGTACCAGGGTTATGAATACTTTTGCAAGGTACTGAATAAAATCTTTATAAATAGCACATGTGACACATTGCTTTCCAAATGATGAGCCCTATTCTCTCCTTTCCTTTTGGTGTATTTTAGGAATTGAGACATCCTTCATTATGGTATGGTGGGATTGATTTCCAGATCACATGGATGGAGGGGAGCAGAGATGAAGTAGCAGAAAATGGAGAAATGAGAAAACACCCAACTCATGCACAATAAATCAAATGCACACAGTTGCCACACATAGGAAAACCATCTCATAAATCTATCAATATTAATTTTGCATGATTAGGTTTAGGCACCCACATAAAGAGCTTAAAAGCCACTTGCAATACAATATATTATGCCCAGACAATGACTTGCAGGCATCTGTGGCAGTAACTTCTCCCTTAATTGCAAGGTTAGCCTGGGAAAATGGCATTGCCACTGTAGAACACAATGGCTTGGCCTGTAAATATTGCAGGATGAGCAAAGAATGTTGCTCTAACCCTCGTTGTAAAAATTATCTATTTAGATTAAATTTTAGTACTGCTACTACATGCACCGCATGTAATGACTAAGGTGCATATGTTTAGCCTTCCCAATAATACGTATTACAGTTTTGACACGTGCCACCGTAGCATGTTAGTCCTGTTTATTTAAAATAAAACTAATTTGTGCAAATTGTCAATGTGAAATATGAAGTTATGTAAATGTTTTGAGTTGGCCCCTACTTTCCTGAATTCTTTAGGCTTGGACTCTTTCAGTTTTTAATGTCTTAACATGCTGCACAACCCAGTTTTATTCATTTATTTTAAGGTTTTCATGAGATATTGCAGTTTTTCTCAAAGGAATCTTGCTTGTATGTTAAACGTCCAACTTGTGTGTGGTTTCTGGAAAAAGAAATGTTTGAAAAAAAGCTGCAAAATGCCTAAAGGGTAAAATGTTTAAAACTCAAAAAACTGCCTCAAGTGTGTTTCTTGTCACTTGAGTCATTGTCAGCAAAGACAGAAAGTGAAATGATTTAGTTGCATTGCTTTTATGACTACATTGTGTGTGAATATTGCAGCATTTTTACATGTTTTTGTTTCCAGTGCTCTACATATAAGGGAAGCATATATATGTTATAAGGAGGAGATTCCCTGTCATGAAATGTCTTGAAATATGTTACTTTGTTAAAATAATGTCTGACTACTGCCAGGGTGCATAATGCTCTCAATATATAATGACCCCCACTATCTAGTGACTCATGCTGCATGGCAGCACTGCACCAAGAAAGAAAATAGAGCAATTTTCTTTTGTACCGTTTTCCCCCTTCAATCTGCAATCTAACACCAAAAGAGGAAATAGCCTTTAAAATCATTCCCTTAATTTTATTTAATTTGCATATGAATGCTATAGTTCTGGGATATTATAATGAATTAACAATGACACAGGACAATCTACAGGGGTTGGACAATGAAACTGAAACACCTGTCATTTTAGTGTGGGAGGTTTCATGGCTAAATTGGACCAGCCTGGTAGCCAGTCTTCATTGATTGCACATTGCACCAGTAAGGGCAGAGTGTGAAGGTTCAATAAGCAGGGTAAGAGCACAGTTTTGCTCAAAATTTTGAAATGCACACAACATTATGGGTGACATACCAGAGTTCAAAAGAGGACAAATTGTTGGTGCATATCTTGCTGGCGCATCTGTGACCAAGACAGCAAGTCTTTGAGATGTATCGAGAGCCACGGTATCCAGGGTAATGTCAGCATACCACCAAGAAGGACGAAACACATCCAACAGGATTAACTGTGGACGCAAGAGGAAGCTGTCTGAAAGGGATGTTCGGGTGCTAACCCGGATTGTATCCAAAAAACATAAAACCACGGCTGCCCAAATCACGGCAGAATTAAATGTGCACCTCAACTCTCCTGTTTCCACCATAACTGTCCGTCGGGAGCTCCACAGGGTCAATATACACGGCCGGGCTGCTATAGCCAAACCTTTGGTCACTCATGCCAATGACAAACGTCGGTTTCAATGGTGCAAGGAGCGCAAATCTTGGGCTGTGGACAATGTGAAACATGTATTGTTCTCTGATAAGTCCACCTTTACTGTTTTCCCCACATCCGGGAGAGTTACGGTGTGGAGAAGCCCCAAAGAAGCGTACCACCCAGACTGTTGCATGCCCAGAGTGAAGGATGGGGGTAGATCAGTGATGGTTTGGGCTGCCATATCATGGTATTCCCTTGGCCCAATACTTGTGCTAGATGGGCGTGTCACTGCCAAGGACTACCAAACCATTCTTGAGGACCATGTGCATCCAATTGATCAAACATTGTATCCTGAAGGTGGTGCCGTGTATCAGGATGACAATGCACCAATACACACAGCAAGACTGGTGAAAGATTGGTTTGATGAACATGAAAGTGAAGTTGAACATCTCCCATAGCCTGCACAGTCACCAGATCTAAATATTATTGAGCCACTTTGGGGTGTTTTGGAGGAGCGAGTCAGGAAACGTTTTCCTCCACCAGTATCACGTAGTGACCTGGCCACTATCCTGCAAGAAGAATGGCTTAAAATCCCTCTGACCATTGTGCAGGACTTGTATATGTCATTCCCAAGATGAATTGACGCTGTATTGGACGCAAAAAGGAGGCCCTACACCATACTAATAAATTATTGTGGTCTAAAACCAGGTGTTTCAGTTTCATTGTCCAACCCCTGTAATTGCATGTATCGCTTGCATTATTAAAGTGAAAGGTCTATTATAAATTCTACAATTATTTTTTAATTTTCATGTAACTGCTCAGCAACCAGGCAAACTCTTTACTTTATGCTTAAAATTTTTAAAATATTACAAAATGTAGCTCATGGTTTAATATTATGGTTATAAAGTCCAGCTTGCAAGATAAGATACTCCCAAACAATACTGGGTTTAGGAGAATGAGGCAAGATTTTAGCAATGCTTGGGAATAGGAACAATATGGGATACTCACGGTATGATAACCTTGAGAAACATTATCTGATTGCTCTTATTTCAAACATGGGAGCAATAATTATACTATTGCTGTCATGATTTGAAGGTGTTGGAGTTTTGTTTTTGTTTATTTCTCTGATCACAGCTATGTTTTCCAGCATTGAGCCTTGCTTCAGTTCATTCCTTAGGTTTAGCTCCTTAATAATTCTTTTATTCTGTTCATGATGTATTTTAGTATATGTTCTGTTGCATCTGTAAGAGCTTCCTTTGGTTAGATTGTTTTCTTGCACGTTTGCTCACCTCATTCATGTTTTTGTTACCACTACCTGCCACAGTCAGCTTGTAATCAGCTTCATTCGGTTGTTGTCACTTTTGCCATGCTCTTCATGTACTCTTCTGTTCCAATAACTCCTTGCTGGAGTATACTGTTTGCTCATGTCAAGCCACGCCTGTCTGTGTCCTCATACCAAGCCTATAAATGTTCATGCCTGCCTCTGTTGAATCCTGCCATTTGTGAGTTTTTATTTTGGTTATTTATTCAAACTTTTTTTTATTTACCACAATGCCTCTGCCCGCCTGTCTGCATTTGGGTCCTACTCTTCTTTGACAGCTACTGCTAAAATAATAAATTATTACTTTAATAAGAATGGTTGCTGGAGCTTCTTTAGTTTCTAAATTATTACTGCATCTATTTTTTGTGGCCCGGAAATATTTGCTAACAGCTGAATTTAGCTTTTTTTTAGCCAGTGAAAAGTTAAGGTGTCCAGCAGAGCTTAGCAGCAGGTGGGGGATGGGATGATTTTGAAACCGTATATTTCTAAAACTTTGGTATACCTTGATAGAGGTAAACAGCGCACACCTAAACATGTTAAAGTTTCATAAACTGTGTTTTATTGAATGTAGACAAAAAAAATGTATTTGTAAAAATGTATACTATTTTTTATCACTCATTTCAGAAAGTGAAACTCATATAGATTCATTACATATAGTGTGAAATAGTTAAAGCCTTTTTTGTAATTTTTATGATTATGGCTTGTAGAAAATGAAAACCCAAAATTCAGTGTCTCAGAAAATGTGAATATTGTGAAAGAGTTAAACATTGTAAAATCATGTTTCTACACACTAATCAGCTAATCAACTCAAGACACCAGCAAAGGTTTCCTGTGCCTCTGAATGATCTCTCAGTCTAGGGCAGTAGGCTACACAATCATAGGGAAGACTTCTGACTGGACAGATGTCCAGAAGAAAGTCACTGACACCCAAGGAGGGTAAGCCACAAAAGGCAATTGCTAAAGAAGCTGGTTATTTAGAGTTCTGTATGGTAAATGGTAAATGGCTTGCACTTGTATTGCGCTTTATCAAGTCCGAGGACTCCAAAGCGCTTTACACTACAAACAGTCTTACACCCATTCATACACACATTCACACGCTGACAGAAGTGAGGCTGCCATACAATCAGCTCCATCAGGCCCTCTGACCACCATCAGTAGGCAAGGTGGGTGTAGGGTGACCAGATTTCAAAAAACTGAATGCGGGACAACAAGGATGCTTATGAGGGACATTGTAGGACACATGCCAACAATATGATGACATCATAAATAACATCATCAATCTCTACTTTGCCTGTTAGTGCAAAACAATGAATTAGCATTAAGTTAAAAAAATACTTTTAAAGTGTAACACTGGTAATCTCAGCTGCTGCTGCCTTGCCTGTCTGGCAGTCATCTCTGGGTTTGAGTAAAAATGAGTCCATAGATCAGCAGGTGGCTTTTTCAGTTGTGCTCTTCTTGTGCGACTCACTTTTACATTGTTGCTTCACATCGTGCTCTTCTGTTTGTGTTTCTGTTTGAGGGACACCGGGACAGTAGTGAAAAATGTGGGCATAAATCAGGACTTCTGGTCACCCTAGGTGGGTGAAGTGTGTTGCCCAGGGACACAACGATTGACATACCAGGAGGTCCGAACCAACAACTGACCCGAGGGTGAACCCCTACCACCTGAGCCACTGTCACTTATCCAAGCAGTTTCATAGAAACTTGAGTGGAAGGAAAAACTGTCGTAGGAAAAGGTGCACCAGCAACAGGGATAACTGCAGCCTTGAAAGGTATGTCAAGCAAAATCTATTCAAGAATTTGAGGGGGCTTCACAAGGAGTCAACTGAAGATGTAGTCAGCTCATCAAGCATCATTACACAAAGACAAATCCTACACATGGGTTACAAATGTTGCATTCCTTATGTCAAGCCACTCCTGAACTAGAGACAACATCAGAAGCATTGGATTGAAAGAACTGGACTGTTGCCCAGTGGTCCAAGGTCCATTTTTTAGGAAAAGTAAAGTTGGCATTTTACTTGGAAATCAAGGTACCAGAGTCTGGAGAAAAAGAGCAGAGGCACAGAATTCATGTTGCCAGACGTCCAGAGTGAGGTTTCCACTGTCAATGAGGATTATGGTGCCATGTCAGTGTTGGTCCACTGTGTTTTCTGAAGTCCACAGTCAATGCAACCATCTACCAGAACATTCATGCTTCCTTCTGCTGACAAGCTTTATGGAGATGCTAATTTCCTCTTCCTTGACCTGACATCTGCCCACTCTGCCAAAGGTACCAAAAGCTGGTTCAAATACCATGGTGTTATTGTGCTTGATTGGCTAGCAAACTGGCCTGAACTGAACACCATAGAGAATCTATGGGATATTGTCATTGAACTTTGGGTTTTCATTACCTGTAGGCCATAATCATCACAATTCCAAGAAATAAAGACTCGAAATATTTCACTCTATGTGAAGTAAATCGATGTAATATGAATTTCACTTTCTAAAATCAGCCACAAAATATATTGAGTTTTTTAACAATATTCAAATTTTTTTAGATGAACCAATAATCAGCAAAGAATATTCCAGTCCAAGTTATGGTAGTATTCTGACATTTATGCTTTTCTAATTCTATGTTGGTACTTTTGCCAAAAAAGCATTACAAAAGCAAAATTAAATTCACATATACAATAAAAGGTTAATCAGTTTGACTATTTTAGCTTTTGATTTCGTTCGTTCGTTCGTCGTCTTCCGCTTATCCAGGACCGGGTCGCGGGGGCAGCAGACTCAGCAGAGACGCCCAGACGTCCCTCTCTCCAGACACCTCCTCCAGTTCCTCCAGGGGGAGCCCAAGGCGTTCCCAGGCCAGCCGAGAGACATAGTCCCTCCAGCGTGTCCTGGGCCGTCCCCTGGGCCTCCTCCCGGTGGGACGTGCCTGGAACACCTCCCGAGGAAGGCGTCCAGGAGGCATCCGGTATAGATGCCCGAGCCACCTCAACTGGCTCCTCTCGATGTGGAGGAGCAGCGGCTCTACTCCGAGCCCCTCCCGGATGGCCGAGCTCCTCACCCTATCTCTAAGGGAGTGCCCGGCCACCCTACGGAGGAAGCTCATTTCAGCCGCTTGTATCCGTGATCTCGTTCTTTCGGTCATGACCCAAAGTTCATGGCCATAGGTGAGGGTAGGAACGTAGACCGACCAGTAAATTGAGAGCTTTGCTTTTCGGCTCAGCTCTCTCTTCACCACAATGGACCAGCACAGCGCCCCCATTACTGTGGCAGCTGCACCGATCCGTCTGTCGATCTCCCGCTCCATTCTTCCCTCACTCGTGAACAAGACCCCGAGATACTTAAACTCCTCCACTTGAGGCAGGAACTCCCCTCCAACCTGAAGAGGACAAGCCACCCTTTTCCGGTCGAGTACCATGGCCTCGGACTTGGAGGAGCTGATCCTCATCCCAGCCGCTTCACACTCGGCTGCGAACCGCCACAGCGCATGCTGTAGGTCTTGGCTAGAGGGGGCCAGCAGGACCACGTCATCCGCAAAAAGAAGAGACGAAATCCACTGGTCCCCAAACCAGACCCCCTCCAGCCCTTGGCTGCGTCTAGAAATCCTGTCCATAAAAGTTATGAACAGGACCGGCGACAAAGGGCAGCCCTGCCGGAGTCCAACATGCACTGGGAACAGGTCCGACTTAGTGCCGGCAATGCGGACCAAACTCCTGCTCCGCTCGTACAGGGACCGGATGGCCCCTAATAAAGGGCCCCCGATTCCATACTCCTGGAGCACCCCCCACAGGGCATCACGAGGGACACAGTCGAATGCCTTCTCCAGGTCCACAAAACACATGTGAACCGGTTGGGCAAACTCCCATGAACCCTCGAGCACCCTGTAGAGGGTATAGAGCTGGTCCAGTGTTCCACGGCTGGGACGAAAACCACACTGTTCCTCCTGAAGCCGAGGTTCGACTATCGGTCGGACTCTCCTCTCCAATACCCTGGCGTAGGCCTTACCAGGGAGGCTGAGGAGTGTGATCCCCCTGTAGTTGGAACACACCCTCCGGTCCCCCTTCTTATAAAGGGGGACCACCACCCCAGTCTGCCAGTCCAGAGGCACTGTCCCCGACCGCCACGCAATGTTGAAGAGGCGTGTCAACCATGACAGCCCTACAACATCCAGAGACTTGAGGTACTCAGGGGGGATCTCATCCACCCCCGAAGCCTTGCCACCGCGGAGCTTTTTAACCACCTCGGTGACTTCAGCCTGGGTGATGAAAGAGTCCAACCCCGAGTCCCCAGCCTCTGTTTCCACCACGGAATGCGTGATGGCAGGATTGAGGAGATCCTCGAAGTACTCCTTCCACCGCCCGATAATGTCCTCAGTCGAGGTCAGCAGTCTCCCGCCCCCACTATAAACAGTGTTGGCAGAGCACTGCTTCCCCCTCCTGAGGCGTCGGACGGTTTGCCAGAATCGCTTCGAGGCCAACCGGTAGTCCTTCTCCATGGCCTCACCGAACTCTTCCCAGGCCCGCGTTTTTGCCTCTGTCACAGCCCGGGCCGCAGCACGCTTGGCCTCACGGTACCCGTCAGCCGCCTCAGGAGTCCCACAAGCCAACCACAGCCGATAGGACTCCTTCTTCAGCTTAACAGCATCCCTTACTGCCGGTGTCCACCACCGGGTTCTGGGATTGCCGCCACGACAGGCACCGCAGACCTTACAGCCGCAGCTATGGGCAGCAGCATCGACAATAGATGCAGAGAACATGGTCCACTCTGAGTCCATGTCTCCAACATCCCCCGGGATCTGGTCGAAGCTCTCCCGGAGGTGGGAGTTGAATACATCCCTGGCCGAGGACCCTCACTATGCGCTTGGGCCTGCCGAGTCTGTCCGGCTTTCTCCTCCTCCAGCGGATCCAACTCACCACCAGGTGATGATCAGTGGACAGCTCAGCCCCTCTCTTCACCCGAGTGTCCAAAACATGCGGCCGAAGGTCTGATGATACGACAACAAAGTCGATCATCGACCTCCTGCCTAGGGTGTCCTGGTGCCAAGTGCACTGATGGACACCCTTATGTTTGAACATGGTGTTCGTTATGGACAATCCGTGACTAGCGCAGAAGTCCAATAACAAAACACCACTCGGATTCAGATCGGGGAGGCCATTCCTCCCGATCACGCCTCTCCAGGTGTCACTGTCGTTCCCCACGTGGGCGTTGAAGTCCCCCAGCAGAATAATGGAGTCCCCGGGAGGGGCACTATCCAGCACCCCCGACAGGGACGCCAAGAAGGCAGGGTACTCTGCACTACCACTCGGCCCGTAGGCTGAAATGATAGTCAGAGACCTCTCCCCAACCCGAAGGCGCAGGGATACAACCCTCTCATCCACTGGGGTAAACCCCAACACGAGACGGCTGAGCTGGGGGGCAACAAGCAAACCCACACCAGCCCGCCGCCTCTCCCCGTGGGCCACTCCAGAGTAGAAGAGAGTCCAACCCCTCTCAAGGAGATGGGTTCCAGAGCCCACGCTGTGCGTGGAGGCGAGCCCGACTATTTCTAGTCGATATCTCTCGACCTCCCGCACAAGCTCAGACTCCTTCCCCCCCAGCGAGGTGACATTCCACGTCCCTAGAGCCAGCCTAAGCATCCGGGGATCGGGCCGTTGAGGTCTCCACCTTCGTCCGCCACCCAATCCTCTTTGCACCAGTTCCTCACGGTTCCCCCTGCAGGTGGTGGGCCCACTGGAGGATGGCCTCGCGTCTCTCGTTCGGGCTTGGCCCGGCCGGGTCCCGCGAGGAGCAACCTGGCCACCAGGCGCTCTCCGACGAGTCCCGACCCCAGGCCTGGCTCCAGGGTGGGACCCCGGCTCCGCCGTACCGGGCGATGTCACGTGCCTCGATATTGTGTGATTTACAAATGACTAATTGTAGTACAGACTCATAGACTCATAGACAAACTGTGAAAAGCAGATGCCTACATCTGAGGCATTAGCGGACAATGGTTAGCCAGTTGCAGTATTCAAATAGGCCCTGTGCACATGACAATGATCCACTGAAAGCTGAATTGTTTTTTTGTTTCTGTCAACACATCTTCATGTCAACGTTAAATCTCCTTGCACACCACACTAGTAGAAACTCTAGAAATGGTGGAATCTCCTAGACATGCCACTAGAAGGCAGTATGTTCTATGAAACTCAATAACTAACTTGTAACTAACTCTTAAATGACTTTCTCTTTCTGTCCCTTTTTCCTTTTGGCTTTTTTATATATATAAATATCTAGCAGAGTATTAAAGCATTAGCTGTAATGCTTCACTTGTGAAAGTAAATCTGTTGGGCTTTATCGTGGCACACAGGACACATACAAAAAGACATGAGTAAGCATACAAACACTCTGCTTAAAAAAATAGGACAAAATGACCAGTTTGTTGGACAATCGTCATTATATTTAAAAGTGTCATCACCACAAACGTTGCCATCTTTCCTTGTTATTGTTGATATATTCTTCTTCTGTATGTTTTAAACTAGCCGGCATCGGTAATGCTGCATGCACAGTAATTTCTACTGATGGCAGTCATACATTTACAACATTGTACTGTTGGCTGCATGTTTACTTTCCTGACATTGTCAGATTCAAAATTGTCTTTATGTACTTCAACATTTCTATTTCTACGTCAGCCATATTTAGATGAAATTGTTATGATTCTGGCCGATCTGCCTGCTCTGCTCTCAGTCATGCAATCAACTCATCTGCTTCACCTGTCTGCTGCTGCTGCGCTGCTGCGCAATCACCGTCATGCCACACACCCGTGGAGCTGCAGTTATATACAGCCATCTGACAGGCAGACGGTGCCAGATTTTTGAAAACATTTGTGAGAAGTTATCCAGCGTTCCTTCCTGACTGATCTTGTTCTCTGACCTTGCCTTGCCTCTCGGATTTTGCCTTCTTGCCTGCCCCTTGTCTGATGGATTGGATTTCTGGATTTCGACTCTGTTTTCTGCCTCTGGTTTTATGCCTCTGCCTGCCCCTTGTCTGACGCCTCTAGTCCTGGAATTCGACCCTGTTTCTGTCCCTAGATTTACGCCTCGGCCTAACCACTGGTTTATTCAGCCTTGTCCGCCTGGCTCTCAAGTCCGCCTGGAATTATTGTCAAGAGGACAATCACAGCTCTCTGTGTTCCTGTCACAGCTTCAGCTGATTCCTCGGAGGATTTGGATCAGTCGGCAATCTGACTTCAGTCTGTTGGACGATTCCTCATTACGCTTACAGAAGAATATTAATCATTATCGCCTATTGACTGAACACAGACACGATGAACACAATTTCATTTCTTTAGGGAATAAAATCAAGCACTTCTCCCCTTTTATGCCATAATCTGTCCTTTTAATTTGACTGTATAAGACCATCACTCATGGAAAAGAACAGAGGCAAAAAAGAGAATAGGAATCAGTGGACGAGTGACAGAGACTTGAAAGTCATATATACATAATATACTCAACATTTCAGTAGGATAAATGATAACCAAAGCCTTTCAGTTCTGTGACAGAAACATCAAATGAAAAGTAGCATGTTAACCTGGAAATATTACAGGAAGCATCCCCTGCTGAGCACTCACGAAGCAATAAATTGGCTGGATGATTGGTTATTAAAAAATGTGAGGAATTAGCTTTCAATAACAGCTATCACAGCATGTACCTTTCTGAAAGAAAGTTGTTTTTTATTCAAGTGGAAAATAAATTACTTGCCAGTTTGTTCACACTACTGGTGGAATGTTTTAGATATTGTTGGGACCCACAGCCATGGATTAAAACATCAAGATGCGGTACCGACTTTTCTGGGGGGGGGGGGGGGGGGGCCTGGACAGAAAGACACAGCGCGCTAATGTCTCTTTGCTGACAAACAGACATAACTCTTCAACTGGATCCGAGAGTGTCATACGATCATCGATCATATGCACTAAGTTAAGTACAAATGAATCACTGTTCGTTTATCCGGTAGATTCATTCATTAACGGGATAATTAAAGTACAAGCGTGGCTTGATTTTTCTCTCTGAGATTTACAGAGATTAACTGTTTCTAGAGAGTTCCCAGCACGACGCTGAGTGGAGCAGTTTCCCAAAGCAAGGACAAGGGAACGCATCACCGTGGTTAGGGCAGTTAACGTGCAGTTTGGGTCAGCGGACAGCGAGCCGCTCCCCCAACAGCTCCGGAGGTTAGCTGAAGCTAACCTTTGTTCAAAGTGGATGTTTCTTCAAACTGCGTCGTCGCCCGGACAACGACTCCTCAGCACGGTTCCTATGGGGTTAGGGTTTGGGCAGAGAGAAGTGATTTAGGATGAAATGATCTAAACGTTTTTCATTTTATGAAGTTTGGTTTTGTTTGTGAAACTCTGCAATCTTAGTGCTAGCAGGCTATCTGCAGCACATGCTCAGTTTTGTGTTCTGTGTTTGTGCATTTTGAAAATTAAGAAAAACTTTATTTAAAGAGTGATTTTAAACACAGAAGATTGATCATAACGCACCGTTCGCACTTATGCATTTTAACCCTTTTATTAACGGTGTTTTAAAGGTGTGTGTTTGATTCTGGTGCTAAGCTAGCAGATTGTTTTGCTTTAACTGCTAACAGCTAAGAACACGTGCTTGCCTGCTAAAGAATATTTACCCAGAAAGGTTGTTAGTTTTCAAACCAGTAAATAATATTTCCCTAAACATTATTTTGCTAGACTTGATAACTAAATAACACAATTAAGCCCCATTCCTGCAGAAAGATTTGGTCTGTTCCAAAATATTTCCTTGAATATTTTACCACTTCCTTAATAATATTTCTTTGAATATTATTTTAATGAGTAAAGGAAGCTAATGACACACTGTTGAGAATTAGTCATCCAGATGGCTGGTTTTATTCAGCACATCATTCTTTAAAACATTATTTTAATAAAACAATATCTTGCATTGTGAATGGTTGTCTAAAGGTATGCTGATTATTGCCTAAGTTGGTTCCAAGACTAAATTAACTACATTTCCAGATTCTTCAAGTTAATCCTTGGTTCTCAAACATAAACATTGCATGGTAATGTTAAATCACTTTTTCAGTCATGGTTTCAACCATCCACTTAATCCACTTGTTTATATTGTACATAGCCCATTAGTCTTCCTTATTCTTTCATTCTGCTTGGTAGTTTAGTTGGATTGTTTTAGCTTAGTGAAGAATTTGTTGATGGAAATATGTTTGACTTTGAGTTGACTTATTTTTGTCAATAAATTCTTGTATTTTAAGAAATTGTGTGAATTCATTCCATGTGTGTGCAGAGTTTTGCTGTTCAATAATGTCAGAGCGTGGCTCACCCTTTCCGATTTTGTCCTAATACCTCTGCCTTACTGGGCTGGTACTCACAAGACAACCCTTAACAGACCGAAATATTATTTGATAAAATATTAAAGTATTAATATTAAATAATGAATAATATATTCAGATTCATAGTCACAACAATACACTTTCTCATTTAATGGTTTTCTTTATTTTTATCACTCAAAATAAAGTTATTTTCAATTCAATTCAATTCAATTCAATTCAATTCAAAGATACTTTATTGATCCCCGAGGGGAAATTAGAATTCCAGTACAACCCATCCAAACATACATCTTGACACAAGACAAGGGAGACGGGTCACCGAGGCTTTGCTGCCCACTCACAGGCGCTGCCCTTGTTAGATGAGAAAAGAGGCCACATTAGGTAAGTAGAGGGAAATAAAAATCATATTTCACACTTTATCCTTAGCAGGATACAGTTTGAGATTGCAAAAAACCTCAGCACAAAGAAGCAACAAGTTGACAAAACAACATCATGCCGGGAACGGTGAAGGTGGTGTGAGGGGGTGCATATGTTTATCTTGAGCATGTGTGTGTTTGCGAGTGAGTGTGTGCAAGTAAGTCCATGAAGCACTGTCCCAGAGGCCATTGTCCTTGATGGTTTGTTGGAATGTTCATCAACTGTCCACAAAGTTCTGAGCAGGTCCACTGGTGTCCTCGGGGAAGGGAGTATGTTTTATCATCATGACTGAAAACAAAACTGTGAATGAACACACATGGAAGTGTGTGTGGTAAAAAAATGTGTTAAATAAGTCTAAGCATCTAAGCCACCCTTTGCTTTGATTACTGCTTTGGTATCTTGGATGTTTCTAGATAAGCTTCATGAGGTATCTGAAATGGTTTTCCAGAGAGTCCTGAACTTCCCACAGATTCATTGAGACAGCCAAAGGTTAATATTTCCGTCATCACAGCATAGGGCGGCTGTTTTAAGGAATCTAAAATATAAAACATATTTAAAGCTCTTTTACAATGTTTCATTTGCTACATAATACATATTTGTTCATCCACAGTTTTGATGCCTTCAGTGAGAATCTACATACAATGTAAATAATCATAAATATAAAGAAAACCATTAAATGAGAAAGTGTCAAAAGGATCTAAAAAAACCTTTGTTTTAAATATAGATTTTAGATAATACACTACAGGTCAAAGGTCTTAGACACACCTTCCACCAGACCATGAGCTCCTTCTGCTTTCATACATTCAGCCAACAACGTCTGAGCAAGACGCATGTACAGCACAGACGATAATGATCCTATGAATGCAAAAATCAAGGTCTCCCTGTTCCGGCGATTAAGCATCCTAACAAATGCATGTTGGAGGACAAGCCTTATCACCTAGGTCCACACAAAGCTCTTTCCATATCTAGCACTCTCAGATGGCCAACCTGCGCCTGCCTTGTGCTGTAGGCTGCCAAATAAAAGTACTACAGGCGCCTCCTCTGTGGTCTGCCGGGCTGGTTATTTTTTTGTCCTCATGAAACAAATCATTTCCTAGCTTGAAAATACCAAACATTTTAAATGCCTTATTACTCCTGAACAACTAGCTAGTGATTAAATGAAAACATGAAAAAATGAGCCTGGAGAATTTCTGCTTCTTGCTTGGCTTTACAGCTTAAGAAACCTGTTTACCTTCGTTCTAATTTAAATTCTCAAGCACTTCAGCATGTATTTTTTTTGTTAGTGAGGAAATTTATTGGCAAGCAAGAAGAAAAAGCAACTCTACAAAGATTTCAACAGTTTGAAATTACAAACACATTTTTACTGTTTCATCTTTACATGTTGTTCATCTTTGCAAGAAAACACTTGTGTTTAGCATAATGTGTCTTGTAACAGAGATGGATTAATTGATTTACATCGTGGTCTGAGCTTCTTTGATGAATAAATATTATAAAAATAAATATTATAGAGTTGCAAGTCCTTTCACTCTTTATACAAATAAACGTTTCTTTAGACAGGCTTATTTCTGTTAAAATGGTCAGGCTGGTCCCTGATATCCTGTTAATTTCAGCTAGACCATCAAGTCAGAAACTCAAAAGTCAAACATTTTTTTCAATAAATGTACCATGCAAAGACTCAATGCTGGCTGTTTTTGGTATTTGTAAGGGGTTTAAAAATGAAGTCAAAGCAAGCTCAGAGATGTAAGAAGCTATTTAGCAGGAAGCTGTACATACCATGACATGCCTGTTGTTTATTCAAGCTGTAGGAGAGTGAGACATCTGCTGCTAACACGACAGGTAAATGTATCACAGTAAAGTTGGTCTGTTTCATTGTTTTGAGCTTTTAACCTCTGTCTGTTCAACAATACTTTATTAGGAAAGGTTGGCCGCCTATTGGAAAGCTCAGACTCAAGGTAGGATTGGCATTCTCAGAGGACACCAATATCTCAATATCTTAGAAATACTAAGTGTGCTAACCACTTAAGGATGCCGAGGCCGGTTTAAAAAAAAGGGATCTTATTTTTAACTTTGTCTTTGTTGTAAATGTAAGAAAAATTCTCTTAGAGCATCTGTTCTCACCCACACAATGTCACGTCGCCTCTAAATAAATAATGACCACTCAGGGCAGGAAAGCTAGAAAAAATATTTCAAATGCTTAAATTATATTCTTTAAAGAGATAACAAAATCAGCTAAAATTGGTATAAGCAGGTTAACTACCAACAAAAAAGAATTTAAACAATTGGCCACAAAATTCTACAGCTTAGCTTTAACTTTTCCAGTTGATAACCCATTCTCCAAGACATTCATTCAATAAATGCCTAGTTATATAAACAGATAAACAGATTTTTCCAAGCATATGTTAATCTAGAACAATATAGTCATGCACTACTACAATGTTCAAAGGAGTTTCAGTTCGAACAATCCCTTTATTTTTTTTATGTTTCTAAATTGAATATTAAAAGCTGCAATAGTTGAAGGATTAATATACTATAAGCGTTGACCTAAGCAGGACTTAGCTTGAAGCAGATAATGAGGTTTTTAGGTTCATTTGAGTGAAACTTCCTAAATGAGATTGTAGAATAAAACTCACCATGCATTCTTTAAATTCTTATTCATGAATATTAATCAAACCAAGCCTACTATCACATTTCTTGTTTTTTTTCTATTCTGAATTAAATAACAAAGTTGTTGTCTCCTCTGTTTTACAGTCATCTGATGTACGTTGTGTTTGTATGTTGTAGCTTCACATTAGGTCCACTTTTTGCAACTGCAGAGTTATTACTGATGACCTCGCATGAAAGCAATTTCTTTAACTGTAGTCAAATACATATATTTTTTTTACTTGGCTGTTGAAACTCATGAAAAACAGAGAGAATATTTCACTGAGAACAAATACATGGTCACTGGTGATTAAAGATTGACAGAAGGTGGAGAGTTTAAATACGTGACACCAGTCAGAACATCAGAAGAGAGAGAGAGACATTTCTGGATGCTCCTGCTGGTTTCATGATTGATGGTGGAAATGCTTTTTTTAAGCTTTGGTGAAACATGGCCTATGATTTACGAAAATGTAAAAAAGAAAAAAGAAAAAAAAAAGACAAAGGACAAAATGAGAGTTTTGAAAGGTACAGGCTGAATTAAAGATAAAAAAGCCTCCTTACCTGAGAGTGAACATCTCTACAGTGGAGTAGGGAGATACATTGATAAAGGCAGACACCGTCTCCCTCTGTCTCATGGGGGTGGCTGGAACCATGACCATAAAGTTATTATCCAGCCAGTGCTCGGTTAGAGGGGGCTCTGTAGAGTTCTTGTAGAGCCTCACACCACCAATCCTCTTCAGTGGGGTGGAGGTATGGGTACCAAACAGCCCTTCTTGATTGGAGCGGATGAAGCTGTCCTTTCTAGACTCCTCAGAGTGGCATTCTCCTGCTTCTGTGGACCGCAACAAATAGTAAAGCTCCACTGGGGTGCCCTCGGACACATTAACATTTCTCTGCCGTCCTGGCACTACACTGGGCGGGCTGAACCAACTGGCCAGTGGCTCTAGCTTGGCCACACAGAGCCCCAGCTCCCCTTTCAGCTGGCAGGCACCACGTACCTCCTGGGTCTCATGGAAAGCAAACATGTGGACACAGGGCAGCTTATCAGTGGTGCTGTAGTCGTCCCAGTCCCTGCCTGCTATGTAAAACAGCACATGTACTCTGGGCTTGGCTAAATGAATCTGTGTGTTCATGATGAAGGTTTGCACCTTCCAGTTAAAGGTAAAAACTGAAGAGGCAGGGAAGGTCCCAGGACTCTGCAGGAGATCTAAAGGGACAGGCTGCTCCACAGAGAGAGGGCCATAGCTGGCATTCACTGAAGGTAAGTTTCTGGCCTGGTAGATGAAGAATGCCTCAGTCCGTGATGTCAGGCTAGAGTTCCTCATGAAGTCCTGGTTGGCTTCTTTGAGGAAAAAACCCAACTCAGCATTTAGCAGCTGATAGTTGACAGGAAGGTATGTGGGGAAAGAGGAATATCTCCGTAAACCTTCCAGGACTCGACAGTCTGCCACTGAAAACAAGAGGAGAAAAGCCAGGTTAGGAACAGCTTACCTCAAAATCCTCTTCTATAATCAACCTTGCACAAAGGCCTGCGGTGGAACTTCCTGCTTACAGCTAAAAATGTTGATTCATATATCCTAATACATGTTCTCCAAGCTCTGATAAATGAACTGACTGATGTAGAGTGGTGCCAAAATAAAAGGTAGACTGATGGAGAATGACTAAAGCTTCATTATATTCCTGTAAAAATATTGTCTTTAGTGCCTACTATAAGATTTCATACATTTTAAAAAGTAAAAGGAAACAAATTTAGTAGATTTAAATAAATACCAGACAAAGTGAATTACCCACACTGTAACCTGAGTCAGCAGAACACAAACATGGCTGCTAAACATTATTTAAAATAATCACGGACTCCATAATTTTCAAAACATTTTTTATTTATTTATTTTTTATTAGAAGCAGCTTTTACCAAGGAAAAACATGCACGCTGAGATTTCTTTGTTTATGAATAAATGGTAAAATATCTGAGAAGATCATTTTCTCAACCTGAGTCAATGTGTTAATAAATAATTTTGCATTATTTCCTGTTATTTCAGTTTTTAACTTTATGTTCTCTCTCTTTTCTCTTCCTAGAAGCTACACCTGGCCTGACTCTGTGTCTACCTGTGACACCTTTCTGGAAAGGGGAATCGTCCAAGCTTCTGCTGGCAACAACTTAATACTCACCTTCTACTGATGATCCACATAGCCCTGTCTTTCAGTGTTTAACCCTTTCTCTCTCCTAGACATGGCGATTGACTGAGCTTCTACTGTGACTAACTCTATGTGCTCTCTTTCAGACTCTAACCTTGAAAACTGGCTCAGAGTTTATCTGTTCTTTCTTTCTTTGTGAAACGACTGAAGGAGCTACATCCATTAACATTTACTTTTCCTTCCCATAGAAAGTACTCCTGGATCAGTGCTTCTTTGTTCTTTTTGTGTCTCTGCTCTGTTCTCTCAAACCCCCAGTCGGTCGTGGCAGATGGCCGCTCACACTGAGCCTGGTTCTGCTGGAGGTTTCTTCCTGTTAAAAGGGAGTTTTTCCTCTCCACTGTCGCTACATGCATGCTCAGTATGAGGGATTGCTGCAAAGTCAACGCCAGTGATTGTCCACTGTCTCTACATGCTCTTCCAGGAGGACTGAATGCTGCAAGTCACTGACTGGATGCAATCTGCTGGGTTTCCTTAGACAGAAAAACTTTTTATCCAATTTGAATAAATAACTGAATCTGACTGCACTGTTCAATGGTTAGGATTAATTGGAATGTATGTACCTGACTTTTGTGAAGAGCCTTGATACGACATGTGTTGTGAATTGGCGCTATATAAATAAACTGAATTGAATCCCCACAGCATGATGCTGCCAATACTATGTTTCACAGTGTAGGCATTTGTGTTCATTGTTAGTTTTCTGTCACACATAGCATTATACATGGTGACCACGAGGACCAAATTTAATCTCTCTTGGCCAGAGCATCCTCATTTAAATGTTTGCTGTTAGTTGATTGCCCAACAAACTCAAAGCTCAGGATTTTGTTTTATAACAAATGCCTGCTTTAGACTTCCCTACAACAAAACACCTTTCTGGTGTTTGTTTCTCAGTCTTAATGATGCTGTTTGCTCATTGATGTTCTTCAACAAATCTATGAGGATTTTACACAGCAGTTGTATTTACACAGAGGTTAAATCACACACAGGTGAATTCTATTGAATGCCCAAGCTGACTTCTGAGGCAGCTGGTTGCACTAGACTTTATTTAGGGATATCAGAGTAAAGAGGTGAATAAAAATGAATAGCCCCCCTTTCAGGATTTCCTTTGAACAAAACATTTCAAAGAACCTTGAATCTTTTTTCTCTTGCCATCTATTTATGCACTATTTGCTGTTAGTCTTTCACAATAATTCCAAATTAAATGCATAGGTTTGTTTTTGTATTGTGACAAAATGTAAAAAAAAAACTTCAATTGAGGATTGTAGTAGGCAACATGCATCCGTCATGTCATTTCTAAAAGTGCTGTAGGGTCACATTCAGTACGCATGCAAATATTTTCCCTGTTTGTTACTATCTTTCACACTACTGGATGGGAAACCTTACAGCAAAGTTGACATAAGGACAGTTTTAATCTCTATAAGAGAGGAATTTGACCTTCTTCCCACAATTAATCCACAATGTGATTACATTCCGTCAGCACACTTCCATCTCTGTGCTAGCATCTGGAGCATTTCCCGCTAGCAATCATCCCTGTAAATCAATGTCCAAACAGGTAACAAATCTGTCATGAATTTTCTGATTCATGGTGCTCCTCAAGACCTCTGTGCTGCTGCTGCCCTAGTCAGAGATGCAAAAGGATCCAGCCAAACCTCAAGTTTTGTGCTTATTTGGATCAAATGCAAATCCAAATCCCTAGAGTGCTTTTGGGTATAGATCTAGCACTTCTGAGGAGCTGAACAAAACAGGGTGATTTGTATTTTTCCTGAACAAGCAAGGGCTTTATGCCAATTGTTGACACAAGGAATTGTATTATACAGGACATTATAGTGAGGGTACATGAAAAACTCTATAGCCCAGAAAGACAAAGCAGTGAAAAAGAAATCCATCCTGTGGTTTGTTAGCTGTAACATTACATTAATTCCAATGAAAAGACCCTCATGATTCAATTACAGAGTTTTCTTGATTGAGGTCCTATTTTTCTGTACTGAAATGTGATTTATTGTCTTCACATCTGTATTTATGTAAGCAAGTTGAAAGAGTTATCAACACATACACAGATCTTTTCACACATCTCATTATTAAACCACAGAGAACAATATCTGTTAAATGATCCATTCTTTTCAAACTAACCAGCCAAGCACAAAAGTAAAACCAATGAGAGCTGAGGGGGAAAACATTGATAATCTTGACACCAAGCACTGTTTTGCTGGTAAGATTTGAATCTGGAATCTATTATGTGGGTGTCACTTTGACAAGCAAAACCTACCCAGATTGTTGAGGATCAAAGACATCAAATTTCTTTGAAATGTCTTTGGATGTGAGCGAAGGTGACAAAAACAAACATTTTATGGATCCATCCATCCATCCATCCATCCATCCATCCATCCATCCATCCATCGACTACACCCGCCTGACCTGGGTTGTGGTAGGGCTGGTACACCCAGTTCATCACAAGGCAACATAAAGACACAGGACAGAAATCCATGCATACGCACACCTCGGGGCAATTTAGAGAGACCAATTAAACTAATAGGTATGTTTCTGGATTGTGGGCCTGAAGCGACCCCACGCATGCAATGTTATGATTTGGGGTTGTTTGGTTTTTGGTTTCGGATTTTTTCTTGATATGTTATTTCACAGTTGAAGTTTTGAATCATGTTTCTGTTTATTTTTCTGGTCATGTTTTAGTCTTGTTCATGCTTTGTCAAGTTTGGGTTTTGGATCTGGTCATGCTTTAGTTTCATTTTGTTCTAGTTTCTGTTTGTTTGTATTCAAGAGTCTGTTTTGTTCCAGCCACGTTTTGTTCTGTCAATTATCTTTATTCGGTTCACCTGCACCTAGTTAATGTGTTTTGCTTCACCTGGTTCACTCTCCATATATACACACCTATTCTGTTTATTCCTCGCGGAAACATTTTCAGATCTTGCTCATGTCTTGTTTTTCGGGTCATGCCATGTCTGTCTTGCCAGCCCATTCATTGTTTTGTTCCTGCCTCGTCTGAGAGTGAGTTTTTGTTTTTTAGTCATTAAATCCTTATCACTTACCATCATTCTGCCTGCAAGTCCTAACATGCAAACAGCGAACATGCAAACTCCATGCAGTATGGAAAACTCCACAGGCTTCGAACCCAGGACCTTATTGCTGCAAAGCAACAGTACTACCAACTGCCCCATTATGAAGCTCCCACCTTGAAGTCAACGCTTAAAAATGAACTTCTATTGTGCGGAGAACTGCAAAAAGATGCCCAGTCATTTTCATGTTAGAGTCGGAGAAAGGGCAGGCGTGGGCAGCAACTTTTCCCACAGGCCACATGAATAATCACGATTGACTCTGAGGGCAAGATCACTGGCAGAACTAAATTTTTCCAAGAATATATTCTTTTTGGGAATGTATAACATGTTTTTTTTTTGTGTGTTTTGTGATCTTGTGGTTGTGGGAGTGTTTGACATCTGTGTACAAATTTGAAATGCAAGCGCTATGATTGCCTGAGTGGAATAGTATGAGCAGGAACTGCTTTTGTTGCTATAAATGTTGAGGAATGTTGTTTCTTGTTATTGCAACTCCTACAGATGCTAGACCTCTGTGAAATATGTAACTTGCTATATTATGATGAAAGACACAAAGGCAACTATTTTGTTTAATCCTCTCTTGTTGACTTGTCACTGACTGGCTTCCAAAATCTGCCTCCACACATTAAGACAAAATGCTGAAGTTCAAAGCAAGCTTCAGAATGGGGGACAGAGGGGATTTGAGTGAGTTTGAACGTGGCATTGTTGTTGGTGTCAACAAGCTACTTTGGGTATTTCAAACAAGAAAATGTCAAGTAAGCAGCAGTTGTGTGGATGAAAATATCTTGTCAGATGTCAGAGGACAATTTGGTTTTGTGTTTTGCTTCGCTTTTAGATTTGCCACTCTTGGCTTTCCAAATGTAGGTAATTGTTTGGCCTCTAAGATTCTTCATGCTTTTTGTTCTGTACGTATTTTGTATGTTTTTGGTATTTTTTTCCCTCTCTGGTTAATTGTATTCTCTTAATCATGGCAATGTCACAATTTTTATAATTCTGAGTTTATATGTATTCCAAGGTTTGCATTTTGCTCGTGTTCACTTGTTTTCCCTGTTTTGAGACAACCGTTTTAAGGTCCTGCTATTTAAGTGTGTATATTTGAATGTGCATGTGCCTCTCTGTGATTGTTGGAGCCAGAAGACGAACATGCGTGAATTGGTTACTTAAGAATAGATTATGTGTGAGATGACGCTGCCGAGGACTGCCCATTATTCCTCCTCTGCTCATCCCAACCAACCACACCTTACCTCTAAAGTGCCTCCTTGAATATCTTCAATGTTGCACATGGTTTTAAGGATTTAGTATGGATGAACTGCATTTTTGGCCACGTTTTCTTCTGTCTATTTTAGTTAGGAAGGTAAATTGCTTTAATACGGTTTATTTATTTTGAATAGGTAAGTCAGATTGATCTTTCACAGTTTTCTTTTTTTGTTGTTTCGGTATAGGTCCACCATGAATTTACACCCAGCTCATTCTCAGTGTTAATATCTGAAAAGAAATGTGACGTCTCATACATATTTCATTTTAAAAAGGGTACAACTGTGTTTTGTGGCTGCTTAGGGTCTGACAAGGATGGATAACTTTCATGTTGTGGCCTGACCACCCCTAAACAGGCCGTGACATTTTTTAGCCAGTACTTTCCCTTTGTGTCTCAGCTCCCTGGACTGCACTCCCCAGATGTCTCCAGTCTATTCACCACTCATCTGTCTAGCATTTAAGCAATCAAGCTCCCCAGTAAAAAAGCACCACTTCAATCGGTGTCAAATTCACCTGTTGTTGCCACCTGTCTGTTCCTTTGCTTCTCGTGTTCCTTAAGTGAATTATTGTTTTTGATTTCTTGTGGACCCTGGTTTTTGAAAGTAACACAATCTCTTTTCACATGCTTGCCTCCTGCCTCCTCTCTGCATTTGGTTCCTCCACCTCATCATTCATGGTAAGAAAAGGACCTTTGTGACATGGCAGAACAGGGGATTCACATAATGGCTGTGCAGCCAGAGAATCCCTAGCAATTGATGTCAATATGGACAAATCTTTAAACAATTTTTCTGACACCTTGTTTGCTCTATGCCATGAAGAAAAGGCAGTTCAAGCAGCTGGTGATTGTATTTGATAAACTCTAAATATGTTCTTTACTGGCTGTTGGTAACATATGTCTATGCAGCTGAACAATAAAATGCAACATACCAAGCCAATCATTGAAACTTGATATTATCGCACCTTTATATTATGTTACTGCAATTGCATTTCAGAAAAATTAGTCATTGTATGTTTAGTCTGATTATTTTAAAACAAACTGTAATCCCTAAAAACAACTGTTTTCCACAAACAGCAACTTTACCTTTCAATTTTATAAATAAATACTTAACAGTGGGTTTGGACTATTTCACAAATTGAATTCAGATATGATTTTCAAAACTTCAACCTTTAGTATTTGGGCACTATTTGCTATTTGCTTTGTCGGGTGTGGATATCTGCTGTAGATATTTTGCAGCCCTTAAATATCTGTTTATTGTTAAAAACTCTACAAATGTATCAGTCACTGTTATGAGCCAGTACTGACACTCACACGTGAGATGTTCTAATGTAGCTTCCTGAACAGACAAACACCAGCATTTAGTTTTAAAATAGCTGTTTTTCAGATTTCCATGTCAAATTAACAGTTAACGCTTCACCACTGGAGCCAAGTCCAACACATCTAAAGAGCAGAATGTGGCCGAGGCGTTATAAATGCCCAGACCTGGGCAAGAGTGCCATAATTAACATACCAAAATAGTTTAGGAATGGCTCACGGCAAATTACAAAGACCAGAAGATGCTAACCATCTTGAAATGATGAACTACTATAGTCCTTATCTCAGACAGTCACAAATCCATTATAAAAAAAAAATATATATAATTTAATTACTATTTATTATTACCACTGTAAAACAACTAGGGGAGCTTCTGACATAAACCAAAGAAAGACCTTGATCCAGGGAGAAAGTCTTAGACAAACCTCTGAGCATAAAAGAAAGGCAATGCCCATCTCTTTTTGCAGAGGAAGGTTTAAGTGTGCTGCCATCTCATTGTAAAATGAAAAGTTAATCAAGTGGAAAACAGGAAATGGAAGGAAAAATGAAAACCTCCACACAATTCAAGACCTGTATATGTCTTTGCTAAAGTATTAGAAGTGACTTAAAAGTAGAAGGATGTAATAATTACCATACTATGCAATGAAAATGGTTCATTGCACTGAATGAGTCATTTCCTTAACCCAGGTTTCAGCTATAAATAGAATCGTTAAACCACAAACCAGTTCATCATGCAAGCAGTGTTTGCCACATGTTTCAGTTTATGCATTTCCATGAATTACTTAAACTCAGTTCTCCTGGCCAGCTGAATATGTCAGCTGAAACAAAATCCTATTTGACCTAGATAAAGGTTGAAAACCTTAAAATCAAAAATAGCCAATTAAGAATAAACAACTGTTATTAGTTTGATGAAATAAATCATCCAAAGCTGCTTAATTTTAGTTTTGAGAGGAGAGTTTAAAAACACAATACATACTCAATATCAAGCAATTTTTTTCCTCTGCATGTTTAGAACTATGTCTCACTCCCCCAAGATATTTCTTTTACATTGTCCACTCTTCGTAAAATGCATTAATTAGCAATGAAGAATGAACCTAATGTTATGTAATTTTTTGTAGACACAACTACAAAGCTTTAATGTAATATCCATTGAGTAGGATCTTTTCTTTTCCAAGTAGTTTTTAGAGGGGAAGAGTAGAAATATAGCAACATAGTACTGGTCTTATAGATACTGAAATTAGATGTCTTTACATTTACAGGTCCTTCTCAAAATATTAGCATATTGTGATAAAGTTCATTATTTTCCATAATGTCATGATGAAAATTTAACATTCATATATTTTAGATTCATTGCACACTAACTGAAATATTTCAGGTCTTTTATTGTCTTAATACGGATGATTTTGGCATACAGCTCATGAAAACCCAAAATTCCTATCTCACAAAATTAGCATATTTCATCCGACCAATAAACGAAAAGTTAAAATTAGCATATCATTAAAAGGGTCTCTAAACGAGCTATGAACCTAATCATCTGAATCAACGAGTTAACGCTAAACACCTGCAAAAGATTCCTGAGGCCTTTAAAACTCCCAGCCTGGTTCATCACTCAAAACCCCAATCATGGGTAAGACTGCCGACCTGACTGCTGTCCAGAAGGCCACTATTGACACCCTCAAGCAAGAGGGTAAGACACAGAAAGAAATTTCTGAACGAATAGGCTGTTCCCAGAGTGCTGTATCAAGGCACCTCAGTGGGAAGTCTGTGGGAAGGAAAAAGTGTGGCAGAAAACGCTGCACAACGAGAAGAGGTGACCGGACCCTGAGGAAGATTGTGGAGAAGGGCCGATTCCAGACCTTGGGGGACCTGCGGAAGCAGTGGACTGAGTCTGGAGTAGAAACATCCAGAGCCACCGTGCACAGGCGTGTGCAGGAAATGGGATACAGGTGCCGCATTCCCCAGGTCAAGCCACTTTTGAACCAGAAACAGCGGCAGAAGCGCCTGACCTGGGCTACAGAGAAGCAGCACTGGACTGTTGCTCAGTGGTCCAAAGTACTTTTTTCGGATGAAAGCAAATTCTGCATGTCATTCGGAAATCAAGGTGCCAGAGTCTGGAGGAAGACTGGGGAGAAGGAAATGCCAAAATGCCAGAAGTCCATTGTCAAGTACCCACAGTCAGTGATGGTCTGGGGCCGTCCGTGTCAGCTGCTGGTGTTGGTCCACTGTGTTTTATCAAGGGCAGGGTCAATGCAGCTAGCTATCAGGAGATTTTGGAGCACTTCATGCTTCCATCTGCTGAAAAGCTTTATGGAGATGAAGATTTCATTTTTCAGCACGACCTGGCACCTGCTCACAGTGCCAAAACCACTGGTAAATGGTTTACTGACCATGGTATCACTGTGCTCAATTGGCCTGCCAACTCTCCTGACCTGAACCCCATAGAGAATCTGTGGGATATTGTGAAGAGAACGTTGAGAGACTCAAGACCCAACACTCTGGATGAGCTAAAGGCTGCTATCGAAGCATCCTGGGCCTCCATAAGACCTCAGCAGTGCCACAGGCTGATTGCCTCCATGCCACGCCACATTGAAGCAGTCATTTCTGCAAAAGGATTCCCGACCAAGTATTGAGTGCATAACTGTACATGATTATTTGAAGGTTGATGTTTTTAGTATTAAAAACACTTTTCGTTTATTGGTCGGATGAAATATGCTAATTTTGTGAGATAGGAATTTTGGGTTTTCATGAGCTGTATGCCAAAATCATCCGTATTAAGACAATAAAAGACCTGAAATATTTCAGTTAGTGTGCAATGAATCTAAAATATATCAATGTTAAATTTTCATCATTACATTATGGAAAATAATGAACTTTATCACAATATGCTAATATTTTGAGAAGGACCTGTATTTGTACAGCAATTCTTGTTGGCTAAAAACTTGCATAATGGACTTAATTCCAAAACATTTTTTAATCTGTCAGAATGTATCATGTTTCTAAACATGCTGATACCAAAAAAAATGTTTTTTACTTCCAGAATATACAGTTAAATGGCATTAAAGACAACATATTACCATTGTTTTAACTATTTTTTTCCAAAATGTATAAAATTGTTGAAAGGACAACTCCACTTAAAGTAAATAGTTACTTAGGGGAACCGTTTTTTTTTTTTTCTTCACATTACTTCATCATTGCTAGCATTTCAAAATGTTTACTGAATGTCTTTATTTTCTTCACTTACATTTTAGTGAATATAAGCAACTGGTTTAGGTTAAAAACTAGATATAGAAAAACAATGCGTCTGTCTGTGTCCACCCAAACAACCTTACTTTTGTTCTTTGAATGCATAAAAAAACAAAAGTGTACACAATTTAAATCTTAAATAAAAACCATGAAAATGTAATTTTCAGAAACTTTTATTGGCAATATTTAGCCAGTGAACAACATTTTCCTGCTAATTTGATGTGGAACAAAATAAATATAGCATTAGGTTATTAATCCTTGGAACACACAGTTACTGGCACAATTTGCAGTTGGCTTTTAGATTATATTGGATAGGAATCATTATTGTGTCATTTATAAATGGCTACTTGTGTACATTTTACCTGAAACAATACAGTATAAAACAACCTTTACTAAGAGAAACAACACACCTATGTGCAGTTTAAGATCTTTCTGTAAAATCTTTTTTTGCTATTTGCAATACCAATACCAACATGGTAATTATATATGGCTAATGATGAACTTACTGCTTGTTTACTTTTTATATCCAGACCTCATTAGCTTAAAAATGAGCCCTAACTAATTTAATTTGTGTTACAACAATCCTTTAATAATTTGGAATGTTATTACATAAAAGTGACTTGTGATTGTGTGAGACATACTGTAGTTCAATAAAGGAAAATGTCTATTGGAGCATGCACTTGTAACATGTATAAGGTGTATGTTAAATTTTCTGACCGAATAACATTTAAATCTATAAAACGATAGCTAACAATGTGTTTAACCGAATAGGTTTAAATGATGAATCTCTTCCAGTTTCAGTTTTTTTCTCTCCAAATGATGGAAAAGCCTTTACAGAAACTTGCCCTTGGACCACATCATTTTGCAGAAGAGACATTGGTTATTCTTGCATTCATCAAAAACAAAGGATGTTTTTTTTTCATTTTATATTTTATGATGACCATTAGGAATTTTCTATGTATCTGGTCATAAGCTGATTTACTTTTTTAGAATCTTCCTGGCAGCATGAGGGAAGCATTGCTCCAAAGATGACAATACTGGGCCCTTTATCAGGCAGTAAGCCATTTTATCGCAACAGGACATCAAGATTTAAATTATGTGATGTTATGAGATAGGATGACATTTGTGGTAATGAATTTTTCAAGTATGTGAACTAGCAAAATTGCCCAAGGGCTCCTTGCTAAAAGGATGGATGAAAAAATGTACGATGAGGGTGGCGCTGGTGGTGTAGGGGCGAAAGCGTGCGACCATATACAGAGGCTACAGTCCTCGAATGGCAGCTGTCCCGGGTTTGAGTCCCAGACCCAGCGACATTTACTGAATGTCTACCCCTCTTTCCTGTCTACCTACTGTCAAAAAATGGAAAAAATAAAGGCCACTAGTGCTGAAAAAATATCTTTAAAAAAAAAAATGTACGATGAAAGCTCAGACCGAGACTATGATTTAGAATAAATATGTGTGGCATTGGATTTTTTTTTTCCCAATGAAGTGTTGACCACTGATCTATCAAAATACACTTTGTTAACCAACTAATGTATAGAATAAATAAGCACAAAGGACATTGATCGAGCTGACTGTGTGTGAAAACGGGAAAAAAAACTCCCATTTACAGGCAGCTGCCATACAAACAGCAGATGAAGAAAACTGTGAAGCACATAACAAAAGAAGAAAAGTGTATATCTCTGAGCGAAACACTGTGATTCAACTCGCCCAAATATAAAGTTAGCATGGACGCGAGTCTGCAAGGTGCAAGTGCAATGTATTTGCAAACATTGAGAAGTATGTGATGATACTTAATCTGTACTGATTAGAAGCATAACACCAGATAAAGAAAACAATAACAGCATGAAAAAAGCTCCTCTAACAAATACCTTAACTAAAAGCTAGCTGTAATTAGCGAAAAAGCTTAGAAATGTAGCTAGATGGTTTATCAGAAATTGGTCAGCTAGTTTGTTACAGTGAGATGCTGGACATTTTTTCTAGCAAACTAGCATTCATAGCCGGAGCAGTTACATAGGAATTGTTCTGTTAGGGATAGCTCATACAGTATTGACCATATTCAACCTTTAATCAATGAACGCACCATACATAAATGCCACCAGGCTGCAATTCATTTAGTCTGTGAGAGAAAGCAACACCTCAGCAGATAGGCAGGAGTCTGATTGGATTACAGCAAAGTTTCTCCATTTCATGATTTTGAGCTTTCAACTTTTGTCTGCAATAACACATGCTGGATTGTGAAATGCTGGCAGCCGTCTGGAAATCTCATTATTAAAGTAATAGTCTGCAGTCTCTAAGGAACACACACGGGTATTGCTCTTTTAGTAATACTACCCACACAAACAGATAGAATAAGATGCTAAAGACACCATAGCAGAAGATTGGGAGAGCTTAAGATCCCTGCCTGCCGCAGCACCCCCAATAACACCCCTAAAATTCCTGGATCATGGGATGGGTTAGTGAATGAACGACAGTTTAAAATGTCATCTCCATAATCATTTTGGCTTTTAAATAGTGATAAAGCCTGTATTACAGATTCTGCTCTCTCACACACAGCATGAGATGGCTTCTGCTCCTAATTTAAACAATTAGTGATTGATCACAGCAGGAAGGCAAGAAAAAACATGTTGAATGCTGTCTTTATGTTTAATGTATTATGCATAGTTCTCAAAGAGAAATTGGCCATTATCCGTATCTGCATGTCAAAAACGTGAGATTGGAAATCAGACACAAAATTCTAATTGGTACATATGTAGTAAAACATAATGAGGTGTATGTTTTGGTGATCTTTACTGAAAATAAATTATTCTGGAGTCCAAGTTTGACTTGGTATAATCTAGGTGACTTGCGCTAAGGGATGCATTATATAAACTTAACTACTTGGTCAAAATGATCTGATTAACAAGTTATGTGGGCACTGATACATCTGATTGTAATTATCATCTGGTGAAATTTACATCTTTTTGATAGCCACGGTATGTGTATGTTAATAAAAATGTTTCACAGAGTATCAGTACCTGGGGACCCTTGGGCTTTAATGTTCAGGGTTCTCTGGGGGTTATCAATGCTGCCTTGGTGTTTAAACCTGAGCATAATACCGTGATGTGCAGATTGATACCTCTGCATGCCAGTGCAGCTTATGGGCTAAACTAATATCTCCTGGCAGGCATAGAGTTCATCATTCCTTACAGTTTCGTGGTCACAGTCAACTGAAACAAGATGAGTCTGACAGATGAAATCAGCCACGGACTTAAAAAGAAGAGATGTTACTTCTGACCAAAAGACAGCACAGGGGAAATTGATTTTAAATATGTCAAATTAGGTCCATTCTCCATCTGGTTTAGTTTCTGAATCATATACAACTGTGTAGTATGTAATAGCTTCCCAATATATTTTAGTTCCAATTACTTTGGTTGTCACTTAAAAAAATCTGATCCCACTCTTGCAGATCCTGTCAATTTGAGCTTTCCAATTTCTTGTATGTCAGACTCGGTGATGCAGAGGTGTGCAAGGTGAGAGTCACGTCCCATATGAGTGCTGACAGGCCAAGCGGCACAGGCTCCCTCATCAACCTACTGGGATTACTGCAGAAATATGTAAAACTGGGACAGCATATTCACATATGCTGGTGTCACTACAAAACACACCAGCAAAGGGAAATGCTATGTTCCCACTGCCCACTCCTGGATGTGATAATGTGGGTGGGCACAGTTTAGAAGTCAGTTGCCAGCTTGACAGTCTTTCTGCTTCATCACACGTCAAGGCAGACAAGATATAACGAGCGAGGATGGAAAGTTACAGAAGAAGAAGGTAAGAAAAAATTACCAGAGAAATGAATTGGAAAAAAAAAGTTGAAGCTACCAAGATCAATGAACTTTCTAAAAAACATTTAGGCGGATATACAGGAATGTATTTGCAGGTGCTAAATGTAGGCAAACCAGGGTTTGCAGGTGCTTTGATTTCCGAAATGAGACAGAAAGGCATATCTGGTCTTAACATAACTTTAAATAGCAGCTATCTGTGCTGACACAGTTTGCCCACAGTATGCATGCATTTAGGGAAACACCTGCCCATACTTTTTTATTTTTACGTAAATTACATTCAGTGTAAACTGAAATTCTTAAAGACTAGTGCTTATTGTTTACACAGGTCATGGACAATATACAGTCTGCTCAAAACTGGTGGTCATTTTGACACAGAAAAAGAAAACATTGACCTGCAGCACAGCTTGATTTACAAAAAAGTGGTCAGGGACGGGACCAGTGAAGTCTGCCTGATATTTTTACGGTTTCCCCAATCAATTAAATTTTCTACGTCAGGGGTGTCCAAAGAGCAGCCCAAGGGGGATTTGTGCCCCTTGCAATGGTTTTCCAATTAATCAATGGTATAAATTTAGCCTCCCAGCAAAGACAGTAGAAACCAGTAGATAGGTGTTAAATTTGTTTTACAAATTAAAGTTATCTTGAAATGGAAAATGTTATGTACAACATAGTATTTACTTTTTATTAACCAGGGTTTTTGCTGTAATTTTGTCAGCATTGTTCAGCATTTCCTCTCCTTTTCTCTGCCGAACTGTAAATAAAAGCCACTGGTGGTACAAGATTATTCTTTTTGCATTTCAAAAAAAAAAAGTGAGTACTCCCAACTTGGCCATGGTTGCTGCTTTTTCAAATACAGATTTCAAACCTTGTTATTTTAGAAAGCTTCACATGCAAAGATGAATGACAAATATTTTTTTTTACATTGACTCTGTAAAGAAGATCTGTCAATATTGCACAAATGAGACCAAGCAACTCAGTGAAGGTGGATACTAGGGGACATGGTAGCCAAGGGGTGAGGAAGAGATGTGCATGTGAGCAAAAAGCCAGAAAGATGTAATTTTGCACAAGTCTTTCTTTTTCTGGTATCGTTACAAGTTAGGACATTGTGTTGTAAAGATTGCATGTAATCATTTTTCAATCTGTGCTCTTACACCACCTTCTCATTCAATTTGCAACAATACCTAATGATTTTAAAAATCTTTAAATTTCATTTTAAAACTCACTTTTACTTCTTGGCTTAGAAGGCAGAATGGGAATTGTGTGGTCTCTGTTTTGAGTTTTATTGTATTTTGCTTTCTTATTCTTCTGATGTTATTGATTCAAGTATATTTTCTAATTTATAGTTAAAGTTTTTTATCTATGACAATCTCATGTTTTCTTAAATGTGCCATATAAATAAAATGGATTGGACTGATTTAGAAAATGCCCTTCATGGGATGGTTTATGATTTTTCCAGTCAGATGATGCTGTTTAACTTTTAAAGAATGCCTCATCAGGTTAGAACTTGGAGCTGTCTTGTTGTTTCCTCTCTTTCACCACTTCACCACATCTACTGCCTTTGTGGCTGAGAAGCACAAAACTAGCACCTAAAGCAATAACTATAAATTACTCCCTTCTGCTGGACTTAATGGGCATGTCTGCCTTTACATGTATTTAGTGCTGTCTGCTTTATGAATCGCATGCAGAAATAAAACAGAAAGTGCAAAACAGCTGCAAAACTAGAGGAGTTGGCACTGTTTTGTGAGTTTCCCCTTTGTTGATAATAATTTCTGTCCTCTACAGTCTACATGTGATGTGGAAAGATCAAATATCATTTAAAATTTGATGACAGGGAAATTCCTTTGTCCAAGTTTGTGATTACACTCTTTGACCCTCTTCTTGCTTCAAATCTGTCCTGCACTTTGCTGCGAATGCCAAACAGGAAAGTCCTTTATATTAAGAATGGGGAGAAAGCTCTCCAGTCTCATTGAATTACCCACATCATACTTCTCACCATGTTCAAATTAATAAGGGCTATTGAATATGTGACCATGCGTCAAGAATAATAAATAAAATATTTCCTTCAAGGATCATTTGCAGATGATTTATGCTCCAACCCACAAAGAGATTCAAGAAAGGGGGACTGGAAGAGGAATCAATATAAAACACAGTATGGTATTACTTCATGTCAGCCTGCAT
Source organism: Girardinichthys multiradiatus (assembly GCF_021462225.1). Lineage (NCBI taxonomy): Eukaryota > Metazoa > Chordata > Actinopteri > Cyprinodontiformes > Goodeidae > Girardinichthys > Girardinichthys multiradiatus. The sequence goes on from NC_061805.1 coordinate 15,869,741, forward strand.
AGAAGAGAAATCATTCAGGCACACAGAGGTCTGGGGAGTCTGCTATGCTGGTGAGCACAAGTGATGAAGGGGAGAAAAGCAGTCAAAATGCAAAAGTTGGACATTTTAAAAGGAGCAACCGTGGGCGTTAGTATTATATCTCAGAAATTAGCTGAATTCATTGCTATAAAAATTTTTTCTTTATTAAGGGTCAGTTTGAATTTGTGTAAGTGTGTGTACATGCTGGCAGCCCACAATGGGACCAGCTGGGGACGTCTATTGCCATGTTTTTAATGGATAGCCACATTTATGGCGATAAGAGCTTATAAAGAGTAATGGGCCTGTTGCTTCATTGCGGGGGAGAGGAAGAGCTATTTTAAGTTCATGAGAAAAAGCTTCATCTCAGGGATTAAAGAGTATCGACCGATAAAAAGTAAACTCTACATTGCAGTGACACTCGCCTAACCCTGTCTGGTAAAGTTGGAGATGAAATACATAAATCCAAACAGAAGGCTGGCGGCGGTGGTTGGAGAAGTCAGTGGGGATGCCATTAAGGAAAGCAAAGAAGGGCTTCCAGGTGCTGCAGGGTGGCCTGATATGTCTGGAGGGTTGTTATTGCAGCAAAAAACTAAGCGACGAGAGTTCTGAATGGGACTAGCTTTTTGTCAACCAATGTGCATGCCTTGACGAGGAGAGGGGGATAAGAGTTCCCCTAAAGGAGCTATAACCATTAATGTTTCACTTTTCTTTCCTATTGAAAGTACTCCTGAATCAGTGCTTGTGTTTGTTTGCTACATGCATGCTCAGTATGAAGGATTGCTGGAAAGTCAATGCAAGGGACTGTCTACTGTCTCTACTGTGCTCATCTGGGAGGAGTGACTGTCACTGACTCAATGCAATCTGCTGGATTTCCTTAGACTGAAAAAACGTTTAACCAATTTGAATAACAGACTGATTCCAACTGCACTATTTGATAGTAAGGATTACTTGGAATATATGTACCAGACTTGAAATCTGTATGATTTGATTAAATTGACTTTGTAAAGTGCCTTGGGACATGTGTTGTGAATTGGCGCTATATAAATGAAACTGAATTTAATTTAATTTAATTGAAACAGTCTAAAACATTAACTGTGCATTCTAATTAATCTTTGACCTTTACAGTGACCATTACTGCAGAACATTCCCATAAGTCAAGCCAAAGACCGAGTCAGTTATTGTCAATGTGACTACACACAGATGCTAATTGGTAAGTTTTGCACTGAGGACAAACACAAAAGAACAAAAATCCAACATTGTCTATTTGACCCTCTACTGAGGAGAGGACAGTTAAAAGTTCTGTTAGATTGCAGCATGAACTGTTTTTCTAAGCCCATCTGATGAATGTGAAGGAATATACATCTATCTCTTCTGTTGATCAAGGTGGATGTGATTCAAACAAAACTTGTTTTTCTACTCCTAGGTGTTGTGCACCCAGCCATGGACAAAACATGGACTCCGAACTACACAAAAACAAGATGCTTGTAGGAAACTGCAACTTTAAATACAACACTAACCTACTTCTAGCTCAGCCCAGGAAGCAGGAGTTACAGCTGAAATTCTTGTGATGTTATGGATCCATTATCAAAAACACTTTTTCCACTCCATCTTGTTCTCTACCATGCAACTCTCGCAGAGGGGTGGATAGGAGAGGCAACGTGCGTGAAAGTCCGACTTGCTGGCAAGCTGGACTAATTCTTCAAACTTCAATCTTGACTTGACTAGGATCTGACGTTTGAGTACCCGCCACAATGTTAAGTATGATCAGCTGTCCGAATAATCCAGCATTCATGCAAAAAAGGGAATTAAGACAACCTGTCTTTAATGTGTCTTTATGAGCTTCTGCAGAAAAGCAACCAGAACCAGGGATGTGCCCGAAGAGATGTTGTTTCTAATCACGTCGAGTGAAGCGACTTCCTTCTTCCCTGCCGGAGATTAGACGACAGGAATCGCAACATTGCATGTCTTCCAACGTGCCACTCTGGGTAGCGGGAGCCAGAGCCTTACAGTTGAGTGTTCTCACTCCCATAGACTTCTATAGAAAGAATGGAATGAGGAAGTCACATGGGTCATGCATCTACAGAAGGTTCCAAACACAAGCAGTTCCAGCACTGAATGCAGTTCATTCTTTGTGTTTCAGAATTATTTCTCTGGTAAGATGGTAAAATGACAAATTTTTTTCAGCATTGACAAGCGTTAGCTCACTACTCCATACCAAAATAAGTTGACAATGATATTTCATGTGGCCAGTTTTAGTTGATTAATCATGTTAACCAGCTAGTTGTAGTTGAACTGCAGCTAGCTAATTCCAAACACGACGGGTCCTGACAGGTTTGAACGGGTCCATTTCACTCTAATTCAGTTTTTTAAAATATTCAGCACAGTTTGCAATATCAACATTTATAATTTTGTAAACTTTTTGGGAAATTTCTGAGCCTAAAATGCATTCCAATGAGACATAATGATTGTGTGTATAGTGGAGGCTCCGACTGAGAGAGTCAGAGGACAAAAAGATCTTGTTGCTGTGTCCACAATCTTAAAACTGATTTTAATTCCAGTTACTAAACTATCTCAACTAGAAAACATTTTTCATGAAATTGACATCGTTAATTTAGTTCAAGTTATACATCCTTTAACAGATGGTGTGTCAGAGGCGGCAACATAAATGGGGATGTTATCAGTAAAAAAAAAATGTGATTGTGAAGATGAGTAATTGTTTTATATTTTTCAGCTAAACCACACAAGAGTGACTTCAATGAACTGCTGAAGCCTGTTACACACAGTACAGACCAAAAGTTTGGACACACCTTCTCATTCAAAGAGTTTTCTTTATTTTCATGACTATGAATATTGTAGCTTCACACTGAAGGCATCAAAACTATGAATTAACACATGTGGAATTATATACTGAACAAAAAAGTGTGAAACAACTGAAAATATGTCTTATATTCTAGGTTCTTCAAAGTAGCCACCTTTTATGTTGATTACTGCTACGCACACTCTTGGCAATCTGTTGATGAGCTTTATAGTTTTGATGCCTTCAGTGTGAAGCTACAATATTCATAGTCATGAAAATAAAGAAAACTCTTTGAATGAGAAGGTGTGCCCAAACGTTTGGTCTGTACTGTACACAGAATCACCAAGGTAACAAGATGTCAGTTTCTTTGTCCTGCAAAATAATATAAGTTAAAACAAGAGGTTTGAACAACAGTACTTTGACACCATAACCTTCACAAAGTTGGTATTTACTGCACAACCAGTTTCTTTTTATTTCAATGTCTTCAGAGAATCCATACATTTTGATTCCTTTCTCTGCATTCAAATGCAGCGCAGCCAGCCATTTACTTAAAAATACATTTATATATATATATATATATATATATATATATATATATATATATATATATATATATATATATATATATATATATCGTACAAAACCAAAAATATAGTGATATCTACATTTACACTGTAAACCTTTCTCTTGTTCCAACCTCAACATCTTAAATAGTATTTTTTCCAATTATTTACTTCAAAGCAACACATGAAAACCACTTTTTTTCAGTATGACTTTCAAAGAGTGTCGGGGCAAATGTGGGGCCTATTTCCTCCATGCCACACTCTCTGTCAGTGGTTGGTGTCTCTGCCCGCTGGTGTAGTGGTGCTTCTAGATGTCTGGGACTGGAGGCTTGTGGTGTGTGCTGGCTCACTCCTGGTGGCTGCATGTAGAAGCAGTCTTCTAGGGTTAGCCGTAGTGCTCCACCTGTGAAAGTATATCTGTTGGGCTTCTTCTTGGCAGTCAGACAACAATTCTGAGTGCTACTCTACCTGATGGGACACGTTATAAAAAAGAAGTAAAATAAAAAAGTTAAAACATTTTAAAAATAGTGTTGTAACTCTTTCTATACAGCACTGGCAGGAGCTACCCCACACAGCTGCTACTGAGAGTAGCCCGCCATGTGGCTAGACTGGGCCACCTTGGCTACTTAAATGAGCACTATGGTGGCATATCACTGCCAAAAATCTGCAAGCAAAAAAAGAAATCCGCGCGAGCAGGACTTCAATGCGCGCATGTGAGTGAGCAAGATTTTTCCTCCTTGTGCGCATATATTGAAATCCTGCTTGCTCACCCACAAGCAGATGTTGCCTTTGAGGTGGGTGGATCCAGTCTCCATCATATCACTACACATGACTGGTTAAAGTCCCTATTCCCTGTAAATGGCCATCAGAAGAGGAAGTTCCATTTGTACTAGGAAGTCTGAATTTTTCATTCTACTTTTCAGTGTTTATAAGATGAGATGTTTCAATGTTTATATGCATGAAATACCGCATACAAAAGTGTTATTGGCATTGTTGTAAGATTGCTGTTACAGTTGCTAGCAATATGAACAAAAACCAGCAGGAATCTGGAACTCGGACATGACGTAAACTCAAACTTCCCAGTTCCGAGGTTAATGGAATGCAGCACAAGCAGTGATAGTGGGAAACCCAAGATGGCTTCATGGCAGACTTACAGGATGTAAGTTACAAATGTATCACACTGCAACATTATCTGTACATATTGGGTGTAACACAGCTTATCATTTTCTTAGCTCGACATTCAATTAAAAAAATTCTAGTAACTTACCTTACATTGTTGCCGCTGTCTGCAGGCAGCATGTAGTTGCAAACATGATGTAAGCTAACGCTAGCTGACTAGCGCGTCTTTCTTTCTTGGAACCTAAGATGTTTAAGAATTAATTGAAATCTTGCTTGCTCACATGCACGTGTGAGGAGAAAAACCCTGCTCATTCGCGTGGATCAAAATCCTGCTGGCGCAGATCTCTTGTTTGCGCGCATTTTTTGGCAATGATATGCCACTCATTGGACCTTCCATCTCCTTTCTTCAGAACAGTTCATGTAAAAGGGGATGTTTAGACAGAGAACGTTAGTTTGGGAAGAAATGATCTAAATATTGTTTATCGCATGATGTTTTGCATTGTTTATGGTGCTTAAAGCTAAACCAAGTCTGAGACAGACAGACATCCGAAACAGAGTGCCCGAGCCACCTCAACTGACTGCTCTCAATGTGGAGAAGCAGCGGCTCTACTCTGTGCCCCGCCCAGATGGTCGAGTTCATGACCCTATTTCTAAGGGAGTGTCCTGCCACTATGCGAAGGAAGCTCATTTTAGCCTCTTGTATCCGGGATCTTGTTCTTTCAATCATGACCCAAAGTTCATGCCCATAGGTGAGACTGGGTAATCCAGAGCTTCACTTTTTGGCTCAGCTCTCTACAAAGGACCGGCACAGCATCCTCATTACTGTGGCGGCCGCACCGATCCATTGTTACGGTTTGTGAGATATAGGACCCCAGAATGCAGACCAGAACGCAGCATGACGGTAAGTGCAAAAGATTTAATAACAAAAAACTCACTCACTACAGGAGGCAGGAACAAAACAAACAATGCGTCGCCGAGACCCTCAGTGGCGTGAGCAGAGGCGTCGCCGAGACCCTCAGTGGCGTGAGCAGAGGCTGAGGCGTCGCCGAGACCCTCAGTGGCGTGAGCAGAGGCTGAGGCGTCGCCGAGACCCTCAGTGGCGTGAGCAGAGGCTGAGGTGTCACCGAGACTCTCAATGGCGTGAGCAGAGGAATCGCCGAGACCCTCAGTGGCGTGAGCAGGAGCTGAGGCGTCGACGGGATCCTCAGTGACGTGAGCAGGAGCTGAGGCGTTGGCCGGACCCTCAGTGATGTGAGCAGGAGCCGAGGCGTCGACGGGACCCTCAGTGATGTGAGCAGGAGCTGAGGCGTCGACGGGATCCTCAGTGGCGTGAGCAGTGGCTGAGGCGTCGCCGAGACCCTCAGTGGCATGAGCAGAGGCTGAGGCGTCGCCGAGACTCTCAGTGGCGTGAGCAGAGGCTGAGGCATCGGCGGGATCCTCAGTGACGTGAGCAGGAGCTGAGGCGTTGGCCGGACCCTTAGTGATGTGAGCAGGAGCCGAGGCGTCGACGGGATCCTCAGTGGCGTGAGCAGTGGCTGAGGTGTCACCGAGACTCTCAATGGCGTGAGCAGAGGAATCGCCGAGACCCTCAGTGGCGTGAGCAGGAGCTGAGGCGTCGACGGGATCCTCAGTGACGTGAGCAGGAGCTGAGGCGTTGGCCGGACCCTCAGTGATGTGAGCAGGAGCCGAGGCGTCGACGGGACCCTCAGTGATGTGAGCAGGAGCTGAGGCGTCGACGGGATCCTCAGTGGCGTGAGCAGTGGCTGAGGCGTCGCCGAGACCCTCAGTGGCATGAGCAGAGGCTGAGGCGTCGCCGAGACTCTCAGTGGCGTGAGCAGAGGCTGAGGCATCGGCGGGATCCTCAGTGACGTGAGCAGGAGCTGAGGCGTTGGCCGGACCCTCAGTGACGTGAGCAGGAGCTGAGGCGTCAACGGGATCCTCAGTGACGTGAGCAGGAGCTGAGGCGTCGGCCGGACCCTCCGTGACGTGAGCAGGAGCTGAGGCATTGGCCGGACCCTCAGTGATGTGAGCAGAGGCAGACTTAGGGTCAGGCGTCATGTCAGGCTGTGGTGTGTCAGGCTGTGGTGTGTCTGGCCTGGAGTCAGGCTGCTCTGCAGCAGCGCTCTGAAGACCTGACGTGGGCTGCTCTGCAGCAGCGCTCTGGAGACCTGACGTGGGCTGCTCTGCAGCAGCGCTCTGGAGACCTGACGTGGGCTGCTCTGCAGCAGCACTAGCAACAGCTCCCTGGAGTCCTGGCATGGGCTGCTCTGCAGCAGCAGCTCCCTGGAGTCCTGGCGTGGGCTGCTCTGCAGCAGCAGCTCCCTGGAGTCCTGGCGTGGGCTGCTGTGCAGCAGCAGCAACAGCTCCCTGGAGTCCTGGCGTGCGCTGCTCTGCAGCAGCAGCACTCTGGAGACTTGACGTGTGCAAAGGTGGGTGGCAGTAAACCAGACTTACTGCAGTCTCATAGTCCCTCTCCACCTGCCTGATTCTCTCCATCAGCTCCGGAGAGGAATACATGAGGCTGGTCTTCCTTAAGCTCTTTATATGGCAAGCAAAAAACCTTAACCGCTGCTCCAGCTCGTCAGGTATTGCCTCAGAACACCGAGCTGGAGCGAGCGTAGACGGCATGGGCGGAGCCGACGTCTCTTGCGGCGGGAGGAGGCCCAAGACTTCACTGCCGGACCAGAGTGCGCAGTCAGGGGAGCAGGCGGAGAACGGCGCTGAACCGCCTCACGCTCCATCTGCTCCAGCAGCAGTGGAGAGGGTAGAACCTCCAGGTCAGTCGGCAGATTCCTCATCGTCTCCTCCTTCTGCCGTTCAACCCAGCGATCCAAGGCTTCTGCCTTCAGCGTGTCCGCGGGGTCCGTGGTTGGCGGAAACATTCTGTTACGGTATGTGAGATATAGGACCCCAGAATGCAGACCAGAAGGCAGCATGACGGTAAGTGCAACAGATTTAATAACAAAAAACTCACTCACTACAGGAGGCAGGAACAAAACAAACGGGCAGGCAAGACAGGCATGGCATGATCAAAAAATAAGACTTGAGCATGAAAACAAGACATGAGCATGAGAAATGTTTCCGCGATGAACACCTGAACAGGAGTATATATATGGAGTGAAAATCAGGTGGAGCAAGGAGACAGATTAACTTGGACAGGTGAACCGAATAAACTTAATTGACAGAACATGAACAAGACGACAAAACTAAAGCCTGACCAGGAAAATAAAAAAGAATGATTCAAAATCTAAGAAGAATAATAACAAAAGAACGAGTCAAAACCTTAACTGTGAAAAACATAAGAAAAACCAGAAACCAAAAACCAAACAACCCCAAATCATAACATCCATCTGTCGATCCATCTAAACTCCTGCACTTGCGTGAGGAGCTCCCCTCGGACCAGAAGAGGGCAAGCCACCCTTTTCCGGGTGAGAACCATGGCCTGCTGAATCTCATCCCAGCTGCTTTACACTCGGCTCCAGTGCATGCTGTAGGTCTTGGCTAGAGGCGGACAGCAGGACTATGCCATCTGCAAAAAGGAGAGACGAAATCCCCTAACCAGACCCCCTCTGGCCCTTGGCTATGCCTAGAAAGTCTGTCCATGAAAGTTATGAACAGGACCGGTGACAAAGAACAGCCCTGCCGCACTCCAACATGCACCCCCACAGGGCACCACGAGGGACATGGAAGAATGCCTTCTCCAGGTCTACAAAACACATGTGGACTGGTTGGGCAAACTCCCATGAACCCTCAAGCACCCTGTAGAGCTGGTCCAGTCTTCCAAGGCCAGAACGAAAACCACACTGCTCCTTCACACTGAAGTCGAAGTCTGACTATCAGCAGGACTCTCCGCTCCAACACCCTGGCATAGCTCTTATCAGGTAGGCTGAGGACTGTGATCCCCCTCCAGTTGGTACACACCCTCCGGTCCCCCATCTTGTTGAACAGGCGTGTCAGCCACGACAGCCCCACAACATCCTTGAGGTACTCAGGGCAGATCTCATCCAACCCCGAGCAATGCCACTGCGGAGCTTTTTGACCACCTCATTGACTTCAGGTTGGGTGATAAACGAGTCCAACTGCGAGTCCCCAGTCCTTGATTCCACCAAGGAAGGTGTGACTGCAGGATTAAGGAGATCCTCAAAGTACTCCTTTAACCGCCTGACCATGTCCCCGTCGAGGTTAGCAGCTCCCCACCCCCACTGTAAGTGTTAGCGAAGTACTGCTTCCCTCTCCTGAGGTGCCAGACAGATTTCCAAAATCACTTCAAGGTTTGCCTTGAAGAGATTTATTTATCCTTTAAATTACCTGACTAGAGGCGCACCTTCATCCTGTCCTACTGCTGAAACAATCTAATTTCCCCCCCAGTGGGATCATTAAATTTATCATCTTATCTCTATTTTATCTCTATATTAGTAATTGATTGTTATATAAGTTTATGTGCTTATTTACTCGATTGTTCAGGAGGTGGATGTCTGTATGATCGAGCCGGTAGCATTTTATGAATTTAATGTTGTTGTGTGGAGGATACCTCTACTTTCTGTCTTTCGGCCATCTTCCTTACTTAAGATACTCTTAGGCTCACTAAAATTCTTCCTCACTACTCTTAGAATTGGTTGTCTTTAGGAGTTCTCTTAAGGTTTAAGATGCTTTGTGAATTACCGGGGTAAACTTCTAAGACAAATCATAGAATTCAAGATATTCTAAGATTTTTCTTAAAATAAAATAACTACTTTTAGCCTTAAGATTCTTTGTTAATACGGGCCCAGGTCTTAATGGGTTACTGATTTCAGAGCTGAACATTTTTTTGTGATTTGCATGTTTGTTTTTCTGTCAAACCATGGCTTGCTTTGAACCGGCAGTCTATCTTGTACATCTGGATGCTGGTGCGAACATCCTTAATCTAAAATCTAACACTTGGCAGCCAGGCAGCATTAAGCTGCAGTGGACAATTCTAGCTCATATTAATCCTGAGCTGCAAGTGTTTAGTTTATTCCCACTGAAAACCTTGTTTGGTTCAAAGATGTGTTTATCCTCATTATTTCACAACTGTATTGAGTTCGATAAAAAGAAGCAATGGCTGATGTTGCACTTTCCATAGACATTACCCTCAGTTCCTGTCATTCTAACTATGAAAACAGGTCAAGATGTCTCATTTCTGCACTTTCTCAGTACTGCACATGCTGCACTAACCTGTGCCAAGAGACATAGAATAGATTATCCTAAAGAAACAATGCAAAAGCCTATTTATATAACTTTAACAACAAGGATGTACTCATCTACATCTTTATGCCACCTTAGTAACATGTTTTTGCTTTCCAGTGAGTTGTGTATACAATATTCTGTGTAACACTTGGGTTTTTATTACTGCCAGTGTTATTTTTTTCTAAAGCAGTCCTTTGTAGGAATTCAAATTGAAGCTTTCAATATGATATTAACATATAAACTTTTTAACATGACACATAAACTGTACATTTAACTAAAGTCATCAGAAAAGGTATTAATTATTTTCTGTCCTACAAGGGGCTTGATCCAGCTTCCTTGATTTCTTGTTTTAGAGAATCCCTTTAGAGCTTTATTTTAGTCAGTGGTGAAAATGTTCCACAAAATTGGTAAATACGAAAGAAAAAAAAAATGCCCCTTACCAGTTTGCACCCTCGTTTCATACCTATGCATTGCCATTTCACCCCTTCCTACTTCAATTTCATATTTTTAAACAAAGCATTTCATACCTATTTACTTAAAACAGTTTATATTATAGCTTGTCTTGCATTGTAGTTAAGTATTTTCACAACTTATGAAAATAAATGCCCAGAAATAGCTCAGTACAATATAGGTAGCTTATAGAAAAATAGTTTAACTAGTTAGGTATTAGTGGTGTAAGTGTGTTCAAATTGTCCCTCTGGTGAGACTAATGGAGTCAGCCCTTCATTTAAAGTGGGCCGCTGAAAGATAAAACATTTGAAGGGTCACATAATGGGACAAGTAATCTGACAGTGCTGTCACACACAAAACTTTGCTTCAAGGGACGTAAGCTCAACACAAACATATACTAACTGACACTTTGGAAAAAAATAAGTATTTGGAACTAGTAAACAATTTTGTCCGTGGCTATAGTCTTTTATACAAATTGTCCATGGGTTTATAAGTATTTGGTATTTGTTAACTCATGTCCACAAGACACCTTTACACTATCTTAATATAGCAGCAATTCTATCATTGAAATTTAACCTGTTAAACCCTGAGAGATTTTAGAGCAATTTCCTCCTGAAATTACATAACTTAAATAAATCAAGTATAGCTCCATAGTTATACGGTCTACATGCAAATTTTTGGTACCTGTGTAAAGGGAAGAGTAAAAGAATATTTTTTCAAGTGGAACTACTATTGTAACTGTTACTACATCTGATTTATTTGCGATTAAAAGAAAAAATCAAGGGTTTTGAACATTACCCAAAGTTATTTTTAAATAAACATTGCAAGACACCATGAAAATCCTTTGGAAATAATAGTAGAAGCCCCAGGTTGTATTTGGCAACATGTTGACTATAATTGCAGCAAATATGGTCTGAATCAGTTGAAGCAAATTTGTTCCACAAAGGTTTTAGTGGGCAATGTGCCAGGCAGAGCTGGGATTTCGGCACGATTTAGCTAAATGTGCCAAAATTGTGCCGAATGTGTTTTTTATCTCACAAAAGGGAATCTGGTCAAATAAAAGTACTGATTTCCATTGTACGACTCCTTATGCAAATGGCATAGCCTTTGGTCATGACATTTACCCTGTATATCAACAAAATATACAATTGTGCACAGCATAACATTAATATAATGAAAAGAAATCAAACTAAATTCTATCCTTTTATCTCCACCTGGAGGAATTTTATTGAAAAAAAGATTTGCAGTCAAAACAATGTAAACAAATGTGCAAAAACAATGATCAACAAAACTATATAAACAAATGTGCAAGGAAAATTTGCAATAAAAACTATATAAACAAATAAACTATATAAACAAGAATTTCTTGCCAGCTGAAATTGTCCTTTGAGCATTCAAATTTGTGTTATTAAATATGGTCCAGATGGTGCTTACACTGAAAAACAGCTTCAACAGGGTCAGCGGTCTAGGTACTGGAGGATGTCTTGGGGTAAATGTAGGAGCTTGTGCCTCAATGTTAGGCTCACCTGGAGAGTCCCACTTGTCCTTATTATCTTGCCTGCCTCGAGAATTGTTTACCTCTCTTTGTTGGCTTGAATGAGCAGCTCCTGTTTTTTGGGACTGAAGCTACCTTGCGTTTCATGGGCCTTGAGGCACTATAAGGCAAATATAACCGGTTGAATCAATCACAAATAAAAATACAGATGCTCCACACAACAGTAATTACAAATGTAAAAAACAGTAAAGCAGTGTTGAAATAGCTGACGTGTAATGTAAAGTTGCTGGAAATAAAAAGTAACACTATAACTTACTAGTGAACTGGGTCCTGAAGAAGAACATCCTCATCTTCATCCACTTCAAAATCCACACTGCTGTCCGAAGAATCTTCTAGTTCGAGGTCACTACCCTGCAAAATTGTTTCCAAGGTGTCCAAAAGGTTCGTTTTACTCTTCTGCTACATTATCTTTAAATTCACGGAAAAAACACAAAACAAGAAGCAAGCTATGTGCCTAGCAGTGGGTAAAATAAGCTGTGCATACAGCGAATGTTACTAGCACCTTCATGACCTCGGTTATGCAGAGGAATTACGTGCCTGGAAAATATCATACGAAGACGTGCCATGGGTTTCTGCAAAAGTGGGGTTCTCTAGTTTCTATTGGTACCAAAAAAGACGGGGTGGGGAAAAAGCATATGTGTTCCCTGTAGCATTTTACGTGTAGACTTAGATATGCCTGAAGGACCCCTAAGCATCATCTTGTGTGTTTAAATTGCTGTAAAACCGAAAGTATTTGTAAATACCAAATTTAGCGAATTGCTATGTAAACATTAAAGCCTCCTCTTGCAAGGGATTTAGGGAAAAAAAATCTGGCAGTGGCTGACCGCCTTTTATAGCCGGCAAAAATGGGCGTTCCTCCACTCATCAGGCTTAACAGGTTAAAAAGGTCACAGAAATAACTATTCACTGGGGAGGGTTAGAAAACCATTGTGGTCCATTCTTACTGCTTTGCCATCGAACTAGTTATAGCCATCACGTTGTCACATTAGTTGCAGAGGTATTTCAACCATATGTAGTCAGGCATAACATTATGACCACCTGCATTAACAATGTGTTGGTCCCAAAATAGCCCTGATCTGTCGAAGTATGGATTTCAATAGACTGCTCTAAGAGTGCTTTGGTATCTGGCATTGATATGTTAGCAGCAGATCCTTTAAATGCTGTTAAATGCATGATGGGGCCTTCCTAGATTGGACTTGTTTGTCCAACACACCACACAGATGCTTGATCGGGATCTGGGGAATTTGAAGGTGAAGTCAACACCTCAAGCTGGTGCTTATGCTCCCCAAAGCGTGTTTGCTTTCCATTAACTACCAAAAAGAAGGCACAATCATCAGAGAATATAATTTCCATGAAATGGTATACATTGTCTGCAACAATTAGGTAGGTGGTACGTGTCAAAGTAACTTTTTGACTGCCCATGACCCCTTGGTAATTCACCCCTGGTCCTTTTTTATTTCACGTTTGATAGACACTGACTAATTTGGCCCTTGTCAAATTTGCTTAAATCCTAAAACGTGTCTATTTTTCCTGCTGTCTAACATATCCCAACATTTAAAAGGGGCCATGATGAAGAGAATGTCAGAGTTGTTCACTTCAGCTATCAGTGGTCACAATGTTATGCTTCATTAGTGTGGAAGAGAACAAAAAGGAAAATGTTCTCATTCCTTTAGCAGAAGGACCATTTACCCCAAAATCCCTCACTCCCCTTTGAAGGGAGCTTTTATAGCAGCTTTTATAGCAGAGGTACTAGCCTTAAATCGACAGCCTAAAACCTAAGCCTTGTTAGAAAAGAAACTAATTCAGTGCAAAACATTCTCTTTTTTTGAGTCAGAGAAAAGAAGCGATTAATGAAAAAGAGTTATGCAAAGAAAGAACGTTTTTTCACTTTCAAACTATGTGTTTCAAATAATTATTTCTGACAAGAAATGCAAAACATAATTTGTATTCAAACCCTTCCTGTTCAGAAGCAAAGCTGAACTTTATTTCCATGATTGACAGCAGCTCACACAAAACACAAGCTACAGTGAAAGGATTGTGAAAGACCAGTCAATTCCTCCTGAGCCAGCAGGGCTGCCGTGAGCTTTCCAATGTGTTTGCGAAATAAAGGTAACAAAACAGAAGCCTAATTATAATTTTTGTTCTACAGACATTTCTTGCAAGGACAGCTGATCTGCAGGCAAAGCTAAAACTCAAAGTTTCAGTTTGAATTAATCCTCAACTAACTGCATTATTTTTTTTGTGCTTAACAAATATTAGAATAATAAGAGAAAAGTTGGGCAAAAATTATTTCTGTATTTTAGTATTTATATAAGTTTTCAATTGTAACTCAGTCACCGTCAGTGAAGCCTATCAACCATGCAAGGATCATAAATGACAAAAATTCTCTGCTATGCAGGAATCCAATGTCTTGCAAAATTCATACCCCTTTAACTTTGGGGATTTGACATAATAGATCAACGCAGAGTAATGCAGTATTCTAAAGTGAAAGGTAAAAGACACAAGCTTTTTTAAATAGTTTACAACAAACAATTTAAACGCTCAAGCATATTTATTTATTCAGCATTTATTTAGCTCTTACACCCTTAAATTGCCTTCAAAAGCTATCTAATCAAGAACCTACCTTGGTGTTAATTTAATCTCAAGCTTTTAATATTTCATGAAGCATTAATCCGTCATCTGAAAATGGAAAGTCTGGCCAAACCGAGGCCAGATGAGGATATTTTTTACAAAAGAAGCAGGCAGAGGGTTCAAAGTTACTCTGGAGGAGCTACAGACATTACAAAGTTCAGGTGGGAGACTATTCTGAAAGGACAACTATTAGTTGTGCACTCCACATACAAATATCTTACTTTAGGGAAGAGTAGCATAAAAAAGCCCTTGATGAAATAAAGTTTAATGAAAGGGACAAAGCAAGCATGTGCTAGAAGCTGTTCTGGTTAAGGTGATGTCAAACCTGAGCCCTTTGGCCAACATGAAAAATGCTCTGGGAAGGTGGAATCAAAAAACTGCACATCACTTTCAGGACACCATCTTCACAGTGAAACACAGCATCATTTTGTGGGAAAACTTTTCTTCAGCAGGGACATGTTAGAGGCTGTAAGCGTTATAAGACTGGGAGGAAAGTAACCCTTCAGCAGGACAACTCAAAACCCACAGCAAGAGCTAAAATGGAAAGGTGAAAGCATATTTATGTGTTAGAATGGCTCAGTCAAAGTCCAGACCAACATTTAACTGAGAATGTGTCAGGATTTGAGTTTATGCTCACAAATACTTTCCATCAATTACAACTGAGTTTGAGCTATTTTGCAAAGACAAATGGGCTAAAGATGTGCAAAGCTAGTATAGTAATTCTTCAAAAGCCTTGCATCTGTAATTGCACCAAAAGGTGGTTCAACAAAGCATTGACTCAGTGAGACTAAATAGAAATGCATCACACCATTTTTATATTGAAAATATGTCTCACGTCTCATTTTTCTTGTTCATTTTGCACTACTTTGTGTTGGTCTATCACATGAAAAAGAACAAGTGCTATAAATACGTTTGTATAATGATTACTTTTTATTATTATCATTATTAAACCTTTATTTCTACAGGCGGTCTCATTGAGACACGAGTTCCATTTTTTTAAGAGAGATCTGCTAGAATATACCATACAGACCAAAAGTTTGGACACCCCTTCTCATTCAAAGAGTTTTTTTTAATTTCATGACTATGAATATTGTAGCTTCACACTGAAGGCATCAAAACTATGAATTAACACGTGGAATTATATACTGAACAAAAAAGTGTGAAACAACTGAAAATATGTCTTATATTCTAGGTTCTTCAAAGTAGCCACCTTTTGATTTGATTACTGCTCATAGCTTCAAGAGGTAGTCACCTGAAATGGTTTTCACTTCCCAGGTGTGCCCTGTCAGGTTTAATAAGTGGGATTTCAAGCCTTATAAATGGGGTTAGGACCATCAGTTGTGTTGTGCATTCAACAGAATGCCAAGAGTGTGCGGAGTAGTAATCAAAGCAAAAGGTGGCTACTTTGAAGAACCTAGAATATAAGACATATTTTCAGTTGTTTCACACTTTTTTGTTCAGTATATAATTCCACATGTGTTAATTCATAGTTTTGATGCCTTCAGTGTGAAGCTACAATATTCATAGTCATGAAAATAAAGAAAACTCTTTGAATGAGAAGGTGTGTCCAAACTTTTGGTCTGTATTGTATGTAAAAACACATACAGAACAGCAATACAAGACTCACTTATTTACAGTAACACAATGGTAAAAATACAAAATAATTTAAAACATTAAAAAATGTATACAGCAAGAACTTTCTGGCATTGTTGCAAGGTGTTGCATTAGTATTGATTGTAATAATTGTGTAAACAGCTTATAAAGGTTTCAGTGCAAATATAACATTTGCATTTTACCCCATAGTTCTGGACAAAAGACTCCACAGAAATGAAACAACAGGATCAGGTCAAATTTATCCCTGAAAACTGTGGACAGCTTGCAAGTAAAAAAGAGATGTTCTCCAAGAAATCTATCCTTCAAAACATGATAACAAGAGATTGCCCACTTTTTTTACCCTTTCAAATTGGTACATTGGTAACTGAATGCAGGTAAACCTTTATCTTGACCTAAATTTAATTCTGGAATTAAAGCTGAAAACTTTGTTAAAACAAACATTTTACATTGTGTCATTTTATTCAGAACATTTTTCTCTTTGCTTCTGCAAAATAAAAAGATAGACTTAAATGTTCAGGGAGAAATGCCACAGAGGAAACCAAAGCAGCACTAATCTTCAGTTGAAAAATGAAAACTTACTTAGAATAACTCCCTATGGCGCCGAAAATGTAACAAAAAGCATTTCAAAAGCTCTGTCAAAAATCCAAGATAGTAAATAATCAATAGAAGGAATAAGTTATTCCTGATTCCTTATCAACGTTATGGGTTACTTCCCCTGTGCCATACAGCCTCTACTAAACAGCAGAGGTTAGAGTGCTTTCAAGGATAAAGCGGTACAGCTATCTGCAAAAACCTTCGCACATCTAATCCTGCTCATAAATCAGTCGGTTCATGGTTAAATGTTACATCCTACAAGATCATATTTGGCACGCAACTGTTTGACCTCCCTGAACATTTCCTAATTACATGCAACAGCTTCCTGGGGCTGTTGGCAACACTGTAATTTGCTCTCTGTCCTCCATGGAATAAAGCACTGCAATTTAATGCGTTTGAACTTTGATACTAGTGATTTAATTTGTTGAAAGCACTGCAAAATGTTAAGCCTATAAGACGAAAAAATCTTATTGTGATTACAAGGAACAAGGCTTACAACCCGTCCCTCCACCCCCATACCCTGGTGCTTGTTTTATAAGGTATTCCAAGAGTAATGAGGTGTCTAATTAAGAAATTGTCGAGCTACAGCTGGAAGTCAGCAGGAGAATTTGGGTAATCAGCTTTCAAATAAATGTCACATATCTAATCTGCAATATCAGTGAATTCTGGCATTGGTCCAATTTGCCCCCACACAAAAAAGCAGCAGAAAGACAGAAAATGCTTTTCCATTTAATCTACCTGTTTCATCTGAATCTCACGTCCACATTTAATTATTGAGTGCTTTCTTAACGAACCCAATTAAAGAGGCTCCTGCCTGAGGAGGTCGGCTGATTTTTATTGATTGATTTTTATTCAGGTAAAAGCATCTTTCGAATTAAACAGTTGCATAGAGAATAGAAAAAGTGCAGGAAAATGTCTAACCAGTGTGTGCAGTATAAACATGTACTCTCAGTTCAGGCACTGCAATTCCATTAATATGATTAAACCCCACTTCAGCACTCTTTTCCTGGTACTTTGCATATCCCACATTGCCAAGTTGTTTCAGCATAACTCTATATTTTATGACGTAAAGAGACATGTCAAAGATAAATCATGTTTTCAAGTCCCCTGTGTGAATCTGTGTGTGAGACTGGTTTCTTATCAAATAATAGATAGAATTTATCTTTTTCCCAAACCTTCAGGTTTTATGCTGTAGTGCGATATAGATGCTCTGCTATTGTTTCTCGATCCTTCACCTTTGCCTTCAGTTTGTATGCTGAACCATACTGCAGCAAAACTAACTGATTCTTCTCTTTTTATCTGTCTTCTTTCACAGGAGGTGGGTGTTTCAGAGACCAAACGCTTTCTGCAGGACAGTTCACAATGCACTACTGTCAGACGTATTTCTCATTTGATCGAATGTTACCTTGTTGGAATACTGATCAGGTCTGGAATATATCTCCGAATGAATGTCACAGCCTACTGTCAAAATAGCGGATGTGTACAACATATACAGTAATACCAGAAGCATACACATAGTTAAAAAAAGAAAATAAAAGCCTTAAAACAAGTGGAGGACATGGTGACCCCAAGATGCCACTACTTTATCAATTCAATTCAGTTTATTTACAACAGTTTGTAACAGCTGTAACAGTCAGCATTACAGATTTTATTACAACCAAACCCCACTCCCACCCACACCCATTTCTACGCAGCAATGACAATCGCTCAATTATCTCAAATGGTTAATGACAATTTTTGCCACCACGTGTGGCACACACAGTTATTAGGTTACAAAAAGCAAACACATTACCTAAATGCAAAATGGTCTCAATCGACTGTGCTCCATTTGTGCTGCTAAAAGTCTATCTGTCCCAGCACAAAGTGTGTGATAAGCAAAATCCCTGTTACAAACTAGGGTTAATAAAACAGAAAACCAGCACAAAAAACTACTTTAACAGCGTAAATCCGCAAAAAATCTTTAATAATTTACCCACTGAGAAAATGCTCTCAGATTAAAAGTCAGATTTCTTTTTTACAGCTTTAGTGTGAGATTGTGCTACATCAATGCAAGATTTTAGGGCTAGGTGTGGAGGACACAGCATATACGTTTAAGCATCTATGGATAATGTTTTCTGTCTGTATTTCTTGTAGTTAGAGAATGTTTTTTTTTGGCTAAACAATGGTTGTGGCAACAAAGTTGGTTATCACCATACATGTGATTAAATGTATTATTTCACTTCTCTATATGTACAAACTTTCTGCAGAATAGAGATTAAACCTAACATAGAGAATCTACTTTTAGAATAATACAGAAAATCAACTGAGAAAATTAAGGTTATTTACTATCTTTCACAGGTTAAATTAGCCATCCTACACATGGTTTGAGATTCTACAGTTTCTAAATTCCCAAAACATCTAATAACAGAGCTTTGTCACAACAGTCTTCAAGGTTCAGTGGGAATGAACAAAAAAAAAAACATAACCAACAAGCTCTAATCAAACACAGTCAAGCAGGACTAAAAAGCTTCCACAAGCTGCCTGTTCACACTTACTGTATGTAAAGCATAAAGATAAAAAAAAATACTATAGTTATCAAAACTTATCATAAGAAGGTCAAATAAAGTGATAGGTTAGCTGTTTAAAATTATTTCAACATATTTAACTCCTTGTTATGCATAGTTTTTCTCCTAGCAGTTATTAACAGAGTGCTTGTAAAGGATATACTGATAACAGTTCTCCTTTCACTGGCAGCCCGGAATGTTTAAGGTCAATGTTTTTATCATCTATCGACACAGTCAGCAGCCCACCTCCAGCTTATATTTCTAAACTTTCCGACTCATTTCACTCATGAACACAAGCAATCATTTCATGACATTGACAAAGATTTTGTGAAAACATTTGCACAACAATGAATATAAAGGTATGGAGGGAGACTGTAAAATATGGACATGATCATATTTCAGGTCATGTCACATCGGATACACACAATTTTACTCGGAAGTTGGATTTTCCGAGTTGGCAAGTCAAAGGTCACAGAGCAGCAAAGAATGTAATATGCAGTATACCCATATATACCCAGGAGAGAGTTTCAAGTAACTGTTTATAAGCATGCCTGACACTCTTTATCTCTTTAAAACAGAGGCAAACATATAACTGTAAAAAAGTACTGTAGAAAGGTTGCTTTGAATGGGAAAAAATACCTTGTAATTGCTTTGTGCTACTGGGACTAGTTAGCGCCACAATTAGCAAAATGGCAGTTTTGTGACTTGCAGCTACAACCTGTTCAGTTCAGATGTGACATCATTCTTTTATCTGAACTTTAACTTCTAAAACAAATCAAAAACTTGCAATGTTAGTATG
Organism: Girardinichthys multiradiatus; assembly: GCF_021462225.1. Classification (NCBI taxonomy): domain Eukaryota; kingdom Metazoa; phylum Chordata; class Actinopteri; order Cyprinodontiformes; family Goodeidae; genus Girardinichthys; species Girardinichthys multiradiatus. The sequence continues at coordinate 15,889,629 of NC_061805.1, forward strand.
CTAAAAATTTTCTCATCAGCACTGACCTGAAAACCCAGCTGAGGGTTCTTAGACTCTCTTTCACTTTGCTGTGTAGCGGGACCCAACCTTCAAACTTTGACCTATTAATCTCCAAAGAGAACGTTTTCCTGCCATTTTAAAACGGCCTGCTACATTTACTTATATAGGCAAAATGAAATCTTAATAATGATGTTTTTCTAACATTTCACGCTGTCTGTGTTGTTCTGTAAATATGAAGCCACCCGCAGCTACACTGGACTTTCTTATAAAAACAAAATATGAGATCATGAAGGTTAATAACTTTATTCCCTTGTAGTTACAACAATTCATGATTAACCATGATAGGGTTAAATACTGAATGTTCATTAAGTCCAAATTCTAGAATTGAAATTACTTTAAACCTGTGAAATATCGGCCAGTGTTAAACACATATTTGTGCAAAGCAGCTCCTGGCAGACTGTGTTTTCGTTAAAAGGGGAAATTATAATGGTTTGTTTACATCATACACAATGGTAAGTTGTTTATTTAAAATAAGGCTCTGCGAGATAATTTTTGCTCATGTTAGATGCGTGCTTAAGCCTTCAAAACCTTTCTTGAGTATGCTCAGTTTGCATTAATAAACTGGCTCCAAATAGTTATGGAGGTAAATTTGTCTCAATATTATTCAATCAAACAAAAAACTCATCTCAATATAAAAAAAAAAAAGTAATCTAATCAAAAACATAAATTGTTGTCATAAATGTTGGAATATTTATTCTGGTTATAATATAGATGACACTCTAATATAATCTGAAGAGATTGTGTTGTCACCTCTCATAGTTTTGGAGAAATAAATTCCTGAAAAGTGGGACAAATGCAAATGATGGTTGAGCATTTTGAGGTACATCGAGTTGTGTATTTCTCCAAAACTGTTCAGTAAAATATTAAATATTTATTCTTTTACATAAAACATGAATGTGAAAGTTGTAAAAATGTCATTAATATAAATGTTCTGTAGGTTACGTTTCTGTTTTCCTCTTATTTTCTCAACCGTTGCCAGGATCGGCGTCCTTTCTGCTCCATTACCGTAAAGCACCTTGTATGCGCGACGCTAATCTTTAAGAGAAAGCTGGTGTCGGCTGGCGTGACCGCGTATTTCTGACTGTCGGCTCACTTAACCGCAGTTTTCTTCTGTACAGTTGATGTCTCCTCACTGAAGCGACGCTGCAAGCCCTGCAGTTGGAGCAGAAGTTCAGAGATGCGGGGGATCAGAGTCTGCGGCTTTAGTCAGCGCTAACCATTAGGGAAACGTCTTACATCGTTTGTCTTTAGGCCCCGCCCAGGATCTTCATGTTTCCAGCCCTGAAAATTCGTTGAGTTCAACCAAAAACAGAGAGCTTCAAAACCAAAAAAGCGAGACTCGTAACCAAAGATTTTTGACATGCGCAAATAAAAGTTTATGTTTTGCAAATAACTTTTTAATTGGTAATTTGAGAACACCAGGGCACGAATTCACTCTTTCACCGATTGTTCCATAATATGGCCACTTTGGACTGGTATTCACAGGACAATCCCTGATAGACCAAAAGATGTTTGGCTTAAAGGAAAATATTCAAACTTTGTCTATTATTAATTGTTGCTAAAAGCCAAACCAAACCTATTGTTGCACAACAATTTGTAGGATCTTTAATCAACCCAATTTTCACAGAAAAGAGCTCCCGTTTCAGTCTAACTTTTTCAACAAATTATTTAGCTTCAAAGTAGAAATGTCTGGTTTGTAGATAGGAATTTATGTCCTTCCTAATTTCATTGTTTTGTTTTTAGACTGAATAGTGTGATCTATGCTTACAATTCTAGGTGAATTGTTAGGTTTCCCTTGCTAATTCTTTAACCTTTTAAACCCAAGGGTCCTCTTACAAGGGGACTTGGCCTCTTTAGCAACAATAACTTGCTCATAGCTGACTAACTCTGAAACTGACACACACTTGTCATACGTCCAGATGTTCATCTGAGTCTCCTATACTAAAGTATCTAATTCATTCTTATATCAACTGACCACAGCTCAAACACCATGCAAAAAAGTCTAAACATTTATAACCTTTCAATTGCTTGCTGTGTTGACACCAGCCTGGCTACAGATGTCACTCGGATGTTGTAGTTACAATTTATTGTGTTTATTCCGTTTTTTACAGTAAGAGGTTTTGTATCGAAGGTTTTGTAAATGTTTTTTGCCGGCGGGCCCCCTAGGCCGCGTGCCTTTTTGGCGGTCTATAAAACTAGGTAAATCTCCACCAATTTTTTTTTCTTAAATATATCGCAAGAGGAGGATTTAATCTTCACAAAACAATTCCCCAAATGACTTTTGTGCAAATACCTTTTAGGTTTACAGCAACTTAAACACAGGCAATGACATTTTAAGGTCCCTCAGACATTGCTGATTCTGTAAACAAAACGGTATAAAAAGCACCTTTCTCTTTGCAGCACCCCCACATGTCTCATATCATAACAAACTACAGACACTCATCTTTCTAACAAGGCATAACTTGTCTTTCTAGCATCTTCTCTGGTGATGTCATTTGCTTGCACATTTCAGTCTGGTTGCTGTCCGCCGGCTGCTAGCTTGCGAGCTACTCCGTTAGCTTCCAATTATGTTTGCCACTGTACATTTTGATGATACACAGGGTAAATGTCATAACCAAAGGCTATGTCATATGCAGAAGGACTCCTACAGTGGAAATCAGCACTTTTAATTTGACCAGATTCCCTTTTAATTCCTTTTTATGAGGTGAAAAACACATTTGGGAAAGTTTTGGCACCCTTTGCCTAACTGCCGTTTCCCCCTGGCACATTGTCCTCTAAAACTTTTGTGGAACATATATGCTTCAACTTATTCAGTCCAAATTTGCTGCAGTTATAGTGAAGATGTGGATGAATTAGGGTTCTTCTAGGGAATTCCAAAGGATTCCCATGGTGTTTTGCAATGTTTTTTTAAAAACAACTTTTGGTGTGGTTCAAGAAATTGGATCTTCTCTTTGTTGAATCACAAATAAATCAGACATAGTAACAGTTACAATAGTGGTTCCACTGGAAAAATATTATTTTATGTATTACCTTTACACAGGTACCAAAAGTTTGCATGTAGGCTTTATAACTGTGGAGCTATACTTCATTTATTTAAGGTATGTAATTTCAGGCGGAAATTGCTCTAAAATCCTCTAGGGCTTAACAGGTTAACCCTAATTTACTCAGGCTCAGAATAATTTACTCTCAAATTTTCACATCCACATCATCCTCCAGGACCTTTCTGTTAGTTGATACCAATATTAGCAGTTTAGGCACTGTACAAGTTGAGAAATGCCATATGTATTTTTCAGAAAAAAGACTCGGTCTTAAGAGGTTGATAAAAAGGAAAAGGAATCTTCTCTTCTCCTTTTAGTAGTGAAGATGTCAATAACTCAAAGGAAAGGTGTAATTCATGCTTCAGATAAAATTAATTGCATTATTAAATGTGTTTCTAAAACTTTCTGAGAATGATTTGAATTTTGAGCGAGACAGCTTGAAATATGGACAGTAAAGTAATTAAAAGTGGCTGATAGTTTGCTAAAGCTGGTACTTCAATACATGCTATATCTATGAAACTTCATTACTGATATCACCATGATGTCAGTAATTAATTCACTAAACCCCAATATTTTGACCTGCTGATGTCCCATCCTGGAGACACATATATGTGTACTAGTTTGATTAGATATTTAGGTTCACATTGCCCATAATAGGTTAATAAAATACAGGTACAGGAAATATAGATTCTGAATGAGCAGTCACAACACAACACCAGTCTTCCATTAATGCCTTTATGTAGTTTTAATCCCAATTTTTAATTAAACATTTTTAGGCAAAGCCGTTGCTATCATTGGGGTCACTCTGTCTCTGCCTGGAGTGGCTTTTTTCAATTTGTGTGAAATAAAGGTGTTAGGACTTGTGTAGTGAAGGACCCCAGAATGCAGACGAGCAGGCAGCATGACGGTAAGTGAAATAATATTTAATTACACAAAACTCACTTACAGGAGGAGGCCGGAACCAAAACAATAAACGGGCAGGCAAAACAGGTAAAAACAGACATGGGCAGGCTGGCAAGACAGGCCTGGCATGAAAAACAGGACATGAGCATGATCCAGAAAATGTTTCTGCGAGCAATAAACAGAACAGGTGTGTATATATGGAGTGAGAACCAGGTGAAGCAAGAAGACAGATTAGCTTGGAGCAGGTGAACCAAATAATTGACAGACAGAACAAAAGGTGGCTGGAGCAAAACAGAGACTCTTGAATACAAACTAACAGAAACTAGAAAAACATGAAACTAAGGCATAACCAGATCCAATTACCAAACTTGACAAAACATGAACTAGAAGACAAAAACTAAAGCATGACCAGGAAAATAATAAACAGAAGCATGGTTCAAAAACTGTGAGAAACATATAAGAAAAAAAAGAAACCAAACAACCCCAAATCATAACAAAAGGGCCTCTGGGTCAAAAGTACAATCTGCAGGCATAGATAGTGACTGTTGCTGGATTCTCAAACAGACAGTGTTGCCCATACTGGCTACGGTAGGACCAACGATCACCGCAGGACCAATGACTGATGACTGTTGCATTGCTTTGATTCATACTGAACATCTTTAATCCTTTCTCATAAGCTCACAGTCCTCTATCAGGACAAACAAAACAATGCAGAATAAACAGCCTGTCTGCCAAAAAACCGAGGACAAAATATTTCTGGTCAAAAGGGGCAAACTGACAGCAATAAAAGCATCTATTTTTTTACGATCGGGACAGATTAATACCAAGTAAGTGTCAGTGAATGTCCCCACAAGAAGGTTTATGGTCCTTGTCTGCAAATACAGCCATGTGGACTCGGTTAAAAAACACAAGGGACTTCATTAAGACACAGTCACCCCTGATGGACTAACTTGCGTGCTGATTAAGGCTACTTTGTGGTAGCCATTACTTTCCCACTGATTAGGAACCAGTGATTGTGTTAAGGCTGATTGGAGACAAACACACATAAGCTGTACCAATTACATCAAGTGCCATCTACCCCTTGGTCAAAGTGTACTTCAGGTTATTTAGAATTCAATGTGATTGTAGCAGAAAACATGATTATTCTGATGAGCTATTTCTGTTGAGTGTTTTTCTTTCAAATCAAGCAGCAAAGGACTGCATAATGACCACCAACCAGTACCAGGGGGTTTTAACTCAATTTCACCCCAGCTGGTCCATTTTAGAGCCACTCTGTAATGTAATGTTAAAGAGAAAGCCCAGATCAGCTTTGTTTTAAAGAAATACTTAATTTGTAGCTATAAAACTATCTGCGGTAAAATTACTTGTCTATCTACCAACATGTTTCTTGATGCAGCTCTGGTTTCTGACACAGATGGGATGTTAGGACAAACAACAATGATTGTTTTCAAAACGGCAGCTGAAAAGACAAAATTAATACTTTTTAAAGTCAGAATTTATGGGTAGTCACTCCCCTGCACGAGCACGCCGCTCTGAATCAGAAAGATGCACAGCTCCCATTTAAACATAACCTCAACAATCAATCAGCCCCACCACAAAGAAGTCAATGAGCCCTGACAGTATGTACCTGTCAGATGTCTGCCTTTAATGCAATATTGGCTGATGCCTCTGAAATGCACCCGCTCAAGTGTTGCATCTTTTTTGATGCAGTGATGGTCTTTTATCCACCACATTTTTTAAGTTAACTAATTGAAGCTATGTACATGTCTGTGTGAAGAATGATTTGTATAAATGTATATACAAAACACATTTTAACATTAAGGTTGTAACTTTTTCCATATTTGCACAAATATCAGAATATGTGCCTGCAAGTAAATTAAGTTCTGGAGTGAATTCACATTGCTTAAGCCTTAATGCATTATATATAACATAAATATCTAATATTGTGCAGTGCTGCCTTAGCACTTCTTGGTTTTCGAGAAAGCTCACAGCCAAATGACATTTTATTAATGCATTATTGAAGGAAACCATAATCTGCTTTTTGTTCTGGTATTCATGCATATCCTATGATTCAGTAGCATTCACATTACAATAAATTCCATGAAACATCTTTTTTTATCTCTCTTCCCTTTCACACAATGAAAATGTTCATCTCTTAAACAAAAGAGATAAAACATTTATATGAAGGAAAAAAGCTATGTTATCTTATGAAAGCATGGTATGTGACAGATTTTATGAGTTTTTCAAAACCTTCTTTTGTTTGAAATATACCATTTTGCTATTAAAGTAAAGCGCACTGAAGAAGCGGACTTAAGGGAACATAAAGGTATCAAATACTGTAGGTGCAAATTGTTGTAATTGTCATCACATTACCAAACTTAGATTAAAACTGAAGTGGTAAGTTCTTTATTACTGCTTGTAGAACAAATTCATGTGCAGACTGTTAAAGACCAAGCAAGGCTTCTCAATGGCTGCAACTTAGGGTTGGGTGGTACAAAGGTATTATGGTATACCATGCTATCCAAAAATAGCAATGGCATTAAGGGTTATTCATGCTTCCTTTATGTAGGTAAAAAGGTTCGCTTAATTCTAACATCATTAAGCATTACTGTCCTCATGCTTTCAGTGCGGTATTATATGGCTGTTAGGCACTATATCCACCACAGGGCAGTTCTGAGTTAGCTGCCATTAAATACATGGAGCTCTTCAGGTCAGAATCTTCTTTTTCTCTGTTAATTTCTCTGACTGCATGTGAGCAATCTGCACAAAATACAGAAGGAATCCGTATGTGTCTACGTATTTAATGTTGAGCATGAATGGCCCTTTATTTTCATCTGGTGATTAAAAAAGGGATGCAAATTTGATGATGACTATACAAAGATTGATATAAATATGCTACATGTGATTTTGTATGTGAAGAGTTTACTTCTGGTTAACATTTCTTCTGCTGACACTTTTGTCATGTAGCGGTATTACAGCTTTAGTACAGTGACTGCAGTGAGTGTAAGTCTATGTAGGCCACATTCAGCAATGACTGATCTGTTGTTTAGATCAGTGTTTCCAAACCCGGTGCCCTGGACAGTCTCTTTGCACTCGATGTTTTTTTTCACATATTGAAGTAGTAGGAGACTAAGATAATAAATCAGAGGAACTGTTAAGCTGTATTGAATTGTATTGGTTTTTATATAAATGAAACAACTTATCCTGCACATATATTTACTCTTTACAATGAGGCAGACAAGACAGTGCAACAACAGGCATATGTAGGAACCTGAATCAAATATTATGGACAAACTGTGGTAAAAAGTTATAAAAATATGCAATACTGTAAAGTGCGTCTTTTAGAACAGGTTTGTAGCATAATTTGGGAGAAAATAAAGTCAAGAAATTTGACAAGATTATTGTGTTTTAGAACTTCAAACAATGGTTAATATAAGAACTGGCTAGAGATTTGGTTTAATTATTTTAAATTAATAAAGGATAAGCCGTTTTAGTCAATCCTTGGATAAATCATGCATCTTGAAAATGATCAAGGTTGCTATTTAAGAATTTTCTAATAAGATTGCCCTGAAATTTGAGAATAAAAATTTTTTAAAACACTTTGGAGTTTATTTGATATATACCTCCAGTACCTGTGGTGTTTAAATTTGGCTTGAAGTTGTTTCTGGTTAATGATTACGTGTTGAATAATGCTGACAGACATTTGGTTGAGTCCCTCCATCCCTCTCCATCGTCACTGTAGCTGAATAAGGAACGTTTACTTTAACTAAATAGAAGACTTTACTGATAGTTGGGAGTCCATCTGTTTCATCTTTTAAAGTTGCAAAACGGTCTGTAGGTCTGTGCACTAAGTTCTGCACATAAGCCTTCTGAATGTGTTCAGCCCTAAAACAAAGCTGTATTCGTACACAAATTTATTTGAATTTTAAAAAATTGCTATTTGATAGAAATGTGATTAAACGCAATTAATTACTTACAAAGACTTAGCATTAGTAAAGATATATTTTTTTGTGGCATCCCATGACTAGTTTATAAAAAGAAACATGCCTTTTTTTAGACCTGTCTGTGTCTCAGTGCTCTAAATATAACTTAGATACATACATAAACATTTTAAGTATTATTGAGGCCCACATAGTGCACCTTGACAGCCCATCTAGTCTCATTCATTCTCAAAACCTTCACACTTCAGTCGCTCCCACATAGTGACTGAATATTTTTGCATCATCTACAATTACTGCAGCTCATAATATGTCATCTCAGATGTACAAAGGGTCTCCGGCTGAACTCGGTAAATCCTGTTTGCTGTAACATCAGCATGTGAGCATTGTTCACATGTTAGCAATCAGTTCAGCGTTTAGCCCAGTACTGTGCAGGCTTAACGAGCTCTCACTCAAAATTAAAATTGTCATTGCAGCCTGACCTCATGATTAACAATGATTTATTGCATGTGTATTTTTTAAAAATTACAGCACAGCAGTGTGCAGTTTGGCACAAGCCATTTCTGGTCTCTGGTGTTTTCACCACACAAAGAACCAAGCAGACAGTTTGAACATAAGACCCCCCACCCCACCATCACCACATCCCCACAGCATGACCCCCTCTTCTTCTCCACCAGATTAATGAAGAGGAGGCCCTTTATTCAGACACAGCTTATGAGAGTACACACAAGCACTGCATCAGCATGTTTTGTAATTATTGCATGAGCACACAAACACACAAACACACACACACACACACACACATTGCATCTCTTTAAAGCTTTTGATTTCCCTTATTCAACTCCCTTAATTGTAAAATTTCATTAAATTGAATGCAAGATCTCAGTAGTCACTGGGAGCCAATTAACAGAGGGCAATAAGCTTTGTGGAAAAATTACAGGACATTACGCTAATGATATTTGAATTTGCAGGGGGCAAAAAGCCTCTTTTGACTCACTTATTAGGAAGCCTGAATGTAAGCCTCCCACACATACTTGAAGTTTAAGCAGCATTACAATGCACCACAAGCTATTTAGATATGTCCACCTACTCAGTGTATCTCATGAAAATGGTCATTAACCAAACTAAAATGCACAGTTTCACACACTAATGTAAAGCAAATAACATTTGTGAAGGGTGGAAATGAAACCGCGAAGGAGTTGAAAGTAAATTGTATGCAGAGATTTTACAGTGCAGTTTTCATTTTTGCTTGATCTTGCGAAATGTTTGAAAACCACCCAAGCTGCGCCAAATTAGACTACAGAGACATAGAAAATATGCCTCTTTTCATCAGTGTCCTCGGCTGGAAATCTCAGAAGTGCACTAAAGTGACCTCAAAGCACAGCTGTGAGATAGCCTTGATAAAAATACCACCAAGCTTGGGGGTTTTCTGCTTTCTTTCCATGTTGTCTGTTCTGTAAATTACCAAGTAAACCCAGGCCTTTACATTTAGCCATCCAGCACGAGCCAAGACTTGTTTAAATCTTAACAACCATATGCTCTTAATGTAAGTAGAATTGATGAGCTGTCAAAGGTTTGAAACTGAATTTAGGAATCGAGGTTTCTAATGACACCTTGTGGACTTGGGTTAAATACTTCCAGTGAAACGACATTGTGTGGAAGAAAGTCAAACTGAAATGCAAATATCCACCGGAGCAGAGTTTCTGCTTGAATGCTCACCGTCCAAACATTTCACCCTATAGTTCATTTCAATTAGGTGTTTGGCCTCAATGGGTGAGGCCCTGACACATAGTCAATGCAGTACCAGTTGATTTGTTTTCTACCTTTTAAAGAAAACCTTTTAATCACATGATTTTCTCTCATTCTGAAGCTCTTACTTGCCCACAGTCCTGAACGGCTAAGTTTAATGGGGTTCATCATGAACTGAGCCACTATTACAGGTGATGAAGCGTAATAACAAACGTTTTTGAAGATAATCACAGATTACATCTCTCCATTAGGCATGTACCTGGAACTGTTATAATGTTCCAATGGTTTAAAGTCATTAAAGAAAGTGTTGGGGTGACTGGAATCCTTAGAGTAAGGCTGTGCTGCCCCTCCCCCATCTTTTTCCTTGGTTAGAGGAACGACAAAATCAGCTGTGTGGAAATATTTCCAGTCGAAACTTTTATTAAGCTAAAACTGTTATAAGACAACCATTGGCAAGCTGGCTGTGTGTGTAATAGTATATTACACAACGTGAGTCTGACATTTATTGTATTGTTTAGTTTGATTGTAGTTTTATTTTATTGTGCTACAGTATGTTACTGGTTTGTTTTAAGATTTTAACTGTTTCATCTGTGTCTTGTGCTTTACTTGGTGTGCAGTCAACCAAGTGCTGTTTTTTAAGTGCTATATAAATAGGCATGGTATGGTAATCGACCCGCTAATATCCAGTAGTTACACTCCCTTTTTTACTCTGTAAAGTACAGAACAGCAAAGAAATACAATATTCTACTTCATAAATACCACTTAATTTTATATGGTGTACATTTAGAGTTTTTACACAGCCTCATCAAACTGGGTCCTGTAGTCTGTCTTCTTAACACGTATCAGTGGCTCCAGACGCTAAGCAAAAAATACACTTCTGTTATTTTCTGTAATACAGCGTACACCCGCTGCATCTGGTCAGCGGCTGCCGATCCAGGGCATGGTTCCCAGCCATACTTTTCTGACCTGTTCTATTTAGAAGCATCAGTGCTTCTGAAAAAACTGTCTGGAGTGCAGTAATCTGTTCTTTCTTGGCACGCTTCAGCAGGACATATATGTCTGCTAAAAGATTCTAAATAAAAAACTAAAATAAAAAACAGCTTCTCAGCTAATGACAGTACTTCAGTGTGGAGTTTGCAGACTCTTACTAACTATAGGAGCCCTAGCCCCTCTGATGTGATCACACCCACCTGGCTAAGGATCTGAACCGTTTCTTTTGTAGGTTTGATTACCAGCCTTATACACCTCATTTTCACACAAAGGGTTGACCTGCATCTCCAACCAATAACTCTACAACCCCCTCCGCTCTCCTCCTGCCTGCACTAAAGATCAAAGAATAAGATGATAATAGGGTCTTCCAGGGTCTGAATGGGAAGAAAGCTCCGGGTCCAGATGATGTCTCCCCTCTCTGCCTGAAAACCAGCGTTCACCAACTAACCCCATCTGCACTCATACCTTTAAGAAGTCTGCACCACTTCAACCACCCAGGGACGTACGCCAGAATTCTGTCTGTAGATTTCAGCTTGGCCTTCAATACCATCAACCCAGACATTCTCCACCAGAACCTCACCAGCTCACAGTGCCGGCCTCCACCTGTCAGTGGATCACCAGCTTCCTGACTGACCGGCAGCAGGAGGGGAGGCTGGGAAGCATCTTTTCCCGCTCAGGAACCATCAGCACCAGCATCCCCAGGGGTGTATTTACTTCCTACTTCTCTTCTCTCTGTACATAAATGCCTGCACCTCAACGAACCCGTCTGTGACACCCCGGCAGTTTGCAGATGACACCACTGGTATTGGTCTGATCCAGGACAAGGACGAGTCTGCATACACACAGGAGGGGGATCAGCTGGTACACTTCTGTGTTCAGAACCACCTGCAGCTAAAACCACTAAAGAAAGTGGAGATGACGGTGGACTACCGGAGAACACCCCCTACATTGACATGTCACCAAGGTTAACAGAGAGAGTGGGGCCATTCTTCATCAATGGAAACCTCAAGGCCACTGGATATGCAGAATTGCTACATGATGATGTGTTTCCCTCTTTATGCACTGAAGCTGGCACGTTCCCTGAGTTTTTCCAGCAAGATGGTGCACCACCACATTATGGGTGTCAGGTCCGAGCATTCCTAGATGAACAGTTTCCTGGAAAGTGGATTGGTCGTCGTGGGCCAGTTGAATGGCCCCCAAGGTCTCCCGATCTGACCCCCTTAGACTTTTATCTTTGGGGTCATCTGAAGGCAATTGTCTATGCTGTGAAGATACGAGATGTGCAGCACCTGGGACTAGGGATACTGGAAGCCTGTGCTAGTATTTCTCCTGCGGCATTGCTATCAGTGTGTGAAGAGTGGGAGAAGAGGGTTGCATTGACAATGCAACACAATGGGCAGCACATTGAACACATTTTATAAGTGGTCAGAAACTTGTAAATAACTCATGAAACAATAAAGCTATGTTAAAACCAAGCACACCATTGTTTTTCTTGTGAAATTCCCAATAGGTTTGATGTGTCACATGACCCTCTTCCTATTGAAAAAACAAACGTTGGATTCAAAATGGCCGACTTCAAAATGGCCACCATGGCCACCACTCATCTTGAAAAGTTTCCCCCCTCACATATACTAATGTGCCACAAACAGGAAGTTAATATGACCAACCATTCCCATTTTATTAAGGTGTATCTATATAAATAGCCCACCCTGTACAATGAGATTGGTGGAAACCGAAGTCAAATTCCTTGTTTGTGCACACAAACTTGGCCAATGAAGTTAATTCTGATTCTAAAGGGAGCGATAGCACATTGAGACGGACGTCTGACGCACCCTGTGGTCAGGTGGGTCCCCTTAAGTACTGTTTTACACTTGAAAATGTACTTTTACCCCTTGGCCTAGTGTGAGACCACAACTTTTTTTTATGATTTATTTTGTGAGAATTGTGCTTTTAATTTAGTTTTATACTTGTGCATGTTTTTATTATAATTATACGTCATGAGCTACGTATAATAGTCACTGTTGTTGAAATGGTATTTTCCTTTATAGTAAAGTGTCATGTTATTGTGATGACAAATTCTCAATTCGGTTAAGACCTGGATTTACAAGAACAAATGAAAATACTTTTATCTAAACCATTTCATTGTAATCTGGCTATATTTTTAGGGTTGCTGTACCGCTGGAAGGTTAACCTCTGCCCCAATTAAAAACCAGTCTTAAAAACCAAGTTTTCTTCCAAGCATGCCCTGTGTTTAGCTCCATCCATTTTGCTATCAACTCTGACTAGCTTCCTCTTGTCTCTGTTGAAGAAATACAGCATGATGCCACCACCACAAGAATACCAGGACAACTGTGTTTATACCGAGATTAAATAGAGTCAACACGGGTTAATTCTGATAGGTGCAAACAGTTGCCCGTGGGTTAATTTAGGCGTATCAGAATAAAGATGTCTTATATAAATGCATGCTACACTTTCCAGAGATGTGTTTGTAAAATCAAACAAAAAAAACTCTAAACCTATGGAGAACTGTTTTATTAAAAATTAAATAAATAAATAAATACTGCTATTGATAAATTATTAATAAATATTCCATGAAATAAGGAGGAGTGACTGCTACAAATCTCTGACTCGATGCAATCTGCTGGGTTTCTTTAGATAGAAAAACGTTTTCTCCAATTTCAATAAATAACTGAATCTGACTGCACTGTTCAATGGTTACGATTAATTGGAATGTATGTACCTGACTTTTGTGAAGAGCCTTGAGACAACATGTGTTGTAAATTGGCGCTATATAAATAAACTGAATTGAATTGAATCCCCACAGCATGATGCTGCCAATACTATGTTTCACAGTGTAGGCATTTGTGTTTATTGTTAGTTTTCTGTCACACATAATGGGACAAAATGTGACTAAGTTTAGAAGTATGCAATACTTTTTTAAGGCACTGTCTCCCAGGAAAACTTTGGAACTTTGGACTATTTGGAAAGCCATGTATTTAATCCTTGTAGGCAATCAATTGAAGCATTTTGTCCATTTTAGACCAAAAACAGAGGAAGGTTGAGCGGCATTTATGCAATTAAAAAAGAACTTGAGGTCTCAATGCAAAACAGCAGACATATCATGAACATAGAGTGCAAATTATAAACATTTGTTCTTTACTTTTAATTACCACTTTCCTTTCATGTTATTGTTTAAATGTCAAAAGAAGTATCCCTGATAATAAAAAAGTGGCTGAAGTCAGGTATTATTAGGAGAAAAATTACCACATTAATTGAAAGGATCATATTCCCAAACAGCCTTTTAAGTCAGAGTCTTTTCCCAAAGGAAACCAGATTCATTAGCCAGACCACCAGCTGCCCTCAGATATCTGCTGTGTATGTAGCCAGCTAAGCAGCCAAAACAGATGCTGTTGTTCCCATGTTTCTAGCACTAACTGACTGGTGCAACATCACTTTCTTTAGATAACAAAATCTAGTATATACCTTATCATTTACATGAGTAGGACCTGGGTGGATTAACTAAAACAGATATTTGCCCATAGCTGCTGCCTCCAAGTTCAGATCTCTCATAACTGGAACTTTCCTTATAAAACAGTTGTGGGCCCTGAGGTGAATTTTGGTGGAATGAATTGACAAGCCAGGAGCTAATAAAGCCAGAGTGACTCTGTGGCACCAAATAATCTCTGTCCTATTGAAATATTCATGAGACAAATATTATTTAAGGCCACAGCTGCTGTGGGTGAGTTAAACAAGTGCACATAAGCCAGTTTCATAAGATGTGACTGAAAAGATATGAACTCTATTGACAGGGTGTGCATGTATATGTAGCACAGATCTGTATGAAGAGACAGTGACAGTCCTGCAGCCCACGTGTCTCCGGTGAGATACTGACCCCTCCAACCTCCCCACCCAAACACACTCATATGTGACAAAGTCTCACTTTATGACACATAATAAGTGGGAAACAGTTTTATAGACTTTTTTTGGCAACATTTGATGTGTGTTAGTGTTGTAAACATGTGGGAACACTACACTAAAAGGAGAAAAAGCAGATAAGAAAATTATGCTTACCTCCCGAAAGTAACACCACCGACTGTAGCAGCAGGATGTGCAACATGTTTCTCTGAATTGTGGAAAACCGTGAATTTCCCTCCAAATTTGAATGCATGTTCAAATATCTCAGTTTAAACAGATAAAGTCATCTTGCATCCGTAAAAAATGTAAATGCATATTGTCTGGGAAAACTGCCATGCCCCATCCAAGGTATTTGTGCATACAAGCTGAAAGAGACGTGATTTTATAAAGAAATTTCACAAATCACTCCTTTGCGTCAGTCTTTTTTAGCATTTTTTAAGCGTATGGCTCTGTATGACTCTTGAGTTGTCAAAAACAATGATGGAAAGCTTGCTCAGATGCATGTTTAGAACTGTATTCTGGCACATCATCAATTTCATCCAAAAAAAAAAAGTTGAAAAATAGAGAAATATAATGTTCAATTCCCGCTTTCAGATGTTCAGTTTGTTTGGATGTTCCTTACAACCAGATCCCTTAAATTGTTTGCGGAGAAGTGCGTAAAGTCCGAAAAGAGGCACTTCCAGTCCGGCATCATTTATCCTGAAACATGCAAATAATACGAAAGTTTAAATTGCAACAGAGATCAGCATAAATCCACGCCTTCGCAACCTGTCGTTTCGTTAAAAGTCTTGTGCGCAACTCCAACAGCGTCGGCGGCGCGCACCGGAGCCTGTGTTTTCCTCTGCCAGTTCTAATAAGACTCTGGGTTAGGACTCGATTTCGACAAAGTCAGACGTGAAGGCTTCATCTTTCTGTGTTTATGTGGAAAGACAGAGTGCAGTCTGCAGAGTCGGAAGCTTACGCATTGCCTGTCCCAGCCAATGCGCGCAGAGAGGAAGGAAACGATGACATCTGCCAGCGGTACTCCACGGGAGGCGTCTTCCACTCCGGGAATATCAAATCCCACCAATAACGAAGATAACTATTACTTTAGGAATAATCATAACACAAAGCACTCGTTTTATTAAGCTTGTAATTGTTTTACTCAGATAATTGTATTTGTACGTTAGTGTCTGTCTTTTTAGCGTTAGTCTCAAATCTTTTTCCTATGTGCTCCCCAAAAGGAAAAATTAAAAAGTCGTTATCGGACATGTGTAGCCAATTGCATGACTGCACCACTTAGCAGGCACTAGCGACCCCGAGCGGCGTGGGAACTGCAGCGTGCATGGATGTGGAGATTTTGGACTGAAGATTAACGTGTAGCAAAAAATACGATTCCAGTGATTAGGTAGAATAAAAAGAATTCAAACTGCCATATAGCAACTACATGTCCTTCTTTTTCTACAACACAGGATCTAGAGTTATCCTTTTCAGGGTGAAGTAGTCCCTTCCTTTCCTCTATGGGTGTATCCATTGTAGTCTCGGCTCCATTGTGAGTCTCATGTTGCTTTATTCTGGTTCTCTGGTTTAAATTCTCAAAAAAGTCATTGCCACTTATGAATTCACCAAAAATGAAGCAAGAAAAGTTGTTTACTACTGTAATCCGGTGGTTGATTAAACTAGGAATTTAGAATTGATTTGTTTTTATTTTAAGCAGACCAGATGGTGTCGGTAAATACAGATAAAGAATAATCCATGAAGACTAAATACAGAAAAATATGGGATGAGACACCCAGAGTCCTTCACAGGATGTGTTTTCATGGCAGCAGTGTCTGCCAGTGTTACGCAGTGTAATGTAATTACCCAATGTAAAGTGTCTTGCAAAAGTATTCATACCTATTGAACATTTTTCCTTTTTAACAAAATTCAGCCACAAACTTTATTGTATCTTTGGGGAATTTTGTGTGAAATATAATCAACTTTTACTTCTATCAAAGTTACAGTCCTTTTGGGGTATGTCTCTACATGATTTGCGGTTGCGATTATTTGAGGTTGTGATTTTTCTAGGGTTTGACACTCCCATTCTTTCATATATAATCCATTCATTAAAGCTGAGATTTCTTGCTCTTTCTAATGGACTGTTCTTTGTATTTGTTTGGATTTATATTCTAATCATTATCTTCATATTTGGTTTAGTGAGATTCCTTTTGTGTCCTGTTAGTTCTGTCTGTGTTCATTTATGTGTTTATTTGTCCCTTTCTATTAGCTCCTTAGTGTAGTCAATCACCCAGCGGCACTGCATTCTCCTGAACAGGGTCATCTGGTTCTCAAGTCATTTAATCTCCTCCCTATTGGTTAAAGCCAGGCTGTTTAACTACCTTCTTGTCAGATCCTTCCATTGTCTGTCACTTGTTTCCTTCCATGTTTTTCCTGTGCTCCTGTCCCCTTCGACTGAATGTTTCAGTCACTCTTCATTTGCTGTTGTGCCAGTTCATCATTTTGGTAAATTACATTTCAATAAATAATTATTATGATGAGTATGAAGCCACAGGCTTTTCCACAAACTATAGGAGTTTAAGGTTGTTGTTCTGCTGAAAGGTGAACATCTGGCCCAATCTCAATACTTTTTCAGCCTCCAACTGTTTATTCCCTGCAGTATTGTCCTGTATTCAGCTACATGCATTTTTCCATCAACTCTGACAAGTTTCCCCGTCCCTGCTGCAAAAAAGCATCGATATAGCTTGAATCTGCCACCACAATGTTTCACATTGGGGATAATGTGTTCAGGGCTATGCCCTATGTTAATTTTTCCATCACTTAATTCAGGTTTGGTCTAATCTGACCAGAGCTCTGGCTTGTGGCAAAACGAAATTATCCAATCATTGTCTTTCCTATGGATTTTTCTTCAACAATAATGCTCTTATTGCCACTCTTCCATAAAGAGCAGAAAAGCTGAGTGCAATAAGTTCTCATATCTATCTGAGCTGTGGATATAGGATGCTCCTTCAGAATAACCAAGGAAAGTTTGGCCCCTTCCTCTTATTAATGGTTTCCTCTCAACCTCTCAGAGGTATGGGGCCTTACCTGAGCAACTCGATTTACTCTGAGATTGAATTACATGCAGGTGATCTCTATTTACCAATTACTCTGAAGGTAATTGGTCGAACTCTATTTTACTTAAGGGTTGTCAGAATAAATTGGGCTGAATAAATATGCAAACCATACAGATTTTTTCTGTTAAACATTTTAAAAATCATGCATCATTTTCTTTTCTCTTTACATTTGTGTTGGTCTTGCACATCCCAAAAAAACTAACATTGTTTGAAGCCAAAAAACATTTTTGATTAGTTGAAGGCATATGAATACTTTTGCAAGGTACTGTAAAAATCTATTTCTGCTCCTTCCCACTTACAGCCGCAATATTTATTGTAATTTTAGACTTCTCTCTCTATTTTACTTCAAATTTCTACTTTCCTCCTTGAGGACCTAAGCTTTTACCTCCCCATAAATCTGCGCTATTTGTTCCTGGAAAAAACAGCTCCTCCTATACAGCTGCAAAAAGCATTAGAGGTGCAGAGAACAAGTGTGTTGATGCAGAGCTGTCACTTCACTCGCAGTAATGATGGACTGGAACATCACTTACACATAGGCTGACAGACATCCAAAATTCGCCCCCTTCCAGAGGCTGACACTCAGTCAAAGCCCATGAAGCCCACACTACACTGAGGCCCATTCAGGTGCCGGAAAGCCGAGCCTGTGCCAGGCAGTACTCAAGTGGATTTAGTTACATGGTCTGTAGCTGCAAGTCAATAAAAAAGCAGACCTTCTTTCAGTACAGCACATGGAAAGTCCATTTCTCTGGCTAAATTATCAACACATTTTGCTGCTGTAAAAGCTCACACACACTCCCCTTCTTCCTATGCATGAAGAGACATGTATTCGAAGACACGAGAATTGATTTAAAAAAGACAGTAACACTTTAAGAGATGATACAAGATAAACAAAAGTGTAACTCTGTCTTCACATATGCCTTGTTTAGTTTGCAGACCTCTAATACAACAAGCCCTTGTTATCCGATGTCTGCAAAAAAGGTTTTAACTAGTTTATTCTTTGAAAAGAATAAACACTACCTGGAAATTCCAAAGACACTAAAATGAAACAAACTGAACACATACACAGTACATTTATACTTCCATTGAGGGCTCACATTCACTGTCAAAAATGCAACATACTATTGTAGATATAGGCCTACAATACAGAGGGCAGTTCAAATATTTTAAATACTTTACTACAGCACTTTGCAATGCTATTCATACCCTTCAAACTTTTCCAAATATATAAAAAGGATTGTGTTTTTTTCTGCCACAGATTATAAATAGGTAGAGACTTGTACTCGTCGTATGCACTAAATGTAGATTTAAGTATTTAGAATTAGCAAAATTAAGCAGCAAACTGCTTCCAATGCGGTTAATGGTATTTATTATGCGGTTATTGAGTTTAATATGAGTGCCCATCAACTAGCAGTGATGGGCACTGTGATGGACTAGCAACCTGTCCAGGGTGTCCTCCACCTTCTGCCATATGACTGTTGCAAACGGACACCAGCTCCCCAGCAACCCTGCACAGATCAAGCAGAAATAGAAAATGGATATATGGATGCCATTAATAATATAGTTGTGCCACCTTGGCTCTATGGTAGTTTGATGCAAATCTGCGACAATCATCTACAAGAGGTTAATATAGTTCATTGAGCTTTTATGTGATATACCAACACAATGTGATGACTCTGGAGAAAATGTATAATCCATGTGTCCATATCCTTCAAGTTCAGAGTAAAATCAGAAAGGTTTTGGCAAGCATTTATTTTCCACCATTTAGTTTTTTTCTGCATTTACAGCTGTAAGTCTTTTGAGGTGTGTCTCATCTTCCTTTGGACATCTAGAGATTGATTTTTCCCCCAAATCTTTTTTGCAAGAGAGTTTAAACTCAGTCAGATTTGATGGAGAGCATCTGTAAACAGTAGTTATCAAGTCTTGCCACTGACTCTCAGTAGGAATATGGTCTGGACTGACTGTGCCATTCTAATACATAAACATGCTTTGAGCTTAACTATTCCATAATTGCTCTGATTTTATGTTTACTATTGTTCTGCTGGAAGGTGAACCTCTGCCTCAGTTTGAAATCTTTTACAGCCTCTAATAGATCTTCTACCAGTATTTCACTGAATTTAGCTTGCTCCATTTTCCCATCAATTCTAAACGGCCTCCCTGTTCCTCCTAAAGAAAAAAACAATCCCACACCCTGATGCTGCCAACCATGTTTCCCAGTACAGTTGCTGTGTTCAGGGTGATGTGCACTGTTAGTTGTCCGCCACTGATTGTGTTTTGAATGGACGCCGGAAATGTTTAGTTTTAGCCTCATATTTGTCCTAATTTTAACATTTTGAGGATAACACGAAGAGCAAGAGGCAACAAAGACAGTTTTTATAGAGAGAACTGTAACGCAACCTACCAAAAGATCCTGGATAAGAGGTTCAAGTAATACAGAAAGTAACTTTGTTTGATATTCCAATAGTGATATCAGGTGTATACGTAGTAGTAAATCAGAGGCTATTTTTGGCCCTTTGTCACTACACAAGACCCTCAATTGTCTCCATTGAATGAATCATCTCTTGTGTGTGCTTTTGTATTGTATCCTTCATTTGTGACCTCGACCAGCCCCAGCAGTTTGTCCTCCGCTCACATGCTAGACAGGAGGACCAAATTCATCACCACCTTTCATTTTCCTTCCCTGGTCTATCTGATCAATGATAGCATTAATAAAAACCGCTGCAGAGTGCAACATTGTCCTCTGTGCCTTGCCCATTCACAGCCCTGCGCAGATGACCACCAGCCATACACAGCCCATTAAAAACTATGTTTACTTATCAGCCTCTCTGGGGCCATCACTCTATTTTCAAGACTAATGCCCAAAGGGAAGGCAAAGAGTGACCTTCCTGTAGTCCTGCAGTGCTGTAAAGTCAGCAATCCCAATTGGTTTGTCCTTTAATTCTCTGCCTGAACTCTGCTGAGGTCAATGTTATGCCTTATAATATGAAGGAGCAAAAGGAGCTCTGAAGAGTCAACAAGGAAAATGAGAGTGCATATGTTCTCATAAAGCTGTAAGGAAAAACAGGTCAATGCAAAAGTATTCATACCCATCAAACATTTTCATATTTTAAACATACATATGACAACAACAAACAATCTATTTTATTAGGATTTGATGATAGAGACCAATATGAAATACTATGTTTTGTGTATTACAAAGAAAAATATATAGTTCTCAGTGTCATATGAATAAAATTATAAAAGGTGTGGGGTGCAATTCTATTCAGTCCCCTTTACTCTGATACCGCTAAGTAAAATTCAGTGCAACCAAATGCCTTCAAATGTTATTAGTAAATAGGGTCCTTAGACGTTTGTTAAGAGAAAACTGCTGATCAAATAGAATTTCATGAAGACCAACACAGTAGATGAGGGGAAATGTTGTAAAATTTAAAGCATGTTTATGTTATAAAACAATATTCCAATCACCATTTAATCTGTCATCCAAAAACTGAGTTTGACACAACAGCAAACTTGCCCTTTTGACCGTCCAACTAAACTGACAGACCAGGCAAGGAAACTATTCATTAGAGAAACAGCCAAGAGGCCCTTGGTGTCTCAGGAGGAGCTGCAGAGATCCAGAGCTCAGGTGGTGGAATCTGTTGACCCATATGTTAAACACTATGTGTAGAGGTAAACTAACATTGCAAAACGCCATGCCCATGGTATGGTGAAACATCTGGTAGTGGTGCAGCATTATGCTGTGGGGATTTTCTTTATCAGGGACAGAGAAAGTGTTTAGAGTTAATGAGAAGATAGAGGGAGCTGAATATTGAGCAATACTGGAAGAAAACCTGCTAGAGATGCCAAACGAATTGACACTGGTGTGGTGGATCTTCACGTTCTAGTAGAACAGCAACCTAAACATACAGCCATAGTAACAATGGAATGGTTCTGATTGAAGTGGGGCTGCAACTAATAACTAAATTATTGTGCTAATCAATTAATTCTGTTGACTAAGTTTTCGATTAATTGGTTAATAATCAGATAGCAAAAGGGCCTTAATAGGAGATTTTTTATGGAATTTGAACAAGGCAAAGCTAAAACGTTGCCACTTGAGGAGTTCTGCAAAGAGCTTATTTACAGAGCTTATTTATTTATTGACAAAAAGTTTTTCATCTTAAATGCAAAATGTTTATATTTTCTGTACAGTTTTGGCTTTATTACTGCTCTGAGTGAGTTGTTCTTTTAGCAAATGTCATGTTTTAGAGTATCTATATTCCCATTAACAATTATTCGATTACTAGATTAGTTGACGATTATTTCAAATATCGATTAATCACAATAAATTCTTTCAGCCTTGGATTAAAGTGCATTCATATGTTAGTATGGCCCTGTCAAAGTTCAGATCTAAATTCAGGTGAGAATCTGTGGTAATACTTGAAATTTGATGTTTATAGACGTTCTTGATTCAGTCAGATGGAGTTTGAACTCCTTTGTGAAAAAGTGGAAAAATGTGTGCCACACATTTCAGCTGTAATTTGTAAAACAAAATCTTGTTCCTTCAACTTTGCAATTATGTACAACATTTTGTGGTTGTATCATGTAAAATTCCCCAAAATACATTGAATTGTGTGCTTTTATTGTGGCGATATTTGAAAAAAGTCCTAGGGTTATGAATAATTTTTCCAAGATTCTGTAATTTAAGAAATTGAACAAAATGAATTGATACTATTTTTGCATGCATTTTCATATTTATACATTAGCAAGTAAGCACAATAAAAAATTGGAGGAAAAGCTTGTTTTGGAAATTTAGCAAAGCTTTACTTCTCTGGCTGTTAAAATGGATCAGCAAGATTAGCAAGATTTCTCAATTAATGCAAAATGTATTCCATAAAACTACATAGAAAACATTTAAAGAGAGAAAGGTTTGCAATTGTAAATGCACAGCTTTGCAAGCTTCCATCCTGATAATGTGTTGCTGTTATTGTAATTAGCAATTTATTGAAAGTTCACTTGTGGCAGGTCATGTGAGGTAAATCGTTGCTCCTCTGACAGTAATAACAGCTCCCACCAAGTTTCCATTTTAAGTCAATGCTTTGTGCTATATTCATCACTCTATTAAACTTAAAAGACAAAAGGTATCAAAGTCGGACTTCTATATATTGTATATAAGCCTCAAAGTATTTTCGGCAGGGTTACATTTTCTAGGGGTGCTTTCAGGTTGACTGCAAATGTGCCATTTGAGTGACAGTTAAGCAATCATAAATAGGACAAGGTGAACTCTCATTCTTTTTTTTTCACACAGAAAGTGATTTCTTATCATCCAGAATGTCATGGTGTACTTTGGGTGTGCTTAACTTCCACTGACCTTTAAAAGGGCTGATTATTTCCATCCACAATCTTCACCCAGCAATATGCTGCAAGCACAAAAGGAGATTTCAGACCTGCTGGTCTGATAATTTCAGCACTCGGTGCAGCATTAAGAGAACCAAACCTCCAAAGCCCTGCCACTCCATTATCATCAGGCTGCCTCCATTGCCACCTTCACTGCAGGTACACTGCTAACGCTCACCTTGAGCATGTAGCTTTTACAGGAGACTGTATCCTTTTTTTGTTGTGGCGTTCTGAGTGTTCATAGAAGAACAGTGACTTCCACATTTGTTGGCAACTCTGCTACAAATGTGTAAGAAGCCTTAAAATAAGTTCATTGTTTATGCCGGTAGCATATTTTCTCATGAAATAATAAAATAAAATTTAGCCCATACTGAGTACACCTATTCACTATTAGGAAATATTTTATTAAAAAATATATTACAAGTGACACACTTATTGGCATCTCTTATAGTTCCCAATAAAGTAACTCCATGACTTGCTTTTTGTTTGTTCGTTCGTCGTCTTCCGCTTATCCAGGACCGGGTCGAGGGGGCAGCAGACTCAGCAGAGACGCCCAGACGTCCCTCTCTCCAGACACCTCCTCCAGTTCCTCCAGGGGGAGCCCAAGGCGTTCCCAGGCCAGCCGAGAGACATAGTCCCTCCAGCGTGTCCTGGGCCGTCCCCTGGGCCTCCTCCCGGTGGGACGTGCCTGGAACACCTCCCGAGGAAGGCGTCCAGGAGGCATCCGGTATAGATGCCCGAGCCACCTCAACTGGCTCCTCTTGATGTGGAGGAGCAGCGGCTCTACTCCGAGCCCCTCCCGGATGGCCGAGCTCCTCACCCTATCTCTAAGGGAGTGCCCGGCCACCCTACGGAGGAAGCTCATTTCAGCCGCTTGTATCCGTAATCTCGTTCTTTCGGTCATGACCCAAAGTTCATGGCTATAGGTGAGGGTAGGAACGTAGACCGACCAGTAAATTGAGAGCTTTGCTTTTTGGCTCAGCTCTCTCTTCACCACAATGGACCGGCACAGCGCCCCCATTACTGTGGCAGCCGCACCGATCCGTCTGTCGATCTCCTGCTCCATTCTTCCCTCACTCGTGAACAAGACCCCGAGATACTTAAACTCCTCCACTTGAGGCAGGAACTCCCCTCCAACCTGAAGAGGACAAGCCACCCTTTTCCGGTCGAGTACCATGGCCTCGGACTTGGAGGAGCTGATCCTCATCCCAGCCGCTTCACACTCGGCTGCGAACCGCCACATCGCATGCTGTAGGTCTTGGCTAGAGGGGGCCAGCAGGACCACGTCATCCGCAAAAAGAAGAGACGAAATCCACTGGTCCCCAAACCAGACCCCCTCCGGCCCTTGGCTGCGTCTGGAAATCCTGTCCATAAAAGTTATGAACAGGACCGGCGACAAAGGGCAGCCCTGCCGGAGTCCAACATGCACTGGGAACAGGTCCGACTTAGTGCCGGCAATGCGGACCAAACTCCTGCTCCGCTCGTACAGGGACCGGATGGCCTCTAGTAAAGGGCCCCCGATTCCATACTCCTGGAGCACCCCCCACAGGGCATCACGAGGGACACAGTTGAATGCCTTCTCCAGGTCCACAAAACACATGTGAACCGGTTGGGCAAACTCCCATGAACCCTCGAGCACCCTGTAGAGGGTATAGAGCTGGTCCAGTGTTCCACGGCTGGGACGAAAAACACAGTTCCTCCTGAAGCCGAGGTTCGACTATCGGTCGGACTCTCCTCTCCAATACCCTGGCGTAGGCCTTACCAGGGAGGCTGAGGAGTGTGATCCCCCTGTAGTTGGAACACACCCTCCGGTCACCCTTCTTATGAAGGGGGGACCACCACCCCAGTCTGCCAGTCCAGAGGCACTGTCCCCGACCGCCACGCAATGTTGAAGAGGCGTGTCAACCATGACAGCCCTACAACATCCAGAGACTTGAGGTACTCAGGGCGGATCTCATCCACCCCCGAAGCCTTGCCACCACGGAGCTTTTTAACCACCTCGGTGACTTCAGCCTGGGTGATGAAAGAGTCCAACCCCGAGTCCCCAGCCTCTGTTTCCACCACGGAATGCGTGATGGCAGGATTGAGGAGATCCTCGAAGTACTCCTTCCACCGCCCGATAATGTCCTCAGTCGAGGTCAGCAGTCTCCCGCCCCCACTATAAACAGTGTTGGTGAAGCACTGCTTCCCCCTCCTGAGGCGCCGGACGGTTTGCCAGAATCGCTTCGAGGCCAACCGGTAGTCCTTCTCCATGGCCTCACCGAACTCTTCCCAGGCCCGAGTTTTTGCCTCTGCCACAGCCAGGGCAGCAGCACGCTTGGCCTCACGGTACCCGTCAGCCGCCTCAGGAGTCCCACAAGCCAACCACAGCCGATAGGACTCCTTCTTCAGCTTGACAGCATCCCTTACTGCCGGTGTCCACCACCGGGTTCTGGGATTGCCACCGCGACAACACCGCAGACCTTACGTCCGCAGCTACGGGCAGCAGCATCGACAATAGATGCGGGGAACATGGTCCACTCGGACTCTATGTCTCCAACATCGCCCGGAATCTGGTCAAAGCTCTCCCAGAAGTGGGAGTTGAATACATCCCTGGCCGAGGACTCTGCCAGACGTTCCCAGCAGTCTGTCCGACTTTCTCCTCTTGCAGCGAATCCAACTCACCACCAGGTGGTGATCAGTGGACAGCTCAGCCCCTCTCTTCACCTGAGTGTCCAAAACATGCGGCCGAAGGTCTGATGATACGACAACAAAGTCGATCATCGACCTCCTGCCTAGGGTGTCCTGGTGCCAAGTGCACTGATGGACACCCTTATGTTTGAACATGGTGTTCGTTATGGACAATCCGTGACTAGCACAGAAGTCCAATAACAAAACACCACTCGGAATCAGATCGGGGAGGCCATTCCTCCCGATCACGCCTCTCCAGGTGTCATTGTCGTTCCCCACGTGAGCGTTGAAGTCCCCCAGCAGAATAATGGAGTCCCCGGGAGGGGCACTATCCAGCACCCCCGACAGGGACGCCAAGAAGGCCGGGTACTCTGCACTACCACTCGGCCCGTAGGCTGAAATGATAGTCAGAGACCTCTCCCCAACCCGAAGGCGCAGGGATGCGACCCTCTCATCCACTGGGGTAAACCCCAACACGAGACGGCTGAGCTGGGGGGCAACAAGCAAACCCACACCAGCCCGCCGCCTCTCCCCGTGGGCCACTCCAGAGTAGAAGAGAGTCCAACCCCTCTCAAGGAGATGGGTTCCAGAGCCCACGCTGTGCGTGGAGGCGAGCCCGACTATTTCTAGTCGATATCTCTCGACCTCCCGCACAAGCTCAGGCTCCTTCCCTCCCAGCGAGGTGACCTTCCACGTCCCTAGAGCCAGCCTAAGCATCCGGGGATTGGGCCGCTGAGGTCTCCACCTTCGTCCGCCACCCAATCCTCTTTGCACCGGTCCCTCACGGTTCCCCCTGCAGGTGGTGGGCCCACTGGGGGATGGCCTCGCGTCTCTCGTTTGGGCTTGGCCCTGCCGGGTCCCGCGAGCAGCAACCCGGCCACCAGGCGCTCTCCGACGAGTCCCGACCCCAGGCCTGGCTCTAGGGTGGGACCCCGGCTCCGCCGTACCGGGCGATGTCACGTGCCTCGATATTTTGTTCTTCATGAGGGGTTCTTGAACCATTCTTTGTCTGACCCATCACCTAGAGCCTGTTTGCCATGGGAGACCCATATTTTCTCATGAAATAATAAAATAAAATTTAGCCAATACTGAGTACACCTATTCACTATTAGGAAATATTTAATTAAAAAATATATTACAAGTGACACACTTATTGGCATCTCTTATAGTTCCCAATAAAATAACTCCATGACTTGCTTTTTGTCTGCTATATAAATATGATGTTACACAAAAGCCAATTTGTCTCAGACAAAATGGTAAACACAGGAGAATATGCAAGTACGGCAGATGTATATTGATCTTCATAAATTAGTAAAGACTGTCTGAACTTATCAATGTCTACAGTCAGAGAATCTGTGGGCCTGGTTCATTTTAGAAGATCACCAGAACCTTGTTTGAACACATGCCATCAAGAACTTCAAAGGAAAATAGGACACTTTAAATAAAAATCTGGTGGACTTCACCAGAAAACACAAAATTAATCATCAATGGGTCATTTAACAGGATAATGTTCCAAAATAAATAGGGAGGTGGTTCGACAGATGCAGCCTGTTGAGCTAAAGAGTGCAAGACCCAGGACTCTGGATGATCTAGAGAGAATGTGTAAAAAAGAATGGTCAAAATCCCTCTTCTTGTATCCAGCGGCCCAGGGAGATGTGATAAAAGGCTAAGGGCTGGTCCGGTGATAAAAGGTTGTTTAAAGTATTAACAGTAAGTGTGACATTGGTGATTTTGTTAAAAGCCAATATTTCTTAACGTGGGATATTTCTTTCCGACTGAATAAATACACCAAATTATCGATTGGATTTTTCTAAATTAATCATAGATGTGAAGAGCGCTGTACTTCAAATTCTAATTAAATGTTCCATTTCATATCACCTTCCTGGGTCAAACTAGACAGCTTCGCTTTCTTGAGAAAACTTTAGCACTGTACATTTAGTCTGTGTGAGGAAACATCCGTACCTCAAGCTCAGAGCGCTGTACGTGCTGGGAAAAAGAGGGAATCCAAAGGGAACCAACATGTCTTAACGTTTAGATTCTTCTTCTGCTTGTGGTAATCTCATAATCAGTAGTTCTAGGGGGTCACATCTATCACCCAGGGAACAAATAAAAGTCTGACTGTGTCCTGCTCCTTTTCACCCCAGGAGGAAATGTGAACCAGATAAATGATGGCCCTGTTTCAGGAGTGGCTCGGTCTGTTGCTAGCGATTTGTGGGCAACAAAGTAATTTGGCAACTGTTCTTTGTATTGATAGATGAGTCCGAAATTTAATATAGAGCCAATTTACTGGTATGGGGTAGAGGAATGGAACCTCAGTTATCTTCCCTTTTTTCCCTTCTTCTCTCCAATCTGGCTGAAAATTAAACTTGGGGAAAAGGACAAACAACACAAAGGGTAATATTTTTGACAAAGCTCCCCCATTAACTACTCCTAATTCTTCTTAACACGTATCCTTCTTGTGAATCAAGTCCTGTATTGAGAAAGGTTGAATTATTATTTCTATATAAAATGTACAATGCTGTAAAATAGCACGTGTGCCTTTCACAATCTGTTTTTTTTTCTTATTTGTCATGTTTAAAAGTTTCAGATCATTAAAAAAAATTTATTAGCAGGCAAAGATAACATTTGTAAATACAAAATGCAGTTTTTAAAGGATAATTTCATTTATGTGGAGAAAAAAAACTATCCTAACCAACCAAGCTTTATGTAAAAAGCTTGGTTGGTTAGGAAAATAACACCATCCCTTGTTTAATCATAAAGGAGGACCACATTTTCTATTTCACCAGTCACACCCAGCCCTTATTATTGACAGAGCTACATAATTTATAAATCAATTAAAAAGAACAAGTCTAAACATGAAGCAGGCAAAAAAAAAAAAGTAACGTGTTGCTCCAAGTGAAAAACAAAAAATTTCTAAGGCTTTGGGAGTCCATCAATCTACAGTAAGAGTCATTCATCACAAACGGACAAAACATGGAACAGTGGTGAACCTTCCCAGGAGTGCCAACCATACTTATTCCAAGAACACATTGATGACTCATCCAGGAGGTAACAAAGAAACCCACAACATCTAACATACTGCAGGCCTCACATGCCTCAGTTAAGGTCAGTATTTATGATTAGCAATAAGACAGAGACGAACCAACAATCACAACCATTAGAAACTTCCAAGGCCAAAACCACCGCTGACCAAAAAATAAATAAATAAACACAAAATTCTATCTCATGTTTGCCAGAAACTTCTTGATGATTCCCAAGACTAGGGAAAATATTGTGTGGACTGACAAGACTACAGGGAAACCTTTTGAAGGTGTGCGTCCCATTACATTTTGCGTGAAACAAAGCATTTCAGAAGAACATACACACAGTAAAACATGGTGGTGTGATGGTCAGATGACTTGGCCAACATTGATGGAACCAGGAATTCTGTTCTGTTCCAGGAAGTCCTGAAAGCTAATGTCTGGCCATGAGTTTGTCACCTTAAGCTCAGATGCACTTCGGTTATAATCTGAAATACACTAGGAAGCCACCCCAAGAATGGTGAAGGTTTTGTAGTTGCCCAGTTAAAGTCTGGACTTCAATCCAATTTAAGATGCTGTGATATGACCTTAAAAACGTTTATGCTGTAAAACCCTACAATGTTGCTGTATTGTAACAATTCTAAGAAGATTAAAATTCCTTCATAATCATGTAAAGCACTCATAGCCAGTTAATGCAAATACGTTAGCTATAGCAATTGTTGCTGCCTCTAAGGGAAGAATAATCAGTTAATAGGTTTAAGAAACAACTACTATTTCACAGGGTCAGGTTGGTTTGGATATTTATACATTTCTAAAGACTTAAAATGCACAGCTTTGTGAAACAACATGGACACTCGCTGAGCCACAGCGGGCTTTGTAAACTTTCCTGAGAACTTGCTTAAACGCCAAGCATAAGACCTCGGAGGGAAGCCCTGCAGCTGAAATAGACTTTTCCTTTTCATGGTCAAATGCTGGATGTGCTGGACAACCTGCTGTTCCTGTCATCTAACAGGAAACTGCTCACTCCTGTGGCCACATAGTGATGGTGGGAAAGAGATTTCCTGCTTCACCAGGAAACCCTGAAAAGTGTATGTGTGCAAAGACTTAAGAACCTGTCACCTGCAGTTTTGTCAAAGGAAATGTTAAGTAGATTATTCAAGAGGACATTGTTTGAAAATTGCAGCTGAATTAAGTGTGTTTAGA
This sequence comes from Girardinichthys multiradiatus, assembly GCF_021462225.1. Lineage (NCBI taxonomy): Eukaryota > Metazoa > Chordata > Actinopteri > Cyprinodontiformes > Goodeidae > Girardinichthys > Girardinichthys multiradiatus. Next base: position 15,919,577 of record NC_061805.1, read on the forward strand.
AAATAGTAAAGCTGACTACACCCTTGATTGCTAACATTGTGGAAGCGATGCTTTATTAATCAGGTTACCTTGAAGGCTGTAACTGTCTTAAAAGTGGCTAAATTAGTATTAATCAGACCTTGACAAAACTACTGCCTTCTGTTTTCCTGTCCAGAAGAGGAGTCCTCTATGTCCCGTGTCCCAAATAAATTATTTCAGTGCTGCTTGCTTGTGATTTAGCGACACATTCACATTTACATGATGGGTTAGGTCTGCTTCCTTGCACACATAAACACATTTACTGATGGCTGTGCTGAGCAATAACAGCTGAGGATAACAAATTCCAGTCACAATCAGAATGCTGGTGCAGCAATGCTGCCACCTACAGATGGCATATGTATACAGCATGCTTTACTTTTAAATACTGAACTCACCGCAACTGATCTATTGCTTCACATCCATCTATCTATCTTTACATACTATCATACCACTTCTTGACGTTCTATAATCTAAATGCTTCCTCATCAGGAAGTTTGCATTATTAGATACAATATGCAGTTTGTCAGAAGGCCCAAGGCATATGCTCATTTTTATAATCTGCAATTAAAATTAGACACACAAATGCTAAAAACAATTACATCTTGTAGGACAGCACTTTGCAATAGCTTTCAAAGCCAGCCATCTGTCACAGAACTCAGATACACCAGTTTTTTTTTTAGTTTTTTTTGATGACCCAGGCAAGTCAAGAGTTAGAAGCCAGATGCTAGTGGCAAAGTGAAGCAGTCGGCAAAAAATCTAAAACTGATTCTTACCACCAGCTGCTTGTATTTGTTTAAAAAAATAATTGCTGCTCAAAATTAACCTTCCAAATAGCATATAATCAGTGGTTTAATTTCTGGATAAAAGTGATGTTTTTCTGTGATTGGGTAATGGAAAAAGCAGGAGATGTGATGGACTGTCAATTATCAATCTCCTTATGTTATGTTGTTTGAAAACTATCATTAGATAACTATGAGTGTCATGTCTTACAGCAGTTTGGCTACCTGTGCAGTTAGTCTGACTAATTAGCTACCTCTAAGTTTGTCAAATTTGTGATATGACAAGAAAGAGCATAACAGTAAACAGTTAAGAACTTGAAAACATCCACTAATATTAGTGCAAACCTGTTGTACGTTTTATTACTTATTAGTACAACTTATTATTTTTGCCTAAAAGTTATCAAAATCATGAGTTTTCAGCCATGTTTAGGGGGCGTGGCCGGGGCACGAACTTTGCGTCCGGGCCCAAAGTGAAAAAATGCAATAACTTTCCCAAAGAAACGCCAAATCACACCAAAGTTGGCATGAAGGAGGACCTTTGAGTTCCAAACGATCCTATGATGTCATATGATGACATCATCAAAGCCACGCCCCCTGAGAACAGGAAATCACTTTTTTTACTGGGAAAGGTCGCTATCTGGCTGTCTACACTCGATCCACTTCAAACTGTGTCAGATGACTGATAACTAGTGGGTCTAACTTCATAAGAAGCAAAATGACTTTTCATTAAAGAGCGTGGCGGTGGTGGCGCGGCGAATACGTTTGGATCTAATTTCCACATAGATCATCTGATCTGCACCAAATTCAATATGATTGATCCTAGTCCAGTCCCTAAAAGAGATCTGATGAGATATTTGGAGGGCGTCGCCTAATTCTTCTACAGCGCCCCCCTTAACAATTTTAAAAAATCAGCCCCAAGCCATGCTTTGACCGAGGATTATGAAATTTTGTACACATATGTAACTTCTCAGGACCTACAAAAAAGTCTCTTGGAATGTTGGTCCAAACCCCATAAGAAGGCAGCCATTTTCAATTGAAGTTGCCATTTTGACCCTGGTTTTGCCGTTTCTAGCCCGTATATCTGAACAAACTCCTCCTACAGCTATTGACTCAGAGACTTCAAAATTACTCAGTATATTCTTAAGGCAATGGAGATTAAAATTTATCAAGATCTTTTTGCTGCATGAAAGTGAATGGGCATGGCCAAGCCTCAAAATATGACTTCTCGCCATAAAACACGGAATTGATATAGCCCCTACAAGGAAAGTCACAGAGACCTGAATCCTTCTAAGATTGATCTGCCTCTGGCCCTGAAAAATATTCACTGATCAGATCCTGACATTGTCGAAGCCCCGCCCCTTGAGAACAGGAAGTGCCATGTTTTCCTTTAGATAGTCAATGTTTGATGTTCTTCACCTAATCAATGTGAAACTGTCCCAAGTAACAGATAACATGATGTTCTAAGACAGTCTCCAGTACTGACTGGTTTGGCTGGAGGGTGTGGCGTGGCGGTGTCAAATTCTGATGTCACATATGGACTTTTGGCTCTAAATTACACACGCATGGTCCAATTCACTCCAAAATAAATATGGTTGATCTTTGTCAGCCCCCAAGCAGCTCTATTGGATTACATTGGAATTTGGATGAACTGCGCCCCCTAGGACATTTCAAGTGCTCTATCTCCCTCATACATCATCAGATCCACTTCAAATTTAGTATGCATCATCACTGATCAATGCTGAACACGGTGCCACAGTCAATTGATGACATCTTTTTAGCCCCGCCCAGTAATAAACAAGTGAGTGCAGCTTCCATCTGGAAGGTCCAATTTGCTACAAACTGAATATGGTTGATCTATGTGAACCACCAAACAGCTCTATTGGATTACATTGGAATATGGATCAACGGCGCCCCCTAGGACATTTCAAGTGGTCTATCTTGCTCATACATGACCGGATCCACTTCAAATGTAGTTTACATCCTCACTGATCAATGCTGAACATGTTGGCACAGTCAAGTGATGACATAATTTTACCCCTGCCCACTAATAAACAAATGAGTGCAGCTTCATCAGGAAGGTTTGACTTCGTCCAAATTTTGAATACTTCTCGCCACAGCAGAACTTGGAATGACCGAAGATCGTATGAAAGTTCGCTCAGTGCCAGCTAGTGGCGACGTGTGGAATCGAGTGGCGGCCATGTCGGTGGCGTGCAGGTGGCGATGCCAGGCTCCCGCGGTCGATGCACAGGCCGAGTTGCGCTTAGCTGCGAGGGCCTACAATGCTGCTTGCAGCTTTAATTGTTTTTATGTTTGAAATAAAGGGATCTAGATGACGGTATAAATTCTTTCTTAAAATTTTTGTCTACACAACTTATCACATGGTAAGAATCTCTTACCGGTCCACTATTTGCGCTCCAGTTATTATTATGGTACCACATACTTTCATCGCATTAGTTTGATTTACAGCCTACACATTTATTCTTTATATATATATATATATATATGTATATTTATATATATATATATATATATATATATATATATACCCCTCCTTGAACCGCCACCTTAACGTGGTGGAGGGGTTTGAGTGCTCAAATGATCCTAGAGGCTATGTTGTCTGGGGCCTAAATGCCCCTGGTAGGGTCTCCCATGGCAAACAGGCTCTAGGTGATGGGTCAGACAAAGAGTGGTTCAAGAATCCCTCATGAAGAACAAAATATCGAGGCACGTGACATCGCCCGGTACGGCGGAGCCGAGGTTCCACCCTGGAGCCAGGCCTGGGTTCGGGACTCGTCGGAGAGCGCCTGGTGGCCGGGTTGCTCCTCGCGGGACCCGGCCGGGCCAAGCCCGAACGAGAGACGCGAGGCCATCCCCCAGTGGGCCCACCACCTGCAGGGGGAACCATGAGGGACCGGTGCAAAGAGGATTGGTTGGCGGACGAAGGTGGAGACCTCAGCGGCCCGATCCCCGGATGCTTAGGCTGGCTCTAGGGACGTGGAATGTCACCTCGCTGGGGGGGAAGGAGCCTGAGCTTGTGCGGGAGGTCAAGAGATATCGACTAGAAATAGTCGGGCTCGCCTCCACGCACAGCGTGGGCTCTGGAACCCATCTCCTTGAGAGGGGTTGGACTCTCTTCTACTCTGGAGTGGCCCACGGGGAGAGGCGGCGGGCTGGTGTGGGTTTGCTTGTTGCCCCCCAGCTCAGCCGTCTCGTGTTGGGGTTTACCCCAGTGGATGAGAGGGTCGCATCCCTGCGCCTTCGGGTTGGGGAGAGGTCTCTGACTATCATTTCAGCCTACGGGCCGAGTGATAGTGCAGAGTACCCGGCCTTCTTGGCGTCCCTGTCGGGGGTGCTGGATAATGCCCCTCCCGGGGACTCCATTATTCTGCTGGGGGACTTCAACGCTCACGTGGGGAAAGACAATGACACCTGGAGAGGCGTGATCGGGAGGAATGGCCTCCCCGATCTGATTCCGAGGGGTGTTTTGTTATTGGACTTCTGTGCTAGTCACGGATTGTCCATAACGAACACCATGTTCAAACATAAGGGTGTCCATCAGTGCACTTGGCACCAGGACATCCTAGGCAGGAGGTCGATGATCGACTTTGTTGTCGTATCATCAGACCTTCGGCCGCATGTTTTGGACACTCGGGAGAAGAGAGGGGCTGAGCTGTCCACTGATCACCACCTGGTGGTGAGTTGGATCCGCTGCAAGAGGAGAAAGTCGGACAGACTGCTGGGAACGTCTGGCAGAGTCCTCGGCCAGGGATGTATTCAACTCCCACCTCCGGGAGAGCTTTGACCAGATTCCGGGCGATGTTGGAGACATAGAGTCCGAGTGGACCATGTTCTCCGCATCTATTGTCGATGCTGCTGCCCGTAGCTGCGGCCGTAAGGTCTGCGGTGCCTGTCGCGGCGGCAATCCCAGAACCCGGTGGTGGACACCGGCAGTAAGGGATGCTGTCAAGCTGAAGAAGGAGTCCTATCGGCTGTGGTTGGCTTGTGGGACTCCTGAGGTGGCTGACGGGTACCGTGAAGCCAAGCGTGCTGCGGCCCGGGCTGTGGCAGAGGCAAAAACTCGGGCCTGGGAAGAGTTCGGTGAGGCCATGGAGAAGGACTACCAGTTGGCCTCGAAGCGATTCTGGCAAACCGTCCGGCGCCTCAGGAGGGGGAAGCAGTGCTTCACCAACACTGTTTATAGTGGGGGCGGGAGACTGCTGACCTCGACTGAGGACATTATTGGGCGGTGGAAGGAGTACTTCGAGGATCTCCTCAATCCTGCCATCACACATTCAGTGGTGGAAACAGAGGCTGGGGACTCGGGGTTGGACTCTTTCATCACCCAGGCTGAAGTCACCGAGGTGGTTAAAAAGCTCCGCGGTGGCAAGGCTTCGGGGGTGGATGAGATCCGCCCTGAGTACCTCAAGTCTCTGGATGTTGTAGGGCTGTCATGGTTGACACGCCTCTTCAACATTGCGTGGCGGTCGGGGACAGTGCCTCTGGACTGGCAGACTGGGGTGGTGGTCCCCCCTGACCGGAGGGTGTGTTCCAACTACAGGGGATCACACTCCTCAGCCTCCCTGGTAAGGCCTACGCCAGGGTATTGGAGAGGAGAGTCCAACCGATAGTCGAACCTTGGCTTCAGGAGGAGCAGTGTGGTTTTCGTCCCGGCCGTGGAACACTGGACCAGCTCTATACCCTCTACAGGGTGCTCGAGGGTTCATGGGAGTTTGCCCAACCGGTTCACATGTGTTTTGTGGACCTGGAGAAGGCATTCGAATGTGTCCCTCGTGATGCCCTGTGGGGGGTGCTCCAGGAGTATGGAATCGGGGGCCCTTTATTAGGTGCCACCCGGTCCCTGTACGAGCGGAGCAGGAGTTTGGTCCGCATTGCCGGCAATAAGTCGGACCTGTTCCCGGTGCATGTTGGACTCCAGCAGGGCTGCCCTTTGTCACCGGTCCTGTTCATAACTTTTATGGACAGGATTTCTAGACGCAGCCAAGGGCCAGAGGGGGTCTGGTTTGGGGACCAGTGGATTTCGTCTCTTCTTTTTGCGGATGACGTTGTCCTGCTGGCCCCCTCTAGCCAAGACCTACAGCATGCGCTGTGGCGGTTCGCAGCCGAGTGTGAAGCGGCTGGGATGAGGATCAGCTCCTCCAAGTCCGAGGCCATGGTACTCGAACGGAAAAGGGTGGCTTGTCCTCTTCAGGTTGGAGGGGAGTTCCTGCCTCAAGTGGAGGAGTTTAAGTATCTCGGGGTCTTGTTCACGAGTGAGTGAAGAATGGAGCGGGAGATCGACAGACCGATCGGTGCGGCTGCCACAGTAATGGGGGCTGAGCCGAAAAGCAAAGCTCTCGATTTACCGGTCGGTCTACGTTCCTACCCTCACCTATGGCCATGAACTTTGGGTCATGACCGAAAGAACGAGATCCCGGATACAAGCGGCTGAAATGAGCTTCCTCCGTAGAGTGGCCGGGCACTCCCTTAGAGATAGGGTGAGGAGCTCGGCCATCCGGGAGGGGCCACTGTTCCGCAGATTTTTTTAATCGATCCAGAGATTATTTCCTCAAAAGTCTTTTGTATTATTTAGATAAGTCTTTGTGTTGCTTTTGATCAGCAGTCGTTTTGGCCTTGGGACGCTACCATGGATGACATTTTCTTTCTTATTTTTGAATCATGAACACCGATTTAGGTCTACAGGGTGAGTTGTCAATATGCTTTTAGAATAATTTTGGGAGACTTGTGACACCTGGGAAGATTCACCACGGTTCCCTGTTGTTTGTCGATTAGTAGAGAATGGTTCTCACTGTTGTTAAACATAATCAGAAAGCTTTAAAATTTCTAAGGCTTTGTTAACCTTTCCAAACTGAGAGATGTCAATCATTTTGTATCTCATCCGCAGTAGAATCTGTTCAGATTGGACGATGAGCTGCATGTTGAGAAATTTTAGCTTACTTTTTGTTGTCATGCAGATTCTGTTTAGTATTTAGTTATGTCATGAATTTAACAAGGGAAGGCAATTATATTTTTTACCTTGGACCATTGTTTGGATAGTATATTGCCTTAACAAAAGAGATTATCATGGGGGAAAAATGTTTGTCCCTTGGGTCATCTTGGCTTTATTTTAAAATTTGTTTGATGATCTGAAATATTTAGGTGAGGCAAAAAGAGAAGAAATCGATAAGGGGCAACTACCCTTTAAAAGCACTATGCATTAAACTATTAATTTAGTCAAATCTCACAGTTCATACTTTTGTGCAAAGCATATAATGTATTTTTAGTGACTGTAAATGTATATTTATTTAGTCTTTATACATAGTCCTTTTATGAACATGAGAATGGAGCGGGAGATCGACAGATGGATCGGTGCGGCTGCCACAGTAATGGGGGCGCTGTGCCGGTCCGTTGTGGTGAAGAGAGAGCTGAGCCGAAAAGCAAAGCTCTCAATTTACCGGTCGGTCTACGTTCCTACCCTCACCTATGGCCATGAACTTTGGGTCATGACCGAAAGAACGAGATCCCGGATACAAGCGGCGGAAATGAGCTTCCTCCGTAGGGTGGCCGGGCACTCCCTTAGAGATAGGGTGAGGAGCTTGGCCATCCGGGAGGGGCTCGGAGTAGAGCCGCTGCTCCTCCACATCGAGAGGAGCCAGTTGAGGTGGCTCGGGCATCTATACCGGATGCCTCCTGGACGCCTTACTCGGGAGGTGTTCCAGGCCCGTTCCACCGGGAGGAGGCCCAGGGGATGGCCCACGACACGCTGGAGGGACTATGTCCCTCGGCTGGCCTGGGAACGCCTTGGGCTCCCCCTGGAGGAACGGGAGGGGAACGCCTTGGGCTCCCCCTGGAGGAACTGGAGGAGGAGTCTGGAGAGAGGGACGTCTGGGCGTCTCTGCTGAGTCTGCTGCCCCCGCGACCCGGTCCCGGATAAGCGGAAGACGACGAGTACGAGTACATATACATATATATATATATATATATATATATATATATATATAACGATGGAATGATGGAGGTGGAACTCAGCACAAGTTATTCATTTATAACATATTTGACATATTTATTTCCCTTAATCATTTTCTATCTTATATAAGACAGAAGTGCCTAGTGCTCTTGCCTCACAGTGTCACCAGTCTTCACACAATCACATAGCATGATTGAAAGACCCTTTCAGTAGAAGTGTCATCTACATTCCTTAGCCATGGGCTCTGTGGGGCTTGGTAGTGGTGCTACCATTGGCCCTGGGGTGGATGTGCTGCTGCCTCCTTCTTTTGGCAAATCTCAGTGCCTATTGGGGTCAGCCGGGGAGCTGGCACCTGGGACTACAATTTGCCCCCCAGTCTTTCCCTCTCCATCCCTGGATACCTCCCTCCACCCGCTCCATCACACTACCACTCATGTAGGGCCTTGGGTGCGTCATTGGGGTATGGGGGGTCAGCCATCATGCCTGGGCACCTCCAGGTTTGTGGAGTGGGGTGCCCGGTCTTTGGAGCGCTGTGATTGCATTCCTCCACTGCTTCTACCTACGGCTCTGGCCCCTGGCCTGGCGCCGGGCTGGTTGGGTGGGTGGAGTGCGTCTTATTCCTGCGCTGGGGCAGTTGGTTCGCCCAGAGGCGGATTCCTGGCTGGTGTGGGCGAATTTATAATAATTTTTTAATCTCTTGGGGATGGCGGGTTGGAGCTGCTGGCGGGTTGTCGGGTGGTTGAGCAGTTTGCATGGTGTGCGGCCGGTTTGGGTTGTGCTGCAGAGGGGTTGCAGCATGTGTAGTGGGTTGCGTCCCTTTTCGGATGTGGAGTTGTCAGCATTTGAATTGGCCGGGTGGTGGTGGTGGTTTTTGGTTCTTCCTGGGCTGACATTGCAGTAGCGGTGATGTTGTGTGTTTGTATGTTTGTGGGCATAGTGGGGGCCATCAGCCCCAGATGCGTGCCGCCTGCCGAGGACTGCTTGGCGAGCAAGTGTTTATTTATTTATATTCATTAATATTATATGTTTTTTACCCTGTTTTTGGATAGGGTCGGGGATTGTTGGGGGTCGGAGCTGGGACAGGGGCCGGAGTCTCGGCCAGGGTCGTTCGGGTTCGTGCAGAGCCCAGCTCGGGTGTGGTGTGCCCTTGGTAGCCTTTGGATGTCTGTGGTTCCAATCTCCTCCATGTCTGCCTTGGGTCCTGGGCCAGGTCTGTGGCTCACCCGCTATTGAATATTCTTTTTGAGAAACCTTATATACACAAGCGTACTCACACAGAGAATTTGGATTCAGGTGTTTACAGATACACTGATATATAGATAGACTCTATATTGACCTATGGTTGCCACTAAATACATCTTTTAATAATTAGTACTGTGTACTTTTCAGTAGCGTTGTTGTTATATATGTGTTTATTGTTGCCTCTGTTTTTTTTTTTTTTTCAATCTCTCTTTCTGCAGGTGTTGAAGCAGACTTTTAGGGTGTTTTCTTGTATTCTCTTTACCCTTCTTTCTGTCCTCTGTTCTTATCTCATTCTCTACATGGGGAATGTCCAGTGTTAGACAACAAATAAAGATACATCTTAACTATTAGCCTCTTTTGCAAACCACAAAGCCTTTCAGAGCACAGCTTGTTTAACATACTATTACTGACCCAAAACTTCTTCTCTTTCTGTCTCTTAAACAAAGCAGGGAATACTCTATTGAGGACAGAGGTAAACAAAAAATGACATGTCCTCAGGTCTTTATCCTTTTAATCATGGCGGAACCTTGGTCAGTCGTTTGGTAAATGGGAATTAAATCGGGGTGGGACTGTTTGGGGTGTTAGGGTAGCTTCCTGTCTTGAAATTAAACGACTGCTACTGTCAGTTCAGCGTTCAGCGGGAGATTGGATCAATTTTTTCCGCTATAGGTAATATGACTCACATTATAACGTTAGCATGTAAATAGGTTTAGCCAGCATTGCTGGCCTGTATGCTAATACTAGTTTTGGCCGTAAATCAGTCGGCTAAATGATAGTGCTAATTGACTCGAACTCTATCGCGTTGACAAGGAGCTAAGACGGTATATTTTTCTGTGAAATGTATCCGTTAGAAAATATGTTTTACCTGCTTTTTGAATACCTCTGAAGCCAGGTTTCAGTGACACTGACTACTCTGTCCGGATATATGTCTGTCTCTTGCACCCAGAGGTGGTAACGGTGGAGGAGCCATGCCTTTCCTCCATGGATTCCGAAGGATCATTTATGAGTATCAGCCGCTTGTAAACGCTGTCATGCGTGTGGTTGGGATAGAGGAAAAAGAGGGCGGTAATGAAAGCAGGTAAAGCTGACACGGACCCTAATCGATGGTTCATTTGCAAGATGAATCGTTGTTTCTTCTGTTCTTAGCAAATGGAAAATTAGAAGATAAAACTAAATATCCCCATTCACATCTCTGACATTGAGAAATTACCTCAGTATAGTAATGCATAATTATCATTATTTTTTTGTCTCTTCTTTATTGTAAAAAGTCTTGAGGAAGATTCCAGTCGGTGCAGCTCTTTGGTGGCGCTTCTGGAGCAGGAGTCTCAGTCGGAGGTTTTTTTGGAAGGCATCAGCTACGCCCTGTTTAAAGTGGCAGAGAGGGGACTGGTGAATGCAGCCAACATCCTCCTACGATATGGAGCTGATATAAATTTTGAATGTGAGTATTCTCAGAGGTGTCACATTTTGTTTCCATGACAATGAGGAGTTTTGTACAATTCAGAAAAAAATAGAATGAGGGCTGTTTGGGGATTCACATTCTCCCTTGTTTTAATTAAGGAATGTTGAAATGGATTGACAAATTAAAAATAATAATAATGTAACATAGGTATCTAAACAAGTAAACAGTAAACATTTTGTTCCCCCATTTCTGGACCCCAAAAAATTTGATCCCAAACTGCCGACCAGTTTATAACGTTTATGTTAATTATCATTCTACTTTTATCAACAGGTAAGAAAAACATAAGTATTAGAAATAATTGTTAAAGTTTAATCATACCTTTGTTTGCTCCAGTTCACCCTGTGGGCCACAGTCTGATTTGGAAATAAAAGTTGCTTTGTGATCTTTTCTGTCAGATGGTCTGCAGCCATTTACAGGAAAGGAAATATAAAGAGAACAGAGTCTGAATCAACCTTGTAATGAGACAGCAAAAAAGTCTCAGCAAGGTTCAAACTGTCCTGTATTTAGAAAGAGTGTATTTGACCTCTAGGCCACCGATTGCTCGGTGTTGTGCCCTGTTTTAATACAATTTTTATAGTAAAAAAATCATGATTCTGCTTTATGAGCAGTTAGAGTAGTGGTTCACATACACATCAAAGTGTAGTATGTTTTTTTACATTTCCTCCCATATTTTTAAAACATAATTAGGGAACCATGATTTATAAGTGGAAAGTCTGGCTTAGTAAAACATATAAACACCTAAAAAAAAAACTATTTTTTTGTATGTGTCTAGTTTTTTTTTTTTTTGCTTTAAGCAGAAGAATATACATATTTAACTAAATGTATCATTTAAGAAGTACTTTCTTGTTGTCTTGAATGTGTATGATTAAATATCACAATGAGTTGCATAATGAACAATGCTTAATTACATTTAAAAAAAGTTAATTCTTCTAAGCTGTTGCTTTTAAGCAGCAATTGTTGCTAACGTCCGACCTATTATACAGTACAAATTTTTCATTTGGAAGACAAGTGTACATCTTAGTGAAGCTGAAAGTGAAGGATGTTTTTAAATTATTTACCTATATGCAAAACTTTTGTTCTTTAAGTTTCTGCTGAATATTTAATGGAGAAGGCTTGATAGGACCTTTTTTATGTTCTTGGGCTTATCCAAGTAGGCGCACAAGGGAAATTGTCCATATAAGGAAACATAAAGCAAGACATGTATGGTTTTGACTGTGCAATAACATCTTTTTTTATATATTGCTGCACATGCCAGACTTCAGCTTAGGCTTTGCTGTAGTGACCTCTTGTGCTTTAAGATGTTTCTCCCCTGGGACATAATTAGTGGATCCTTGCAGAGGCTTCTTGGTTCATTTTTCCAGAATATCTCTCAAATCTTACAATGCATGCAAAGTGCTCCAGATTCCCTGTTTTCTAGGTTTTGCTCCTAATTCCGTTCATACTAAAAAAAAAAAATAGGTCACTAGCTTTCAGAGGCAAAGCACAGGTAAAATGTTAATTTAGTGATTTTGTTTTATATTTATCGTGCAAATGTAAGAAATGTTTCATCTGATGAACACTCACTATGAATATTATTATTTTTTCTCCCTCTCTCAAGACCCTGTGTCATACTACAACCCACTGCATATAGCTGTTTTAAGGAACAGGCCAAACATGGTGAGGCTGCTGGTTGGACATGGAGCAGACATTGAAAAGAGGGACAGAGTGAGTTTCTGTATCTTATGTTCTCCATCCAGAATCTGTATCACAATGTCTTAAACATTCTCTACTACATGTTTCCAGATACATGAGAGCAGTCCATTGGACCTTGCGAGTGAAGAGTCAGAGAGACTGCCTTGTCTGATCACATTGCTGGAACTGGGTGCTGACGTAAATGCAAAGGACAAACATGGTATGTCGGATTGATAACTGAAAGATCCCAGTGCATACATCTGTTTAGTCTGAAAGGTTATTGCTTTGGTCTCTTCCATAAAGGGAAAACACCTTTGCTTCATGCATTAGCAAGCAGCGATGGACTGACTGTGCACAACACGGAAAACATCCAGCTTTTACTCAAGAGAGGTACTGCTAACCCTTAAACGCTCTTCAGCTTTACAGTGTCTTTCTATCTGTCTTTGGTTGATCAAGTGTTAAACTGTTTTATTTTCTTTTTCTGATAACTTCCTTTGTGGTCCTGCTCTTAGTGAAATGCAACAGATGATTGGGTCTGATCCAAGCATCAGAGCTGGGTCTTGATCAAGGCTGTTTTAATTATCAGTATTGGAGTCCTTCATGAAACGTCACTTTGCCCAATATTTGTCCATTGTCTATGACTTTATGCCTGCTGCAACCCCAGTGTGCCATTCTGCAGCAATTTTTTAAACAAATTTCTAAATCTTACAGTTTCTTTGTGTGAAAACAGATTCAGAGTGATAATTAAGCCAAAACTGTACAAATAATGTTTACATTTTGCATTTAAAATGAAGAACTTTCTTTGTCTTTTATTAGTAATGGGTTAATCAAAAAATAGTTAACAGAATTAATCAATTAGTAAACTAATTGTTTGTTGCAGCCCTAAAACATTTTTTGCCAGTTTTGCCCACAGACAAATAAATGTTGTTTCACTGTGAAACAAAAATTATACTGCGCTATCCTGAAGGTCAACAGTAAGTGACTCAGATGGGACTTGATTACAGTACAAATGTAGATCACGTAATGCTGATTAAATCTGTTGTCATTTCGCTCTATGTTAAAGCTGTTGAGAAGCCTTACAAGCAAGAGCCACCAACAAACTACCTGTTGTAGAACATTCTGTCCAACTGCTGCATGAAGAAACTGAATGTTGAAGCTTGTTATTGAAACCATTGAAGTTCTGATCAGTGACCCTCCTGCAGGCAGATGGCAGAGACTCATACCTTTTCTTATCTAGAACAAAACCCACACACTCGGTTATATAAAATGGGTTAGAACCCAATCTCGCTAAGTAAGTAGTTTTAGAATTCCAAGAATCTTGTAAGCCAGATTTCTAAACATTTTCCCAGAAGAATTTATCTGACTCTAAATCACACAGCTGAGGGTAAACACTAGTCTCTGCTACAGCAGCAAGAAGATTGCTCAGTCTTCAGAAGAAAATTAAAACTGCCATCAGAGGTCATCTGAGGCAAAATTACAAAAGCTAAAAAAAAACAATTGCTTCTGCAGCTGTCTCCCGTCAATTATTCACAAGCCGCAGTCTCTTTAAATCCTCAAGGATCAGGAGGAAGGTATGGGTTCAGTTTAGGCTACAGCAGCTCATCCAAGTAAGTGTCAGATATTTTGTGTTAAGAGTTTGTTTAATGTCAGTTGTAATTTTGCACATTTTGTACTTAAGGTTGTTGTGACTACGAATCTGAATATACACTGCTCAAAAAAATAAAGGGAACACTCAAATAACACATCCTAGATCTGAATGAATGAAATATTCTCATTGAATACTTTGTTCTGTACAAAGTTGAATGTGCTGACAACAAAATCACACAAAAATCATCAATGGAAATCAAATTTATTAACCAATGGAGGCCTGGATTTGGAGTCACACACAAAATGAAAGTGGAAAAACACACTACAGGCTGATCCAACTTTGATGTAATGTCTTTAAAACAAGTCAAAATGAGGCTCAGTATTGTGTGTGGCCTCCACGTGTCTGTATGACCTCCCTACAACGCCTGGGCATGCTCCTGATGAGACGGTGGATGGTCTCCTGTGGGATCTCCTCCCAGACCTGGACTAAAGCATCCGCCAACTCCTGGACAGTCTGTGGTGCAACGTGACGTTGGTGGATGGAGCGAGACATGATGTCCCAGATGTGCTCAATCAGATTCAGGTCTGGGGAACGGGCGGGCCAGTCCATAGCTTCAATGTCTTCATCTTGCAGGAACTGCTGACACACTCCAGCCACATGAGGTCTAGCACTGTCCTGCATTAGGAGGAACCCAGGGCCAACAGCACCAGCATATGGTCTCACAAGGGGTCTGAGGATCTCATCTTGGTACCTAATGGCAGTCAGGCTACCTCTGGCGAGCACACGGAAAGAGATGCCACCCCACACCATTACTGACCCACTGCCAAACCGGTCATGCTGAAGGATGTTGCTGGCAGCAGATCGCTCTCCACGGTGTCTCCAGACTCGTCACGTCTGTCACATGTACTCAGTGTGAACCTGCTTTCATCTGTGAAGAGCACAGGGCACCAGTGGCGAATTTGCCAATCCTGGTGTTCTCTGGCAAATGCCAAGCGTCCTGCACGGTGTTGGGCTGTGAGCACAACCCCCATTTGTGGACGTCGGGCCCTCATACCATCCTCATGGAGTCGGTTTCTAACCGTTTGTGCAGACACATGCACATTTGTGGCCTGCTGGAGGTCATTTTGCAGGGCTCTGGCAGTGCTCCTCCTGTTCCTCCTTGCACAAAGGTGGAGGTAGCGGTCCTGCTGCTGGGTTGTTGCCCTCCTACGGCCTCCTCCACGTCTCCTGGTGTACTGGTCTGTCTCCTGGTAGCGCCTCCAGGTTCTGGACACTACGCTGACAGACACAGCAAACCTTCTTGCCACAGCTCACATTGATGTGCCATCCTGGATGAGCTGCACTACCTGAGCCACTTGTGTGGGTTGTAGAGTCTGTCTCATGCTACCACGAGTGTGAAAGCACCACCAACATTCAAAAGTGACCAAAACATCAGCCAGAAAACATAGAAGTGGTCTGTGGTCCCCACCTGCAGAACCGCTCCTTTATTGAGTGAGTCTTGCTAATCGCCAAAGATTTCCCCCTGTTGTCTGTTCCATTTGTACAACAGCTGTGAAATTGATTGTCAATCAGTGCTGCTTCCTAAGTGGACAGTTTCATTTCACAGAAGTTTGATTTACTTGGAGTTAGATAAGAGACAGCAAGGAGGTGTACAAGAAGAAGCTGGAGAGCAAGCTCCAGCAAAACAATATCAGAGATGTGTGGACAGGGATGAAGAAAATCACAGGCTTCAAGCAGAAGGTTGATCAGACCGATGGAGGTCTGGACAGAGCCAATGAACTGAACACATTCTTCAATAGGTTCAGTTCAGAAAGAAGCTCAGCATCCTCCTCTCCTGCTCACAGCCAAACAGACATCCCACCCTCCTTTGACCCACAGGACCCACAGCTGTCCAGTAACACCTCACATTTTGTATCTTCCACCTCAGCCCTAGACCCTTCTGCTTCTACATATTTGCCTTCAACCATATCAGAAGATGCTGATGCTTCCTTTGCTTCCCCCTTCCACCTGTGTGTCTCAAGAAGTCAGGTGAAGAGACAACTGGAGAGACTGAATAGGAATAAGGCTGCAGGTCCAGATCATGTCAGCCCTAGAGTCCTGAAGAGCTGTGCAGAGCAGCTCTGTGGGATTCTGCAGCACCTCTTCAACCTTAGCCTGGCCCAGAAGAAGGTTCCGATGTTGTGGAAGACCTCCTGTCTTGTTCCGGTACCAAAGAAAACTCACCCATCAGTCCTAAATGACTATAGACCTGTTGCCCTGACATCTCACATCATGAAGGTCCTAGAGAGACTCCTGTTGGCCCACCTGAGTAAGCAAACAGTAAACCATCAGGACCTCCTTCAGTTTGCTTATCGCTATGGAGTTGGAGTTGAAGATGCCATCATACACCTGCTTCAACAAACCCACTGTCATCTGGACAAAGCCAGCAGCACTGTGAGGATCATGTTCTTTGATTTCTCCAGTGCATTTAATACAATTCAACCTGATTTGCTTTGTCAGAAACTCCAGAAGACTCAGGTGGAGGCCTCAACAATCTCCTGGATCAAAGACTACCTGACAAACAGACCACAGTTTGTGAGACTGAAGGGTTGTGAGTCTAACCAGGTAGTCAGCAGCACAGGAGCACCACAGGGGACTGTACTCTCACCATTCCTCTTCACTCTGTACACCTCAGACTTCCAGTACAAGACAGACTCCTGTCATCTGCAGAAATACTCGGATGATTCTGCAGTAGTGGGGTGGATCAGAGATGAACAAGAAGCTGAGTACAGGATGGTGGTGGACCACTTTGTGGCATGGTGTGGAAACAATCATCTCATTTTGAACGTGACTAAAACAAAGGAGATGATTGTAGATTTTAAGAGAAACAGGAATAAGTCAAAAACTGTTTCTATCATGGGAGAAGAGGTGGAGGTGGTGGAGGAGTATAAATACCTCGGTGTTCACCTGGACAACAGACTAGAGTGGAGATGCAACTGTGGAGCCATCTACAAGAAGGGACAGAGCAGACTGTACTTCTTGAGGAAGCTTAGGTCATTTGGTGTTTGCAGTAAGATGCTGCATATCTTCTATAAGTCTGTTGTGGAAAGTGTGATCTCTTCTACCATAATCTGCTGGGGAAGCAGCATCAGAGCCAGGGACTTAAAAAAGCTCAACAAGCTGATAAAAAAGGCTGGCTCTGTTCTGGGGACTCCTCTGGAACCTCTGGAGATCATTGTGGAAAGAAGAAACCTTCATAAAATGAAGAACATTATGGAGAACCCTGATCATTCTCTTCATCAGACTGTCCTACAACAACAGAGTGTCTTCAGTCAGAGGCTTCTTCAGATCTGCTGTAAGACGGAGCGCTACAGGAGATCCTTCTTGCCCACAGCCATCAGCATCTACAACGGCTCTTTGAGGAAACCTTCATAATATGAGCTACAACAACATTTAATTTCCCTTTGGGATTAATAAAGTACTTTTGAATTGAATTGAATTGAATTGAATTATATTGTGTTGTTTAAGTGTTCCCTTTATTTTTTTGAGCAGTGTATTATTCAATATTTAATATTAATATTTTATCAAATAATATTTCGGTCTGTTAAGGGTTATCCTGTGAATACCAGCCCAGTAAGGCGATAATAGAAAGGTGTTAGACGAGCTCTGACATTATTGAACAGCATAAACTCTGCACACATGGAATGAATTCACACAATTTCTTAAAATACAAGAATTTATTAACAAAAATAAGTCAACTCAAAGTCAAACAAATTTCAATCAACAAACTCTTTACTATGCTAAAAACAATCCAATTAAACTACCAAGCAGAATTAAAGAATAATGAAGACTAACTGGTTATGTACAATATAAACAAGTTGATTAAAGATGATTAGAAATCATGACCAAAAGAGTGATGCAACATTACTATGCAATGTTTATGTTTGAGAACCAAGGATTATCTTGAAGAATCTGGAAATGAAGTTAAGTTAGTCTTGGAACCAACTTAGGAAATAATCAGCAAACGTTTAGACAACCATTCACAATGCAAGATCAGATAAAATATTATTTTAATAAAGTCATGTTTTAAATAATGATCTGCTGAATGAAACCAACCTTCTGGATGACTAATTCTCAACGGTGTCTCATTAAGCTGCCTTTATTTATTAAAATTATATTTAAAGAAATATTATTATGGGAATATTTTGGAAAAGAGCCAAATCTTTCTGGAGAAATGGGTCTTAATGGTGTTTCATTAGCTGTTAGCAGTGAAAGCCAACAAAAAAAGCTGATAGCTTAGCACCAGAATCAAACACACACCTTTAAAATACCGTTAATAAAAGGGTTAAAATGCATAAGGGTGGACGTTATGATCAATCTTTTGTGTTTAAAATCACCCTTTAAATAAAGTTTGTCTTAACTTTAAAAACACACAGACACCAAACACTGTCGGGCCGACCAAGCTGCACGTTGCCACGGTGATGCGGTCTCTGTTGTCCTCTTTCCAGACTGGGAAAACCGCTCCACTCGGCTTCGTAGAGACAGTGTCTCTGCAGGGAATTCTCTGGAACAGTTTGCTTCTGCAGGCCTCAGAAAGAAAGTCAAGCAATGCTTATACCTTAATTTCCATTTTTATATGAATGAATACCGGATACACAAACGGTAATTCATCCGTACTTAACTCAGTGCATATGATCGATGATCTTATGACACCCTAGGATCCAGTGTGAAGAGGTTATGTCTGTTTGCCAGCAAAGAGACATTAGCGCGCTGTGCCTCCCCTGTCCTGATGATCACTGGTGTGGAAGAGAGAGACTTGTGGGAGAAGTGGGGGTTTTATACGGGCAGTGGCATCATGGGAAGTCTGCTGTTACACCCCCTTTTCCAAATGTTGGAAGTAGGCTAAATGCAATTTATTTTGAAAGTTCCAGAAAAGTTGGTACCGCATCTTTCATGTTATTTCCATGACTGTGGGTCCCAACAAGGTTCACCACAATGACCTGAAACACTAAGCTTAGAGCTACAAGGGCATGTTTTAATGGAACCATATTCATGTTTTAAAATGGCCCAGTCAAAGTCCAGGCCTAAATCCAATCGTGAATCTGTGGCAATACTTAAAAATTAAAGTCCACAGATTGTATCCATTCAGTCTGACTGAGCCTGAGCTATTTTTAAAGGAACAATGGGCAAACATTTCAGTCTCTATGTGCCAAGCTGGTAGAGAAATACACCAAAAGACCTTTGGCTATACAGGTCCTTCTCAAAATATTAGCATATTGTGATAAAGTTCATTATTTTCCATAATGTCATGATGAAAATTTAACATTCATATATTTTAGATTCATTGCACACTAACTGAAATATTTCAGGTCTTTTATTGTCTTAATATGGATGATTGTGGCATACAGCTCATGAAAACCCAAAATTCCTATCTCACAAAATTAGCATATTTCATCCGACCAATAAAAGAAAAGTGTTTTTAATACAAAAAACGTCAACCTTCAAATAATCATGTACAGTTATGCACTCAATACTTGGTCGGGAATCCTTTGGCAGAAATGACTGCTTCAATGCGGCGTGGCATGGAGGCAATCAGCCTGTGGCACTGCTGAGGTCTTATGGAGGCCCAGGATGCTTCGATAGCGGCCTTTAGCTCATCCAGAGTGTTGGGTCTTGAGTCTCTCAACGTTCTCTTCACAATATCCCACAGATTCTCTATGGGGTTCAGGTCAGGAGAGTTGGCAGGCCAATTGAGCACAGTGATACCATGGTCAGTAAACCATTTACCAGTGGTTTTGGCACTGTGAGCAGGTGCCAGGTTGTGCTGAAAAATGAAATCTTCATCTCCATAAAGCTTTTCAGCAGATGGAAGCATGAAGTGCTCCAAAATCTCCTGATAGCTAGCTGCATTGACCCTGCCCTTGATAAAACACAGTGGACCAACACCAGCAGCTGACACGGCACCCCAGACCATCACTGACTGTGGGTACTTGACACTGGACTTCTGGCATTTTGGCATTTCCTTCTCCCCAGTCTTCCTCCAGACTCTGGCACCTTGATTTCTGAATGACATGCAGAATTTGCTTTCATCCGAAAAAAGTACTTTGGACCACAGAGCAACAGTCCAGTGCTGCTTCTCTGTAGCCCAGGTCAGGCGCTTCTGCCGCTGTTTCTGGTTCAAAAGTGGCTTGACCTGGGGAATGCAGCACCTGTAGCCCATTTCCTGCACACGCCTGTGCACGGTGGCTCTGGATGTTTCTACTCCAGACTCAGTCCACTGCTTCCGCAGGTCCCCCAAGGTCTGGAATTGGCCCTTCTCCACAATCTTCCTCAGGGTCCGGTCACCTCTTCTCGTTGTGCAGCGTTTTCTGCCACACTTTTTCCTTCCCACAGACTTCCCACTGAGGTGCCTTGATACAGCACTCTGGGAACAGCCTATTCGTTCAGAAATGTCTTTCTGTGTCTTACCCTCTTGCTTGAGGGTGTCAATAGTGGCCTTCTGGACAGCAGTCAGGTCGGCAGTCTTACCCATGATTGGGGTTTTGAGTGATGAACCAGGCTGGGAGTTTTAAAGGCCTCAGGAATCTTTTGCAGGTGTTTAGAGTTAACTCGTTGATTCAGATGATTAGGTTCATAGCTCGTTTAGAGACCCTTTTAATGATATGCTAATTTTGTGAGATAGGAATTTTGGGTTTTCATGAGCTGTATGCCACAATCATCCGTATTAAGACAATAAAAGACCTGAAATATTTCAGTTAGTGTGCAATGAATCTAAAATATATGAATGTTAAATTTTCATCATGACATTATGGAAAATAATGAACTTTATCACAATATGCTAATATTTTGAGAAGGACCTGTATATGCAGCAATTGGTGGTTCCACAAAGTATGGGCTCCAGAGGGCTGACTGCCAAAGCACACCACTCTTAAGATATTTTTGTTCCAAGAAATCTTGAAAACAACGTATCACTTCTCTTTTACATCATGATGACAACCTACGTTATTTTGGTTTGTCTCATGAAAGAGCAATAAAGTGTTTTTGGCTGGCACAAGAAAAAAAATGCCTTTTTAAGTACCTCATTTTAATGTGTTCCACATTTTATTGTATATCTGTTAATTGTTAATGTATCCTTGTCTCAAGGGGCCGATATCAACGCTGCCACAGTAGACGGCGAAACGGTGGAGTCATCGTTGGTGTTCCTGGTGAAGGAGGCTCTGGAGGCAAGCACGGAGGATGCCGCTGAGATTGGTAAATTCTGCCTGAAAGCCACACAGCTACTCTTGTCCCACGGTGTGGATCCCAGCTGCTGTCTGAACGAGGATGGTGAGCCCTCTCTGACGCAGACAAGCCTGGAGCACTTCGACTTGCTCTTTCCTCTGGCTGTGCTCCTAATCCAGAGTGGAGCCTCTTTGGTTTGCTCCCATCATAGTTCCTCCTGTTGGTCAGGTTACAGCCTGCTATTCCATAGGCTTCAAACAGCCCTGCAGCAGTGCACAGATCACAGTCACGCAGCTGAGCTCCTGGAGCAAGCTGAGGCATTGCTGGACTTAGCAAGGGTGAACGTCCCAAAACTGAATCTGCCTCTGAGCCTGGAGCTCCCTGTGGCCGGTCTGGACTCTCACCCATATGCTCAGGCTCTTATAGACCTACACAGTCGTGTAGTGGGGCGTGAAGGAAGCCCTCCGCCTCTACGTTGCCTTTCTAGGGCATTCATAAGGAGCTACCTACAGCCCTGGCCACTTGTGGACAGAGTGAAAGCACTGCCTTTACCAGACAGGCTGAAAGACTTTCTTCTTCCTGAGCTCACCTACACCCCAAAAGCTGGCTGGGACTGCTTCAAGCCCCAGCAGAGCCAGGCTTAATATATACTGCTAATTTCTGTAGAATGAAAATGTAAATTTAACAGTTATAATATGTGCCTTTTTGTGAATTTTTTCCTTCTTACTCTGAGATACAATTTTATGTTTGTAGAATCTTTTTTTTGTTTTGTTTGCAATGGGGTGTAATTTCTGTACAGCAAGTAAGTAAGCAAGCAAGTGTATGTATGTGAATACCTAAAAATGCTGAAGTACAAAATGAAAACCACCAGATGGCAGTGTTGAATCACAGCAGCAGATGCCATGATCTAAGATTTTTTTGTTGCCCATTAAAGTTGAGCCAGCTAAATTGAATATATCTATATTTTATCGCCTTTCACATTCGTGATGATGCTGTATTGTTTAATTTATGTAGTTTTTTCCATATTATATTGTAATAAAAACAATTGAGCAACATGGCCTATTTTTCATTCCTATGTATTCTGTAAAATAGTTTTTTTTTAATGCTTCTTCCTCTGATTGTCCAGTTAGTGGCAGTATAGTGCTGAATAGGAAGGCTGCACTCAGGCTGCCTGTACAAGGCGAATAATAAATGCCATGTATGAACCACATGGTTGTGCTCATACACAGAACCTCAGAATAGCTGCTAAATAAAGCGGTGCGATTTTAAAGGCAGAAGCACAGCAGGAAGAGTCCGCCTTTTGTAGCTTTGACATTATTTGGCTGCTGAAGTCGAAAGCTTTACCAAGCATTCCTAATGTTTATGATTAAATACAGATGAATTCTCTTTCCCTCACACTCACCCATTTTTGTGTTTCTCAGCAAGAAAAACAAAAAATAAATGCACTATGATGGTATAGGAGGACCATAGGGCACGTGTGTGTTCATGTATGAGTGTATGTGTGCCGACTAAACTAAATAGGACATTGTGTTATACAACTAACCCCTTCCTGACATCGCTGAAACTGGAGTGGCTCCAAGGCTTGCAGGCGCTCCAGCTCCTCTTGGTTATCTAGGTCACAGCCTCTGAGGAGAAGAGCCTCAGCAGCAGCAGAGCTGCATGACACACGCTTCACTCTCCTGTCCGTCTGAATCTGGCTGCTTGCTCTTGACAAAACCTCAACACTAGCCCTGTTCTGACCAAGGAGGGAGGATGGGAGGAAGAGGAGAGAGAGAAAAAAACCATTAAAGATACACAGACAAGATGTGTGGAACGGTTGAGAGAGTGCGCTCATAGAGGACATATGAAAGAAAGCACCATTGAATTAGATGTACACCCTACACAAGGGTGTACATCTAATCCTGACCACGCAGATGTACACAGCACTGACAGAAACAAGCTTCTTCCATGGACTCCAATCCCTGCTTGTAGAATGTGATGGAACAGAGATAGTGGGGGGAGGGCTAAGCCAGTAACTCTCCATCCAACGTTTATTGGAAAAACAGTGCGAGTGAAGCTCTGTACTGAAATTAGTTATTGATCTATTCTCTCCCTGAAGCCCATGGGTCTTTCCCAGCACACCTGCTTATTCTCTGATAGCATTTTCTCTCACGGTTTTCTACTAAGAGAGCTTTTACTTTTTTTGTATTTACGTTTGTTCCTTTGTCCTAAGTAGTTCAATTTGATTTTAATATTAGATCTTAATAGCAGGTTAGTGTCATTTTTTGAGTAAAAAATTTAAAAACAACAAAATTATTAAATATTCATAAATCAGAATCACATATTTTATTATTTCCAAAGCAGATAAGGAATTTTAAAATATTTTTTGGGGACCAAAATGGCCTTTGTGGTGTGGTGTAGCAGAAAGGCCCCATCCTGGATCAGAATTCAGAGAGGGTTTAACAGAGATGTTGCCCAGAGCCTCTAGGTTTTCAGGGCCCCAAACCTTGTTCTAAAAAGACAGAATTTTAAAAGTGTCTTAAACCTTAAGATGTTTTACTCTCACCTATACAGTGACCCAAAAAATGTCACTTAACAGCAAGCTTGCTGATTGTTGTGAAATTAAATTGATATCTGCTTTCTCCAAATGTTCCTTCTGCATGTTAACTCATTGCTGTAGCAACAATCTGTTTTTTCTCAGTGTCTGAGCCAAGGTAACAATATATTCGATTTTTAAGTATTTTGATGTCCCTCTCGATAACCACTTGTCTAGCATTAGTTTGAAGTAACCTTTAAAGACCAAACACCATGCTCTTGTGAAAAATTTGCTTTCAAAGACTTATTGAGTTCAAATGCCACGACAGACGGTGTCTTTGGACTAACAATTTTTTGACATTTAGATTGCTGTGTTGCAGTTTAGAGAGTCAAATACCGACTGATTATATTTACAAAATTGAGACTTTGAGCTGATTTCATTCACTACTGACATGTTTCACTAAAATATTCCGGTGGCACGGTTGGTTAGAGAAAGGGGAGTGCAGGTACACGCTTGTGCAAATCAAACTAGCATGCTGGTCAGAAGCTTTGCAGAAATTACAGCGTCTATCAGACTGTTGCCTGAAGTTTTGTTTTGTGAATTGCAATTTTTACCTCAAGTAGTTATTCACAACTGTGGCCAATTACAGGCATACTCTGTCCACCACAGAGCACTTTGAAAACTCTGAGTAGGACCCCAGATTGTTGTGTCTCTTCTGACTGTCGCCTCGTCAATCCACTCTTTTCCATATTCATCATCACCTTATGAACTCACATTAGAGCTGGAAATGTTGCTTCATGTTAGTCAGTAATGTTTTATTTCTAACTCACAGTATGATAAGAATATTGAGAATATGGAAACAACAGTATTCATAGCCTTTTTTTATTTTTTACAATTATCTACATAGTGTTATGTTCACAGGTATTCAGCCCCCCTGGGTCAAAACTTTGTAGCACCACCTTTTTCTGCAATTACAGCTGCAAGCCTGTTGGGGCATGTCTCTACAGGCTTTGAACATTTAGAGGCTGAAATTTGTGCTCTTTCTTCTCTGCAAAATATGTCAAAGATTTTCAGGTTAGATGGAGAACATCTGTGAGCCTCAAATCTCAAGTCATGCCACAAATTCTCAGTTGGATTTAGGCCTTGACTTTGACTGGGCCATTCTAATACATTAACATGCTTAGATCTAAACAATTCCCTTGCAGCTCTGGGGTAATTTTCCTGCCAGGGGTCTCAAGTCTACAGCAGCCTTTAAAAGGTTTTCTTCTAAGAGTTTCTTGTATTGCGCTCCATATATCTTTGCATCAAATCTGACGAGCCTCCTTGGCCCTGCTGAACAAAAGATTCCCTACAGTATGATTCTAAATAATGTCTCCTGGGGGATGTGCTGTTTTACTTTTCCTGTAAGCCAAACAGGTCAATTTTGGGACTTTTTTGCCATTGTTTCAACAATTGCCTGGTTCTTGTCTAAATTGTGATGTTCAAGGCTTATAGCTATCATGCTAACTGATTCTCCAACTAGAACTGTGGATCTCTACAGCTCCTCAAGAGATACCATGGGCCTCTTAGCTACATCTCTAATTAATCCTCCCCTTGCCTGGCCTGTCAGTTTATGTGGAAAGCCATGCCACACTTTCCATTTTTGGATGATGGACCTGAACAGTGATTTGTGAGATGTTCAAAGGTTGGGATACTGTTTTATAAAATAAACCTGCTTTGACCTTTCATAACATTATACCTGACCGCTCAGGTGTGTTACTTGGTCTCCTATGATGCTGTTTCTTCACTACTGTTCCTTAACAAACCTCTGAGGCCTTCACAGAACCACTGGATTTATCTAGGTTTCACACAGGTGGATTCTTTTGACAAATTAGGTCACTTCTGAAGGGAATTGATTGCACTGGATTTTTTTAGGGATATCAGAGTAAAGGTTTAATTTTGAATTTTAAAAAACTGAGATAACTGTATATTATGTACCTTTTACTTCCTATGTATAACCTTGTTTTGTGTTTTACCACATAACTCCCCAATATAATACACTGAGATGTGTGGTTGTAGTATGACAAAATGTGAAAAAGTTCAAGAGGTATGAATAGTTTTGGAATGGACTATAGGTTTGCGTAATGGTAATGCCTCAAATAGATGTTGTACATTTTCATAACCACTTGAGGAAGAGCAAGATTCAAAAGTAATTTATTTTTTACAAGTCTGATCTCATTCATCAAAGTACAGTCAGACCTTCAAATAAAGTAAAAAAGTCTAACAGAAGGAATCTTAGATTGCATCTTTTATTAATATAAAATCTACTGAAATTATCGGCAAAAAATTCCTGTTGATGTTGATTTTCTTTTCATCTGTTTAAATAATCTTTACAATTTCTTGTATGGCCTTAACCTTTTCATCCACAACTCCATCATCAACTGAAATAGATCACCCTGATCTATTCAGGGCCTTTATTCCTTCTCCTTTGAGCGCCACCCGTGCAGAGGGTGCATCTTCTCTTACTCTAGAGATTGTCTAGACATGGGATAATTGCAGACATCAACGAACACTCAGCGGCAGCCAGGAACCCCATGGGAGTTAAAGTGGACTTTGAAAGGAGTCAACCATTAGTCCGTTAAGGGTCTCTGAGACCCCTCAAAGACTGAGTACATAGTTTACTATTTACTGTATGTTTTGGATTTAAATGCGAGTGAGAGGGAGAAAAAGAAACAGACGTATACAGAGAAATGAGAAACTGCAGATGGGGTGACTTCATGCGAAAAAAATGCATCCCGTCCTTTTTGCCGCTCCTGTGTTGATGGAACACACCAAAATGAACGGCTGCTAGCACTGAAATGAATGTGGCTGTCAACGTAGTCTTCACATCTACCAGCTTCCATGTGTTTTATCTTCTACAAAATTGCTGTTAGGGTGAGACACTTTAAAAAGATTTTGACTGGGTGTGGAGAAATGTGTGTGGGTGTGTGTGTGTGTGTGTGTTGAGGGGGCTGGTTTCTAAAAGACGTGTCGCAGGCTAGCACTAACTAATCTCAGAGTGGGGGTGGATAGGATGCAGGATAACTGAATCCTGTTGGGGCAGGCCACCTTTTCATTCCGCTCCAGGTGTCTTTTCCTGCTTTAGCCTGACAAATACCAGCTACGGTTCTCACTAGTCGCTACAGGTTTATTGAGCTCTCTCTTTACATGCTTGGACAGAGGCTTTTGAAGATGTGTTTAGTAAACCCCCACAATGTTCTAAACCCTACAATTACTGTGTATCCAAAATGCCTTTATCTACTTACTCACATGGGCTTGTTTTTTTGAAAACAGCTCTAAAAAGTAAAGTGATTCCGTTACACAATAAAATGTAAAAATTCTCTTCCCTGATTCCTATTGTAGAACTTCAGAAAGTCCACCACCCTCCACATCCCTACAACTGACGCCATTTCACAGAAATTCCAGACAACTGGCGCCTGAGCTCTGCCTCCAAGAAGGACATGATGAATAGGACACACCCTTGGTATGCTGGTGAATGGCAGAATATATAGCCCACACTGCAGCGAAACAGCCTAGATTCATTACAGCCTCCAGACCCAGCTCCCAGCTCTTTTCTCTCTCTCTGCTTTTTCTCCCCCTTGCGTTTCGCACTGCTCGGCTGTTTCTTTTATAAAAAGAGAGCCCCTAATCTGAGTGAAATACTCTGAGGCACCAGCAAGGCGAGCTACAGCTCTTTTCCAGAGCTGCTGGTTCCTGATCCACCTCTTTGTTGTGGTCTATGCATGCCTTCCCTGGTCACGTGATCGCATCTCCATGGCAACCCCGGTTTGAGTAATCATTTGCGTTACGACCTTTATTCCCTTGAGGAAAGGGAAGGGAGGGGGGTTGAGTCTGAGCCTGTAGAAAGAGGGAGCAGGAGTGAAAAGAAAAGTCGGGCAGAAGGGGAGCGGTAGAGAGAAGCACAGGGAAGGAAATATAGGCAAAAAACAACAATTTACGGGGAAAATGTTACTCTGTTTTTCTGAGTTTTATCTTTGTGCCTGAATATTTTAGCCTAGATTTACTCCATGTACTCAAAACAAAAAATTTTTTACTGAGACGTGCACTCATTGCACTGTTTTTACCATGTCTAGCTATCTTTTGTAGTGTGATTCATTCAATGACTAAGGCAGGCAAGCTTGGTGCGAGAGCTGGCATGTATGTTTTACAAAAGGCTTCACACACGCACACGTCTTTGTGTTAACATAATTTCAAGCCAAACTCACACTTTAGACCTAACATTGATCCCCAATCTGTAACGTTCTGTTCTGTTGCATTAGGACCGGGCTTGGTCCCCACAAGGCCTATTGGTCTTAAGAAGGTAGGTTATTATACCAGAAGAAGTCCTAAAGAAGGAGGAATAAGAAGAACAAATAAAGCACACACACACACTCACACACACACCTCCCCTTCATTTCTTCTTGGAGGCAAAGCAGCACTGTGCCACATGTGCAAGTCTCAGCAGAAACAGATTCTGTGTGTTCCTGTTTCTCACTCGCCCGGCTGCGTTGTCATGGTTACCAAGCCAGTCCAACCAAGACAGGCAACCCTTCCTGTCTCTTTCTCTCTCGCTCTTTCCACCGTTGGGTGATTCAACCCATCAGTTGCGTTGTGTCATCTCCTAGATAAAGTCTGCATCTCCCAGCTCCCACATAAGTTATAAGTTATAGTTTGTTTCCTGGATCCTTTAAAAACAAAAATGAAGTATTTGTGTTTGTTTTGCTGTTAATGGGTCAATTTGCTAGTTTCTTTGACCTTAAACTTAAATGAGGCAGGGATGGGTGGGTGGGGTTGGCAGGGTGGTGAGGGGGTCCTAAATTGACATGACGTGGGCTCAACTGAGGGGAGGGGGGGCTGATGATAGACACTTTATGGGGGTGGGGGTATATGGTGCGGCTGGTGGAGGTGGTGCCGGCTGCTTCCAGGTGCCTGTGACTGGAGCTGAATATGAATTAGGGGGCCCCGGTTCTCCTGAGATAGCGACTAGAGAGAGAGAAAGCTGCTAAAACCAGAGACCAGCAGAGCCTGGCTGGATGAGGAGGGCCCCCACAAGCTGCTGACAGGAGCTGGAGCTAGCCATCACGTTAATTAGCGTTTTTTTTCCCACTCTTGCAGCAGCACCAGCAGCAAATGAGGGAGTGGGCTAGAGAGGGATGTGGGGGTGGTATATGACTCACAGACACAGTATGGTTTATTCATGATGGAGGAAGGGTGTGTGTGTGTTTGTTGAAAAGTGTTCTAGAGAGAGAGTGTGAAAGAGAGAGGAAACAGTTATTTGTGCACAGTTGTGTGTATATGCGCATGTTTTGTCTTAGCACATCATTGATTGGCATCAATCCATTATATTATTATTTTGAAAATAAAACCATTGCACTTATTATTTTCTTTTGGTTTTTCACTTACAATTTTGTAAATGTGATTTTCTTTCGTTTGAAACAACATCTACATCTATAGTTACTTTACGTATTATTTCTACTTCCACTGTTACTGAGGCACTATTGATTGTTTGCTTTTGAGGCCTGTCTGGGAAGGTCTGCACTGATGGAATAGGTTAGGGGTGCAGCTCTCATAGGTGACCTGACCTTGTCTTCTCTGTCTCAGCTCTCGACACTGATCCTCTTCCCTTTGAGGGATGTGCAGGATCAATAGATTGGTCTTTCACACACACCAATCACCTAGTATTCCCCATCCGGTGCAGACAGAACTGCTGCAGTGTGCTGAACATTCTAGAAGAGGCAGTCAGTTTGCTCCACACAGTGAAGGGAATATGATAGCTTTGTTGTTTGTTTGTTCGTTTGAGGCTATAAGGGGAGGTTACATTACAGCTCTGGTTAACTCTAATTGTTCCCTCCTATCATTAGTGACAACCATGACCTCTGCTCATTGGCATATCTGCATTCTGCCTGCACTGCAGAGCCTCCACCACACCACTCGGAGCGTTCTCTCTCCCAAGAGCGGCAGGGCCCATTCCTCATAAATACAAACACAATCTCTCCTACACCTCATGACTGCAGGAAAGGGTTCCACACATATCTGCCCATGGAGCTCAGCGCATTTGCATACATATTAAAGTGGCGTATCGGAAAAAAGGAAGAGAGAGAAAGAAGGGGGATGAGGGAAGGAGGGGGCACAGTGGTTGTGGTGGGGAGATGAGGGAGCGGGTATATGCAAACAAGGCTTTCATCTAATATGCAAGAAGCGGCATCGCTCTGGCATAAATCTGCATCTGAGCTCCCGCAAAGAGAGCAGAACCCATTTGACAGTAAATGGGTTCGGGATGACTGTCAGAAGCATCCAGGAACATTGTGTCACCCCGACGGGCTGGCATGTCACTTATGGTGTGAACATGCAAAAGAAATGTAGTTCAGACCAACATTGATGTTAGAGTATGTTCAAACTATTTACAAAACACCCTAAAACTTTTAGGGCAGTCTCATTTACTATTTGGTTTTTACACTTTGTTGAGAACATAGGATGTTTTAGTGATCTTCAAAAATCCTAATGGGAATGTCTGAACTCTCAAAAGACCTTTTTGGGCTGTTTCACATTGTTACCAGTATTTTGTCCTAAGAAAGGCTAATCAGTAGCTGCTGGCTCTAGTTTCATATTGACATATCATAATAGTCCTCTCAGTACAAAGCGACTGAGATTGTCAGTTTGTGTGAGCATCTGTGTCACCAAATAGTTATATTGGCGGGACTTACAGCAAGAAATATTTTTCTTTACAAAATAGGGAACAATTGAGATGAGCCATTCAGAAGTAGACTTGTTTGTTTTTTTGGATCATTGTCCTGCTGCATAACCCAACTGTGCTTGAGTTTAAGGTCACAAACTAATGGCAGTTAACTAATGGGTTTTTTCTTAAGATCTTTTAGCCTACTTCATTTTGTCAGACATCTTTGCCAATTTCTACCCCAATTTCTTATCCACGTCTTGCCAAACTGATCATTTCTACTTTTTGTATCTACTGTATCACATGGAGAACATGCAAGCTCCATGCAGAAAGACCCCCAGCCAGGAGTCGAACCCAGGACTTTCTTGCCGCAAGGCAACAGTGCCACCAATTACGCCACTGTGCAGCCCACATTATCATAACATAGGTTTATTTTATTTATAATCCCTCTTTGAGCCAGTTGGCTCGTATGAAATATGAATGATTATGACCGCTGATCATATCAAAAAAGTACAAGGAACCTCTTTCTGGTAGATACTAAAACAGTTTTACAAATCTGCATTTTACACACTATGAGAATAATAAAGAATATAATTTTGGGTGATCATTTTTTAAACCTTGTATGACACATTCTCAAGGTGGGTATGGATGGATGCATGGTTGATACAAAATGTCCTATGGCAGATGATTGTTTTTCTTATCCGGAAAAGTTGAATGCGAAAAGACAAAAACTGCAAAAGTACAAAATGTTGACGGCCATGGCTGCGTGGTGGAACAGTTGCCTTGCAGCAAGAAGGTCCTGAAGTATTTCTGCATGGAGTTTGCATGTTTTTCCTGTGTATGCGTGGCTTCTTTCCGTACTTCCTCCCACATTCCAAAAACATGACATGACATGTTTGGTTAGATGGATGGATGGATGGATGGATGGATGGATGGATGGATTAACTGAAGTGGACATTGGGCGCTTAATCTTGTGCTTATAAATTATGCACAAACTTGTAAGAAGATTTCAAACTACTATTCAAAGGTTGGTAAAGTCATTAGGCATATTTAGATCTATATGCAGAGATGGTGAGATAAAAACCATAATTTATGTAGATAAACTGTCTTTACTAAACTCCCTGTACTAACTTCTACATTTATTCTGAAAATAAAAAAGAGGAGATTAAACATTTTCCCAGAAATTTAGAGGGCTGTACAGATTACTGGAGAAACAGTAAAACTGGTTTAATTGTAGGATGCTTTGGATAGTTTTGTGTTGTAGAGTTCTGAGAAAAAGTTAGCAGTAGTTACAATGTTACTTGCAGTAAGTAACTTATTAAACACCCTCAGTTTAGACAAAGAGCTATTGTTTTTTTTTTTTTAAATCTGTGAGGTAACCGCAAGTCGGAACTTGGGTAGCATCAATGATCATTTTAATAAAGTTCAGTTTGGTTTACGCAGATGCTATTTCTTAAACGCTTAACCCTTGCCATTAGCTTTTGGCTAAAGGGCCTATAGACAGGACAACAGTTTCTTTTAGATGTAACATTGTTTTATGTCTTGTCCCTGCTCAAATATATTTCAAATAAATTAGTAAAAAGTCTACAATTGGAAAGTATATAAATACAAATACAACAGGTAAGATACATAAAACAGGGCTAAGAGCAATTGTACAATATAAATAGTTTGAACAACAAAGTAAATGAAATATAGTAAATATAGCATCTCACATGGTGCCAAAGGCCAATGAAAAGAGATAACTTTTTAAGAAGTGATTTAAAAACAGACAGAGAAGAGGCCTGTCTAATTATCAGTAGTATGTCATTCCACATCTTAGGAGCTGCAACTGAAAAGGAATGTTCATCCCTAAACTGACTTAGTCTTTGGACCAATGAGGAGCAGCTCACCAGAGAGAACTGGTGGGTGTATAAGGGTGTAGTAGGTCAGAGAGGTAGAATGGACCTGGATTATGGAGGGCTATAAAATAGATACAAATATTTTAAAAACCTAACATCTATTATAATATCATGATATATATTATTCAATTCAATTCAGTTTTATTTATATAGCGCCAATTCACAACACATGTCTCAAGGCACTTCACAACAGTCAGGTACATACATTCCTATTAATCCTAACAATTGAACAGTGCAGTCGGAGTTAGCTTTTTATTCAAATTGGATAAAAAGTTTTTCTATCTAAGGAAACCCAGCAGATTGCATCCAGTCAGTGACTTGCAGCATTCCCTCCTCCCGGATGAGCATGTATGAGGTCTTTACATGTGTGAAGCAGATAGAGACACCTAAAAAACTTGGAGTTACAATTGCAGCGAAAAGTGGTTCTACAAAGCATTGATTCAGGGGAGTTGAATAGAAATGCACACCATACTTTGCAGATTTTTTCCTTGTTCTAAATCTCTGAAAACCATTTATCAATTTGATTTAAATTCAAGATTCTGTACTTACTCTGTAATGGACACATACAATTCCCAAAAAAAGCATTGGAGTTTGTGGGTCAGAAAAAAATGTAAAACAGTTTAAAGGACATGAATAATTTATAAGCAAATGTAGGTTTGAAGTGGAAGGTAATTAATTTCAGCACATCTCTGTTTATTTATATAGGACCAATTTATAACAAAGTCAGTTTGCTGCATAGAGTCATTAGCTTTGCAGCAATCTCTCCTCCTAAGCAAGTGTGTGGAAGAACCTCTAACAGAACCAGGCCTAGTATGAGGAGACATCTGCCATGGCCAACAGGTATTGCGATGACAAAATAGACATTTAAAAACACAGAAGCTTTGTGTGCTGCAAATTTAAGAATGAGTAAGCATTCATAGATTAATTTCACATAGCTTAAATTACCAAATGGTGGGGCTAACTTATCTATAGACTGATAGTGTCAACATGTCTTTTTTGTTTAACAATATTACTAATTGCATCATCAAACCTTCTACATTTACATTTAATTTCTCAATAATATCTGGAATATGTCCTAAAGAGATAAAAGTTTATAAAATCATCACTACATATAAATTTGGTGACAGCCGATTATATGAAATTCAGCCAATTTTACTGTTATGCCAGTTTTCAAAAATACTCGAAAAATGATTTGTCATAAGATTTGATTTTACCAAAAAACTTAGATTATTCTTTCAACAACAGTATGGTGTCATAAAAAAAAAACAGAACACTTCAGTTGCCCTGATGGATTTTACTGAGCAGATTATCAGTGCAACAGAACAAAGAAAAAAAAACCATTGATTTTGGATGTTATGTGTGGTGTCCCGCAGAGTTCAATGTTGGGCCCATTATTGTTAATAATATACTGTATGTGAATGATCTATGATTGTTTTCAAAACATTTCTTTTGCAGTTTAAACAAGTTTTTTTTTCTAATGGAGCTAACATTGAGCAACTTCTGGATATGTTGGAAAGGGAGTTAGTGATTATTAAAAAATGGTTTGCCAATACTAAGTTATTGTAACGTCGGGTAGAGTATTTGCAGGACCAGAATGCAAACAGGAGCTTGGGAGTCACATGGTGAGCAGAAACATCAAATGAGAACTGAACTGGTAACTTAACTGGAGAGGCAGGACACAGATCATAGGCAGATGATCAGATGAAGAAACTGGCATGAAATGGGCAGGCAAACAGTAGACTTCACTAGTGAGCAATGAAAACCAGAGAGTTTAAATACAGAGACAGAGTGGAGAAATTACAAATTAACCAGAAGAGCTAATCAGATGAAATGTGGAGCAGCTCCGGCAAGGAGAATGCAGAGATACATAAGGAGGGAGGCTAATTAACACAGATGAGGAACACAGAGAAGTCTGGGAGAGTGACAGAAATCTAACAGGATATTAACTCTAGATGGACTTAGAACACTAAAACACAAAATACTAAACTAATAAGGAAAACACCTGATAACAACAAGCATAAGAAAAAAAACTAAAGAAGGCAAAACCTAAAGACCAAAGTAAACTGTAAATAAGTGGTTAAAATACCCACAAAAGAATACCAAAACTCAAACACCTACAGATCATGACATGTACATCTTTACAATGGTTAAACTAAATTGAAAATATGTGGAAGTCATCAAGTTCAAGCTCAAAGGAAATTGAAATAAGTATTTATAATTTATTTTGTTTCAGAACTAAAATTCTTGGGGTCATTCCTGAAAGTAAATTAAAATGGATTTTGCATGTAAATTGTGTCAAGAACAAAATAATCAAATCTGCAAGAATGGTCCACAAGGCAATGAATTCTTTGTGCCAAAATCACTTGCTATCTTGTATAATTTACAAATTATTCCATATATGACTTGCTGTGTGGAGGTCTGGGGAAACACATGTACGTCTAATATTAAGGCAATATTTTTACAGCAAGAAAGGGTTATTCAAATAATAAAAACTTAAACTCAAACTTAAATAAAATCAACCCACCCTTACTTTTTTTAATAAATTGATTTGCTAGTTCTTAAAACAATACAAATCATATACAAAGCATTTAATAAAAAAAACAGCACTCAGATATGCAGTGGATGTTTAAAATTGGGGACTCTAATCTGAAGGGCAGGGAAAATTTGTCCATCAGATATATCACTGTGTTTCTGTTTGAGGATAATAAAATGCAACTAGAAAATTTCGGAAGAAATTTAGACTGGGCCTGCCTCTTGGTGCGTGCTTCTGGGACCGAAGCTTGCTATTTTTATTGAAATTCATTGTCTATGATATTATCAGCTTAAAATATTACTAGTAACTCTGGAAGACTGAGGCTTTTATTTTGAAATTTTCAGTAAGTCTTATTTTAAATGGGCAACACTGGGTGAGCTCCAACATTAGTGTGAAGCCCAGTCCTGAACTATCTATTGTTTAAAATGCAAAGGCTTTTATTTTGTAGAGCATGTTTTGTCTTATTTTGAAAGTCCAGCATGGTTGTCCCTTCAGGTCTGGGTTAGTTCCATTAGTTAAATAGAACCCGCTTGCTATTTAAAATCATTTTCTATGCACATGTCAGCTCACAAAATCCATAGTAACTATGGAAGGTGTGGGCTTTTATTTTGAAAGTTTCAGTAGGCTTTATTTTAAAAGGCCAAAATGGTCCTATTTCCAATACTGGGTGAGCTCCAAGAGTAGTGTGAAGCCCACTCCTGCAATCATCTATTGTTTAAAGGCTTTTATTTTGTAGAGCATGTTCTGTCTTATTTTGAAAATCAAGCATGGTTGTCCTTTCAGGTCTGGGTTATTTCTATTAGTTATATAGAACATGCTTGCTATTCTAAAACCATTGTGTATGTTATTATAAGCTTTAAATAATCATTAATAAGCATGGAGGGTTGATGAAAGAAATTGCCCTTTAGGGTCAATCACTGTTGTCTGGGTGTTGAAACAGCAGTACATGCTGTTTAAGTATCCCACAGAACATGGCTGCCATGTACTTGCCTCCTATGAAGCTGGTCAAAGGGTTAGGGATCAGGTCAGGTGTAAGTCATAGAAATGAATGAAAATCAATGAAAGTCAATGCAAAGTACTCAGAAAGATAGTAATCCATGCATGCGTGTGTGTGTGTGTGTCCCAGTGTGAGACACAGAGAGGCAGAAAGAAAGACAGAATCACATCCAGACATATACAGTAGGAGATACACAGAGCTATAAATAGAACAGTGAGGAATGAATCAGCCAATCAGCAAAGAGCGTCAGTGTAACTTGACACCTGCTGTTTCTCACTCACGCAGCACCTCACTCTGTGTCTCCCCTGGTCTAGGCTTTATAACATGGAGGCGCATGCTCCCGAACAACTGGCCTTAACTCTGAAACCGTAGGGGCGATCGATGTCATTCTTGGACCGTTTTTATCAGAACGGTCCAATATATATTAATATATTTTTGAAAATATAATAATAAAGACACAACACTGGGTGAAAAGAGGGGGAAAATGGAGAAAAAGACAAAAATGCCTGAACATGCTCCAGAACAAAGTCAAATATCTCGGAAACCGTACATGGTATTTGAAATGTTTTTAAACTGTGGGCGACAGCTATCCCTCGTCCCCAATCATGGAGATTTTCATAGCTCTATGTCATTCACAGTATAAAATAGGGGGATGGAAAGAAATGGTGTCACTCATGGATTACTAGTCAAACTCTCATTGAAAATACATGGGAGAAGGCCTACAGAATTCTGAGTCTTGGCGATCGAGGGGTGAAAGCAGAGGCCTGGCCCTACAATCTGACGGAAAATTGTGATTGTAGAGCGACATTTGTGGCCGTGAGGGCCAGTTGAAACTCATTTTACCTGGAAAAATCCCCTCTTTCTACACTCTAGTAACTGCCATTTCCACTGTTACGAGTGTGATTTTCTCACAAAGTTTGTGTCGCTTGGAGTCTAATTTTAGCGAAACCGTAGCAGTTATCAACAAACCGTTTTCACTTCTGAAAAGCCGGTGGATTTTCCTACAAACTGAAAGTCAAACTGTGTTTCTAGGTGAAAGTATGGCGATACAGTAGAGCCTCAAAAACAGTGAATTTTGAGGATTCCTCCACCCCTGACTCCATTAATTCCTATGGGGATTTTGGGGGGGTGGTTTTTCGTAAATTACGTCGCCATGGTAACTCGAAACGCCAATAAAAGTAATAGCAATGCACTGCTCTCCTATGCATTGCTATGGCAGGCCCCAAGAAATGCAAAGTAATTACTTAAAACACAACGGGATTTTCTGGATATTTGTTTTAGATTCCATCACTGACAGTTGTTCTCCCCACTGTATGTGTGTGACCAAAGTGGCTTTTTAACCTGTTACAACGTCTATATAAAACAGGTTAAAGGTCAAATATACATTTATTAGGCAACAGTCTAAATATTCAGAAAGTAGGGTTAGTATGGTCGCATTAAACGCTGTACCCTCTCTGAGACGGTAGTTGCTTTAGGATGGCAGAAATCTTCTTTGGTCTTTGGCCTCCTTCCAATACTTGTAAGCTTCACCCTCCAGGAAGAAATATTTTATATACAAAGGAAAGACACTAAGAGAGATATCTGCTACAGATAAATTTTTAACAGCTCATCTCCTTTTAACAAATCCACCAATTTAAAAATACTGATCTATCGCTTTTAAATATGGCACTCACTTTATGTTTTTCAGTTGTTGAGATAGTACTGGCTCTGTATTAACACTGAAACTGGTTTCAACATCACCATTATGTAAAAACCTAAGTGAGTTTTACAGATCTTAAACTTTGTCCTCTACCAAATGGAAGTGGAAAAGAGGAAAGTCCAAAATAAACATAGAATTTGTTTCTGAACACATCTAGGCTAGTTTTTTTTTTTTTTTTTTTGCTTAAATAAGCAAACCTCTTGCTAAAAGAAAACATTTTTTAAACTTTAAAATCTTTTTTAAATTTATTACAAGAAAGATAAAAAAAAAGTTATTTACGTGCGCTATACAAATGGGCACATCTTTTTTCAGATAAATTCTTTGCTATTCTTGGTCAGTTAGGAGT
Source organism: Girardinichthys multiradiatus (assembly GCF_021462225.1). Taxonomy (NCBI): domain Eukaryota; kingdom Metazoa; phylum Chordata; class Actinopteri; order Cyprinodontiformes; family Goodeidae; genus Girardinichthys; species Girardinichthys multiradiatus. Next base: position 15,957,180 of record NC_061805.1, read on the forward strand.
ACTAAAAATGTTTTATTTGCTAAATGACAAAACAATGACAGATTTTTAAAAGATTTGGTCACTCTCCAACCAGTTTCAGTCAGCATCTTCACATGTTCTTTAGCTTTTGTTCTGGTTGGTACAAACATTTCACACTAATACACCTCCACCTCTGGGACACAGCATGGCTGGAACAGTAGGATGGTTGGACATTCCCATGCTGTTTATATGAATATAATTGTTTAAACAGATGAATGTGGCACCTTTAGGCATCTGGAAACTGTCCCCAAGGATGAACCAGTCTTGTGGAGATCCATAATTCTCTTTCTGACATCTTGCCCGATTTCCTTTCATTATCCCATCATGTCACAAAAGGTAGCAAAATGTTTGAGTTGTTTCCTTAGCATTCATCTAAAGGTGGGGCTCCATTTAACTTACATTTTGTGATTAACCTATCACAAATTTCCAAAGCCATGAAATCCTAAACTGGGTTTACCAAATTATTTGAATGCATAGAAATCTCAGTGTATGAAATGACTCTGGCTTTTAGATAGAAAGACTTGTTTGTCCTAACTGACCTAAAACAGCAAAAGTGTGGTATTATTTAATATCAGAAAGTAAGAAAAAAGTTATGCGTCTATGTAAACATATGGTTTCTACTGTGTGTAATTTACTTTTTAAAAAATATAACAAGGAAACAGTTAAAGAACACCAATGCTTCACGATCCCATTAAATTTAGCTGAAACATGCAGTATGTAGTGTTCCGGGAACCTTCTCTCAATCTTTTTTCGCATAGGCAAAATTAGAGCACATGATGGCAGTGCTAAAGCAAAAAAAGGGGCACCGGTGAGACTTCACTTACTGTCCTCAGAAACTGGAACAGGGCCATGTGCTCTGGGTTTCCCCTAACTCTGTCAACGCTGTGAGTATTTCATGTTGGACATCCTTGAACTCCCTTTCCTGTTTTCCTGCCTGAACATGTCGCATTGAAGCATGCTGTTCCGTCTGTACAGGTGATCTTACGCACAGGATGTGGAAACTCTGAATGTTCTGCGTTTGGAGGGGAGTGGGGGTCGGAACTGGTTTGGGGGGGGCAGGATATGTTGGGAATAGCACAAAGCACAAAAACTTTCACATGATCTTAAGCACAGGGTTGATTTATTTGGCTTCAGAAGAAATCTGTTGCATGTGGTTTGGAGAAGAGAATGTTTTCCCTCTTTGCGCACTCAGACACAACACATGGAAACATTTTCTGAGAGGCCATTGGTCTGTGAAAAAAAAGAAAAGCTCCAGACATTTTATTTTTTCTCCCTCTTTACTTTTTACGTCTTTTTTCCCTTTAAGGTGATTGAATTACACACAGCTGCTCACCACATGTAGAACTCTCACTAATGAATATCGGTTATGCGCTCAACGACTGCACAGTTATTAAATATATGTGGTTAACAACCAACTTTTGAAAGTTGTGCGCCAAGTATTACATTCATCATTAATTCCTTGCAGCCGTGGCCGTGATATATCAATGCACATCCTATTTACAGGCTATGTTTCAGTGCGTAACAAATACACTTCCACTCACATGAGACAGTTGCATGTCTGCTCTATTGTCTGTCATAAATATGCTGGAAGGGTTGGTTAAATATTGATAACACCAATTTTCTGCCTCCCTCTTACCCCACACACACTTCTCCATCACAGCCACACACACACACACACACACACACACACACACATCCCAAACCCCTCCTCCTTTCTCTCCTTCTGTCCCTCGGTTATTTCACCCTCACAGTAACCTTGCTTATGCATATTGCATATGTAAATAAAGCACCCCGCCTCTGAAGTAATTGTCTGCATCTTCCACATAGCAGCATATCTCAGCTAAGGCTTTAAGAGGAAGCACTGAGGAAAGGCTGGATTCTCTTTGTTTAATAGTCATTCTTTGTTGTTTTGTCACATCCACAAAGTCAATAGCTGTAGACTTGCTGGAGATTAATACCTCTCAGTCACAGTTTCTTATACAAAATACATAATTTTTATTTTAGTTCCTTCTTTGGTTTTCAAAATGCAGTTGCATATCAAAAAGGCTAACTGATACCAACAGAGTATAATGTCATATTAAGTTGTTGTCATGTTGTGAAGGCTTTAAGTTGGAGCAAAGTGCAGACAGGAACACAGAATAAGCATTGTAAAGGATTTCATGATAAAACAGAATACCTTCAGGTCTTGAGCAGGGCAAACAGGACATGGAGCCCAGACAGAAAACAAGGTGGTGTAATGGAGGAATCCAGCAACAAACTGTGAAAACCCCAGTGAGCTTATATACTGGGGCAGGGTTGGAAAATGACAAACCTGAAGGGCTAATCCATGGAGATGTGGAACAGCTGTGGCAGAATGAAAGCAGGGAAGCTAAGGGAGGGAGACTAATTAACACAAAGGGAGCAGAACTAAGACACAAGGAAACTACAAACCAAGGGGAAAAGAACACTGATCTAAGCGAATTAAACTGTATACAGAGGGAACACAACACAACACAATAAACTAAGAAATTAAAACCAAAGGAATAAACTAATATGGAAACACCTTCCTAACAATAATGAACACAGAGAAATTAATTAAATATGGCTAGACGTATAGAACATAAACAAACAAAATGAAAATGATCAAAACACATAGACAAATGAAAACCAAAGCACAAACACCTGTGGATCGCAACAGCTGTTGTCTTGTATCATTCTTATTATGTTTGTTTTAACTGAAAACACAAATAGAGTTCAGTTACATTTAATGTGCTCATCAGAGTTTGAGGTGTTTTTTGTTAAATAACTAAACTCAGTGTGTGGTTCGCTGAAAGATGATCTAAAGCTAGACAAGATTATTTCAGAGGAAATCCTCCTTCCTCACTCAACATACGAACGCTTAAAAGCTTCACGATAGTCCTCCATTTGTCATATTTTAAATGTGGCCAATATGTGGTATTGAAATCTTATATAATAAAACATTTCTAAAGTTTTGGTTTTTTTCATTATTTATCTGTTTGGTGCAAAAAGACAGTTTGACCCTGAACAGAGCTAATTATAGTGTCACTTTAAAACAAAAGATTGGATAAGAAAACTACCTTGTAAAGGTATCTCTTGAACGTTTTCACATTTTCCTTCATTACAACCACAACCTTAAAGGTATAGTATTGGAATTTCACCATAACAAAGTAGTGTATAATTGGGAAGAGAAGGGAAAACAATACATTATCTTCACATAAGTTTTTTACAAAAATAATCTGAAAATTGCGGTGTCCCACACTGATACCCCTAAAAATCTGATGCAACCAAATGCCTCAGAAGTCACCTAACTAGTCAATGACGTTCATTTGTATTTTATTAAATCTCAGTATTAATCCAGGTGTTCTGTGGAGATCATTAGTGAACAAAGAGCATCATGAGGACTAGGGAACACAGCTGACAGGGAATAAGGTTGGGAGAAGTTTAAAGCAGGGTTAGGTTATATTTCCTTAGCTTTGAGATGAGTCTTACACTCCACAAATCTGGCCTTATTGGAAGGGTGGCAATAAAAAAGCCATGGTTGAGTAGACCCCATAAAGAGTCTTCTTTAAAGTTTAATATAAGCCATGTGGTAGATACAGCAACCATGTAGAAGAAGTTGCTCTGGTCAAAGGAGACCAAAACTGACATTTTTTGATCTGCATGCGAAAAGCAATTTGTTGGAAAACTAACACTGCCCATCACCTTGAACATACAATCCCCACAGAGACAGATGGTACTGGCAGCATCATGCTGTGGGGAGGCTTTTGTTCAGCAGGCACAGGACGCTGGTGACGGTTCATGTAAAGCTGGATAGAGCTAAGTACAATCATGGAAGAAAACCTGAAAAACACTTGACACTGGGATAGAGGTTGACCTTCCAGCAGAACAAAAGTGGTGCAAGGTGCTTCTACAAATTACTGACTCAGAAAGGCTAAAAACCAAAAACACATCACACTTTGCAGATTTTCATTTGTAAAGGATTTTGAAAGCCACATATATTAAAGCCACATATTATATAAAAGTATTTGTCCATCTAGTTTTACATGTAGGCATGCAGGGATCTTGTTCTTCTATAAGGCAATAACCCTGTGGCATAATTCTCACCCTTTGACATAAACACGTAGCATATACTATGTATTCCCCAGCAAGTAAAGCTAACTATGCAAAGTGCCTTGCAAAGTATTGATACTTATTGAACTTTTTCAGTGATTTTTGTTGCATTACAACCATCAATGCATTTTTGTGGTATTTTGGACATAGACCAACACAAAAGGGCTAGGATTAATTCAGGGGGAAGGAATATTTTTTCTAACTCTAATCATGTATTTTAACTCAAGTTCAGGGGGGATAAAGAGAAGTAATTAAGGTTAATAAACTAAAGTACTTTATGAGCTTTCCCTAATTAAGGATCTTCTCTGTAGACATTTTTTGAACTAATACCGGCCTCCAAACTGCTAAACCCTTCATTTTCCCAGTATCTATTTTATCTGTAAATGAACAACTACTGTTAGCTGCATCTTTAATGAGTAATGAAATCAAAACCTGAACCATGTATTTTAAGACTTTATTTTGAAAATACAACAATTTGGGCTGCAAACCCACCTTACTATTCAACATTTTGTCAGAAATACAGTATGTTGATAGTATTTTTTTCTAATATCTATGCCAATATTTTGGGCTAGCTCACTCTGTATCATACAGAGATAATTAAAACTTTACAGCCAGGTGTAATGGGCAATAATGTGATAATTCAGCCATTCAGTGATGCATCTAAGCATTTGTAATAACGGCAGTGAGTCTTTTACATCAATCTAGGGGAATTTTGACTTTCTCTTTTTGAATTTTTTTTAACTTCTTTCATACTGGATGCCTGTATCAAGTCATGCCACAGCTTATGAATTAGATTCAAGTCTGAACTTTGACTAGGCTTCTTCTAATTTTTTTGTTGTTGTTTGTTTGTTTTTTTAGTTATTAAGTGGTCTACTTGCTGATTTGCTTTGGAAAAAATTTTGGGAACCATTTTGATGTTTTTGGTAAACATGGGACAGTTCTTTGTGTTCTTTTTGGTCAGCAGTGGGACCTGTTGCCACCAAGGATGTCAAATCCAGTTGCTAGGGTTAGGGGACAATAGCTTTTTCACATGGGACCAGGTTGGTATGGAGAAGCCCTTTTCTCTTAATAAACTCATCATTTCTTTTTATTCATGTTATCTTTGTCTGCCTTAAAATGTCTTGATTTGATGATTTAAAACATTTAAGAGTAACGAAAACAGAAGAAATGGGTAAAATGATCAAATACCATTTCACAGCATTGTATATTTATTGTAAAATCTGAGGGTTATGCATTAAATTTTGCTGTATTCAAAAGATAAAAATCCTGTGAAACATAAAGGTCCCAAATGGACATCTTTTGAACAAATGTTACAGTTTCACAATGATTCACAAATGGTGGAGTGATGCGTTTTGTCATTACCACTTTCAGAGAGTTTTAAATATTTTTTAATATTTGAAATGTTATTGGCTGCTTGAGTGCCGTACGGACCCTTCTGGAGAAGTGGTCTAGAAGCCATGTAGTGGTATTTTTATTTTATGCATAAACATACTATTCCTCAACATTTACAAAAATGTGTTGTTCTCATGTGGGAAATTGTTTTACCTGCATGTGACACTGGATAAAAGTTAAAACTGAAACCCCCCAGTCTTCAGGTCAGTACGCTGACCTGTTTGTTTGGAACCTAAAAATGTAATTGGATAATTGAATGTAAACCTCTACAGATGTACACCATCCCTTCACGTTTTCTACATCAAGTAACTAGGCTAAACAATTTGAAGCTGTTTACAAGTTTCCCAATCATTTTTACAACTTGCCGTGATCCATAAACTCTTTAAAAGAGCACCCGGCATAGTTTCAAGGTTACTCAAAGGTCACATCTTGAGTTAGGTTAGCCAAGGGAAAAAAAAGAACACACAATGTCAATACATAAAAGACCTGGATGTTTAAAGAAAATGACAGTGATATAAGATTGCAAAACCTTTAAAATATCTAGCCAAAAGAAGAACATGTTCCTAAACTAACAAAGGAAAGACTCCAGCAGAGCGTTCTCCTCAAGGTGGTAATCATTTATTCTAAAAAATCTCAAAAATGTGAGACTGATTAAACCTTCTGTAAAACATCTGGGTAAACCCAATCAACCCGTAAAGCTTTATTTAAACTTATGAATCGTACCCTAACCTCTTCTAAAACTATAAATTAAACAAGCTTGTTTTCAGAATTTAATCAAAAAGACATTGAAAAAAACAAACTTTGCTTGCCAGGTCTCTGTGGTTGAAAAATGATGGGTGAAAACATCTCTAGATGTGTATCGATATGTATCGATATCTAAATGTGCTTTGGGCTGATCAAATCGATTAATCTAGCCTGACTTTTGTTTTTATTTGGGATGAAGTCAGGCTAGGTTGGGGATGACTTTGGACAGGACATGTGGGCTAAAAAAAGTCCAACTATATAAATAAGAACAGGTCAGTCTGAAAAGCCAAAACAAGGTGTCCATGGACATCCAATGTTTCGAGTGAAAGTACAGCACAGAAAGCACAGAGGAACTCAAACTGATTCCTGATGTGATGCATAATAGATAGTGGTTGCTGTAGCAGTAGATCTTCCATGAGTAGGTAACTGGTTCAAATCCATGTTTATCATCCAAATTCTTGACATTGCGCAAGATTCTGACAAATGCTAAATCTGCTAAACATTTGTCCAAATCAAAACAACATGAATCGAGTACAAATCAAGTATTTAGATACACTGTATAAAAAGACCTATGGCATTTATTTTTTTTTAAGACATGTAAGTAGATGAAACGTTTAATGGCTTTGGTCAGATTGTCTGACCACAATTGTTTCTGTTTGCTAAATGCCAAAAGTAGAAAACACAATAAATACAGTTTATAAAAAAGTAAGTACACCTGGACTGTACACTTAGGTGTTCTAGAAATTAGACAGGTAAATGGACATGTACTACTTATCTCTAAACTGGAACTTTCAATCCACCTAAACATTATCTCAGTCCAACCAAATCCTTCACATTTCAGTTGAAATCTTCTTCAGAGAACAACTGCAGGGAAAATGCAGATGCTGCAAAATTTGCCAAGAAATGGTTTAAATAATATGAAATGGTGACTTGAATGTATATGTGAAGGGATCTATTGGTATTGATGGGAGGCAACCAAACCTTTTGAGTTACTTAAAGGCACTGAAGGGTCTATGAATAGTATATTTTTAGAGGGTTTTTTGACATCCCATCCATCCATCCATCCATCCATCCATCCATCCATCCATCCATCAAAGCAACAATTGTACAACATTTTACAGTCTCTGTTTGCCGATCTAAACAATGAAGAATGGCTTTGGAATTTTAAAGTTTAATTGTTAATCAATATTAAAAAAATGTAATTACCATGGATCTTTACTTTAAGATCTGAGAGTCTTTTTGTTCATACCACTTTTTCATTTTTTTCCAGTACAACCCCAAACTTAAATGTGTTTTCTTGAGATTTGATGTGAGAGAATAAGCACAAAGTGAGGCATAATTGTGGGCTGACATATATATATGCTTTTTAGATTTGTTTGCATTTAAAATGGTAAAACTGTGGTGTACATTAGTATCATTAGTATTTAGCCCCCTTTAATCGGATACCCCTAAATAAAATCTAGTGTATCCGGTTGCATCTAGAAGTCTCCAAATTTGTAAATGAGTCCTCCTGTGCGCAATTTACACCACTATAAATACAGCTGTTCTGTGCAGGCTTCAGAGGTTTGTTAGAGAACATTATTGAAAAAAAAACCATAATAAGATCAAGAAATATATCAGATAAGTTGGTGATGAAGCTGTGGAGAAGTTTAAAGCACTTTTAGGTTGTGAAACAGTGTCCTGAGGTCTAAACATCTCACATAGCAGTATGTGGTCCATCATTGGAAAATGGAAAAACTATGGCACAATTGCAAACCTACCAAGGAATGGCAGTCCACTTATAACTGATGTCTGCAGATGGTCTCTGTCTTATCTGAGTGAGCTCCAGCTAAAAGTAAAGTCTGAAGTTAGTGGTTGTAAAGTGGCAACATGTAAAACTACGAGGGGTATGAATACTTTTGCAAAGCACTGTGTATGGATGCTGTAAAAGCATGGTGAACTTTCAAAAAAATATTCAGCCGTTTGTTTGCTTGCAAATGCACATGTTAGATGTAGAACAGATAATAAAAGACTATACTGTATAAGTGATAAAATAAATAAATTAATGCTAGATAATTCAAGCAAAGACAAATAAAACCATTCATTAAGTGTTTAAAACCATCCATTAAGTGTTGCGGTCAATGGGTTTTGTTTTTCTCTCAGCTCTCCTCACACCTGGTTGAATAATCTTCACACCTACCCCACATTAGTCTTCAGCTCCCACAGTGTTTTATTCTCAAGTTTTCGGCCACCCTTTGTCAGACTCTTGTGTTATCTTACCTCCCAGTGACGTTTGGTGTAAGTCAAAGCTGCTCTGTCTTTTTGGGTTTTTTTTTTTTTGGGGGGGGGACAAGAAAGCCTTCCTGCTTTCTTGTCCAGCCTGTTGGTGTTATTATATAAATAAAAAAAATAACCATTGTGGAAAATAAAACACAAAATTATAAGACAAAATATGTCAATAAACTTCCTGATAGTGTTTTATTACAAATTGATGTTAAATTTATATGTGATGACATGCAGCGGCTCTTTTTTGTCTTAAAAAATACTGAAGTTGTTTTAATTTAGGCTGAGTTTGAATCCCGGTATGGGGTTTGCATGTTGTCCCTGTGCGTGCTTGAGTTCTCCAATAAACCTACCAGTAGGGTTAATTGGTCACCCTTACGTTTGAGTGTGTGTGTGCATGGTTGTCTGTTCTGTGTGTCTCTATGATGCCCCGTGAAGGACTGGCGACCTGTCCAGGGTGTACTCCACTTCTTAGCCATTTATGGTTGGAGATAGGTACCAGCCCCTCTACAACCCAACAAGGACAGGAGGGTATAGACAATGGAATTACTAATTTAGAGAGCAGATGTTCTAATTTAGTTTGTTGAATACTGTTTTTATGTGGCACCAGTGGCCTTTATTTTGAAAGTACCCTTTATTTTGAAACTGAACTGACAGGAAATGGGGTGGAGAGAGAAAAGGAAGACATGTAGCAAAGATTAACAGTCTGAAAGCCTACTCTAAGGCCTTCATACGTAGGTTGCGTGCTCTACCCCAGCGCTACCATTGCGCCTGCTAAATACATTTTTAAAGTCAGTTAAATTTTATAAAACTAATTTAAAAAGTGGGAAGTATTGATATACAGGTGCTCTCAAAACTGTTAAAATTTCAGATTTTTAGAAAGCTGGCAACATGATAAATATTTTCCATGCATTTTACACTTTTATCGTGATACTTTTGCAGTACAGTTAAACGATTGAGCAAACAAATCATGGGGGAAAACAAAAATGAAAAAGGTCTAATAACCTTCTTAGTTAAGTGTGCACACCCTTAAAATACTTTGTTGAAACAACTTTACATTTTTTTTCTTCTTTGTTTTGGAGTCTCAACATTCCGCTCATTCACTAAGTGATATTTTGCACACTCTACCTTGCCCTCTTCAAACGATGACCCCTTTTTTTTCATTTTTCTTCTGATTTAGTTCTGTACTCTGGCAAGGCCAATTCAAAACAGATTTTCCTCAGATGAAGTCATTTTTTTGTTGATTTGGATGTGTTTGGGCTCACTGTGATGGCGCAAAAAGAAATTCTTTAACCTTAACTTTCTCGTAGAGAGCAGAAGGTTGGGTCAAAACTGAATGATATTAATAATTGAATCTACCTAGACAAAACCCCATCTGAAAAAAGTAACCCCACAGCATGATGCGGTCATTATCATGTTTTCCTGTGGGCATGGTTTTCTGTTCCAAACATACCTTTTGGAATTTAGACTATAACACATTTTTCTACACATTTTTTCACCTCAATGTTTTCTTTGGAAGTAAAGGCTTCTTACAACCCTCCACCCTAGTCTAGACATATGGAGTATACAGCCGATTGTTGCATGGAGAACAAAAACAGTACCTGCTGGAAATTTGTAAGCTTCCGTAATGTTGCTGTCCACCACCTGGCAGTCTTCCTGACCAGTTTCTATCTTGTGTTTTCAGAAATGTTGGATTTAAATCTATTTTTTTGTAACTGTTAATCTTACATTTCTCCAACTGTCTTTACTGTACTGTTTACCTGACTGATCCATTTGTACAGTTCCTTTTCATCTTCTGTAATCCTTTGTAACCTCTCTGCAGACTATGGCTTCATGCAGATGAGGAAATTGTCCATTAAGGAAAACCTTATAGGAGAGATTAACTGCTTCATCAGATTCTGTGGAGGTGGCAGCTGTGACCTCAAGAAAGCTGAATGCTAAATTTAAATCAAAGACTGTTTTAATCACTTTAAGGGTGGCGCATTTATACAGGTTGTTGCAGCTTTTCCTCCCTCACAGAAACTTTAACAGGGGTAAGTAAAGTTTTAAGAGCCATTGTACATTTCTTAGATTTGTGCCATGATTGGCTGACCTGCTATTTTTATCAGGTATACCTAATAAAGTGGCCAATAAGTGCATAACAATTACTGGTTGAGTATCTTTTAAAAAGCCAGCCTCTGTGTAAAAGAAAACACAGACTGACAAGTCTGCTCTGCATTTGTTCAGGCAATAACACTTAATATGCTTAATATCAATATGTTTTCTGCTATTTGAACTTAATTCCCATGAGAGTATGTTTGTCCGACTCTAATTAACAGCATTATCAAAGCATAATAACAATAATAGCGGCTCTCCCCCCTGTACCACCTATTTGGCAAAAAATCAAAGTCCTATCCAGGTGTTTGGTGTGATGTCAGCCATCTGTGTGTGTGTACACAAACAGATGTGGGACACAGATGACAGATAATCTCTCCATGAAGAGCTTTTTCCACTCAGTTGAGTGTGGTGACAATTTTTCTGTCATCAGAGACAGTCTTTAATGGTGATATTGTCAGTTTCAGAAAGTACATAATTTACTGAATGTGTGCAAATAATATGGTTCCATGCAAGACAAGGAATCAGTCTGATGGTTCATTGATTGTCTAAGTTTTTATACCCAGTGCCATGTTAGAAACTCTCCACCTACATTATGAGTGATATTAAACTACTTTGCCTTTTCAGCTACACAAAGTGCAGACATAATATTGTGATTTTTTTTTTAATGGGGCTGCCTATTATTGTCATATTTTTAGAAGTTAGTGTCCAAACTTAAAGGGCTAATCCTCACAAACAAGTCCTAACAAATTCTGTGTTATTCATCTGGCACTTACAATCTAGGAACTGCTGGGTTAAAAACAATGAAATATGGGTAGTTTTGTTAGCCCAATTCTGGATCAAATATTGACGGATTCAGCCCTGGGCTGATTCAGTAAAACAGGTTTGGGTTATGGGTTTCGCCTATCGCAGAAGATGTTGTCAAAGCAAGAAATTGGTTAAGCTGACTTACATTTAACATTAGGGTTATCAAAGAGTGGATTAAAAAAAAACTCATAACCTGGATAGATAATATTATATTATATTATATTATATTATATAAGATATTATTTGGGTTATATCCTTCCTCCTTAATCCTTCCATTTTGTGTGCCAGCTGAATCTATTCAGGGACATAGTGGGACTGGTGGCTACATTCATCATTCAGCAAGCAACAGGTTGTCAGTCCATCACAGGACAAAATATAAGCACAGGGCACACAAACACATTTAGGAGAATTTAGACTGGCGGAGGAGGAACCTTAGAGTACCCAAAACCAAGCATGTAGGAGGAGAACATGCAAACTCCACATAGAAATGTTACTACCCAGGACCTTCTTACTGTGAGGCAACAGGGCTAACATATTCTCCACCATGCAGCCCTGAATGTGTTTTTACATTTAATTCTTCCTTACATTTATTGACAAAAAGTTGAATTTTAATAACAAAATTTACACTTAGTGTTCAACACGGTATGAAATATTGCTTCTCCACTTTAACTTTATGGCCAGTTCTTTTGTCAGAGTGTGAATGTTGATCATAGCTAGCACTGGCACACACTAAATACAGGTAAAAGGTCATATATTTTCAATTTGTGGTCTGTGAAGAATGATGCTATACTCTGTTAAACATTGAACTTGGTCAAAATGTGTGCCACCTCAGTGTTGGTGTGGGGTGGGTTTTGTTGCCCTGCTCCCCTGGTTGTCGCTACGGTCCATTGCCGGGCTGGGTGGTATCGGGGACTAGGCGCTCTGTTGGCTCTGTCCTGTGGGTTCGGGGGTGGTTGGGCATGTTGGTCATGTGCCCTCCTTTGTGTGGCATATTCTTATTGCGATGGGCCAGCTGGTCTGCTCTTTTTTTGGGGCCACACTCTTTGTTGTCGCTGCTCGCTTCCGGCTTCCTCCGCTTCATTGGGGATCAGTGGCTTTTTTGGGCAGGGGACTGGGTGTCTGGGCTGGGGATCAGGCCTCGAGGGTTTGGGCAGTTCTGAGGGGGCTGGGGGTGTTGGTCCCGCTTTTCAGCCGGTTCTCGGGGCCCGGTGCCTGTCCCTAGCCTTGGGCCCGGGAGATGTGCCTGTGCCTCCCTCCTTTGTTGGAACTTGGTGAACGGGGGTGCCTATTGGGTTCAGCCGGGGACTTGTGTCCCTGGGAGAGCATTTTGCCCCCGTGTCCTTCCCTCCCATTCCTCGGACACCTCCCTCCGCCCGCTCCATCACACTTACCACTCATGTAGGGCCTTGGGGTGTGGGTGCTTCATTGGAGTACCACGAGGGTTTGCTATCTCTGCGGTCACATGCGGCCTGGGCCCCAATTTTATTGTACAGCTGAGACACTCTAACTTATAACTGTTATTATTTGTGGGTGTTTTTGTGTTTTTGTTGGTTTTATTCACAGTTAAGGCTTTGAATCGTTTTTCTGTTTGTTTTCCTGGTCATACTTTAGTTTTTGTATTCATGTTATGCTTAGTTGTGTATTTGGATTGAGCTTCTGGTTAAGCTTTGGTTTCATGTGTTTCTAGTTAGATTTCTGTTTGTTTGTATCCTTGAAGTTCTGTTTTGCCCCTGTCATGTTGTGGGTGGGCACGCTCAATGGCATCCAGAGGAAGTGTATTTTATTAACCTCACCTCTGCTGCCTGCACCCACCTCTAAGGGTTAAGTTGCATGTAGACATTAAGGGTTCTGTGTGGGGTCATGGCAGACCCTTTTTCCTAGCTGTTTTTCTTTTTAAATGCACTCTAAAACAACATGCATCAACACCACATTTGACCGGGCAGAGGAAGGCTTGAAGTCTTTCCACAGCCCCATTTGCTGTTTGCTGTTTGGGGTTGGAGTCCGGGAGAAGGAGCGGGTCTGGGCTGGGGTTGGGGGTCGGGTCTTGGGGGTCGATTGGTGCCGGCAGTGGCTTTTCAGCTCTCTTGGGATCGTTTGGATTTTTTTGGATCTCGGTCGCTGCCTTCGGTGCCTCGGTCTTTGGCGTGCTGTAGTGGGCTTCCACCGATGCTTCCTACTGTGGCTCTGGCCTACGGTCAGGTGGGTGGAGTGGTGCAGCACATCTTGTACCAGCACTGGGATGGTAGTTGTGCAATGGTGGGGACCGCCGGCCAGGGACCTCTTGCCATCTTGGGGTGGGGTCAGGGGGTCCATTGTGAGCTTTGTGTTCGATGGTCTGTTGCACTTGTGGGCAGAGGCTGGGGTGGTGTTGCGCAACGCCCTTGCCTTGCCATTGCGCCGCACTGTGTGGTTAATGCGGAATGCAGCGGGGGTGCTTGGAGCGGGGCCGTGTATGGAGCTTGTGCTGTGTGGATGTGTCTTCAACGGCTTTTCAGGGGTGGAGCTCATCTGTGCGGGTGTACCCCTTTGGGGAGGGGATTCATGGCGTTTGGGTTTGGGGGCATGTGTTCGATATCTGTGTCCTGGTTGAGGGTGGCCCTGTGGGGAGATTCATGTTGGGGTTCATGCAGGGTTGGAGGCTCATGGGGTTGAGAATTCATTGGGGGGTTGGGACTGTTTTGTCCTGGGAGGGCTCTGGTTGGCGGGCTCATTGGGACCGGTGGACCCCTTTTTTATTTGAGTGTTTTTATGTGTATGCATGAGGGTGGGAAAGTATGATTGTGACTGTGTGTGTGCCTGTTTTTGTGTCAGGTTGGGTCTTGAGCTGCTCCCTCTCCTGGATTAGTGTAGGCCCCCCATCACATGTGGGACTTATTGTCTCCCCGCTACACTCCCTGCCAGTGGCTGGTGTCTCTGCCCGCTGGTGTATTTGTTCTCGGTTCTCGGTGTCCGGAGGTGGGTGCTTTGGTGTGTGCCGGTGCACTCCCGGTGGATGTTTGCCGGGGCCTGGGCCCCTTAGGTCTGTCGGGTCTCTGCTTGGGGAGTGATGTGCCCCGGGGTTTCGGGTCTCTGGGTTCATGGCTGGATCTGCTCCGGCATAGACAGATGCTAACAGGGCCTGTTAGCTCATCGTTGCAGCCCCCTGGAGCTTCTGCACTGTGGCTGCTGAGTGGTTCCCTTTGGGCTCTCCTCTCCTCTTCTCTGGGGGTGGGGTTTGGATGTCTGTGGTTCAGATTTCCTCCGTGTCTGTCTGGTGTCTAGGGGGGCAGGTCTGTGGCTCCTCACACTCCCTATTGCATATTTTTATGGAGAAACCTTATATAAACAAGTGCGCTCACATTCAGATTCAGGTATTAACATATACAGAGATCGTCTATATTGAGCCGCAGTTACCGCTAAATATATCTTGCATTCATTAGTACCGTGCACTTTTCGGTAACAATTGTTATATACTGTTGTTATATATGTCTCTGCAGGTACAGAAGCAGTCTTCTAGGGTGTTAGCTTGTATTCTCGTCACCCATCTTTATCTCCTCTATTCTTTTCTTTTCTTTTCTCCTCTCCCTTTTTCCTTTTTGTCCCACCTCTCTCTCTTTCTTGCTTCTTTTTTTTTCTTTTTGCTTCTGTCTCCATGTCCATTGCAATTAAAATAATCCCAAACAGTTTCTAATAAAGTTTATTTTATAAATAAGAAGCGGAGCATTACCTAACCCTAATGCTCCAATTGTGAAAGTAAATCTGTTGGACTTCTTCTTGGCACTCAGACAACAATTCTGAGTGCTACTCTGGACGGGACACAACAAAAGAAAAAAAAAATATTTGACCCAATGTTTGGTTAAAACTGCACAAACCCAGCATTTGGGCAAAAGAAATAGCCCAGATGTTTTTACGGATTGAAGTAATCTTTTAGCCCATGTTAGACCCAGCATTAATCCTATTTTCTCACTGTGTTTACGATTATATTGTTGTCATCTCTTTTGGACTGTCATTAACTGGTTTGACGCTGCACAAAAATGGCATTGTGTATCTGCCATATGTGAGTTGTGCTGGCGTTGTTTCCTTTAAAATCCCACCATAACGTTCTGTAAAACCTGGACATGTCTCATTTTGTATCTAATCAGAACATATACATTATGTTCCCTCAAGCATTCTTATACATCTTTTTGGTATTCTTGATTGCCATCACTGTAACTTACTGACCATATACAAATTGACTGCAAAGTCACACGGCTCTGAATTATACTGAGACTGACTGTGGCAGAGCAAGGAAGCATGGTTATTTGGCAACTGGGAGGTTGTGAGTTTTATTCCAGCTTCCCATTGACTGTTTTTAGAAAGTCCCTGTGGAAGATACTAAATCTCACGATGGCAACTAATCTGTTTGTTATTGTATATATGCTAAGCACTTTAAGTCTTTTATCAAGCTTGAAAGATGTTTAAACCACTTGACTATGGCTGTGGCTGTATGTTTAGGGGTTGATGTTCTGCTGGAAGGTGAACCCTCCTTCCTTGTTTCAAGCCTGTTGCAGCCTCTAACAGATTTTCATCCAAGTTTGTCCAGTATTTAGCTTCATTCAACTCCCTGTCAGCTCTGACCAGCTTCTCTGTCCCTGCTGATGGTAAAACATCTACACAGCATGGTACTGCCACCACCATGTTTCACTGTGGGGATGATGTGTTAGGGGCAATGTGCATTGTTAGTTTTCCTCCACACATAATGTTTTGCATGCAGGGCACAACGTTCAGTGCAAGCCTACATGGCTTGCAGTAAACCAGAAATGGGGCATCTGATGGCCTTTGCTCAGTGACTTTCTTCTGGTCATTCTTCCATAAATGCTAAATTTGTGGAAGAGCTATGGGTCTCTGCAGCTCTTCCAGAGTTACCACGGGCCTCTTTGCAGTCTCACTGATGAACACTATCCTTGCCCACCCTGTCAGTAAACAGGTAAACAGTCATGCCTTGGTAGGTTTGCAGTCGTGTCATACTCGTTCTATTTTTGGATGATGAAAGAACAGAGCTTTGTAAAATTTTCACAATCTGCGCTAATGTTTTATAATATAACCCTTCTTTAACTTCTCCACAACCTTATTTCCAACCTGTCTGCTGTGTTCCTTGGTCTTATGATGTACTTTGTTTCTTAATGTTCTCTCACAAGTGTCTGAGGCCTTTACAGAACAACTGTGTTTAAACTGAAATTAAGTTAACCAGAATATATTTACTAATTAGGAGACCTCTGATGGGAGTTGGTTGCACTGGATTTTATTTAGGGGGGAATGAATACTTTTAATCGTTTTCAGCTGATTATTATTCAACCGAATAAAATCTTACAGTACAGACCAAAAGTTTGGACACACCTTCTCATTCAAAGAGTTGTCTTTATTTTCATGTCTATGAATATTGTAACTTCACACTGAAGCCATCAAAACTATGAATTAACACATGTGGAATTATATACTGAACAAAAAAGTGTGAAACAACTGAAAATATGTCTTATATTCTAGGTTCTTCAAAGTAGCCACGATTTGCTTTGATTACTGGTTTTCACGTCACAGGTGTGCCTTGTCAGGTTTAATAAGTGGGATTTCAAGCCTTATAAATGGGGTTGGGACCATCAGTTGTGTTGTGCAGGAGGTGGATACAGTACACAGCTGATAGTCCTACTGAATAGACTGTTAGAATTTGTATTATGGCAAGAAAAAAGCAGCTAAGTGAAGAAAAACGAGTGGCCATCATTACTTTAAGAAATGAAGTTCAGTCAGTCCGAACAATTGGGAAAACTTTGAAATGAAGGTCCCCAAGTGCAGTTGTAAAAACTATCAGGTGCTACAAAGAAACTGGCTCACATGAGGACCGGCCCAGGAAAGGAAGACCAAGAGTCACCTCTGCTGCGGACAATAAGTTCATCTGAGTCACCAGCTTCAGAAATCGCAGGTTAACAGCAGCTCAGATTAGAGAACAGGTCGATGCCACACAGAGTTCTAGCAGCAGACACATCTCTAGAACAACTGTTAAGAGGAGGCTGTGTGAATCAGGCCTTCATGGTAAAATAGCTGTTAGGAAACCACTGCTGAGGACAGGCAACACGCAGAAGAGACTTGTTTGGGCTAAAGAACACAAGGAATGGACATTAGACCAGTAGAAATCTGTGCTTTGGTCTGATGAGTCCAAGTTTGAGATCTTTGGTTCCAACTACCGTGTCTTTGTGCGGCGCAGAAGAGGTGAACGGATGGACTCTACATGCCTGGTTCCCACCGTGAAGCATGGAGGAGGAGGTGTGATGGTGTGGAGGTGCTTTGCTGGTGACACTGTTGGGGATTTATTCAAAATTGACGGCATACCGAACCAGCATGGCTACCACAGCGGCATTGCAGCGGCATGCTATTCCATCCAGTTTGCATTTAGTTGGACCATCATTTATTTTTCAACAGGACAATGACCCCAAAAACACCTCCAGGCTGTGTAAGGGCTATTTGACCAAGAAGGAGAGTGATGGGTTGCTGCGCCAGATGACCTGGCCTCCACAGTCACCGGACCTGAACCCAATCGAGATGGGTTGGGTTGAGCTGGGCTGCAGAGTGAAGGCAAAAGGGCCAACAAGTGCTAAGCATCTCTGGGAACTCCTTCAAGACTGTTGGAAAACCATTTCAGGTGACTACCTCTTGAAGCTCATCAATGCCAAGAGTTTGCGGAGCAGTAATCAAAGCAAACGGTGGCTACTTTGAAGAACCTAGAATATAAGACAATTCCACATGTGTTAATTCATAGTTTTGATGCCTTCAGTGTGAAGCTACAATATTCATAGTCATGAAAATAAAAAAAACTCTTTGAATGAGAAGGTGTGTCCAAACTTTTGGTCTGTACTGTATGTGCTGGAGAAACATCTGACTCAGGAGCTGATGCTTCATCAGCACATTGTACAAAGGGTGTGTGCTGTGTTGTCCATTACACTCCACAACTTGTGGAACAAATTTATTTCTTTATCACCTCCACAAGGTCCATAGCCATTCTCATGCAGCACAAAGCCAGACTTTTCCTTTCATCAGTTTGTTCACTTTCTTTGACTCACCATCTCTAATGCTGCTTCCTCAACAGATGGCTATGAAGAAAACTTCACTCTTTAGTGCAGACTTATAGACGTTATGCAACATTTTGGTGCATATACAGAGGAACATGCAAAGCCTCCTCTTCAAAGAGTGCATTTTGCTTTCTCATTTCTTGTAGTCAGAAATGTTTGTGTTGGTGCTTTCCTGCAGCCAGAGGGGCTGTATTTTTTATCATAAATTAAAAATATAATCTGTTTTTGCTACTCATAAAAAATAAAAGTAAAAAGTTATTTCTGAATAGGTAATCAAAACAGATTAAGTATATTCTAAAGCCAAATGTATTGTGCTAAATTGGTTCTGTTGTATTCTTTGTGATTCTTTTTAACCTCTATTCTTCCATCATCCCCACTTTGTGTAATTTCTATTCAGTTTTCTGTCTTTTTTATTGTCTCATATATTTGATGTTCTTTTTACACTGATATTTGTAATACATACAAATAAACAGCCAGGTTATTATTTTCATCCCAGATGCTGAGTTCATGCTGTTTGGATTGACGTTTTGTATTTTAATCAAACATTGGGTGTAAAATGGTGGCCAAGTTTGTTGGGTTATGAGAGAGACAGGAAAGAGGCTTTGTCTTTCTTCATTTGCCTCCATTTTGAACACTGAACCACTTCCACAGAATAAAATAAGAAACGCTAAGATGGTAAAATGATGCTGTATAATAATGTTCATTTCTTTAGGTTGTGGTTATGACTTTGGCCAACACCAAAAAAGCAGTTTGTTCACCTAAGCTAACATTAGCATTTTACCTGCTAAGCAGTTTGTTCAGAGTCATGCTTCTACAATGGCTCTGAAACAGATGCTCTAGGGAGGGTAGGGACAGACCAATGACCCTTTCAGCTCCTCTCACGATCCTTAACATGGCCCTCTCATCTGTCTTATGTTCTAATTTTCTCAATACAAGTCATTTTTTTTAATGTAATATTTGTTGTTAGAGTTAAACAAATAAATAAATATAATTTAAACCCAAATATTATTTGTTTACAAATCCACCTAGCCAACATTTACAAATGGGGCTGATATAAGTAGCAAATGGGCTGACAAATGAGCCCCAGATCGTCTGTGGGTTGCACGTTGACCCAGTGGAAATTGTCTATATAGATTTATTGCAGGAGAACTTTGGGTATAAAGTGGACTCAAATATTGTACATTTTAAATTGATATGTTTAATACCAAGCTAAAACCCAGCTAAAACCCATAGAGGATGCCCCAACTGGTTTTGCTGATGGACTGTACTTCAAGCCAAGTGTGTTCCATTTAAAATAAATGTACTGTTATCTTTTAGTTAGTAAATACTCAGCCTAAGCTATATCAACATAGGTCCAGCATAGACATTGGCTGACCGTTATTCTTTGCAATCATTCATTATTTTCTAAAATCAATCAATCAATCAATCAATCAGTCAATCAATCAATCAATCAATCAATCAATCAATCAATCAATCCACTGTGTTAATAATGATGACGGGGAGAAAACACAAGGCAGAAATAAGAATTTTAAAAGGCATAGATTCTAAAATCCTGAAAAGAGTCTTAAAAATAAGATAATAATTTACAAAAAGAGGAATACAAATTTTGATAAAAACAAATATGTTCATAAGAATGGTGCCTCCGGAGTTCCACCCTCTGGTCACCCGTCTTTAACGGAATAAAAGTTAATCACACAAAATAAAACAAAAAATGAATATGTTAATGAAAGTAAATACTTTTAAAATCAATGTAAAGCAATACTAAAAGTGTAATAAAACCAATAATCAACCAAATGATTATGAAAAAATATATAAATTAATTAAATGAGGAAATATAAAATCTTTGTTATAAAAACCAGCTTAAAGCCAAACAAAATAAATAAATCAGGGTTGCTTCTAAAAACACCAATAATCTCCTACTTCAACCAACTCTTTGATAGAAATATACGTTTTTACAAATTTTTGGGTTAAAAACTTTACCCAGTATACTGGACTAAACCCTGAACCTATCCCAAGGCTGGATCCGTTCATAATTGACCGAGGACTGGGTTGGATAAATAACCCAGATTTGGTTGTTTGTTAGTCATCAGTTGTTGGACTTTAGTATCCCTTTTTGTAAAGTAAAAAAAGAAAAAGAAAAAAAACCATCATGTCATACCAAGACGTTTTTGATTTATTTTAAGGCTTTATTTTTTCAGCATAAGTCTGTTATATTCTAAATACATTCTGTTCTTTACTCCCTTGTTTTACACTCTTCTGCTGTGTTCTATTTTATTCTGTTCTACTCATTAAAAAGTAATTTTTGTCTGGTATTAATATTTACAGAGATCGAGCACATTTAGTGAAATGCAGCATGCCTGCTCCTCCGTACATTTTCAATGAGGCCAATAGTATTTGGGTATAACAGAAGCACCGCCTCCCTCCTATTGGACAATGTGTACGTGAGGGCGTGGCAAAGGAAAGATGAGAGTTGAAAATCCATGCCCTTACTGGGAAGACATGGAGCGCTATGGACAGTCTGCGCGAGCCTAGTAGGTATCTCAACTAACGAGATAAATATTTCTCCTGTTAGAGAAGCGCTTTGAGAAACTGAGAGGAACAGAAAAAAAGGGTTGCCCAGTTGAGGATGGAGTGTGCATTTGACGCACAGAACCTGATTTCCATTTCTTTGAGGAAAATCCAAAGCTCCAGGACGCAGAGAGGCGGCATCAAGCTCCACAAGAACTTGCTGGTAACGTACGTCCTCAGAAACGCCAGACAGTGTTACATGAGCAAAAACGCGTTGCAGACGCAGAGGACACCTCCATATGAGGATGCGGCGACGGTCCGCGGGAGGCAAGAGTACCTCGAACTGACCGGCAGCTTCACGGAGTTCGCTGATGACTTCTACTGCAACTTTGCAGGCGTGCAGTCGGACACTTGGCACTGCGGAGCGCACCAGTCTATGGCACAGCATATGGAGCTGGGGCACCAAGACGCCTCTGCGTGCGCAATGGTTTCTCCAAGTGACTCTGACCTCATGGTTTCAGAAGCCTGCTGGAGCTGCGCGGACAAATCTTCCTGGGAGCTACCCATCTCGAACACACAAGCCAACCAAAAAACTGTCTTGGACTTGGACACGCATGTGGTGACAACTGTGACGAACGGATACTTCCACTCTGACTGTTGCGCGCAGCCAAAACAGCCGCAGGCGGCCGCGCCGTGCTACACCAGAAAGCGAAAGATGGACACAAGTTACTATATTGTTGACCCGGAGTTTTATTTGCCGGACTTTGTGCCACTATCGTGTAAGAGGATGAGGAGTGAAGATGATGATGATGATTTAGAATCAGACTCGGAACAGTTGGACAGCACAAACATCTCCAACCTGATCTCGGTTCTGGGATCAGGTGGGCTATCTGAGTTTGTGAGTTGGCAGCAGATGGACCTTGAGCAGATATTCGGCTCTCAGACAATTTGTTCAAAACACACACTGTTGGCAGGCAGTGGTTGGACCAGAGCAATCGAAGCATTTTGATTTGTGTGATTGTTTTTTTTTTCATTGTATTATTTTACTTTGTTGTTTTCAAATAAACCATGACACGAATGCAATCCTCACTCTCTCTGCGCTGTTATTGAAGAAAACCGCTGAAATGTGACTTCATAATGCAACCACATTCATTTCCAATGACATTTGCACATTGACTTTCTTCATGCCAACTTCTAAGCTTACTGCACTTATAGATGAAGCGCATTTTCTTGTGATCCACTTAGAACAGAGTATACTGGAGTCTGTCTTTAGATTGTATGTACTGAGGAAACTGGTCGGTACTGTTTCTGTGAAAAAATGTTGGAAGAGCACCATCATGTGGCCAGTGATGATTTGTACAGAATCATGCACCAGTTTAACGCAAGATAATATTCTGTAAATATATCAAAACCTTTTTTGATAAATAAATAAAGTTAACATTATTTAACAAAAGCTCGCTTCATTTAAATTCCTATTTCTGCAACTTCTTCACTTTTTAAATGTGGGTCATAATACAAAAAAAGGTGGAAACCAGTGTTTCTTCCTTTGGCAGACCTATAAATCATGAAATTATATTTAATAAGGATGATTATAATTATACAACTCACATAAATATGATATTACAATTGAAATGTTTCTGATCTAACAATGTACCCAGGTTGCTTTTATTTAAAACATAAATGTAACAATAATGCACACTACTGCTAAATTAATATAGCATAGTAGTTATTACAGTTGAAGTGATGTTTTGTAGATTTGTTATTCTGACTTTGATGCACAAACAGCAAAAATATTGAAGGAATTTCCAAATTCAATCGGTTTTTTTATATGATAATAAAAAACTGATAGTTTTCAAATGCTTAATGTGCAGAATGTTTTCCCTTTTTGCTGTTAAAATAGCAATATCACAAGTTTATATTAGCTGGTTGATCATTCTAGCTATCTGCTAAGGTAGCCAGCCTGCAGTCAGCTGCTCAACATGGGGCTCATAGCTTGGTAGAGCAAATTTCTAAAACCCTGTTACCTTGTTAAGAGTAATGGATGAACCAACTGTCTCTCAACCACTGAATTCATCTTTCCTGTAAAGCGAGGTAAACGTGGATAAAAGTGTGGTAAAAAGCAAAACATCATGCATCATCAATCTAACGAAATCCAAAACCAAAGGAGAAACAAAGTCACTGAAATCATAAAGCCATTTCTAAGGCTTTTGGGCTGCAGCAAACCAGAGTCAGAGGCATTATCCACATCTGAAAAAAACCTGAAACAATGGTGAGCCTTCCCAGACCACTGAATTTATTCAAAGAGCACACTGAAGACGCATCCAGGAGGCCAACAAAGAACCCAGAAAAACATCTAAAGAACTACAGGCCTCACTTAACTCATTTATGGTCAGTATTCATGATTCAACAATGCGAAACAAGAGACTGGGCAAAAATGGGTTCCAAAGTAAAAAGCATAGTTGACCTTAAATATCACAAAGACACATGTTTCATTTGCCATTCAAGTCTTGATGATCTCCAAGACTTTTGGGAAAATATTCCTTGGACAAATTAGACAAAATGTGGTCCTGTTATGTCTGGCATAATCTCACAAAGCATTTCAGAAAATACTGACAGTCAAACATTGTGGTGGTAGTGTAACTGGTCTAGAGCTACTTTACTGGACAACTTCCTGTAGTTGATGGAACAATGAATTCTTTTTCCCCTCATTTAAAAACTACATTTAATTCAGTTAATTCAACTCAGGTTATCGCTCTCAGATATTCAGATTTGTTTGATCTATAACATTTAAGATTGCCCGTTAAAAAATGAAAGTAAAATATAGAAGAAAACTGTAAATAGGTGGGGGAGACACAGTTTGTCTGCCCCACACAAACTGTGTCTGTTTGTTGGGGCAGTAGAATGAGAGACTTGCCCAGGGTGCCATACATGTAAGAACCAGTCCTGCTTTGATCAAAGAACTTGCCTTGGAGCAGTTTTCTTGGTTTGTTGGAAGTGCAAACAAATGAGCACAGTGGGTGAAAAGCCCCATTCTTTGTTTAAGCCTAATGTAGCCGAAACAATCACCCTAATGTTGGCAGATAACATATCCAGCCTTCTAGTTGCTAACCACTATGTACACTGTTTTGTTTAACACAAATGTTGTGCTATGTTTATAATTGCTTGCCCCTTAACTGCTGTTAGCAATGTAAGCTAATAACAATGTATTTATCAGGATTTTGTTGTATTTGTCAGGATTTCGGTTTTGTACTGCCATATTGGATTTCAAGGTTGGGTTTAGTGAGAAACATCTGGCTATCCCTTGAAACTTGGAAATCCAAAATTCTCACTTTAATGGAAGACGTAATCCTAATTGTTTAAACAGAAGTCAGCTAAACTGGACCTTTGTTTCTTAAGAAACCATCTCCTATGGCATGGTCTGCTGGAGCAGCAGCTTATCAACAACTGAGAAGAAATGGTGAGATAAGCTGATCAGGAAGGATGCCTCAGTCCTGGGTTGTCCAATTGATCCGATGCATAATACTGTTAAAGAAGTGGAAAGCTCCTTCTGTGACAGACCGATGCATACGAAACGCACAATAGAGCAGCATTGCAGATCTTTCCTCTTTTTTTTTTTTTTTAGCAAATTCAGCACTGCCCCAAACAAATCAGATACTCTATAAATTCCTGCCGTTCTTTGCACAGATCCCCATATTCTTGTACATACCAAAATGTGAAACATCACAATTTGTGTAGCAATATTTTATCTTAGTACATGCTATCTCTATCACATTCATTTACTATTTATTCAAAACTGCATCAGTTTCACCAAGTGTTTTGTAACATCTGTATACTTTAATTGTTACTGTAAAAGTCTCTGTGTGCCTATCACTTTGCTGCTGATACACTGGAATTTACTGAGGTGGTTGATGCATTCTTGTAATTTTGGTGGGCTGATCTCCTTTCAGAAGGTTCATCACTGTTCCACAAGTTTCCATTCATGGATACTGACTCACTGTGGTTTACTGCAGTCCCACAGCCTTAGGAATGGTTTTGTAACCGTTCCCAAACCGATAAATGTCAACTACAGTAAGTTGTTTTTAATCTGTTCTTCAAGGTATAGCATATGTTTCAGAACTTTTAGCCCACTTCATGCTGTCACACAGGTTCTATTTAAGTCATTTCTGGATTCTACAAGTCTTGCAGTAATCAGCCCTTAAAGTGGGTTGAGAAAATGTATGCATGTCTTTCCTTAATCATACTTAAATGATTTATTCAACAATGGAGGCAGTTACTTTTCACATAAGAAATTTGCCAAAGTAACAAACGCAGATCAAATTGTAACATTTTGGGAATTTAAGCTTTTATGTTATTAACTTGTTATGTGGCCCAATGAACAGAGTAGTAATATTGCAAAGAGTTGTGTGTTCGATTCCGGGTTCCTCCTCTGTCACATGTCAGCGTGTCCCCGGGCAAGGCACTGGCCCCACTTTGCCTACAGCCGTGTGTATCAGTGTATGGATGTGTTTGCGGGTGCAACGAGGTGAATGTGGCTCTACTGGGAAGCAGTTGTGTTTTGAAGTAAAAGATAATGGATACAAGTGAAATATTACACGATTCCTCTTCATTTCTTGGCGTGTAAAATGATCAACTGCGTAGTTTTCCCACATGTACCAAACTCCTCCTCAAAAACAAGAGTTTTGTCATGTCTTTGCTCGGTGAGACCGACGGGGGGCGAGCAGCTGAGAATAGACAGACGGCGTCTGTCCTTGAGATATGACAGCCGAGGGGTTACCCATCTGTATTCCCGGGACAGTCGAAGGCTTCAGCGCGTCCTTCTACCACCATGCTGGGGGTTATTGTCAGAGCTGCGGTGAGTGTCTGTAATTAGTTGGGTAAAGCATACGCAGATTTGTTGTTGTTTACTGACCAGCCAGTGGATGAGGAGAGGAGAGGGGTGGGGCGCTACAGGACAACAACACTAGAACAGTGATAGGTCAAAAGAAAGATTCATTAAACCTTCGTACATGTCGACAAAAATGTGAGACAATTGTGATTTTAATTATCTGAGTGTCATTTTAACAGCTTCTAAGTGTTGCGTAATGTTAGCTTAATATTTCTGATAGCATTACTTGACGTTAGCTGAAGCGTATGCTGCTAATATGTCAACTTAGACAACCTCAACGCCGCTGGTTTTGCTAATGGATAACCCAGCCCGCCTTTAATTAATGCAACGCTTCATATAATTTGTCTTAACAGGAGGTGATTAAACTAATAACATTGCCGCAGTAGCTGTCACAAAAAATATTTTGAAAATGTTAACCGGAAGTTCTATCTTCTATCTTATTCCCGCGACCTTCACAGAGGTGATACATCTGTCTATTAACGTGAAATCGTAAATAACCCCCACTATATCCGTTCAGTCACCTTAACGCTAGTAGACAGACCATTAAAAAAATCAACGAAACTCACTTCGGGTATATATAGTTAATCATTTGTGGAGCATCATGTCATGGTTTGTTTTACTTTTTGCTCAGCTTTTTTGTTCTAAATTGTTATTCAGTCAAGTTAAAAATGAACCCTCCGCAAAACAAGCATCTGCATGCATGTGCACCTGCTGACATCATATAAAGCAACTGATCAGATCTTCTTTGAACAGTCATTCATATTTTTCTTCCTGTTGTTTTCGTCATTGGATCAGCTACATTAGTTTTTCAGATTGCACACATTACCCCTGCACCTGCAAATCACGTGACTATTTCAAGAGATACACTCAAAAATGTAGATTTTCTCATTTCATGTCTGGGGAATTTAGATGGAAACCAAAATATCTAAACAGATTTGTACCAGATTAATTCTGAAGATGATCATTGTCCTCATCGCCATTCGCTCCTGCATGCACAGCTACTCAAACAGAATCCGTGTTGAAATCAGTCAATAGTTGCATGGCTGCTGTGTTTACAAATGACTGCTGATCAGCTCAACCCTTGTGCTTCTTGTGATGTCACTGATTTAATAACACAAGACATTTTTTTTTAAGTGTGATTTATAAAACCTTTTTTAATTAAACAGTACAGTGGAAATCCATACTTCATTAGCAGCAGGGTACATTTGTTCAAAACAAAAATAAGATTTATTTTGTAACAGTTTCATGACTAATTAAATTACAACGTGAAGAACATAGCCCTTATGAACATGGCACCCACATGTTAACATGTGGGGCACAGATGGATTTCGTGCTTTCATCTGTGTTTGTTTGAGCAACCATCCCACAGTTCAGCAGTGTCAACCTTCTATTTTTAGGCTGGCAAAGCATAGCCCTGGGGCTCCAAATAAATAGTGGAACTGCTCCATTTAGGTGTCTTGGTGTCACCTTTCACAGATTCAGTCATTTAACACTGAACCATATGTCTTTATAAATAATGAAACATTTTCAAGTTTCAGTTTCTGTTACTTAACTGGATTACCACATTTATTTTGTACAAATGGAGGGAGAAATCTATAATAATTTCTCACTGAATATATGAAGCGTCTTCCCAAAACCTTCCTCTTTTACAGCTGCGTCCAGGCATTGCGAATCCATGCCGTTTACTTGGAGCGGTGTCACAGATCCCTGAGAGGTCTTTCGCTCATCAGGAGGGTTTGCCTAAGCTACCTGTTCCACCTTTGAAACAAACATGTGATCGCTACCTGGCCACCCTGGAGGCTATCGTCAGCGATGAGGAACTGGAACACACCCGGATGCTATTACAGGAGTTCCTAAAGAGTGGAGTAGGAGAAAGGCTCCAAAAGGAGCTCGAGAGACGAGCGCGAAAGACTGATAACTGGGTAGATATTTGG
Organism: Girardinichthys multiradiatus; assembly: GCF_021462225.1. Lineage (NCBI taxonomy): Eukaryota > Metazoa > Chordata > Actinopteri > Cyprinodontiformes > Goodeidae > Girardinichthys > Girardinichthys multiradiatus. Next base: position 15,985,010 of record NC_061805.1, read on the forward strand.
CTTTGTTTACATTTTGTTTATATGATTGAGCAGAAAGGCAGTAGATGTATGTGATTGCTGTTAAAAATAAATATTTATGGTCCCCTTGCTACCCACTTACAAGGTCTTGCAAAAGTATTCATACACTGCAAGGAAACTTGAAAAAAATTCCTCTATTTTGTTGGGAAGTGATGTGATATATCAACAAAAGTGATGTATATTTTTTTAGGTGGAAGGAAAAGGATACATGGTTTTCAATTTTTCTTTTTATAGAATCAGAAACTGTGGCTTGCATTTGCACTCACCCCCTGATTCTATACTCTGGAATACCACCTTTTGATGCAATTACAGCCACAAGTCTTCCGGAATATCATCAGCTTTGGACATCTAATGACCTAATGAAGCTTCTGCCCATTCTTTTTTGAAAATAGCTCAAGCTAAGTCAGATTGGATGGAGAGCCTCTGTGAACATTAATTGTCTAGCCTTGCCACAGATTCCCAATTGATCTTTGGCCTGGACTTTGACTAGGCCATTGTCACACTTGAATATGTTTCGATGTAAACCAGGGGTGTCCACAGTGCTGCGTTGGGGCTATTTGTGGCCTCTGAACTGATTTTATGCAGCCCACGATTGTGCTGACCACGATTTATGAATGATACAAATTTGGTCTTTCAGCACATATAGTTGATGCCGATGGAGACTTCACATTTTTAATTAGCACAATATTATTACTCACAGATTCAAATCATCTTACAATGGAAATAGTTTGGTAAAACACAAAGAACTTATCTTTTACTAAAATTTGGCTAAATAAAGTGAGCGATTTTATAGAATGAGTGTCCCAAATCCCTTTTTAGAAATAGACACATTTTTTTCCCCAAAGTCCAAAGGAATTTGCAAACTGGATGTTGTTTATTAAAAAGGCAAATGTGCTGAAACCCTTTTAAAAATTTGGATCTACAATGATTTATGCCTCCATTTCCAACTAAAAATCTGAGTACTTTATTGGTTTAATTAAAATATTGCATACTTTCATTATTCATTCAAGGTGAAGTCACACAAGGTAAAACAAAAAGTCTCAATGCAATTTCTGGTGATTTTAGTTTTTAGAAAAAATATGCTTTCTTGGCCCATGAGTATTTTTGACTTAACGATTTTGGTACATGTGACAAAACATTTGGACACCACTGATCTAAGCCATACAGCTCATGCTGTGTGTTTAGGATCATTGATGAATGTCCGCCCCAGTCTCAAGACTTCTGCAGCTTCCAACAGGTTTTCCTTTCAGAATTTTAGCTCCATCCATAAGTTCTCTGTCCCTGCTGAGAATTGTCCCCACAGCATGATGATGCCATCAACATGTTTCACAGTGGAGATGGTGAGTTGACTAATGTGCAGTTTTCAATCATATACAGTATTTTTTATGTAGGCCAAAAAGTCGTATTTGACTATCATTTGACTAGAGCATCTTCCTTCAGGTATTTACTGTTTTCCCTTTCATAGCTTTTGGTAAACTGGAAACAGGACTTCTTTTCACTGCTCTAATCACTAATTAGATGATTTTTAAATGGCATGTGTTCCAATAGATTTTATTTAGAGGTCTGAGAGTAAAATGGGGCTGAGTACGAATGCATGCCAGACAAAGAAAATATTCAAAATTATCTCTCTTTTCTTTTCAATTTATACAGGTCCTTCTCAAAATATTAGCATATTGTGATAAAGTTAATTATTTTCCATAATGTCATGATGAAAATGTAACATTCATATATTTTAGATTCATTGCACACTAACTGAAATATTTCAGGTCTTTTATTGTCTTAATACGGATGATTTTGGCATACAGCTCATGAAAACCCAAAATTCCTATCTCACAAAATTAGCATATTTCATCCGACCAATAAGAGAAAAGTGTTTTTAATACAAAAAACGTCAACCTTCAAATAATCATGTACAGTTATGCACTCAATACTTGGTCGGGAATCCTTTGGCAGAAATTACTGCTTCAATGCGGCGTGGCATGGAGGCAATCAGCCTGTGGCACTGCTGAGGTCTTATGGAGGCCCAGGATGCTTCGATAGCGGCCTTTAGCTCATCCAGAGTGTTGGGTCTTGAGTCTCTCAACGTTCTCTTCACAATATCCCACAGATTCTCTATGGGGTTCAGGTCAGGAGAGTTGGCAGGCCAATTGAGCACAGTGATACCATGGTCAGTAAACCATTTACCAGTGATTTTGGCACTGTGAGCAGGTGCCAGGTCGTGCTGAAAAATGAAATCTTCATCTCCATAAAGCTTTTCAGCAGATGGAAGCATGAAGTGCTCCAAAATCTCCTGATAGCTAGCTGCATTGACCCTGCCCTTGATAAAACACAGTGGACCAACACCAGCAGCTGACACGGCACCCCAGACCATCACTGACTGTGGGTACTTGACACTGGACTTCTGGCATTTTGGCATTTCCTTCTCCCCAGTCTTCCTCCAGACTCTGGCACCTTGATTTCCGAATGACATGCAGAATTTGCTTTCATCCGAAAAAAGTACTTTGGACCACTGAGCAACAGTCCAGTGCTGCTTCTCTGTAGCCCAGGTCAGGCGCTTCTGCCGCTGTTTCTGGTTCAAAAGTGGCTTGACCTGGGGAATGCGGCACCTGTAGCCCATTTCCTGCACACACCTGTGCACGGTGGCTCTGGATGTTTCTACTCCAGACTCAGTCCACTGCTTCCGCAGGTCCCCCAAGGTCTGGAATCGGCCCTTCTCCACAATCTTCCTCAGGGTCCGGTCACCTCTTCTCGTTGTGCAGCGTTTTCTGCCACACTTTTTCCTTCCCACAGACTTCCCACTGAGGTGCCTTGATACAGCACTCTGGGAACAGCCTATTCGTTCAGAAATTTCTTTCTGTGTCTTACCCTCTTGCTTGAGGGTGTCAATAGTGGCCTTCTGGACAGCAGTCAGGTCGGCAGTCTTACCCATGATTGGGGTTTTGAGTGATAAACCAGGCTGGGAGTTTTAAAGGCCTCAGGAATCTTTTGCAGGTGTTTAGAGTTAACTCGTTGATTCAGATGATTAGGTTCATAGCTCGTTTAGAGACCCTTTTAATGATATGCTAATTTTGTGAGATAGGAATTTTGGGTTTTCATGAGCTGTATGCCACAATCATCCGTATTAAGACAATAAAAGACCTGAAATATATCAGTTAGTGTGCAATGAATCTAAAATATATGAATGTAAAATTTTCATCATGACATTATGGAAAATAGTGAACTTTATCACAATATGCTAATATTTTGAGAAGGACGTGTATTTATGTGTTAGTTTGTGTTGGTCCATTACTCAAAAGCAGACTAACCACATTAAAGTTTGTATGCTTTACTTACAAACCTTACTTTTGCAAGGCACTGTACTTTAGAACTGAGTTATGTGCAGTAGTCTAGTGTTTTTTTTTTTAGGATAGCAATTTGGATCTTTTGCTCTATTACACACATTATATTCATGTGGAGCAGACTATTCAGATATGTTACATTATGCTGTCTGACTTCGGATGTGCATGTAGCTGTCAGAGTGGTGGACGCAGTCAGCATATCTGGACTGTCGCATGCCCGTGGCCATCTACACGAGCACTGGAGTCGTCCTGCCTCGAATGCACTTTGAAGACCGGCAAGGACAAATGAGGTAAGGAACCAGGAAAACTGTCCATGTTAAAACTGGGTGGCAAAATATAAAAAGCCATTTATGAACAATCACATCTCAGCATTTTAAACTTCAGTACATCTTCTATGGGATTTTCGTGAGTTACATTAACTCGGTTAACCGTCTGATTGGGAGTAGAGATCTAAACCTGTGTAGCTACAGTGTACTTACAGTATAAACAACCCGGAGTTTAAAGCTGACCTTTGTAGAGTCTTTCCCCTTCGTGTGGGATATTTAAAGCCCGGTAACTGCTCGGCTGTTTTTAACTGCTATGACACATGGGATCCGCAGAGAATGTAGAGGCCATAGTTAGATTACCATCTCTTAAATGATACTAATGATCAATAAAATGTATAAAATGAATGTAAGAGATATGCCAAGTGTTGGGATACACTGATGTTTTTAATAGCTTGGAATGACCTTTATCAATTTTTGTGTCTATTAAGCAGTTATTAATGTTTATTTTGTATCCACTCTTGAGAAGAGTACCTTTGAATTTCCTCCCTGTAGGTTTGCCGCCAAACTCATTGCAGGGGTTTTGGACTTTAAAAGAATGGTTGATACGTGAGTTTGCCTGAAATTACTGTGTGCAAGATACAAAGATTGTTGTTGGTGTAACTGAGTTTATCTAATTTTCTGATGTGTTAGTGAAACTCTGCCTGTTCAGTATTTGAATGGAAAGCCTCTGTGCATGGACCAGTATTACCAGATTCTGTCCACATGTCGCATTCCTGGACCAAAGAGAGATACGGTGGTGCATTACTCTGCAGGGAAGACACCTCCTAGTCATATCACTGTGGTCCACAACTTTCAGGTACATTACAGTGCTGCCAAACATTTGCACAATCTTTAACTGGACAACTTTGTAACAATTTTTGAAGTTGCATACAAAAGATTTGAGCCGTGTTTAAATTAAGCGAACTTTTCTTCTCTAGTTTTTTGTTTTAGATGTTTATAACAGTGATGGCACCCCGCTGACAGTAGATCAGATCACCATGCAGTTGGAGAAGATCTGGAATTCTTCTTTGCAAACTAATAAAGAGCCAATTGGCATCCTGACATCACAGCACCGCAACACCTGGGGAAAAGCTTACAACAACCTGATCAAGGGTGAGCGGAGAACATGAAAAAACATCAGGAATATTATAGCTTATTCTCTTGTTAGAAAGCTTGTTTAGAAAAACTCTTTAATGAACCCTCAGACAGGACTAACAAGGAGTCGGTCCGTGCCATCCAGAAAAGCATATTTACAGTTTGTTTGGACGCTCCGATGCTCCGAGTGTCAGATGAAATGTATCAGAGCCGTGTGGCAGCTCAGGTGCTCCACGGAGGAGGGACACGGTGGAACAGTGGCAACCGCTGGTTTGATAAAACACTGCAGGTGAGTTTGAGAAAGAATTACTTAATGTCTAAAACAATAAAAAGGAAAGCATTAGTTGAGAATTTCCACGTACTTGCAAATCATCCTCAGTTCATTGTTGGTGAGGATGGTACGTGTGGACTGGTCTATGAACATGCACCTGCTGAGGGTCCACCCATTGTGTTTCTCATCGATTACGTAGTTAAATACATGTAAGTTTCTTTCAGTGTTTAGTCAACTGCTTTCCCCTGTTTCTGAACGAGCGTTGTTCATACCTCATGTTCTCATATTTGTCAACAGGCAGAGAACTGAAATGGTTCGCTCTCCAATGGTTCCCCTGGCCATGCCTCAGAAGCTACGCTTTAACATCACACCGGAGATCAAAAGAGACATTGAAAAAGCCAAACAAAATATGAACATGTGCGTACCTTGTTGAATGTGCCTGTGTTTTGCTTTTGATCACATTTGATGTGAATTTTCTCGTGTTGTGTTTTCCTAGAATGGTGCAGGACTTGGATGTGAAGGTGCTCACATTTTCTCATTTTGGAAGAAATTTGCCAAAGCAGCATGAGCTGAGTCCAGATGCTTTTGTGCAAATGGCTCTACAGCTAGCCTACTTTAGGTAAGAAACCCCTCTTTAGTGGACAAAAAATGCTCTGGAAAATAACTGTAACATATATATTTTGCGTGTCGCTCTTATATTCTAGGATGTATAGTATTTGCTGTCCTACTTATGAGAGTGCAACACTGAGAATGTTTAAATATGGACGCACAGAGGCAATCCGCTCAACTACTGTGGACTCACTTAAGTTTGTTCAGGCAATGCAAGACCCATCTAAGCAGGTTAGGATAGACCAGTCAGGTTTTATTAATACTGTGCCAGGCAAAAGCATTTTGTCTCTTCACAACCATAAACTTCGATGATTTTTATTGGAATGTTTTGTGGTAGACCAACACAAAGTAGTGTACAGTTGTGAGGAGGAAGCAAAAAATACACATGGCTTTTAAAATTAAACAATAAAAATCTGAATAGTGTGGCATGAACATGGTTTCTGCATACTGATTCAAATACCAGATTGGCTGAAGAGCATCTTTAAACATACATTTTTCAAATCTTGCCACAAATTCTAAATTGGATTTAGGTCTGCGCTTTAACTAGGCCATTCTAGCACAATGATATGGTTTAATATATCCTTTTCTATTGTAACTCTGGCAGCCTCTAAGAGGCTTTCTTCTAGGATGGCCCTGCATTTTGGGTCCACCCATCTTCCCATGAACTCTGACTTGTTGCCCTGTACCTGCTGAAGAAAAGTATTCCCACAGCATAAAACTGCCATCTTTCAAAGTAGGAATGGTGTGTTAAGGCAAATGTGCAGTGTTTTATTTTTTACCAAACATATTGTTTTGGCTGTAGGCAAAAAAAGTTACAAATTGGTCTCATCTTACCATCACACCTTCTTTCACTTGTTTGCTGTGTACCCTACAGGAATTGTGACAAACTGCAAATTCAACTTCCCATTGCTGTCTTTCTACAGTGGCCTTTTTCTTCCAAAACTTCCATAAAACCCAGATTTGTGGAGTCCGCAGCCAATTCTTATAAGCTCAACAGATTCTCCCACCTGAGCTACAGATTACCACAGATCCTCCAGTTACCACGGGCCTCTTGGCTTCCTCTCTCATTGATATTTTCCTTACCCGGTCAGTTTAGGTGGACAGCCATATCTTGTTAGGTTTGCAGTTGTGCTGGCAAATAAAATTGCACACAAGTGGACTCTATTTACTTCTCATGTGATTTCTGATTTTAGCTTGTCACTGGAATTTATTTTGGAATATTAGAGTAAGACTTCGTGCTGCGCTATCACATTAAGCCCCAATAAAATACATTGAGGTTTGTGGTTGTAATGTGTCAAAATGTGAAAAAGTTTAAGGGAAATGAAAACTTTTGCAAAAGAACAGTAAATATTCTGTTTCAAAGGTGAAACGTTTAACTGAGCTGTGAATGTTCCCAACAGAACACAGAGCGGTTGGCACTGCTGCAGAAGGCAGTTCAAACTCACAAGGAAAACACACACAATGTGAGGAGTGGTGTTTTTCTAAAAAAAAAACTAAGTTATTTATATTTAACTATTTTTTTTAGCTTTGTTTTGATTTCACCACTAAACATTACACTTTTATTTTCAGGCAATCCATGGACAGGCTATTGACAGACATCTGCTCGGGCTGAAAATACAGAGCATTGAAGATCTGACCTCTATGCCTGAGATATTCATGGACACTTCTTATGCAGTAGCTCATCATTTTAATCTCTATACCAGCCAGGTATGAAAGAAACCCAGCAGCCTATCATTACTGAGAAAATGATTGCTTACAATCCTATTTATTAATTTGCATGTTTGCTTTCTGGCATCTCTATTTCCAGGTTGGCTCCAAGACAGACTGCGTGATGTGTTTCGGTCCAATGGTGCCAGATGGCTACGGGGTGTGTTACAATCCCATGGATGAGCATATCAACATCGCCATCACGGCCTTCAACAGCTGTGAGGAAACAAATGCTGCCAACTTTGCCGAGGCTGTAAAGAAAGCGTTGTTGGACATGAGAGCTCTCCTCACAGAAACAGCCGCGACCAGACAGTGATCTCACACATGAGCCCGGCCCGGCGCGCAGGTTTTGTATGAAGCTGAAACTAAATCGACTTTTTGCCAGTATTGTTGGCAGAGCGCCAGGCTGGCAGAGGACAACTAGCAGGAAACCTGTTACCAAAGGATTGATTGTGGAAAACGCAATGTGTGACTGTAAATGCACTGCCTTTAAAAGGAGAAATGATCTATGATAGATGTGTATTTTAAAATATTGTGAAAGCAATTGTAATTGTTCGAATATTTTTTCTCTGCTTATATTTTTAATGTTTCTAGTGGATCTGAACAGATCCTAGGTTCCTTGGTTTGTATGTTTCAGGTCAAAACAAAAAGCATATATTTTAGGTTTATAAATTACATGAAAAGGGATTTTTCTACATAATAGGATAAATGATCATTTTAGGTACAGCAAACCTAAGAAATGTTACATATATAATCTTTAACCTATTCCTAAAAGTTTGTTGCTCGGATTAAAAACGCACAAAGGAATATTCAGCTCTGAAGGTTCCTTTGGAGTACAGGTAATCACCGTGAAATTCAACCTCAGCCATATTTCCAGAGGAGTGCCACAGAAACAGCTGCTGGCCATTGAACACGTTGGTCTTTAAGACATCCATGTCTCGGATCTGAACAAGAAACACAATGATAACAGTTTTTATTCTTCAACCAAATTCCCTATACCTGAGTGTGTATGGCATTAAAAACAAAAGCTTGTTTGCACCATAATAAATGTAGACTGGGAGTTGGTGGTGTTGAATACTGATCCTATGTGCAGCGCCTGGATCCTGATCTTCACTGAGGGAGGGGCGTTGATGAGCACTCGGCAGGTGTGACTGCTGTTTGATGTGACTGGATTCTCAAAAATGCCGCCGGGGGAAAATAGCTGAACGTCGCAACCTGTGTGGCAAAATTGAAGGACAGTTGCTTATTGTTCGTTGAGCAAACAATCAGGTGTAGTTTAATGCACTTACATCTGTGGAAAGTTAAAGACTTCCAGCATTTGTTGAGATTTTCGCAGCAGCAAATTCCTTTTCAAGGCTGAAATAAAAATTTGTAGTGGCAATCCCTAAATCTATAGTGGCAGTGTGAAGGTGGAGGGGGAAAAAAACCAACCATTATGAACCAACCAGATTAAATCGTCAACACCTCTGCAATCATGTTATTCGAATAAATTGAGGGTATTCCCCCTGAGAATATTTGTACTCAAAAGGTCTAGTCTTAATTTAAGTAATTCTTTTATTTATATAAGTACTTTTCATTCAAATTAATTCAGCTTACTGTCAATTAAGAAGAACGTTGATCAGTACAATTAGTAAAACAAGACAGAAAAGAATGCCAAAACCATAACATTTACAATAACGTTACAATGAAATAACACAACAGACCTTAAAATACTGTCATATAAGACTATAGAAATCATTTTAAAATAATGGATTTATAAAAGAGTTTTTAAGAAAGCAGGGTTCTGTCAAAAAGAATCATTAAAATAATTTTTGCTAAAAATCAAGAGTAAAATAAAATATATTTTTTAATTTTTCTTTATTCCCCTAATTTCATATTTGGTAAAACAGTTTCTCTAATATCAATATGATCACATTATTCTTGAAAGTATATACTGCTAAAACCCGATATTTACATATGCTGTATTAAAAAACACAGAACCATTTGTTCTCGCGGTCTGATATTACATTAGACGAAGTCACACAAGGAGGAAGTGTTTTTGAGGTGCTGCCTTAAAATACATCCAAAGGTATATTTAACAAAAACTTGGTTAAAGGTGTACAAAGCCATAACATCATCATCATTTCAAAAACTGTTCAAAAGTTTGCTATTCTTAGTGCATGTAAAAGAACTTGCTCATTATTCTGGCATTTAAGATGCAGACGATAGGGATAGATGGAGACAGATGACTTGCTGTGGTAACCCCTGAAAGGGAAAAGCTGAAAGAAGAAGCTCCTTATTCTGGCATTTGACAAATAGAAAAAATTTTGATAGCCCCAACGGACCTAAAACAATAAACATTTATTCTGATTTAGAGTGAGGCAAACAGGCTCTTTTTCTTTTTATAGTGTATGTAAATATCTTGCTTTAATTGTACCTGAAAAGGGAGTGTGAGATGTAGCTTGGGCTTTATCCAGCTTTACAGGTGCATCTCAATAAATTAGAATATTATTGAAAATGTCATTTATTTCAGTAATTCAGTTCACTAAGTGAAACATATATAGGTTAATTACACACAAGTCTTTATCTCTGTTAATTATGATGTTTTTCCACTTACAGATAATGAAAGCGTGAAACTAAGGTTATAATATTACATCAGACCAATAAAAATACATCTTAGTACAGAAATGTGGGCTTAATGCTGCTTAAAGGTTGTTATTTTCAAAAGGTACTTTGAAAAGGTACTTTAGATCTGACATAAAAGCCTAATTGGAATGAATATTCTGATTTACTGAGATGTACCTGTAAATGTAAGAATAAGTACTTTAAAGTTCTAAAAATCACATGCAGCCAATATACAGTGCCTTGCAAAAGTAATAAACCCCATTGATATTTTTCATGTTTTGTTGCCTCACAACCTGTTATTAAAATGGATTGTTTGGGAGTTTGCACCATTTCATTTACACAACATGCCTACAACTCTGGAGATGTATTATTTTTTTTATTGTGAAGCAAACAAAAATAGGACAAAACAACAGAAACTTCAGTATGCATAACTGTCCACCCCCCCTAAAGTCAGTACTTTGTAGAGCCCCCTTTTGCGGCAATCACAGCTGCGAGTCGCTTTGGACAAGTCTGTATGAGCTTGCCACATCTTGCCACTGGGATTTATGCCCATTCCTTGAGGCAAAACTGCTCCAACTCCATCATGTTTGATGGTTTTTGTTTGTAAATAGCAATCTTCAAGTGAAACCACAGATTCTCAATTGGATTAAGGTCTGGACTTTGACTAGGCCATTTCAACACATTTAAATGTTTCCCCTTAAACCACTTGAGTGTTGCTTTAGCAGTATACTTCGGGTCATTGTCCTGCTGGAAGGTGAACCTCAGTCCTGGTCTCAAATCACAGGCAGACTGACACAGATTTTGCTCAGGAATATCCCTGTATTTAGCATCATCCAATTTTCCTTCGACTCAGACCAGTTTCCCAGTCATGCTGCTGAAAAACATCCCCACACCATGATGCTGACACCAGCAGGTTTCACTTTGTGGATGGTGTTCTTGGGGTGATGGGATGTGTTGGGTTTGGGCCAGACATAGACTTAACTGAAAAGTTCAATTTTAGTCTCATCTGACCAGAGCACCTTCCCCCATAGAATTGAGGAGTTGTCCACATGCCTTTTGGCAAACTCAAAACATGCCTTCTTATTTTTACCACTAAGTAATGGTTTTTTTCCTGTCCACTCTTCCATAAAGCCCAGCTCTATGGAGAGCACAACTTATTGTGGTCCTATGGACAGATACTCCAGTCTCTGCTGTGGAACTCTGTAACTCCTTCAGGGATACCTTTGGTCTCTGAGATGTCTCTCTGATTAATGCCCTCCTTGCCTGGTCTGTGAGTTTTGGTGGACAGTCCGCTCTTGGAAGGTTTGTTGTGGTACCATGTACTTTCCATTTGAAGATTTGATGGGGATTCGAGGGAACATCAAATATTGTTATTTTATTTTTAACCCTTGACTACTAGTACATCTCCACAACTTTGTCCCTGAATTGTTTGGAGAGCTCCTTGGTATTCAAGGTGCGATGCCTCTTGATTAGTGGTGCTGCAACCTCTGGGGCCATTTAGAAAAGGTGTGTTTTAACTGACAGATCTCGTGACACGTAGACTGCACACAGATTTACTGCATGTCACTAATTATAAGAGATGTGAATGTAAGTGGTTGCACCTGAACTTTTTAGTGGCTTAATAACAAAGGGGGTGTATACACATGCACATGCAAACTAAAAAAAAATTTATTTTCTCTTTTTTTATATATATTTTTTCTAATTTCATAATTTCACTTTTGTGCAGGTCCATCACTTAAAATAAGATTAAAAAACATTTGAATTACAGGTTGGAATGTTACAAAAAAAGTGAAAAGGCAGGGAAGAAAACTTTTGCAAGGCACTGTAGTTTGCTAAGGTTATTAAATACAGTTGCCTTACCTTGATGGTGGTTCCTTTTTGTATTCTTCTCCGATCTGTAGGTAAACACAACCCCATTTCCAGGAGTGACCAGACTTTGCCGAACAAGCAGGACATTGGTTCTGGTGGACAGTTCACTGCCTGCTGCATGCACGCACTTCCTCACGAAAGCCAGACGATCGAAAAATGCCACATACTCCCCTGTTCAGCACACACAGGGTTACATACATCGTTGTGTCTGCGTCAGACTTCAGAATTATTGAATTGTTGAAAGAAAAACATACTTTTTCTGCAATCCAAAGAGCTGGATATGACTCTAATGCTGATGACCTCGTCGATAGGTCTACCTATTGACACTGTGCATCTGCTCGGAGCGTTGTTTAAATCCACAGTGCCAGATTCCTCCAGGAGTAGCTGTCCACATGCACCTGAAAAGGCACATGCACTGTGATAATAATCATGCTCTAACTTTATCTGCTAATACACCATGATAAAGGATGTCCACTCACTATACTTAGGTGTTGGAATGGCTGTGGTAGTCTGTTTGATGGTCATGGCCTCTGTTGACCTCGGAGGAATGCTGCCTATGTGTTGCTGTGGTGCATCTTTATGTACCGGAGTGGGAGATGGGAGAGGCTTTTCTGTTAGGTTTGCTTTCCTGATTGAAGTGGTCTTGTCCGAGGTGACGTCCCTGCAGCTGCCCATGTAGCAGCCTCGGATTGTGATTGGTTTGGGTATGTGCATGCAAAACAGGGGGCTGAGAGGCTCAGGTTCAGAGGGGCCCATGCAGGAGACAGCTCTGGACTGGATACCATATCCACAGGGTGCTGAACACTTAGGAGTGACAACATGAGAGGTGAGCACAGGTCACAGTGTAAGCAGGATCATGTATAAACAGAGTGTGACATATTGTTTAGACTATGAGCAGTGTTCAAATAAACTGGTGGTAAGATTTAAATAACATACTGTGGAAATGCATGCACTCGAAAAAGACATGCATGTACCTAATCAGAATTATTAGTGTTTTTCTTTGTTAACTGGATGATCTCAAAAAATCTGCTAATCATTTATTTTTTAATTACTTCAGTCTAAACTAATCTTCATATTCCCATCCTGTCACATGTACCTGGCTCCATGGTTTCACCTCCCACTTGAAGGTGCACACTTGCACCAGGCAAGGCACCGTGGTGGCAGGTTTGACACCCGCATGGCAGCTATCCTTTGGAACCACGCTCTCCTTTCCATGGATAAACTGGACACAAGACACATTCCTCTGAGCTACACCCAGGTCACAGGACACAGAGCAGGCCGATGTCCTGAATACCTTCCACCTGGACGAGTGATGCTGATGGTGAGATGACTTTTGCCCTTTGCAAAAACAACTGGTTACAGATTGCTTGTGTGCAATTCACCTTGCAGGGCAGCTGTGGGTATTACACGAAACCACTGCTGTTGGTTTGGGAAAACTGCTGCAGTTGTAGTCCTCCAACACCTCCTCCTGCTCCCCATTTGCCTCTCTAGCACAGAACAGCACTCTCTTGGCTACCCCGCCTCCACACGTTACACTGCAGACTCCTTGCTTTGAGCGCCACCTGGTTGTTAGATGATAAACAGCATACAGCTGTAGAATGAACATCCTTATTCTACACTCCTTAAATCTTTCCAAATGATTACACATTACAACATGGAAGGAGGATTATACATGGTCTTTAATGAATTAATTTCATTTTTCAAAAATGAAAATCTGAAAAGTGTATTTGCATTCAGCCCTTATGAATCAATATGTTGTAGAACAACATGTTGCAGCAATTACGGATGCAAATAATTTTTGGTATATTTCTAAAATTTTTATACATCAAGACTCAAAACATTGTGCACATTCTTCTTGGATTAGATGGAGAGCATTTGTGAAGATCCATTGATAAGTCTTGCAATAGATTCTTAGATGAAGATAGGTCTGGACTTTGACTGGGCCATTCTAAAACAGTAATATGATTTGATGTAAGCCGTTCCATTGTAGCTCTGGGTGTATGTTTAAGGTTGGTCTTTTGTTAAAAGATGAAACTCCGTTTGAAAAACTCATGTTTGTTGCAGCCTCTAAGAGGTTTTCTTCGAAAGATTGCCCTGTACTTAGCTCCATCCATTTCCCCCTCAACTCTGACCAGCTTCCCTGTCTTGCTGAATCAATGCATCCCCCACAGCATGATGCTGCAACCACCATATTTCAATGATGAGATGTATTTACAGGGTGATGTATAATGACAGTTTTCCACACATAACGTTTTGCTTGTAGGCTAGAAAGTCAAATGTTTTCTCTTCTGACAAGAGCACCTGCTTCCAGATATTTGCTGTGTCCTCTACATGGCTTATGGTAAATGGGAAATTGGACTTTTATTGCATTTCTTATCTACATTTATACTGACTTTAAGTTACACAAAGGTGGAATCTAAATATTAATTAACATTTGAATGCATTTGGTTGCACAAGATTTTATTTAGGAAATCAGAAAGAAGACTGAACACCTTTTAAATGTTTCTTTTGTTTTGAAAACTATGTATTATGTTCCTTAACTTTCACTATCTGCAGTACTTTGTGTTGCTCCAGCACATACAATCATAAAAATATGTATGACATAAAATGGCAAAATGTGACCAAAAATTCAAAGTGTATGAATGCATTTGCACAGCAGTACTCTGGATGCTACAAATAATGCAAATAATAAAGAAATAAATGTAAAAATTAAAAAGTTTCTTACATTGAAGGGCAGGGAGAAATACCACACATCTCAGTGTGAGGATCAGGCTTGCTGGAAGAGTCACAGTTGAAGTCAGGCACCCCCAGTCTGGTCTGGTGATCCACACAAGAAAACCACACTTGTAGGGTTCCTTTCATGCATGAGCATTGGGCCTTGAGTTACTACACTGAAGGAGAATGTGCTGCCTCTGAAGTGAATATGGCTACAGTTTCAGCTTACCATTTCCACAGGTCCTAGAACACTGGCTGACAACAGGGCTCCAGACATACACAGGAGCCTGTCTAGAGCGTGGTAACAAACTAGACTTTAAACTGGGCTGTACCTGGTCAGGAGAAAGACTGTTTAGGCATTGGTAATGAAATTAAAAAGTCAATGTCTTTTTGGCTTTACCTCCCCCTCAGATTCCCACCCAATGGGGCAGACGTTCACCAAACATGGCAATGAATCCAGAGGTTTGATCTGATTTAAACAAAAACTTTGATCCACCAAGACATCCAAACCATCTTCTTGCCGGATACATGACACGTTGCGTTTTGCTTCTCCTGGTCCACACACTGCAGAACAGTTTGCTGGCTCTGACACAGACCATCTGTAGATAAATTGTTTTACATGAAACCAAGTTTACGGCAGCAGAAAAACATAAAGTCTTCTACAGGTCCTTCTCAAAATATTAGCAATCAGCCTGTGGCACTGCTGAGGTCTTATGGAGGCCCAGGATGCTTCGATAGCGGCCTTTAGCTCATCCAGAGTGTTGGGTCTTGAGTCTCTCAACATTCTCTTCACAATATCCCACAGATTCTCTATGGGGTTCAGGTCAGGAGAGTTGGCAGGTCAATTGAGCACAGTGATACCATGGTCAGTAAACCATTTACCAGTGGTTTTGGCACTGTGAGCAGGTGCCAGGTTGTGCTGAAAAATGAAATCTTCATCTCCATAAAGCTTTTCAGCAGATGGAAGCATGAAGTGCTCCAAAATCTCCTGATAGCTAGCTGCATTGACCCTGCCCTTGATAAAACACAGTGGACCAACACCAGCAGCTGACACGGCACCCCAGACCATCACTGACTGTGGGTACTTGACACTGGACTTCTGGCATTTTGGCATTTCCTTCTCCCCAGTCTTCCTCCAGACTCTGGCACCTTGATTTCCGAATGACATGCAGAATTTGCTTTCATCCGAAAAAAGTACTTTGGACCACTGAGCAACAGTCCAGTACTGCTTCTCTGTAGCCCAGGTCAGGCGCTTCTGCCGCTGTTTCTGGTTCAAAAGTGGCTTGACCTGGTGAATGCGGCACCTGTAGCCCATTTCCTGCACACGCCTGTGCACGGTGGTTCTGGATGTTTCTACTCCAGACTCAGTCCACTGCTTCCGCAGGTCCCCCAAGGTCTGGAATCGGCCCTTCTCCACAATCTTCCTCAGGGTCCGGTCACCTCTTCTCATTGTGCAGCGTTTTCTGCCACACTTTTTTCTTCCCACAGACTTCCCACTGAGGTGCCTTGATACAGCACTCTGGGAACAGCCTATTCGTTCAGAAATTTCTTTCTGTGTCTTACCCTCTTGCTTGAGGGTGTCAATAGTGGCCTTCTGGACAGCAGTCAGGTCGGCAGTCTTACCCATGATTGGGGTTTTGAGAGATTAACCAGGCTGGGAGTTTTAAAGGCCTCAGGAATCTTTTGCAGGTATTTAGAGTTAACTCGTTGATTCAGATGATTAGGTTCATAGCTCGTTTAGAGACCCTTTTAATGATATGCTAATTTTGTGAGATAGGAATTTTGGGTTTTCATGAGCTGTAAATCAGCCAAAAGCCAAAATCATCCGTATTAAGACAATAAAAGACCTGAAATATTTCAGTTAGTGTGCAATGAATCTAAAATATATGAATGTTAAATTTTCATCATGACATTATGGAAAATAATGAACTTTATCACAATATGCTAATATTTTGGAACCTTTACCACACTTGATCCATGTTTTTGAACACATCATACATGACGCACCTGAAATCCCTCCCCTCACAGGAGGCACTACAAATCCCAAAACTTCCTGCATCCCACTTGCAAAATAGTCAATTATTCATGTATATTCATTTGGGCTGTGCATACCAGCAATGGGAGGATTAATAATAGTAAAAAATACTGAGTTGAGAGTTAGCTTAACCTGGGGGGACAGGACGGGAGCTGACAAGTTCTGTGCAGTGCTGTGGTTGGAGGAGGGGCTTTACAGTAGTGTGGCTTCAAAAGGTTGTTGGTGTCTTCATCTACACAGACATGCTCATACTTCTCTATACCTGTACAGAGGTAGAGAAGCATGAAAAAAGCTTGGGAGGTCGTCTTACTTATTTTATTACATGCATATCATGCATTACATGCATTTATCATTGAACATTAAATTATTTACCCAATCCACAAGTGACAGAGCAAGGTGTTGTCAAAGCAGCCCATTTGCCTCTAGGTGAGCTGTCTGTCAAGTTCTTGTTTCTTGGTACATAAAACTGAAAGTGAATGTTTGGATTGGTTTTTTCACCATATTCTTTTCCATATTTGCGATAGATCTGGAATAAAAAGTGCAAACATTAGCTGTCTATACCTAATTTATTTCCTAGAAAATAATCTCAAGCATGGACAATGTACTACAGACAAACACTGCTTCTTTCTTTCTAGATAACTAGCTCCCCTTTGCATCGTATTCAGACAGCTCTACAAAAAAAAAAAAAAAGAAATTCATTAGCTCATGGATGGCCTCTCCACGGTCCCTCTGGGGTACATTAACAACACAGTGTGCTTCCTGTTATGCATGATGGAGTGTGAAAGTTTTCCAACTCTTTTGAGTATGCACAAAATTCTCAGGGTTAGATCGGGAGGGTTCATTATTGTGGTGATAGCAGATCTAGGTTCCGGGATCTGCATAGAGGAGCCTGGTAGCAGTAGAGGTAGTTCATCCATGACACATGGCCCACATGCACCTGTGTGGGATAGTAATCAGCAAATTTAGAGGGGAGGCTATGCTGACCTTGTGCCAAGGCTTAAAACCGCATTACACCTACACTGCGCTGGCAGCCTTCTAAGCGGTGTAATATAATGCCTGAACCCGGTATAGCCTGTCTTGCTGTCACTAATTTAATAAAGCCAACAGGGGACATGTCGTGTTTTGCAGAGCAAATATGCCACTGGTATAACAAGGCAACCAGACCCACAATTCTGTTTGCATACGTTGTCAGAAAAAGACACTGTAAAAAAAAAAAAAAGATTGCTCAACATGACACACTTAGTGGTGTGCAGTGATACATACAGAAGTTATTTTTATGCCCTTCTAATGTTACTTATAAGGGATTGAAAATACTGGTGAAACTGATGGTCGAGGTGGAGAAACCTCAAATATTTAGTGAAATCAACTCGATTATGGGAAACCGAAAGGGACGTACTAGGAGCACAGGATCGTCATGATTACTTTCAAACATTTTTCTGCTCAAGCCGTCTTGGAGGTGCCCCTCCAGGAGGAGTTGTCTCAATCTGGTGTTACGGGGTCCTTCGGAAATACCATTTATTGCATCTATTGTAATTAAAGAGCTTCCTTTTCCTGACCTGTACAGTTATCTCCTGTTTCAGAGGTCCAGGTACTACCACTTCTTCAATCTCAGGTAAAAGGTCAAAAGTCAGGTGAAGGCGGTACTGTATATGGTCTTCATCTAGTGGTGAGGGATGGGTGACATTCAGAGCCATGGCACCCTTTCCAGACACAATGTATTGATCCCCAACCATTACAGCTGCAGACAGAAAACCACCACACATTTTCTACTTGTGTTGTAGATATTTAAAACTCTTATAAAGAGATTTCACTCACCTAAGTGAGTGAAGACAGGTGCCCTGTTAACAATATGGACCTGAGTGGCATTAATTGGCAGAGTCAGAAAAGTGGTGTACTCTTTTTGGGAAAGAGGAGAAAGAATTTAGGTGAATGTATTCGGTTTCATGTGTTGCATTGTTAAGAAAGGCAATTAGTTACCCAGTAATTTGTTACCTTTGGCACGACCACCACTGTAGGAGGCAGATTTTAAAATGCAGGTCGACCCATCTCCACCACACACCCCACACACATCCCACACTTTCCCGGAGTGCAGCACTGCATCACACCCGAACAGCTGAATAGAGAATCAAAACAAAGGGCAACAAAGTGAAAGTAAAACCAAACGAAATCTGTTTTCTGGCATGTAAATTCTTCTTTACCTGGCATCTGCCTTGAAGACATGCAGCTGTTGTGCCGTAAGAAGTTAGGCTCTCCGACTCACAGCGAGTACCGTCCACAAAACAAGACCCACGGCTTACTATGAAGTTTTCTCTATCTGACTGACACATATATCTGCACTGCTCATCCCCTGATCATGGCCAAATAAAAAAAATTTAAAAATATGAGTTGCTGATTTTCTCTGTTTAAAAAGTAGAAAATAAGTAGAAATCTTTTGATTACCGTCACCTTTGACAAAGCCAATAGTGGGGATCCATTTGTAGAAGGAGGCAGTGTTGGGTAGCAGGTATAGGGGTTGGAGGTCTGTTTGTGAACACTGCTCTGCCATGAACTCCAACTGGGTCTGCTTACAAGGCTAAAGCAACAGGGGTAGAAAGAGATTGGGCTTATAAAACAGTTTGCCATGTGCTGTGGAGGAGCTGTCAATATAAATCTAGCAAATTTCCTCCCAAGATCTCTCTCTCTTTGCTTTTAATTACAACAAATGTTAACATCTTGGAGATTCTTTCAAAACAACGTATAAACTTTAAAAAAGAGAAATGGGTACAATCATTCACTAAGTTAGTGACACTGCACTACAGTGCTTTTCAAAGGTTTTAATACAGATTACAGGTATACAGGTATTTATCTTGTTTTTTTAATGGGAGTTTTGTTTTATACACCAAGTTAACCATTAATAAAACCCTGTGTGTCCAATTCCATTGAGATGTCACCTAATTAGTGAATAAATAATAAATGAACTGAAATTACACAGTGTTTTTCTGTGTCATACTAGCAACGAAAAGAGATTTTATACTGTGTCTTGTTCACTCAGCTGCTCTCACATTCATACATCCACAGCAACTTGGAGTTAAGTTTTTTGCTCAAGGGCACGTTGGTGTGGCAGGGAAGGAAACTTAAACTGAAACCACAACTTTTCCGACAGCAACACTTTTCCCACTGAACCACAGCAGCCCATGGTTTAGAGAGCACCTGTGTATAATTAAATTTTTATAGAAAAATAGAATTGTTCTGTGAAGGCCTTAGAGGTTTGTTGGAGAACATTAGTGAACCAACAGCATGAGGACCAGGGAACACAGCATACAGGTCAAGTAAAGTAAAGAAGTTGAAGATGTTTAGATTTTAAAGAAGAGTCAGGTTATAAAAGATTATACCCAAGTTTGAACATCTCAATATGCACTCTTTATTTTGTCACCTGAAAATGGAAAGAGTATGATACAACTGCAAACTTACCAGGTCAAAGCAGTGCCCTTAAAGGAGAACAGACCTGCATCTGTTCAGATAAGACCAAAACTTTATAGCCTTTAAGGCATCAGAGCTGAATGACGTGTAGATGGTCGCTTATTATGAACAGAAGTAAAACATTGTGGAGAGAAACTTTTTGACCTGCATGCAAAATCATCACATGCACATCACTGTGAAAATGTTGTGAAACATGTTGTGATTATGCTGTTCTTCAGCTGGGACAAGGAAGCTTGTCAGAGTTTATGGTATGATGGCAGGATCTAAATACAGGGCAATCCTGGATGAAAAGCCTGTTAGAAGCTGGAAAAGACTGAAAGCTGGCCAGAAGTTCACTTTCCAATAGAAAAGCATCCCTAAACAGACAGCTATAATGGAATGGTCTAGTTTAAACAATATACATTTGTTAGAATGGCCTTGTTTAAGTCCAGACCTGATTCCCCCAGATCGTCAGGGTAAATGGCTACTCACACTGAACCTGGTTCTGCTGGAGGTTTCTTCCTATTAAAGTGAAGTTTTACTTTCCACTCAGTATGAAGGATTGCTGCAAAGTAAATGCAAGCGACTGACCATTGTCGCTACATGCTCATGAGCATGAGCTTAAAAAAGCTCAACAAGCTGATAAAAAAGGCTGGCTCTGTTCTGGGGACTCCTCTGGAACCTCTGGAGATCATTGTGGAAAGACGGATTCTTCATAAAATGAAGAACATTATGGAGAACCCTGAGCATCCTCTTCATGAGACTGTCCTACAACAACAGAGTGTCTTCAGTCAGAGGCTTCTTCAGATCTGCTGTAAGACGGAGCGCTACAGGAGATCCTTCCTGGCCACAGCCATCAGCATCTACAACGACTCTTTGAGGAAACCTTCATAATATGAGCTATAACAACATTTAATTTCCCTTTGGGATTAATAAAGTATTTTTGAATTGAATCCAAGAGGAGTGCATGCTGAAAGTCACTGACACTGGTTTCCTTGGATGCAAAAACGTTTTAACCAATTTAAATAATAAACTGAATTTGACTGCATAGTTAGGTTTGATAGTTAGGAATAATAGGAATGTATGTACCTGACTTGAAATCTGTATAAATTGCCTTGAGATGACGTGTTGTGAATTGGTTCTATATAGATAAAACTGAACTGAACTGAATTCCAATAGAGAATATGCAGCAAGACTTGAAAATCATTTTTCTTCCTCTACAAACTTGGTTTACATTTGTGATTGCAACTTGACAAAATGTAAAAAGTTTTATGGAGAATGAATATTTTTGCAAGGCAATGTAGTAAAATAAAGAAGCCCATTGTAAACAAAACCTGTTAGAACTTGCCTGTTGGTTACAAAGTTCAGCCTCAATATCTGGACCCTCACAATCATTTCCTCCAAAAGCAGGTCTGAAAACACATGGCACACATCTCTTACAAAGGAATCTCTGTCAAGTAGATCTTAATGCTCGTGTAACACTTGCTACCTTGGGTTGTTGCATTCCCTCGTACGGAGCACGACCCCTCCACCACATGTCCTGGAGCAGGAGGAAAACTCAGACCAGGTGGACCAGGAGCCATTGACCACAACAGAGAAGCCAAAGTCATCTGGGAATACACAGCGTCCCTTCAGACACCACTAGAAGACAGAGGGAACAATGTGCTTGTGCTTACTTCTCTATTCTGGGATGACTGCCACAGGATTTCTCAGTAAACACGCAGAGAGCATTACCTGATTGGGTGCACACTCTGTCCCATCCAGCAGTGGAACCAGGAGACGTTTACAGGAGCTGACATCTTCAGGTTTAACGTGACAGGACAGAACACGACAAGCCGGCTAATGGAAAATTAGACGATAATTGTAAACATGAATCAGCCTGTACAGTGGAATTGGATGCATATTTCCATGAAGTGAGGTGCCACCTAGTGTTACAGAGTTGATATTTCAGGTGGCATACCATGTCAGGATTGGAGAATGAGCAGGCTCTTGCAGTGCTGCCAAAAGCTATGCGACACTGGTCGTCAACTCCATAATACTGCCCGGGCTTCCAGTCCTGTAGGGAGCCTCTCAGTGCAGGAAAGTCCTTGACACATTCAGCTTTCCCTTCACTAGCAACGTTAGATAGAGTGATGTCTCATTTTTCAAATACTTACAGTGACAGTGTGGAAAAGATCAGACACCCTAATAAATGTTAAATTCCTCGAAAATAAATATCCACACATTGATGTCTAACTTATTTTTGTTTTAAACATGGAATTAATTGTACTCAAACAACAAAGTATTACTAATTAAACGTTTGGACCAAATAGGATTTCTGGCTGAGGCAAGAGTTAGGACACCTGACACCTGCACTCTAATAGCTAGTGTTGTCCCCCTTGACTGGAATAGCTTCAGTGAAACCCTTCCTGTGGCTATAAACCAGTCTCTGACATCTCTCTGGAGAGATTTTGCCTTATCCCTCACTTCCAGCTGTGGGGTGTTTCAGGGGTTTCCTGCATGTACAGTTGTTTTTAAGTCACCTTACAGCATCTCAATGAGACCAAGATCTGGGCTTTGACTATGCCCAGGACTTGCCACTTCTTTATTATCAGGCAGTTTAAGGGACTAACTGCTATATTTTGGGTGACTGTCACGTTGCAGGGCCCAGTTCTGCTTCAGTTTTATTTTGTTTCAGATGGTCTCACAATTTCATCAAGCAACCTGTGACACATAGAATAATTTATTGTGGATTTTATGATGTGAGATCACAAGTTTCTGTTATGGCAAAGTATTCCCCATCTGTCCAAAGAATATCATTTTAGAAGTCCTGGTCTTTGTCTATGCTCTCCTATGTGTGTTCTATTAGTCTGGCCTTCATGTTTTGCTAGGAGAGCAACATTTTGCGCATTGCACACCGCTCATGAAAATTAAACATGTGCTGTCTCTTTCTGATTGTGGAGACATGCACTGTCATATGAACAGCAGCAAGAGCCTCCTTTAGGTGCCATAATGACATTTTATGTTTTTTGGAGACTTCTTTAACCATCTTGCATTTTGCTTTCAGTGTAAACTTGCTTGGATGGTGAGACCTGGCCATGCTGTAAGATTTTCCTCCATTTGTGAACTAGTTTTGGTATAGTGGAATAGCTGATTTGAAATTCTTTTGAGATCTTAGTAAACTACATACAATAGTCATATGCTGATCCACTTTTCTTTTCTCAGACAGCTGTTTTAAACTCACCACTCCCACTTCAACCTTTGGAAACAGGCCAAACTTAATATCTGAGTTTCAAACATGAAAACTCTCTTTCAAAGGGTTCATATTTTGATGATGTGTGCCTGATATGACAGTTGAATAAATCTAGGGATGTCCTATTTTGTTCATGACCAGAAATGTGTTTTTATGACAATTTTTCCAGAAAAAGAAATTATTACTTTCTAAATTACTTGAAATTTACAGAATTTTAAAAATGTATATTAAATAACATGTGCATATAATAGGAGGTTACATTTTTCACATGAGGGTATTAAGCTGAAAGTCTCAACCAGTTTCACAATCCACAAAAGAATTCAAAGTGTTTAGTGTTTAGTATAAAAATTACTAAGGAAATCCATCTATCCATTGGGTGACAGGTGGGGTACACCCCAGACAAAATAGCTAAAAAATGAAAAAGCCATCTCTCCCCTAACATAAAGTAAAAATATTAAATTACAACTTGCTAATGAAATTCCCTTTCAGCAGCACCAGGTTTTCTGTGCATGCACATGTACACACATCTCATTAATGATGAGATGTGTGTACATGTGCATGCACAGCTGCGCTGAACAGGTTGGCCCTACCTGAAAAAAGTGAGAAGCTGCTGTCTGCTGCAGGGGGACCAGGTCAAATCCACACTGTTGTAGCCTCCATCCGAGGCCATCATGAAGCCACTCCGACTACAGCTGTTCCCCACTCCGTCGTGGTTGATTCCAAAACTAAGTGCCAAGTAATGTAGTTTAAAATTGCAGAATTAATGCAGAATTAATCCAGCACGACAACTGTAAAACATGATTTTGAATGACTGGTGACATTTAAAGCCAGTGCATAATAGCCATCTATTAATCATCTTTTAAATTAGGACTACACCTGCTCTCCTAGTGATAAAAAAGATTATAAAGGATTACGGACCCTTAAAGACTTGGCCTTAAGGCTGTAAACTTTGAACAGTCTTCATTCTAATTCAATCATATTATGTTATTAAAAATGTAGCAATCCTTTTGTCATTTTATTAATAATGTTCTGAAAATATTTCAATCATTTGGGCACTCGATGTTATATCAGATCCTTACTTTTAGAAACATAAGAGTTATAGTTTTGGAGGCAGTGACATAAATTATTAAAGTGCAAGTGTGACAGCTGGACACTTCCCCGGTTACTCATGCCAAATTGCTCCCTCAGATATCATTAGAAGAACACTTTGACAGGATTGACCTATAAATTCAAGAATCGTCTAAATGGAGCAGACGATTACGAAAAAGACACATAAAAAACAAATATTAGACTGCCTGTAGATGAATGGATGCCTTTGTGTTGTACCTGTGGCCAACTTCATGAGCGATGGTGATGCCCAGGTCGAACCCCGTGTCCTCTGTGATCACACAGCTCCATTCACTGGAGCAGGCCCCACCCAGCTGTGTCACCCCCCTGACCTGCTTGTTCCCATCAGGCAGCTCCAGGTCATACCTAAGGGTTACAACATATTTAAACCATCACCTTGTTTGTGTTTTCATAAGATACAGTGCCTTGCAAAAGTAATCACACCCCTTGTTCTTTTCCACATTTTGCTATGTTTCAAACCAAAACTCCAATGTATTTTATTTAGATTTTAGAAAAAGTATGTTTTGTTTTCAAATTGTTTAACAAAAGAATTTGAAAAGTGTTAAAGTTTACATCCGTCTGCTCCATTTACTCTAATAACCCGAAATAAAATCCAGTGTAGCCAACTACCTTCAGAAGTGACCTACTACTTACTATTAATAGGACATCTAATAGTTGTGCTCTTCACAATTCTGGCCATTATGGAAGATTAGCAGGAAGATAACATTGTCAAAAGAAATACATAAGAAGCTCTTTTGGCAGTTTGCCAAAAGCCATGTTGGGGAAACAGAAAACATGTGTCAGAAGGTGCTCTAAACGGATGTAACCAAAATGTAACTTCCTGAACTCATCTCTTCCTGAACATACCATCCTCAATGTGAAACATTGCTCTGGCAGTAGGATGATGCGGGTCGGTGTTTCATTAGCTGGCGAAGCTGAATAAAAGACAATCCTAGGAGAATACATTTTAGAATTGCTGCTGTTGCAAAACACTTTAGACTGTGGTTCAAGCTAACGTCCTGACTAGACAATGATCCTAAACATGCAACCATAGCTACATTAAACGAGAAGGAAATCAAAGCAGTTTGTGGTTTCAGTGTTCTTAAATGTGAAAACATTCAAGGGATATGGAATATTTTTACAAGGCATGTACATGTTTACTTAAGTTTCCACAGACACCATCCTTGCCTTGTTATATACAATAGGAGGTCAGCGTGTAGTGGGTCTGAGTCATTGGAGGGGTTGATCCTTCTGCCCCAATCACACACACTTCTGAGAGAGGAGGTGATGTTGGTGGACATTTGGATCTCTGCCTAGAAAAAGGGCCACAATAAGAAATGGCTTAAAGCATCTCTGTAAAAACTGAAATGCATTTTCTACAGTTCCACATATTCAAAGTCATCTAAATCCTAACCTCTCACCTCTGGCTCTGACAGGATGATCATGCGAACCAGGTGTACCCTCATGTTGGCACCCAGGGTCAAGTCTCTCAAAAGCTCAGAGGCCTGGGTAAAATTCACAGCATTGATCATATTTTTAATACTTTCTTCTGATCAGTGTGACTAAACGTAATCGTTGCAGTGCGTTGCATAGCTTATTAGTTTAACATTTCAGGATAGAGTGCATATATTTCCCTCTAATACAGTCCTTCATTATTTATTGATCACCCCTTAAAGCATCCATTTGTATGTTTGCTATGCATTTACCTCCCCAGTTTCTAATATTACTCAGAGAAGAATGCTTTTAATGCATGCATGTCTAGACTTACAATGTTGAGGTTGGTGAGGATGTATCGTTCTGTGTCCTGCTTGTGGACCTGCTGGACATCTGGCCCCACTACCACCAGCAGTTCCAGATGGGTGATCTCAGGCATCAGAATTGAACGACGTAAACGGTTGCTTACTATAAACAAATGGAAAACACGTCGTAGAGACAGACATGAAACTGCTTTTGAGCACAGCCGAAGCTTCGAAATAGTTCTTCTAGTGCAATAATATTGCATATTATCAAATTATTTTTATAAAAAATATGTCAGATAAGTGACATTTCCAACCGTGTTCTTATGTTGCTACACATACCTGTGGTGTCAGCAGAGGAATTCAAAGCAGAGACTTTTTCCTGTGGCTTTTGGATAGAAGAAACAGCATCGGTTTAGTTCAAAACAAAAGCCCTATACTTTTGTAAGGACATTTGCAGTGTCTTGTAAAGGTATTTATACTATTTAAATAGTTTGTCACATTACAACCAAAAACTTCTATGGATTTCATTTTTTTTCTATTGATTTCATTGCGTGACAGACCGACGCAATCAATTACTTGAATAAAAAACATCTGTGCGCATAAAGTTTTATACTGGATATTAACTGGATTTAAATCTGGACTTTGAATGGGCCATTCTATCACATAAACATGCTTTGATCTAAGCCATTCCGTCATGCTATGAAGTTAACCTCTGCCTCAGTCTGAAATATTTTGCTGTCCCTACAATCCTTTCTTCCAGGACTGACCTATATTACCAACTTTGAACAGCTTCCCTGTCCTTGACAAAGAAAAGCATGCCAATGCCATGATGCAGTCACCACACTGTTTCATAGATAAAAATCGTTGGTTGTATTTATACTCAGGTAAAATTGTACAAAGGTTTACTTTTTTTTTTACAAATTAGTTGACTTTAGGAGGCAATTGGTTACATTTTATTTTATTTTAGGGGTAACAGAGTAAAGAAGGCTCATACAAATGCATGCCACACATTTCTTTGGGGAAAATATTGTAAAACCATATATAATTTCCGTTCTACTTCATTCTAATTCACAGTTTGTATGTTAAAGGGCATCATTTAGATGAAGTAAAACACAGTTTAGCCTTTCTTTGCAAAAGCTATCTGTTTCCAGTTTAAAGCTGAAGAGTTCAATGCACTTTGCTAGAGCTCAGAGCAGCAGAACCGCTGCCACATAGCTCCAGTTTGCCTACAGCTTTCCACCTACCTCGTCTAGAGGAGATCCCATTAGAGTGCTGAAGCCAGGCAGTAAAAGCAGAAGCCAGAGCACAGTCATAATAAACATTTTCCCCCTTTTTTCTGTGTGTCTACCTGCTCTGCTTTGACACCCAGACTATATTTGTCCCCTCCTGTTTATGCAGAACTGAGCCAAGCCATGAGTGTATGAGTAACCTGTGTCTGTAAACAGTAGGGACAAAGTTGATGTGTTTCATACGTCATTTCCTGAATTTTTTTTTCAATCTGAGATCAAAAGGATATCACTCATTGGATGGTTTTTTAGTTTGTGAAATGACTAAGATGTGGAAAATTTGATCTTGCTTAAGTTTAGAGCAATGAAACTATGTAAATATTAATGGTAAAGTAAAGGCATCTTGTATATTTTTGATGGCGATTAAATAGAATCACTGATCAGTGGAGGCTTACATGCTTTATTGGGTAACTAAATCTCACTTTCAGATCCTCCCTATTTATGTTTAGGCTACATTCACTGCCAGGTTAACCCTTCTGTTGTCATAAATATCCAAGAGCGAAACTGGCTTTTGCAGCCTCTAGATGGCAGACTCGATCCTTTAGCAAAACATGAATGTGACAATGATTTGTAAAGTGTTTCCACTATATCTCCACATTTTGTTTTTCAGCTCCACTCAGCCCCTCTCTGTCCTGGATGGGTATAATTCACCTCAGGGACTCTGAAACCAAAACCCATCTGTCGTTGATCTGCCTGTTGTCAGTCTGGATTAACAGCTGGCTTCAATACCAGGATCGCCGCTCATCTGGAACCTCAGTGCTGGATCTGTCAAGCACAAGACTGTAATAAATGCTACTGTATCTTCACGCCCATATCTGTTTCCTCAGAGGAGAGCAAGGAGTTTATATTTATGATGTACTTAATTATACATAACTTGCCATATGGGATACTCAAGTGGGCATAAACAGATGATGCCTCAGGAAAATAGTGTTTGGTTGCAGTTTTTTGATAAAAGAGAGGAAGCTGTTTATTCTCAAGAAATTTAACACAGAAAACTGATAATCCTTGTTATCTTTACTGGAACTTCATTGCCTAGTTTCTTTTTTAATGTAAAAACAGTAGTTGAAGCTCCCTTTTAGCCTTTTGTCAGTTAATTTTATGAAGAGGCCTGACCTCTTTTGTCATATTTGGAGATGCACTCATTTGGAGTGGATCTGATTTTGAGCATTAAAAGACACCTGCTGCTCTTTGTCATCATCTCCGTCTGTGTCCACAAAATGCAGTTAAAAGCCTTCAGCTGATTTAAAATGCTGCAGCAAGAGTTCTGATGAAAATTAAAAAGATAGATCATATTTCTCCTATTTTAGCTTCGCTTCATTGGCTCCCTGTTAAATCCAGAATAGAATTTAAAATTCTCCTCCTCACATATAAAGCCCTTAATGATCTAGCTCCATCATACATCAGAGATTGTTCCATATGTTCCTAACAGAGCACTTTATTCTCAGACTGCAGGTTTACTGGTGGTTCCTAGAGTCTCTAGAAGTAGAATGGGAGGCAGATCCTTTAGTTATCAGGCTCCTCTCCTGTGAAACCAGATCTCCCTTTTAGTCCGTGAGGCAGACACCCTGTCTTCTTTTAAGGCTAGGCTTAAAACTTTCCTTTTTGATAAAGCTTATAGTTAGAGTGGCTTAGGCTATCTTCCTTATTTTTTACCTCTGCCTTCCTCCCTCCCTGTTGGATGGAGTAACGGGGAGTCAGGTTTAGCCTAAACTGGCTCAGTTATGGTTGAGGTGCAAACACACCCTCCATTTCTGCTACCTGTAAGTCCCCTTCTCTTTTCCAATGGTTATAATCAGTCTGACAGAGAGAGGTATCCCGATCCTTGTGGTTTTTAGTATAACAATGACCATCAGTGGGCTCTACATGGACAAACTTTATCTGTTTATTATTTTCTTAGTGCCCCTACACGTGGACCGTTCTGGGGTGGCCAGGCTCTGGCACTCTGTGGTTTGGTCTGGCCTCCCCGGCGGCTCCACGCCGTTCCGGACCCTTTGTCGGGTGCCTTGAGACGACATTGTTGTAAATAAGCACCATATAAAGAAATAAACTTAAACTGAAACTATCTCTGTAGTTATGCTGCTATAGGCTTAGGCTGCTGGAGGACATAATGACCACTTTCACCCTCTTCGCTACATTCTCACACTACTCTCCAGTTTTGCATTATTTGCTGTTATTTCAGTTTTTAACTTTATGTTCTCTCTCTTTTCTCTTCCTAGAAGCTGCACCTGGCCTGACTCTGTGTCTACCCATGACACCTTTTTGAGAGGGGCATCGTCCAAGCTTCTGCTGGCAACAACTTAATGCTCACCTTCTACAGATGATCCACGTGGCCCTGTCTTTCAGTGTTTAACCCTTTCTCTCTCCTAGATATAGCAATTGATTGAGCCACTAACACTAATATTTACTTTTCCTTCCCATAGAAAGTACTCCTGGATCAGTGCTTCTGTATTCTTTGTGTGTCTCTGGTCTGAGAGTTTTTCCTCTCCACTGTCGCTACATGCATGCTCAGTATGAGGGATTGCTGCAAAGTTAACGCCAGTGACTGTCCACTGTCTCTACATGCTCATCCAGGGGGAGGGAATGCTACAAATCTCTGACTCAATGCAATCTGCTGGGTTTCTTTAGATAGAAAACCTTTTTATCCAATTTGAATAAATAACTAACTCTGACTGCACTGTTCAATGGTTAGGATTAATTGGAATGTATGTACCTGACTTTTGGGAAGTGCCTTAAGACGACATGTGTTGTGAATTGGCGCTATATAAATAAACTGAATTGAAAACTGAATTGAATTTGTTTATAGCCATAAGGAGAATATACAGTGCTTTGCAAAAGGTTTTCCCTGCTACTAGTTTCTTCTGTTTTGTATTTTTCATCACATTTAAACATCAAACAAATAGTGATATAAGACTAAAACAATTTGATTGAATTCAAAATTTCAAAATTATTTATGTTTACTTTGCAAATAAATGTTACCTAAACCCACATAGCTTCATGTGAAAATTATATTTAAACAATAATTAATCATATATTTTGATAAAGCTGAGCTGAATTTCAATAGTCACACTCAAGCATGTTTACTGCCAGACTGGTAACATTGAGAAATCAGTTGAATAGAACCTTGTTGAGAATAGGAAGGAAGCTAGGAGATCTCAAAAAGCAACACATCTTGCTCATATCATAGCTCACATCAAAGTCTAAAAAGGGTTATTAAGCTGTTTTTTCTTAAGGATTTTGGACTTCTGGTAAACCACATTATCTTCAAACAGAGACAATTTGGAATAGTTGTAAGCCTTCCCAGGAGAGCTCAGACTACCAAACCATTCAGTGAGTACAATAATTCATCTAGGAAGCCAAAAAAGAACCTAGAACAACATCTAAAGCACTGCAGGTCTCATTTGCCTCATTTAGTCAGTGTTCATGATTAAACAATAAAAAGGAGACTGGGCAAGATGGCATCCATAGGAGAGTTTAAGGAGACAAATCACTGCTGAGAAAAAGAACTTAAAGGCCTGCCTCACATTTTGCCAAAAAAACATCTTGATAATCATCCCCAAGACTTTTAGGGAGGTATTATGTGGGCTGACTTTTTGAAGGGTTTGTATCCCATTACATCTGGCATAAAACTAACAGTATTTTCCAAAAACAGAACATCACACTGTCAGAATCTATCTGTAAGGTTTTTGTGTTTTACTTTCTGCGCAGCCAGGTTTTTCGTTCAGTTCATATTTATTAGATTCCGTCTGTTTAGTTTGTGTTACTCCGTGGTTAGATGTGTTTAGTTTATATTTTCTTACAGATCTTGTTTCCTCCGTGTTAAGGTCCTTTAGGTCAATCTCATTGTTTACTTGCATCAGTTCATTTAGATGTGTTTTGTTTACCTCCCTGTACTCCCTGCTCATTTGTGTTAATTAGTCATTCTCCCCCTGTATTGTTTAGGATCCCTGGTCCCTGGTGTTTGCAGCAAGATGCTGCATATCTTCTATAAGTCTGTTGTGGAAAGTGTGATCTCTTCTACCATCATCTGCTGGGGAAGCAGCATCAGAGCCAGGGACTTAAAAAAGCTCAACAAGCTGATGAAGAAAGCTGGCTCTGTTCTGGGGACTCCTCTGGAACCTCTGGAGATCATTGTGGAAAGACGGATTCTTCATAAAATGAAGAACATTATGGAGAACTCTGAGCATCCTCTTCATGAGACTGTCCTACAACAACAGAGAGTCTATCTACAACGACTCTTTGAGGAAACCTTCATAATGAGCTACAACAACATTTAATTTCCCTTTGGGATTATAAAGTATTTTTGAATTGAATTGAATTGATAGCTACCTGAATCAATCCTTCTGTCGGTTTTCAGTTATTCACCTGCCTGTACCTGGTCAAACTGTAAGTTTTCTCTTTATTAAATCCTTCTCATCAAATCCACTATGCTCTGCATTTGGGTCTTACCTCAACACACACCATGGCACATACTGACAGTCAAGGTAGTGGTGGTAGTGTGATGGTTTGGGGCTGCTTTGCTTCTTCAGGACCTGGATGACTTGCTGTAATTGATGGAGCTCTCTACCGGAAATTCCTATAGGAGAATGTCCAGCAGTCAGTGTGTGACCTTGAGTTTAAGGTTATGCAGCAGAACCATGATCAAAAGCACATTGGTAAGTCTACTTCTGAATGGTTAAAATAGCAAATCAACAACCAAACAGAAGGAAATATTTCCATGTGTATGATAAACATAGCTCTCTGATTATAGTGTGTACACATGGATGTGTCCAGTCTTGTTTTCTCCACATTTCCTAGTGTTCCCCAGGGTTCTGTCTTTAGACCAATTATGTTTATCATGTATACCAATCATATTACATCTTCAGTAAACAATTGTTAATTCCATTTTCAAGCTGATGACATATTTCTCTATTGATGTTCAGACTTCACTCAACATACCATTCTAAAACCATTGTTATAGTTTAATCCCTTTAAAAAAAATAGCTACTTAATTCTAAACTGAGTTTAAGCTCTTCAACTAATGTGTAAACTTGATATTCTTCACAAACTCTTAAATCATTAAATATGAAAGCCGGGAAACCTCTTCAGTTGTCAGACTAAAGCTACCTGGGCATTTGGTTTGATGAAAATCTGAAACTTAAAATCTTTGTTATGGTTATGGACTTCAACTGTTTTTCTTGTTCTGTTTTTTTACTTTGTGTTTTAATTACATTACGCTTTCTTCAAAATGCTGAAAAGTTTTATTGTAATGAACAGACCTCAGCACAATTTAAAAAAAAGGATTTCCCTCAATGGGTTTCCCAAGGATTAGATATTAATAAATGGATGACTGTGGCTGTATTTATTTAGAAAAATAGCAGAACGCTAATTTTAGAAGCTAAAAATCTCACGCATTAGCTAAAAGCCAAGATGTGTACAATGAACAAATTGTCTTGGCTTAATTGTGCTTTTTATCTTGCAAGTTATGCATTGTTTCCACAACCAGAAGACCTTGGTTAAATCTAACACTCCATTTATGTCTGACTCATTGCATTTTCTGTTCCAAGTTAGGTGCATGACTATTTATAAAACTGCCAAAGTGATGGATCAGATGTTGGATCAAAATTATAGCAAGGCATAAAAAATACCACAAAAATGGCCTGATAGCATCTGTTTTTCAAACCTACTGACATCTTTTCTTCAATCATTGTGTCATTTGTTTACACACAGGTGTCTCTTCAGGCTGCAGTGTACGGAAATTTGTAAACCCAGCGCTGCTTCTTCCTGCTGATGAAGTTCTCACTGCCTGCCATGGTTCTTCTCTGCTAAATTAAGATGAATACTGTGTTGATCGTATAACATCAGCCCTCCGATGATGACTTTCTAGGCTATAATGTAATACTGAGGGTGCTGAAACTCAGTGGCACAACAATGTATATAGATATATTCCACTTTTGGGCCTTTAAAACGCCCAGGCTGTATTAGCATATGTCAACATATTAACATATCACCATGATGCAAAGAAGTTGCAGCGGCATTTTATGATGCCCCGCTGCTGATGAGTTAATGATCGCAGTTTGTGCTCTGTATGATAAATAGACATTTATGCAGTCATTGCTCAGAATCCTTTCAAGGGCAAGTGTTCCTATAACGCGTGGAAGAAAAAAACAGGCAACAACACTTGAGAGTCTGAAGATTTGGCTTCTGTTTAAAAGTAGGTAATGCTGATCTATTTAATTTTACATGTGTGGGTCTATGAAAGCAACGTTTCGGAAATAAGCGTGGGATGACCTACATGTCCTGCATGTTCTCTTGAGCTCTCTATCATTGACACAACCGTAAACAAAAAGGAATGTAAACTGTGCCCTGAAGTGATGCCAGTTTAAAAACAGTAGGAGCGCAGCTTTAATATGTGTGCTTTCCAGACAAAACACCTCCATTATTACCTTAGCATGGAGCATAATTGTAGCTATATCCTCTATACTGGATGCAGTTGCTAATGGTATTTGTATTTCTGCAATCTGGGTTATTTACATAGGTGCAGCTATATCAATACCATCTAGCTTCATAAGATTTGACTTCTAAAGTTTAAACATTCTTCTAATTTTTAATTCCATAGAAATTTCAATTTTCTTTATTGTTTTACTCTACTTTACAAATAGCCTCTTGTATGCTCTCAGCCATTCCCTCTTTGCCAAGGAGGTTATTGGAGATTTAGCCGACTGTATTAAGTAACTGCAGGGAAGGGTAAAGTAAAACAAGCTAAGTTGTCAATCAATCTGATCCAACCCTACCGCAAAGGCCATAGAGCAACGCTGCCGCAAAGTGTTAGAAATCCATTGAAAGAGATCCCTATTTGCATTCTGCAAGAATATTAAAAGCCTGCGCTTATAAATACAGTACCTTACAACCATGATCAGAGTCAAACCTGAGTTTAAAAACAACAACTAAACATTATTGATAAGACATGTGGAAAAATGACTTGGTCTTTCACTTCTAATTTGCATTTTTTTCTTAGTGGATGCGCGCCAGTATCAAAAATGAGCAAAGCATACAAACTATGAACATTATTGCATAATGTTTTTGCTATTCTACAAGAAATGTTTACATATTTAATTTTTTTATTTTATTATTTTAACCTTGTCCTGTCCGGCAGAGTAGCCCTCAGAATTGTTGTCTGAGTGCCAAGAAGAAGCCCAACAGATTTACTGTAACAAGTGGAGCATTACAGCTAACTCTTTAATGTTCTGCTTGATACTTATAAAAGAAACTTTATTAGAAACTGCTTTGGGATTATTTCAATTTTTATGAAGACTGAAACGAAAAGGAAAAAATAAGGAGCAAGAAAGAGAGAGGTGGAGCAAAAAGGAATAAGAGATAGAAGGAGAAAAGAATGGAGGAGAGAAAGAAGAATGAAAAGATTACAAGATAATACCCTGCTTGCTTCTATGCCTGCAGAAACATACAGGGGTTGGACAATGAAACTGAAACACCTGGTTTTAGACCACAATAATTTATTAGTATGTTGTAGGGCCTCCTTTTGCTGCCAATACAGCGTTAATTCGTCTTGGGAATGACATATACAGGTCCTTCTCAAAATATTAGCATATTGTGATAAAGTTTATTATTTTCCATAATGTCATGATGAAAATTTAACATTCATATATTTTAGATTCATTGCACACTAACTGAAATATTTCACGTCTTTTATTGTCTTAATACGGATGATTTTGGCATACAGCTCATGAAAACCCAAAATTCCTATCTCACAAAATTAGCATATCATTAAAAGGGTCTCTAAACGAGCTATGAACCTAATAATCTGAATCAACGAGTTAACTCTAAACACCTGCAAAAGATTCCTGAGGCCTTTAAAACTCCCAGCCTGGTTCATCACTCAAAACCCCAATCATGGGTAAGACTGCCGACCTGACTGCTGTCCAGAAGGCCACTATTGACACCCTCAAGCAAGAGGGTAAGACACAGAAAGAAATTTCTGAACGAATAGGCTGTTCCCAGAGTGCTGTATCAAGGCACCTCAGTGGGAAGTCTGTGGGAAGGAAAAGGTGTGGCAGAAAACGCTGCATAACGAGAAGAGGTGACCGGACCCTGAGGAAGATTGTGGAGAAGGGCCGATTCCAGACCTTGGGGGACCTACGGAAGCAGTGGACTGAGTCTGGAGTAGAAACATCCAGAACCACCGTGCACAGGCGTGTGCAGGAAATGGGCTACAGGTGCCGCATTCCCCAGGTCAAGCCACTTTTGAACCAGAAACAGCGGCAGAAGCGCCTGACCTGGGCTACAGAGAAGCAGCACTGGACTGTTGCTCAGTGGTCCAAAGTACTTTTTTTGGATGAAAGCAAATTCTGCATGTCATTCGGAAATCAAGGTGCCAGAGTCTGGAGGAAGACTGGGGAGAAGGAAATGCCAAAATGCCAGAAGTCCAGTGTCAAGTACCCACAGTCAGTGATGGTCTGGGGTGCTGTGTCAGCTGCTGGTGTTGGTCCACTGTGTTTTATCAAGGGCAGGGTCAATGCAGCTAGCTATCAGGAGATTTTGGAGCACTTCATGCTTCCATCTGCTGAAAAGCTTTATGGAGATGAAGATTTCATTTTTCAGCACGACCTGGCACCTGCTCACAGTGCCAAAACCACTGGTAAATGATTTACTGACCATGGTATCACTGTGCTCAATTGGCCTGCCAACTCTTCTGACCTGAACCCCATAGAGAATCTGTGGGATATTGTGAAGAGAACGTTGAGAGACTCAAGACCCAACACTCTGGATGAGCTAAAGGCTGCTATCGAAGCATCCTGGGCCTCCATAAGACCTCAGCAGTGCCACAGGCTGATTGCCTCCATGCCACGCCGCATTGAAGCAGTCATTTCTGCAAAAGGATTCCCGACCAAGTATTGAGTGCATAACTGTACATGATTATTTGAAGGTTGATGTTTTTAGTATTAAAAACAGTCAGTCAGTCATTTTCTATCACTTATTCCATAGTGGGTCGCAGGGGAGCTGGTGCCTATCTCCAGCAGTCTATGGGCGAGAGGCAGGGTACACCCTGGACAGATTGCCAGTCCATCACAGGGCAACACACAAACAACCATGCACACACTCATTCATACACCTAAGGTCAATTTAGAGTGACCAATTAACCTAACAGGCATGTCTTTGGACTGTGGGAGGAAGCTGGAGTACCTGGTGAGAACCCACGCATGCACAGGGAGAACATGCAAACTCCATGCAGAAAGACCCCAGGCCAGGAATTGAACCCAGGACCTTCTTGCTGCAAGGCAACAGTGCTACCAACTGCGCCACCGTGCAGTGTATTAAAAACACTTTTCTTTTATTGGTCGGATGAAATATGCTAATTTTGTGAGATAGGAATTTTGGGTTTTCATGAGCTGTATGCCAAAATCATCTGTATTAAGACAATAAAAGACCTGAAATATTTCAGTTAGTGTGCAATGAATCTAAAATATATGAATGTTAAATTTTCATCATGACATTATGGAAAATAATGAACTTTATCACAATATGCTAATATTTTGAGAAGGACCTGTACAAGTCCCGCACAGTGGTCAAAGGGATTTTAAGCCATTCTTCTTGCAGGATAGTGTCCAGGTCACTACGTGATACTGGTGGAGGACAACGTTTCCTGCCTCTCTCCTCCAAAACACCCCAAAGTGGCTCAATAATATTTAGATCTGGTGATTGTGCAGGCCATGGGAGATGTTCAACTTCACTTTCATGTTCATCAAACCAATCTTTCACCAGTCTTGCTGTGTGTATTGGTGCATTGTCATCCTGATACACGGCACCGCCTTCAGGATACAATGTTTGAACCACTGGATGCACATGGTCCTCAAGAATGGTTCGGTAGTCCTTGGCAGTGACGCGCCCATCTAGCACAAGTATTGGGCCAAGGGAATGCCATGATATGGGAGCCCAAACCATCACTGATCCACCCCCATGCTTCACTCTGGGCATGCAACAGTCTGGGTGGTACGCTTCTTTGGGGCTTCTTCACACCGTAACTTTCCTGGATGTGGGGAAAACAGTAAAGGTGGACTCATCAGAGAACAATACATGTTTCACATTGTCCACAGTCCAAGATTTGCGCTCCTTGCACCATTGAAACTGACGTTTGGCATTGGCATGAGTAACCAAAGGTTTGGCTATAGCAGCCCGGCCGTGTATATTGACCCTGTGGAGTTCCCAACGGACAGTTCTGATGGAAACAGGAGAGTTGAGGTGCACATTTAATTCTGCCGTGATTTGGGCAGCCGTGGTTTTATGTTTTTTGGATACAATCCAGGTTAGCACCCGAACATCCCTTTCAGACAGCTTCCTCTTGCGTCCACAGTTAATCTTGTTGGATGTGGTTCGTCCTTCTTGGTGGTATGCTGACATTACCCTGGATACCGTGGTTCTTGATACATCACAAAGACTTGCTGTCTTGGTCACAGATGCGCCAGCAAGATATGCACCAACAATTTGTTCTCTTTTGAATTTTGGTATGTCAACCATAATGTTGTGTGCATTTCAATATTTTGAGCAAAACTGTGCTCTTACCCTGCTAATTGAACCTTCACACTCTGCTCTTACTGGTGCAATGTGCAATCAATGAAGACTGGCTACCAGGCTGGTCCAATTTAGCCATGAAACCTCCCACACTAAAATGACAGGTGTTTCAGTTTCATTGTCCAACCCCTGTATATAGTAACAGCATTGTTACCAAAAAGTGCACGGTACTAATGAATGCAAGATGTATTTAGTGGTAACTGTGGCTCAATATAGAGCATGTGTGCATCTGTTAACACCTGGGTCTAAACACCTGTGGGTTTGAGTGTGAGGACGCTTGTGTATACAAGGTTTCTCCATTGAAATATGCAATAGTGAGTGTGAGGAGCCACAGACTTGCCCCCCTGGACCTGAGACAGACACAGAGGAGATCCGAGCCACAGACATACAAAGGCCCCCCAGAGCATGGGGAACCCCAGGAGAACGACTGCCGGGACTACCACAACCCCCCCAGAGAAGAGCAGGGGAGAGTCCCAGGGGAACCACCCAGCAGCCACAGTGCAGAAGCCCCAGGGAGCTGCAGCAACAAGCCCACAGGCCCCACTGGCAGCCATCTACGCCGGAGCAGATCCAGCCATGGATCCAGAGACCCAAGGCCCCGGGACACTTCCCTCCCCAAGCAGAGGCCCGACAAAGCCCAAGAGCCCAGGCCCCAGCAAGCAGTTACCGGGAGTGAGCCGGCACACACCAAAGCACCCAGCCCCGGACACTGAGAACCACAAATACACCAGCTGGCAGAGACACCAGCCACTGGCAGGGGGTGTAGCGGGTAGGAAATAAGAACCACATTTGATGGGGGGCCTAAACTGATCCATGAGAGGGAGTAGCCCAAGACCCAACCTGACACAAAAACACATACACACAGTCACAATCACACATTCCTACCCTCATGCGTACACATAGAAACACTCACCCTTCCCTCTGGGGTGGAGACAGGCAGATCGCCCCAGCACCAGCCCAGACTAGTGCCGGCACTGCCCAAACCAGAGGGACCCCGGCCTGGACTCCGACCCCCTGCCCCAACCCCAGTCCCTAACAACCCCATCCCCATCCGGAGAGGGGGCCATGTCCAAAAGAGGGGTCTACCTGGTCCAAACGAGCCCGCCAACCACAGCCGCCACAGGATGAAACAGTCCCAGCCCCTCAATGTATTCCGGTCTCAACCCCATGAGCCCCCACCCCCCATGAACCTCAACATGAATCTCCCTACAGGGCCACCCCAACCAAGTCACAGATATTGAACACATGACCCCGAACCCAAACGCCATGAATCCCCTCCCCACAGGGGCACACCCCCACAGATGAGCTCCATTCCCGAAGAGCTGACGAAGATACACCCACACAGCGCAAGCTCCACACACAGCCCCGCTCCAAGCACCCTTGCTGCATCTTACCCCCCACCACACAGCGCACTGCGGAAGGGCAAGGGCCACCCCACCCTCCGACTGACCCCAGCTGACGCAACTACAGGACTCACATTAGGACCTCCTCTGTAAATCTTTTCACTGCTCATCTGGCCTCTGGATTTGCTGTCTGGACTCATCCACATTCCACCATCATGGTTAGCGGTCAGAGGCCAGTAGAGTGTAATGCAAAACCAAAACAAAAAACAACTGAATAGTTGATTTTTTTAAAACAAGACAACAACAACAAAATCAGTTAATATAGGTTACAGACCAGCTTTTATTTTTTCAAAAGTGGATGTTAAGAGGTAAATTATTATTTAAAGTAAAACATAAAACATAAAATTTACCAGCAAAGAGGAACGAACAAGGTGTCTGGACAGACACCTTTTTCCTAGACCACTGTGTAATGTGAATGTAGGAAGTGCTCTTTCTTCTGTATGCCTTGAAAGACTTGTCCAAGAAATTTACCACACCAATAACTGATAAAAAAAAATCACATCAACAATTTTCAGTTTGGATTATGATAAGTATTTAAAAGACATCGAGACGAATGTCATTGATCACCCTTACCATATATGGCAGTGATGTCACGAGGTAAGGCACATAGGGCAAAATAAGGTGTAAAGAGAGTAATGTGAGATAACAGTGAGATAATTTTTATTTTTCTTTGCAGATGTTATTTTTTTT
This sequence comes from Girardinichthys multiradiatus, assembly GCF_021462225.1. Taxonomy (NCBI): domain Eukaryota; kingdom Metazoa; phylum Chordata; class Actinopteri; order Cyprinodontiformes; family Goodeidae; genus Girardinichthys; species Girardinichthys multiradiatus. Next base: position 16,025,034 of record NC_061805.1, read on the forward strand.
ATCCTTTTAAACATGCAAAGAAAATCAAACCAAATTCTAATTTCTACTCACCTGCTTTGACCACGAGTAAGAAATAGCTATAGCTGATATTTATAACTATTTTGTTTGTTTTACATATGTGATTTATAAGGAGAACACCCAATCATCAAACCATGCAAGGACACAAGATGTATCGTGAAATAATTAAATTCTAACGTGAATGCTTTATTTATTTAAGTTTTTGCTCACACAATCACGGTATGAAAGCAGAGGTAGAACGAGCAGAAATAACCGATATGTGATATCAAATGTCAAAAACGGGATAAAATACAACTATAAAAGCTGTAAATATAATGTTGTAAGAGCATCTTTTTGTGAGTGGGGGACCGGTGGGCTTTTCATACAGCTGTGCCCACCAGACATGGCACGCTGGTTAAAATCCGCCCATGCCAACACTTAGTGGACTGCAAATAAAAACGGGGAGATATTTCATCCGAGCTAAACCATCTTTTAATAAGTTCATGATAAAACTGAGGCGTGTAGTATAACTTTAAAAGGTGAGAGTGTTGAATGACACGTGTGAAGGCTCTGGGCACACAAAGAGTCAGTGTATGACCGTCGGTACCGCGACGTCAGTGTCTCCGTCTCCGAGCCGAGCTGGTCGGGGCCAGCAGCAACGTCACTCCATGACAGCGGCACCAGAGCAGCGCGGACGGCTTTCCGAGCAGTCGCGCCGAGCTTAGAGGACGAGGACAGCAGTGGGACATGTCTGCACGGCAGCTCACTCGCCTCAGGTAAAACCCTCTCGCTTTACTTGGGAAAGATTTTTTTTTTATTCATTTCAGTGCGCACTTTCCGTTTTCTTCCTGTCAGCTAGCTATGAAACGCGGAGCGGCGTGGGTACCAAACGTGGCGAGTCCACAATGACTAGCAAAGCTTCCCGCATTGTCGCTGTTGTGCTGTAGCCATTAATTGCGTTGCTATGGTATTAAAAGGCAACATCCCACCTGCTGCTGCCGCGACCGTAGCCTATCTCCCCCTGGCAAGAGCGTAAACATTGACTGAAACAAAGCGCCTTTCACCTAAAGTTGACGCAAGCGTGTAAGTTTTGCGTCTTCTGCAAACACTTTTATCTTTTGGTCTGTATCAACCTTTCTTACAAAAAAGTTCTTTGCATGTACTGCCAGTGCCTTGTGGAAGTATTTGTACCCTTTTCATATTTAATCACATTTTGTCACGTTAGAACCAGCACCTTTTATGTGTTTTATTGGAATTTAATGTAATGTTAATGTATAATTGTGAAGTGGAAACACAATTTTTAACATATTTTGCTAGTTAAAATCTGAAAAATGTGGGGTGCATTTGTGTTAAGCCCCTTTTACTCTGATACCCAAACATAAAATCCAGTGCAAACAACAGGGGTCATATTTCCACCAGCTTTGCACAGCTAGAGACAGAGATTTCGCCCACTTTTAGTAAAATATCTCCAGCTTTGTCAGATTGGATAGAAAATGTTTGTGGCTACCAATATTTCCACTGTTGACACAGTTGCATTTAGGTCTGCACTGTGTGCCATTCTAACACATTATGCTAAATAATATTCTATTATAGCTCTGGTTGTATGTTTAGGGATTACTGTCCTGCTGGTCATATGGTTTTGCATGTAGATATAAAAATCAATCAAAGCTGCTCTTATCTGACTGGACATGTTCTACATATTTGCTATGGCAATTGCAAACAGAACTTTTATGTATTATTGTTTTTACACTTAACAGTGATGCACTTCTTTCTGTTGCATCCATTACATAAAACCTCAATATGATACATTAAAGTTTGCGTTTTTTCCATGACATAATGTGAAAAGGTTGAAGGCGTATGAATCTTGTTGTTGGGTATATAGAAATGTATTTTGGCTACAGTTAGTACACTGACATATGGACAAAGAAAGTCGTTTTTCCAGTCAACATGTAGCATTAGGTGAGAACATGCCTCCATTTCCACGGAAACAGCGCTCATGCCTGTCATACCAATTCTAACTGCTCTCTGTTTGCCTTCATAGAGTCTAAGCAAAACCCCGGATCTCAAGATTTAAGCAAAGCAAACATGGTGATTACCAGCGTAGCATCCCTCAAGAGGGCTTCACCGTCTGTGGACACAGAAAGCAGATGTCTGCATTGAAGGTGCCCAGCGCTTACACTCTTTGTTGTAATGCTGTGTACTCTGTGCCTCAGTTTGACGCTGTCGTTAGACATCATTGCATGACAGCACCGGGGCCCGTGATACAAAGAAATTCCATTATCCGTATACTCTTGTCGGCTGTGACGGAGAAGGAAATCACCATGCTCTTTTGTCATGGGGCCAGGAAGGAGGGAGAATTATGAGTCAGAACGGAGGAGACAAGAGAAAAAAAAAAGTCACTCTTCAAATCCGCCTTTAAACTTTGTAGACGGCTTGTGTGCCTGTTTTAAGAGCAGCATCAGATGCCCTATTGGCTTCTTAAAAGTATAGAACTAAAGAAGATCTGGCATCTTTTTGTGCCCTATAAATTATCACTGACATACTTTAAAATCTGTTAAACCAAGTGTGTATAAATTTCACAGATTAGAGTTAAAGCGCTGAGAGAGTGCAAAGTGCAAAAAGGGTTGCATCCAAGTAAAGCTCTGTTCATTGTGCATTAGTTTACACGCCTCCTTATCTGGGCTGTCAAGAGGGAGGATTCTGTTCTAAAGTAACTTACCCCGAGCAACAGAGATAGTGGTGGGAAAGGAGGGGTGGGTGGAGTGAGAAGAACAGTGAACGACTGTGAAGGAGCGAGCGTGCTTAACTCAGCATTTGAGTGACTCTTGTATCCAAGGACAGGGATAGCAATGAATCCGAACGCCACTCTTCGCCCACGGACTGCTGTGAAGAAATGAGGCGGACGAGCTGTGACTCGGTGGTGCTCTTATGGACTCAACAACCTACCTGGCCCTGCTTCACAGAGCAGCCCCACCCCTTCCCCCATTTGGGTATGATGCATCTGTCTGATGTGCCGGGGATGATGACTGGGCAGATCATGACGGCAGCTAGAGAGAAGGATACACTCGTGTAGCTTGAATGGGAGTTTATCTTTTTTTGATATTTAAATTTGATTTTTTTTTTACTGGTCAAGGCAAACCCAAACAAAAGCAAGTTTCTAGTTTTTCCTTGGTTGGTGTCATTGCACCTTAACCGGCCCACGTTTGTTGTATGTCATTGGCAGACGAGCGCGCCGGAGAGGAGGTAGTGATCACCGCATGCCACAGTGAGTTTGGAGCTGTGGAAGAGAGCTGAAGATCATGGGTAAATCAAACAGCAAGCTCAAGCCAGAAGTAGTAGAGGACTTGACAAGAAAAACCTACTGTGAGTACCCCAAGCTCCTTTTTTTAACTACTTCAAAAGGCCTGAAGGAAGTTCTCTGAACTCCATAAAGATTAAAAGGAATGACTGAAAATGCATAATATAAAAAATACTATTGATGTTAGTGCTGTGGTTTTCTAATGATATTTTTCACCCACTGTGCACAACAACCCTGGCTGTACAATGATCAGCCCCGCATGCTAGGACTCAATTTTCCGTTATTGACGAACCTGAGCTGTATCTAAATATCAGCTCCCCTTTTTTGTTTTACATTTAATTGTTTTGTGGGAAGTTTTAATTTGTTAAAGGTAGAGTAGAAAGTTGTATTCTGCACCTCTACATCACAATGGGGATATGTGAAAACATGAGGGATCTGAACTGTAATTGATGTACATGTTTATGGTTTTATGCAGAAATGCACTGATCAGGCCAATTTCTAATGACTGATTCTCTAAAAGTTTAACTTGCCTATGCTGATTTTATTGCTTTATAGTGCTTTCTTTTCAAGAAATGTAAATACAATTATTTATTGTACCTTTTAAATAAACGGGTCAAAGACTTAAAGTCACAAAGCTGTCAATCTCTGCATTACTGAAAATCAAGAAAACAAATACCATAAGGGTATTGCTGGGCAATAAAACTATATAAATAATTTATCGAGAAACAGAAAATGTCAGTAATAATGATAAAGGTAGGCTTTGACCTTTAGTAGGACAGACAATATATGTTTAAGCCTTTTAACATTTGATTACATTGAATTTGATTTGCATTATTTTCTGGTTGTACTCAAGCTTATTTGCTCTTTTAAACAGTTCTGTAAATGTGATTTATACATTTAATATATTGCTAGTTGAAAAGGTGTCATTATTATTATAAACCAAAGTTTATGACAAGTTTTGAAAATATATCTCATTAGTTATTAATATTTTGCTACCTATTTCAATTCGTTTTTTAGGTTTGTAGTGAAGATGTCATCCTAAGAAATAGACTTTTAATTTGAAATGGTATTGTGATGATTATCGTGATCGTTTTCTGTCCACATCGCCCAGCTCTCCAGTTTTTGTAACAGGGCTCACTTTAAATCAAACCAAGCTAAAAAGAATTATGCCGTGATTTCTTTTCTGCATTACAGATTATACACTGCCTTGCCAAAAAAACAAGTCGCCACCTGGATTTAACTAAGCAAATAGGTACGAGCCTCCCTTTGGATAATTACTACATGGGTGATTATGTTTCAGCTGGCAACAATTTATTTAACCCCAAGTGGTGCAATGAGTGGCTTCTAATTTCTCAAACAACCATGTCAAAAGACATCCTGTGGTCGTGGAAAAGATGTCAGTCTGTTTCAGAAGGGTCAAATCATTGGCATGCATCAAGCAGAGAAAACATCTAAGGATATTGCAGAAACTACCAAAATAGATTAATAACTATCCAACACATTATTAAAAACTGGAAGGATGGGGTGACCCGTCTTCTTCGAGGAAGAAATGTAGCTGGAAAAAAATCTTGAATGAACGTGATCGGCGATCACTCAAACGTTTGATGAAATCAAATCAAAGAAAAACAACTGTAGAACTCTGGGCTATGTTTAATAGTGAAAGTATTTCCACACGCAAATGCAAAGGAAACTCAAGGGATTGGGACTGAACAGCTGTGTAGCCTTAAGAAAACCACTAATCAGTGAAGCTAACTGGAAAAAAGCTGCAATTTGCTACGGAGCATAAAGATTGGACTCTGGTACAATGAAAAAAGGCGATATGGTCTGATGAGTGCAGATTTACCCTGTTCCAGAGTGACTGGTGCATCAGGGTAAGAAGAGAGGCAGGTGAAGTGATACACCCATCATGCCTAGTGCCTCCTGTACAAGCCTGTGAGGGCAGTGCTATGATGTGGGGTTGCTGCAGTCGGTCAGGTCTGTGTTCAAAGAATGAGATCAACTGACTACCTGAATATACTGAATGACCAGGTTATTCCATCAATAGATTTTTTTTCTTCCCTGACGGGCATATTTAAAGATGACAATGCCAGGATTCATTGGGCTCGGAACATGAAATATCATTCTCACACATGGATTGGTCACCACAGAGTCCAGACCCTAACCCCATTGAGAATCTTTGGGATGTGCTGGAGGAGGCTTTGTGCAGCGGTCAGACTCTAACATCATCAATGGAAGATCTTGGTGAAAAATTAATGAAACACTGGGTGGAAATAAATCTGGTGACATTGCAGAAGCTTATCGAAGCAATGGCACAGCAAAGGCGTGATGTAATCAAAGCTAAAGGCGGTCCAACAAAATATTAGACATTGTTTAAACTTTTTTATTTGGTGGGGACTTTTTTTTTGGCCAGGCAGTGTAGCTTACAATGCCTTTTTGACCCAAAAATGTAAAAGTGTCCGGTAGGACTAAACCTAAATTTTTATTTATGCGAGATCCCTTTATTATAAATAACAAAGGTGTCCAACCTAATATTTGACAGGAAAAAGCTCTGATTTGCTGTCAGATGTTTTTAAAATTGTTAAATTATTTACTCATACTTTACTACAAAGTACGCTTTCTGTCGTGATTAGTTATGAGACAGCGTCACTAATATTTCAAAAATAAAGACCAAATTAATATATAGTTCAAATACTAAGCTTTCTTTTCTTTGCAATCAGCATGTTTAACGTGCTCAACAGTGTTAGGATTACTAAGGGCGTGTTTCCTGACACGTAACTGGGCCCCAACTTTAACTGTGAGAATTCCAAAAGGCTTCTTACTTTTTATAATCCAACATGGCTGGATGGTATCAGATAAACATGTAATTACAATATAATTGCTCAATATTATGAGGGTGATATTGATTACAATTAACCCACGTCCTCCTGTATTTCTTAAATCTTATTGTCCACACTATATTCTCTCAGCTTTAGCATCTTAGTCACTAGAAATCTGTTGTGGGCATCAAAAGGGCAGTTAGGAGTCCCTCCAGCTGGCCAAATATATTATTGGCATGCCGAGTTTGAATGCATGATAGTTAAAATGTAATTGAAAAACAGTCCATTGCACTATTGCAAACACTTATAATGCAGTGATGATTTGACGTATTGTGCTGCTCTATAACCCAGAATACTGTACAGCAAATTAAATTGGCTCTGTAGAAAATAAATTGTTTTTAAACAGTTTCTTACACCTTTTTGTGCTTCCTTTGACGTTATTTTTAGACACCACACTGATACTGAAAACATCTAACTGGGTCTTCCTCACCTCAGTATCAACTGATGAGGGTTTTTGGTAATGTTTGTGCTTAGGTATGGTGCATTCACTGACTGTCAAAAAAATGTAGATTTCTAGTTTCTGAAAGGATGATCCCTGATCAAGGCAGGTCAAGCATCAGTGGATTCCATCATCTGCCGATTTTGTTTGGTGCATCTCTAATTTTAAACTTTCTTCATAGATCTTGTGTTCAATCATTGTTTTGATTGATTGAAGAATTTATGATATTATTAATATTTATAATATTAAGTGGAAATTGTTTTGCTGACTAAACTTTATTATTACATTGTAGATCCTGATTTAAACGGTGACCTCACAGAAAGGACTAATCTAATCAATTTTTTTTTATTTTTTTATTTTTCCCTTATAATTTTTAAATCAAACCTGAGGAATAAAGATTCATAATGACCACCAGGAGCATTCACTTCGAAGACTATATTTGAATCATTTGCGTGTTATTTCTGGAGCACAGGATTATTATTGTTTGAGCAGTACAGCATGCAGGTGTGGGTGGGAGTTGACTTTCATTGGCTGCTTAATGACAGTGTTATTTGTGTAGATGGTGTCTCAGCAGCAAATGCAAGGAGGGCTGTTGTTGCAGGAAATTGCCGTGCAGGAAGATTAGGCATCATGCTGGGCTGGACTGCTTGCTGCCCTCCTGTGCTCCTTGTCTTTCTCTTTCTTTCTTACCCTTTCACCCTGCCTCTCTCTTTCGTTTTACGCCCTAATTGGCCTCTTTGAGTGGGGAATGGAATAGTGTAATTAGGATCTTATCTGGTTAGCATCGCTGAGAGGGGCACCGAGCTTTCTCTCCCACTGCGATACACCCCCACCCCCCACCCCACACGTTCTGTTGCCTGAATTCAGACTCTTATCATTTCTGCCTTCTTTCATCCTATTGCATCTTTCTCCTGCCCTCCCACGAGGAGCCTCATCTACCATTTTACTCTGTGCTTTCTTTTAGTTCTTGACAGATTGGGGACTTAGATTTCTCTGTGCTACGGTCTCTTTTTAGTCACGTGGAAAAGGAAGCTGCACATTTTCTCAGCAAATAATGCCCCATGTTTTATTTCAAATGTATCTAAGCACAACAAATCCTGTGCTTTGTTGTGGTTTTTTTTGCAATATTTATAAAGCTTTTTGAATATTTCTGAGTTATTTTCACTCTCAAGCCAAAGGCACCATTAAGCTGTACAGATTGTTACTAAAAGCTAGTGATTTTTCTGCTGTAAGAAAACAACTCTGGGTCTCACCTGCTCTTTTTAAAGAGCTTAATTCCACACAGAAATGTTTTTTTTTTTTTTTGCCTTAATAACCACTCTGGCATCACATGGACAGAGCAGCAGTCCTGTTCAAATCTCTGCGGGATGTAGGGCAGAGCCATGTAATGTCAGGACAGTTGAGTAAGTCCTTGAAGAGATGAAGGCACTCACATTGACAGTCGCAAGCAGGATGTGTTTTAGCAGACTCTGCAGGACCCAAGTGGCCGAGTAGACCCTGAACTCGCCTGCCAGTGAACATTTATGTTGTTGCTCGTTAGGTATGAACCGGTCCCCATGTCCACTGGAGGTAGGCATCAGCAAAGGCCCCCTGCCCCACATACTGGGGTATACACAATGAATAGATGGATGAATAGATGGACAACTTGCTGTAGTTTAAACTGAGCATCATAGTGCGGAACAAAGAGGGTTTAAGAGACTTTACATGTGGTACGGTTGTTGGTGCCAAACAAGCTGGTCCAAGTGATTTAAAAACTGCTGATCCACTGATTTTGATGAAAAAAGCCATCTCTTGAGTGTGCAGAGACTGGTTTGAAGGGAGAAACTATTCAGTTAGCAGCAGTTGTGTGGAAGAAAGTGCCTTGTTGATGATAGAGGTTAGAATGGACTAACTGGTTTAGGAAAAAAGAAATGCTAGAGTAGCCTAAATAACCACTCGTCACAAGCTGTGTGTGCAGAATAACATTTCTGAATAAACAACATGTTGAACCTTGCAGATGTGCTAACAATCCTGTTAGCTAAGGACAGGAAACTTAGGCTACAATTCACAGCGGTTCACCAAAACTGAACAATAACAGCCTGATTTGATTTTTAGCAGTAATGTTCAAATGGTAGGGTCAAAATTTGGCAGAAAAGAAATGAGCGGATGGATTCATCTTGCTGGCTGGTGATGGTGGCGTGGGAGGTATTTTCTTGGCACGTTTTGGTCCCTTTGGTACACGGTTTGACATCACAGCCCACCTAAGCATCGTTGCTGACCATGTCCATCCCTTTATGACCACAGTGTGCCAATTTGTTTTCTGATGTCTACTTCCAGCAGGATAATGCACCATGTCATAATGCTCAAATCAGCTCAAACCAGTTTCCTGAACATGACAATGATTTTACTGTTCTCCACTGGCCTATACGGTCACCAGATCTCAGCACAGTAGAGCACCTTTTGGATGTGGTCGAACAGGAGATTCATATCAAAGATGTGCACTGACAAAACTACAGCAGCTCCATGATTCTATCACATCAAATCCAACACCTTGATAAATCTATGCCATGAAGAATTAGGGCAGTTCTGGGTGCAAAAGGAGGTCCAACCTTATACTAGCAAGATGTACCTAATAATAAAGTGACAGTTCAGTGTAGATTTAAGAGAAAATATACACCCTTGTAAAATTTAGCAGTCCAAGTACCTATTTTGTACTATTTCATTCCCTTTTGCTAATCTGCTTTTAATGTAACAGAAATAACAAAATGTTATCACCTGGTTAGTTATCTGGACTATCTACTCAGATAGCTAGCCTGAAGTCAGCTGCTTTACACTTATGGTGTTTGTAGCTCGCCAACTGCTGTTTAAAAACAGTGTTACCTTAAAGGGTTTGGTGGGTTGGAATAGGTGATATGGCCTTCACATTTTCTCACAATATTTAGCTGTATTTAATGGGACAATAACGGTGACCATAAATAGTTTGAAAAGATGGTCACAGCCTACAAACAAAAATACAGATACATAATAACTGCTTTCAGTCAGATTTTAAAATGTTAAAAAATTTATTGGAGTCACCAGTGAATGAAAACAGTTCACACAGCCAGATGATTGCCTCCAACTTCGCCATCAGGTTTTGGGATTATAAAACATCATCAGAGTTTATCATTGTGATGATAAATCACAATTCTCATCAGAATAGCTTTCTTTCCAGACAATAATAGACGGCACGATAACTACACATCCTAAGATATGGATTTTGCTTCTGTAGTTTACACGTCACAACCGTCCTATTTTGTTTTTTGTGTAGCCTTCTTTCAGCTAGCTGACTGGCAGTTTACAGCAACAGATCTGGAAGGGGCATGATGGAAGAATTTAGTGGTTTTAAAACTGGTACATTCCTATTTCCCATCACTTCTCACTAAGTTATAAAAGAGGTTTTTTTAAAGATAATTGTAGCTGTGCTAAATTGCCCCAGTTTTTGCCTGCACTGGCTTTAAATGCCAGTTTAATAGTAGCTTGACTTACCTGTCAGTTGTGAGCTTGACCTGACATTTATTTTCCTGGAAGAGGTCACATGTTGGGGTTTCTTGGCTAAAGGAGGAGCAGAACAAGTTGAGATGGAAATAAATGCAAGCAAAAGCTGCCTCCTCATCAAAAGCTTCTATGAGATTCTGCTCTATTTCTGAAAATGTGAAAGGTTTACAAAAAAGGTTTTTCTTTTCTTGGATGTTGTGTAATCTAAAGCCGTATTCGCTTCTTCAGTATCACTCATTTAAATATGTGTTTAACTGTGGAAAGTGTAAATCAGCTTTTTTTCTTTCTTTTGTGTTGTATACAGACATAGAAACCTTGACAAAGAGTTTCTCTAGGTTAAACATTACATTAGATGATATTACTGTTTAACTAACATGCCAGGCTGTTGTGGTTAGAAGCTCTTTGCTCGAGCCCCAGCTCAGTAGAAATGGTGCAGCAGCAACAAGCCTTTGGACGGAAATCTCAGAGGACGGCTTGGTTAAACTAAAGTTATTGATTTTCAGCCCTCATTTCCACTAACTCGGGTCAGAGAGCTGAAAATTGCTCTGGTGGCTTCAGAGAAAGTAACAAGTCGTGGGAAAACCACGTGGGACCTGTGGCAGATTGTGCTGCTTGTGTGGGCATAAAAATATATCTGCTGCTAAAACTTATTTTTTCTCCTAAATCTATGGCTGACCGTTGCACTTTCTCTGACATGTTTTGTCTTTTTGGTGACTGCCGGGGTTTCTTTTCCAGCCTCTCTTCCTGTGAATGACTATTAGTCTCTTTTGATATTCAATTCCTTCCTCTTTGAGTGAAACAGTGCTACATTCCAATATTTGCATGTGTGCTGATGATTGTTTTGCTCAAAGGACATGTGTTGGAAAGGTTTAAGCCAAGATTATTTACTACTAGGCTACTTTTTCTAGGACATAGCTTCTTTCTAAAATCACTCTTTTCTTTTCTTACAGTCACAGAGAAAGAAGTACAGCAGTGGTAAGTGTGTTCATGTACTTTTAATGAGACTGTTTCTGTCTTCACCTGAAGACGGTAATATAAAAGTTTGACAGTGCCCATTAGCGAATCTCACTTTAGTGTATTTTGTCCAGGAGTTGGTTTTCTCAGACCATGAAAAGGGTTTTAACAGTCAATTTGAAGCCGTCTCCCTCACACTTCCCTGAAGACAGATGAGTTCTGAAAATAGAACAACTTTGAAGCGTCACTGTGGCTAAATGACTTTGAAGGCTGATAATACCGATACAAACATTTCCATGATGCATTCCTCCCTAACCTTTTCACTCTATTTGCAAATGGGATGTCTGATAAGAGAGGAATGGGGATGGGTAAGGTGGTTGTAAGGTTGCTTCATTTTGGAGGTTTTTATGAAAATAGCACTTTGCAAAAGTATTCATACCCTCTGAATTTTTGCAGTTTGCCACATTACAACCACAGTATTTAGTATATTTTATAAAGTGCAATAGACCAACACAATGTGGTGACTAATTCAGTGGAAAATCATACATGGTTTTAAAATGTTTTCACATTAAATATATATTCGGTATCTTAAATACCTTGAAGAACCAGCTTTCACTGCATGCACAGCTGGGATATGTCTGGTATTGGTTCATCCCTAATGTTACGCATCGTTGTCTTTCTGGAAGGTGAACCTCCGCCCAGTTCTCAAGTGTTTTGCTGTTTTTGTTTTCCAACATCGCCCTGTATTTGGCTCTGTTAATTCTCCCGACCACTCTGACCAGTGTCTGTGTCCCTGCTGAAGAAAACATCCCCACAGCATGATGTTGCTGTCGCCAGGTTTCACTTTGGAGATCATGGGTTTAGCTGGATGAAAACTGTTATTTTTCCACAACACAACATTTTGCATATAAGCTAAACAGCTGATGTTTTGGTTGTTTTCCAACCAAAGTGCCCTCCTACATGTTTAAATAGCTCGTGGCAAACTACAATGCATAATGTTTTGTCTTTCTTTCAACAACAGCTGTCTTCTTCCCATTCTTCCATAAAGGTCAGATTTATCGAGTTCATAGCTAATAGTTGTCCTGTAGGCAGGTTCCCCCACATGAGTTCTGGATTTCTTCTGCTCCTCCAGAGTGTTTGCTTCTTCTCTGATTAGTTCTGCAGTTGTAAACTGTCATTCCCTATACATAATGTATAATGCATTGAACTGGGCTCTGTGATATATTCACAGAGCCCTTGGATGTGCTGGATTTTATTTAGGATATCACATTAAAGAAGACTGAATACAGACACTCGACACACATTTCAGATTTTAATTAAAACAAAAAGTAAAAAAAAAAAAATTATCTTTTTCCTTACACTTACTTATGCACTGTTTTTCTTCAGTAAAGTACATTAATATTTGGAAACATGGAACATGTGTAAGCAAATTGTTGCAAAGCCATGTACATGGGCACTGAGTTTCCACAAAGCTGCAGATTAGTAATCCTCCCTGTTAGCTTTTGGAGCTATTAGTCAGTGTGACCTCTACCTGCATCATCCTCTTGAGGTGTCTTTGCTTTTGTATCCATAGTGTTTATTAATTTGGCAAAAACAATTTCAACCAGAATAAGAGAGAATATTAAGGTGAGTATGATCGACCATGTGGTGATGCAGCCACTTGCATAAGAAAGTGCAGCTTCATTGAGAGGACTTAAGCATCAATATAGTCATCACTTTTTTTGTTGTTGTCCTGTTGAAACAAAGAACAGCGAATATCACAGAAGAGACCATAGTACGGAAGTCATCACTCTTCCATCTTCACACTTCAGTTCTCCTGCCTTGGTTTCACATTACATGATCAAATTCTGCATGCATGAAGGGAGCTCTGACTCGAGAGCGAATTGCTCTTCATGCCCCCTATTAGGAGCTGCATGGAGGGAAGAAACCGGGCCATGCAGCAGCAGCAGTGGCTGCAGCATTAGATATTGCTACTGGAAGTTCCCGAGTCTTCGAGCTGGCCTTTCTCTCAGGCTGCTCAAGTGCACTTGGGCAGAATAACCCCCCCCCCCCCCCCTTTTAGCCCTCTCAAACCTCCACCCTGCCGGCTGCGCAGCCTGCTAGGTCACTATCACCCACAGTGTCTTTCACAGAGATTTTTTCATGAGTCCTCACTCTAAGATCAGCGGCAATCAACACGGCCAAGTGTGAGGGATGAGAGGGAATTTTACCAGGGGAAATGCCAGATGGTGTGTAATTAGAGCACAGGCACAGACACAGAAGAATTAGCAGGGTTAGATAAATGCCTGTGTTGCGCATTAGGCTTGCTCCCTTTTTTAATTCTCCTGTAAGGGAACACCATTAGTATGCCGGAGGCCTACCTGAAATCAATAACAAAATCCCATGGCTCAGTGATGTGCCTGCCAGCGAGGCAAGGAGCAAGAGAAACATCCTGCACAGTTCTTTAGCAAGCCACCATGGTAGATGCCAATGAGAGTTTGCTAGTTCCAATAATAAATACTTTATAATTGTTAGATCACCAGCATGGTCTGATACAGTACATCAAATCTGTTATGTTCCTAGACATTGCAGCTTCACACTACATCAAGTACAGTGTAACTGTGTGTGAGTCTTACCACTAGTGTCACGACAGAGATCTGTTGAACATGATGTGTTCCTGGCAAAAAACAGAATCTGGATCAAGCAAATAGCTGACAGTGAAACCATGTCTACTCCCTGATGCACCGGTTACTGCACCCACTGTAGCAACACTGGTGTGTGTATTCACTTTATATAATAGTGATGAGAACTGTAGTGAAAGTCCTGATATGTCAGCAGTAACTCGCGTACATCTCATCGCTGTGTGACTTCTCAAGCAAGCCTAGTTAACTGAAATAAAAGGTTTTATTGTTAAAATGTAAAAACTTTAATCAGTATAAGATATATTGCATTTTATTCCATTCAATTCAATTGATAAATACTTTATTCATTCCAAAGGGAAATTAAATGTTGTAGCTCATATTATGCAGGTTTCTTCAAAGAGTTGCTGTAGATTCTGATGTCTGTGGGCAGGAAGGACCTTCTGTAGCGCTCCGTCTTACAGCAGATCTGAAGAAGCCTCTGACTGAAGACACTGTTGTTGTACAACAGTCTCATGAAGAGGATGCTTAGGGTTCTCCATAATGTTCTTATTTTATGAAGAATCTCCAGAGGAGACCCCAGAACAGAGCCAACATTCCTTCTTAGCTTGTTGAGCTTTTTCAAGTCCCTGGCTCTGATGCTGCTTCCCCAGCAGATGATGGCAGAAGATCACATTCTCCACAACAGACTTATAGAAGATATGCAGCATCTGGCTGCAAACACCGAAAGACCTAAGCATCCTCAAGAAGTACAGTCTGCTCTGTCCCTTCTTGTAGACGGCTTCACAGTTGCATCTCCAGTCCAGTTTGTTGTCCAGGTGAACACCGAGGTATTTATACTTCTCCATCACCTCCACCTCTTCTCCCATGATAGAAATAGTATTTGACCTATTCTTGTTTCTCTTCAAATCTACAATCATCTCCTTTCTTTATATACGGTGCCTTGCAAAAGTATTCACACCCCTTCAAATTTCTTCCCCCTTTTTATATTAAAACAGGAAACACGTGAAAGTCAAAAAAATGATAAATTAAAAAAGAAATCTTGAGCATTGAGTGAGTAGTTTTGTAGTCTTTTGGGGTATACGTTTAGCAGGTCTGCACATCTAGACAATAACTCGAGCTCTTTCAGCTTGAACGGCAAGCATCATTGAGCAGCTAATTTCAAATTCTGCTGCATGTTTTCATAGAGATTTAGATCTGAACTTTGACTGGGCCATTCTAACACATGAATATGCTTTGTTCTAAACCATTTTATTCTGGCTCTGGTTGTTTGTGGTTATCCTGCTGGAAAGTGAACTGCCACTCCAACTATCGGGTTGTTGCATGCTCGAACAGGTTTTCTTCCATGATTACTCTCTTATCTCCATTCATCTTCCCATCAACTCTGACCAAATCCTCCAGAGTTAGTATAGGCCTCTATGCTGTTTCTCTGATTTATGCTGCCTTGTCAGTTTGTCAGCCATGGCTTGGAAGGTTTGAGGTTGAGCCATACTTTGTGTTTTTAGATGATAGACTGGACAGTGTGTTATGAGATGCTCAACGTTTGGGATATTGTCTTATAATCTAACAAAAAGGTCTGCTCTAAACTTTTCCCTAACCTGTTTGCTGTGTTCCTTGGTCTCCATGATGCTAGCTATTTACTAATGTTCTGTAACAAACCTTTGAGGCCTTCACAGAACAGCTGGACTTATACTGAGATTATATTACAAAAAGGTGGACTCTGTTTACCAACTAAGTGACTTCTGAAGGGAACTGAAATTTATCTAGCAGTATCAGAGTAAAGGGGGCTGAATACATAGGAACTCCACACTTGCCTTTCAGTTCACAGTAATGAGCTACTTTGTGTTGGTCTGTCATATAAATTCCCAATAAATTAGAGTGAATATTGTGGTTTATTGTTACAACATGTAAAAAAACAGTTGAATACCTCTACAAGGCTCTTTATGTTTCAATAGTTCAGATAGCGTATACCTGTCTAATACTTACATTTATATTTCCTTATACTTGAGAAAACATGCTAAAACCAGTCAGCAAATAAAAAAGGGTTCAATGGCTGTAGTGCTAATAAAGGCTTTTCAACTGATTGTTAAGGCTATAAACAATGTTTAACATCCAATTTCTTGTTAAAATGTAAAACATATACATATTTCTTTTAGGAATAATTCTTTTTATTTTTTAAAATTTTTGAGAATTGCCTGCCTCATTTCCAATCGGAAACAAACTATTTGGTTAAATAAAAATAACTTTAAATCTAAATTTGCCAGGGGGTATGAATAATTTGGGGGGAAGCCTGTTTGTCAGTCATGGGAGACAAATGTAGGTTTTTGTTATTAGTCCATGAATTTCTCTGGTTCTGCAGCATTAGTTTGATCCTATTTTCTTACAAATCTGTCACTTGTAAAAAGTGCAATAAAATGTTTTTCTTCAGTCTCTGCACGTTTACACATTTAAGCCTAGTCAATAAGGTGCTTTTAAGATGTTTAAAGTAAGCTATCTTTCTAGCATACTCTAGGCAAATAACAAAGGAGTACTTGAGAGATTTAATACTCCTTTTGGTTATAACTTGTTAGAAATAAAAAGTTGTCTAAAAGTAAAGCAGAACATTCTGAAAAGCTTTTAAATTTTACTCTTTTATTTTATGAAGGGTTTTCCAGAAGGATTTTTTTTTTTTTGCTAAAATGTATTTAATTTGTACACATAAACCCCCTCTTTCTGGTGAAACTTAGCAAGAACTAATTTTTTTTGTCATAAAGCTAAGAAAATGCTTGAACCAACTGAATATCTGTTTTTTTCTATTAGTCCACAAGAGGGCACAAAACACATTAACAGTTAGAAATACTTGTTTATATTTATTTCATTTCTTCATTAGGCAAAATTCACAATGAAATGGTTGGCTAAGTGTGTCTGAGTTATTTTGCACACAGCCTTTTCTTAAGGTCATGCCATCTATAGATCACAATGCAAAGTAATTCAGGGATTTTAAAAGGATTGGAGCAGAAGTCAGGTTTCTTGTAGCCAGGTTAAGTTGTGAACTCCATTCTTACTGTAAATGTGATGAAAGACGGAATATAGTTCTGCTTACACAGTGCATGATGTTTGTTATATGTTGATTAGAGTATTTAAACCTGCTTAAAAGAAAAAGTTGTTTTTTAGACCTTGGAAATCTATTATAATTCCACGCAAGGTTTTGTTTTTTATAAGCTAAGAATTATTACTCGTTAAAAGTGAAAATCGTAGAAAACCTAAGTGCAGTTTACCTTTTTAAAGCCTTTATTTTGTCAGTTGCTGTTGCTTTGAGTTGTAGACCAGTTTAAATTTTATGTACTCTGTAAGCAAAGTCTTATTTTTATCAATTTATTTAGAATTTTATAATCACACTGAAACATACAGGAACCATTTTAGCGATCATCAATGTTACAAATAAATCTCTGAAAAGAGTTATATGCATTTTTAGTGAACACCTTATGCTCTGGTACCCCTAAAATGCAGTGCAACCAGATGCCTTCAGAATGATTAATAAAAAATCTACCTGTGTGTAATTCATCTCGGTATAAATCCAGCTGTTCTGTGAAGGCCTCAGAGGTTTGTTAGAAAACATTAGTGAACAACAACATCCTGAGGATAAAGGAACATGCCAGGGATAACGCTGTGGAGAAGTGTAAGGCAAGGTTGAGTTATAAAATGATATCTAAATGTTTTAAAATCTCACAGAGCACAAACCGATTCATCATCTGAGTATGGAAAGAGTATGGCACAACTGAAAGCCTACCAATACATGGCCATTCACCTGAACTGTTGACAGGACACCTTTTAATTGTGCATACCACAGATCTAGATTTCATGGAAGACTGGCACCACCAAGGGGGGTTGGGATGGGATGCTTTTCTTCAGCAGGAACAAGGAAGCTTATCAGAGTTGATGGGATGATGCTTTAAGGTAAATACAGGGCAGTCCTGGAAGAAGAATTGTTAAGAGCCTGCAAAGAACTGAGACCGCGGCAGAGGTCTCAGTTCTTACTTCTAGCAGGACAACAGCACTAACAATTATTCAGAGCCAATATGGAATGTGCCTTCATGTGTACACCCCACGCTTGACACATCTTTATTTGTAAAAATATTGGATGATGTGCTTTTTTTTTTTTCTTCCACTTAAAGTAACATTCTACTTTGTGTTTAGTATATAATATAAAATACATATGACATGCATTGAGGTTTGTGGTTTTAATGTGATAAAAAGGAAAAAGTTAAAGGGGTAGGAATGCCTGAGCAAGGCACTGTATGTGTCTTTATTGCCAATATAAAGTGGAAGGTACAAATTACCTAAAAAGAACATGCCATTCAGTGCCTAAGGATTAGATTTTCTGTAGTCATACCTGATAAAAGGAATAAAGGATTGACACTATGAGTGTTGGCTTTGGATTATGATATGAATTGTGTCTCCTGGACTTTGAATATCAATGAGGTTATATTCTGCATTATAGTGAGCTGGGCGTTCATTTTGCTGCATTTCACCAGATAATCCAAATGGGAGAATTACATCGTTCTGCCGTCATCACGCTTCTCTTCTTGCTAAACTTTTTTTCTAGCTGCTTTTCAAAGTAGCTTCCCATCTCAGACTTATATGAAACAGGTTTTGTTATCTCCCTGGCAGATTAAAAGTGAGGCAGGTAGGAAGAGTAAGGTGCCAGTGTGTGCACGGAGAAGCTCTCTGCTGGCCTTCAGTTTTCTTCAGAGCTCCTCTATGCCCTAATTACAGACCGGCCTTAATTTGCGGATGCCTTTACAGAATCAAAGATGCACATGCAGTGTTCCCCTGTGCGTACTTGATCAGTTTTGCAATGTTTTATATAACCAGAGGGCTAATCCTCCCCTTCTTCCTCCTTCTGTTGCTCATCTAACATTTATTTTTATAGAAACTAACACTCTCTGTTTTGTTCCTCAAGCTGTTAGTTCAATTCTGCAATGACTGTTTTTCTGTTACAAAACCATTCCTTTAAACAGTCTATCCCTGAGTGACTGCGCTTCAAATTGCTTACGAGATGCTTCTATTTTTAGGCTAATAGAGATGTTAAGTCGCTCTCCAGATATGTCATTTGCTGTAGTAAGAGGAAGCTCTCCAACTTATCTATCAGTTCCACATATTATCAAAGAGAAGCAGAAAGGAATTCGATTAGCGTTAACCACCTTGGGCTCGCTTTTGGATTACAGTCATCATCTTATCTATGAGTGAGACAAATAGCTTTGCACTTTACCTTTTTGATCTGGCACATTTTTTCAAGCTGAATCAGTAATACTTGCTGTCAAGGTGATAAGGTGGCGAGGGGACTTCAGTCTCCTGTCCAGTTGCATCTTGATTACCTAATTGCAAGACAGATGTTTTGATACTTTTTGAAATATTTCTGCCCTCAATATGTTTTTCAGGTACAAAGGCTTCATCAAGGATTGTCCCAGTGGGCAGCTGGATGCTGTGGGCTTTCAGAAGATATACAAGCAGTTTTTTCCTTTTGGAGACCCCACCAAGTTTGCTTCGTTTGTCTTTAATGTGTTTGATGAAAATAAGGTAAAGTAATCCATGTAGTGTGGATTTTAGGTCACTATTAAGTGATTAAAATAATACTAATATATATATAAATGTTGTGGGGGCTACAGCTCCTTCTGTCTGAAAACAGATTTTAAGTGGAGTAGAGTTCTTTGTGCAAGGCTTCTGTAGACAGAACTCATAATTATTGCATCCACAATAATTGTATTTTTGCAATTGTCTTAACTAAATAAAATAATGAAGGTTCATTTATTTAATGTTCCTTAGCAGTCTCAAAGAGGCTGAAAAAATGTGGAATTTGCTTTTATCATTTTCCAGGTCTGGATAAGTAAAAAAAAAAAAAACTAAACCAAATATGGAAAAGTGTTTGGTTTTCCAGACTTTTCATCTTCTTTCATTTTCTAAAGGACAGACAACTAGTTATGCATAGCAAATGTAGTGGATTTAATATAGGTTTATCACATGTTTTATCAGTGATTCATCAGATCACAACTTGATTTTAACATTCATTACAAATACAACAAATAAGAGCCAGTTTTCTTTATTTTTTGCAGTCTAGACAGCCTTAAATTAAGGTTGGACTGGACCTGGTTGAAGTGCCAAACAAGATTTAAAACTACTATTTTTCTTGAATTAGATTTAAAATAAGGTGTTCACAGATCTTTTTAAAGTATAAACATTTATCGTAGAATACTTCAGTTTATATTTACAATGTCCTACAAGTCCAAGGGTTACAGATTTTGGACTAGTGGAAACCGGAATCCAATTTCAACAACGTGTCGTAATTGGTGAAACCTACAGATAAGACTTAATTACTATACTAACAGTTAAATGTAAATGTTTTTTTTTTGTACTCAAATGTCCAGCATGCCATTAAAAACCCCCCAAAAATCTCAAAGTTTCAATCTGGAAATTTCTATTTCTTTCTTTACTTTTGCAATTTAAATTATTTTAAAAAGGCCCTCTTTGAAATGATTAAGAGTGAATAATTTACCTTTCAGTAGTTTATTAAACCTGTACAGCTAGTGCCATGTCAGAGTGCTCTAAGGACCTTCTCTCAGGTGTAGCAGTTAGTAGAATACCATGTGTGGTGGTCATACAACATTTTTATAAATCAAGAATAGGTTACACAGACACTGGTTACACTCTACCTCAGAACCCAGATTTCTACACTTATAGAAAGACAACTACACATTCGGTTTAAACCAGATGTTTGCGTAACACTGTATAAAAAGACTTGCATCCTTTTTTTTTTACTGTCTAAAGTCAGATTTAACTTCCTTGCTGATGTTTTAAAATGCTGCTTTAATGTTCTTACCTCATGATGCCCTCTACTTTGTAAAGGGCAAGTGTCCGTCCTGCACAAAAACAACCCCAGAACATGATGCCTGAGAACTGAGTTCTTAGGTATGCAAGTTTCTTCCATTCCAGTAAATGTAGCAATTGTCAATATGGCCAAACGGATCAATTTTTGTTTTATCAGTTCTCCAATAGTTTCGGTATGTGCCCCTGTGTACATTTGCTGTTACCTGGTTTTGTGTGCTGCTTTTGGAGTGATGGCTTCTACCTCACTAAGTGGCATCTCAGCCCATATAGGTACAGAACTCATTTTATTGTGGATAAATATACTCTTATTAGCTTCAGCCAGGATCTTTACAAAGTATTTTGCTCTGGAGCACACATACATATTTTGCAGCAAAAGCATTAATCTATTGGACACAGAACCTGTCTTTCTTCCTGAGCAGTATGATGGCTGGACAGCTCCATGCTGTTTATAGTTGCATGTAATTGTTTGAACAGATAAACGTGGCACCTTCAGGTAATTTTATTGAAGGAGGAACCAGATATCAGGAGGTCATCAGTTCTCTTCCTGAGATCTTGCCCCATTTCTTTTTATATTTCTATGTCACACAAGGAGGCAGGTGTTGCCTTAAAATACATCCACAGATGGGCCTCCAATAAACTTGCATCAAAATGTTGCGCATCAACCTATTAGGAGCTTTCAAAGCATAACATTAACATCTGGGCTTTACCAAAATGCACAATACCAGAATGTAACCATCTGTATTTGAGTAAAATGATTAAAAAGAAATATCGAATTATTCTGGCAATTAGCAAAAAAAATTATAATTTTGGTAATCTTGGCTGAACTAAAACAAGGTTAGTCTGATCTATTGTCTGACAGTGAAATGGTAGAATATCTTTTTATATGGTGTATGTGAATATCTGGTTTCATTTTTATTCATACTCCTGGCAGGTTTTGGATGGAAGTAATCTTTTAATTTCACCAAAATGTGACCCAACTTGAATCTGATGGATGTTCTTTGGAGGCAGCTAAAGAATAGGGTGTTCTCAAAGAGAATAGAAGGAGAACGTCAAGCTATTGGTAGCAGTACCTCAGCTGATGGCCTCATCCAGGAACACATCACAATTCAACAGTACACCAGCTCATCTGGAACTTCTATGAAGAGAAGAAACGGAGAAAGAATATGGAGTTAAATGCAGTAATAACTGCAGATATTACATACAGGTCCTTCTCAAAATATTAGCATATTGTGATGAAGTTCATTATTTTCCATAATGTCATGATGAAAATTTAACATTCATATATTTTAGATTCATTGCACACTAACTGAAATATTTCAGGTCTTTTATTGTCTTAATACGGATGATTTTGGCATACAGCTCATGAAAACCCAAAATTCCTATCTCACAAAATTAGCATATCATTAAAAGGGTCTCTAAACGAGCTATGAACCTAATCATCTGAATCAATAAGTTAACTCTAAACACCTGCAAAAGATTCCTGAGGCCTTTAAAACTCCCAGCCTGGTTCATCACTCAAAACCACAATCATGGGTACGACTGCCGACCTGACTGCTGTCCAGAAGGCCACTATTGACACCCTCAAGCAAGAGGGTAAGACACAGAAAGAAACTTCTGAACAAATAGGCTGTTACCAGAGTGCTGTATCAAGGCACCTCAGTGGGAAGTCTGTGGGAAGGAAAAAGTGTGGCAGAAAACGCTGCACAACGAGAAGAGGTGACCGGACCCTGAGGAAGATTGTGGAGAAGGGCCGATTCCAGACCTTGGGGGACCTGCGGAAGCAGTGGACTGAGTCTGGAGTAGAAACATCCATAGCCACCGTGCACAGGCGTGTGCAGGAAATGGGATACAGGTGCCGCATTCCCCAGGTCAAGCCACTTTTGAACCAGAAACAGCGGCAGAAGCGCCTTACCTGGGCTACAGAGAAGCAGCACTGGACTGTTGCTCAGTGGTCCAAAGTACTTTTTTCGGATGAAAGCAAATTCTGCATGTCATTCGGAAATCAAGGTGCCAGAGTCTGGAGGAAGACTGGGGAGAAGGAAATGCCAAAATGCCAGAAGTCCAGTGTCAAGTACCCACAGTCAGTGATGGTCTGGGGTGCCGTGTCAGCTGCTGGTGTTGGTCCACTGGGTTTTATCAAGGGCAGGGTCAATGCAGCTAGCTATCAGGAGATTTTGGAGCACTTCATGCTTCCATCTGCTGAAAAGCTTTATGGAGATGAAGATTTCATTTTTCAGCACGACCTGGCACCTGCTCACAGTGCCAAAACCACTGGTAAATGGTTTACTGACCATGGTATCACTGTGCTCAATTGGCCTGCCAACTCTCCTGACCTGAACCCCATAGAGAATCTGTGGGATATTGTGAAGAGAACGTTGAGAGACTCAAGACCCAACACTCTGGATGAGCTAAAGGCCGATATCGAAGCATCCTGGGCCTCCATAAGACCTCAGCAGTGCCACAGGCTGATTGCCTCCATGCCACGCCGCATTGAAGCAGTCATTTCTGCCAAAGGATTCCCGACCAAGTATTGAGTGCATAACTGTACATGATTATTTGAAGGTTGACGTTTTTTGTATTAAAAACACTTTTCTTTTATTGGTTGGATGAAATATGCTAATTTTGTGAGATAGGAATTTTGGGTTTTCATGAGCTGTATGCCACAATCATCCGTATTAAGACAATAAAAGACCTGAAATATTTCAGTTAGTGTGCAATGAATCTAAAATATATGAATGTTAAAATTTTCATCCTTACATTATGGAAATTAATTAACTTTATCACAATATGCTAATATTTTGAGAAGGACCTGTAATTGGAAAGTAGTTGGAGAAAGTAGCAGAGTGAGGAAAGCTGGTATGTCCTAAGCCTAAGCCTATAGCAGTGCAACTATAGAGATAGCTCAGGATAACCTAAGCCACTCTTACTGTAAACTTTATCAAAAAAAGGAAAGTGTTAAACCTAGTCTTAAAAGTAGGTTTTTGCATTTAATATTAAAACTAGTATAAATCATTTTTGACATAACATTTTTTTAATGATTCTGCTTTTACATTGTTATATCTTTTGAGAGATGCCTGTCTCATTTCCTGTCAGAAACAAGTTTCTTGGCAGAGCTGCTCTCTGCACAAATCTCCCTACATCAACACCATAGCTCACAGAGCAGGTCATCAGGAAACTGAATCAACCATTACAGTCTCTCTTTCACTGTAAATGTCATTATAAAGGTTGAAAAACATGAGTTGTTTGGGAAAATTCAGATTTATTAGATAAAAAAAATAAGCTGCCTGGCCTATAATGCAGTTATGCAAGCTATGGACACAAAAACAGGCTGAGTAAAATGTGGCATGGCTTGCTGGGGGCTCTGCTGGATAAATTGCACACAGCAGAGTACCAGCAGGTATGGGGAGTTGAGTCGAGTCAGGAAAACTGATATTGATCATTTATAAAAGCATGGATGGGGTTGCCAGTCTTTATCCCTGGGGATAGGATTGGGACATCCATATCATATTACTTTAAAAATGAACCATGAGCCACACACTGTTTTTAAAAAGTTTTTTTGGAATGTTTGTATTTTATAATATCATTATTTCTTTTGCAACTGTTGCTTATTTGTTTGCGCATGTGCGAACCAAGCCAAACTTATTGTATATCTGCCTGACGTAATCACCTCCCTCCTGACGACTGCAAATAATTATTCAAATCATGTTTAGGCAGAGTAACAATAAGCCAGCAGCTCCTGGGTTGCTGGTGTGCCCCCTGGAGGTTTATTCACTGTCAGATAAGTGGCTTTGTGTTGGAGAGATCACATAAAACCCACCATGTCAGATGATTATCTTTGACCCTAATTAGTGTCAGGCTCCCCATAGTGAGAGAATGCATTGATCTCAGGTTTTATGACTGATGTCATCAACGGTGCATGACTTCAGCATTGTTTAGCTAGGAAGATGTCTAGGGGAGATGAAATTTGCTGACCTCAAACACCATTAGTGGGGCCTGGCTGATTTTGATAAGGAATCATCTGGACCAGAGGGGTTTAGAGGTAGACGACTATTGTGAAGGAATGTTGAAAAACCTTTTTTCATGCAACAGTGGAATTTCTAACCAGAATATGAATTACGATAAACCCTGAAAGCTCCACAATTTAAAGAGTCTTCATATTTGTTGCTGCTGCTTTACATGGGGTCGTTACTTCTGTGGCTGCTTTAATCTCTCGTGTCAGATTTGACTGTCTTCCACATTATTTCCTGTATAAAGTGTGGCCTCACAGATAGAGACATGCTGAAATGTATTTAAAATATACTACTGAAAATATTAAGAGCCTAATTCCAAAATTGCATGCAGATGAGGGAATTTAACATTGTACAGATGCTGGAACATGCAAATCAGAGTGGAGTAGTTTCTCCCTTCTAGAGCAAAAATGTCTTCCACATTCACTCAAGATGAGGAATGTTTGGAAAATGTTTAACATCTTGGACACCAAAACACGCTGATTGTGTTTGTTAGGTGGGAGTCTCAGCAGATGAACCAGTAGCATTTATCTCACTAATGACCATAGGTGACATATTTCAGCCTCAGGAGAGAGCCAGGTGCAGGGCAAAAAATAGCAGCTCACTTGGAGCAAACGTCTGACCCAGTTTTCAACACAATGCAGGAAGGACAGCATGAAGAAACAGAAACAAAGTTAATTAAAGTACAAAGTAGTTAGACAAAGTATGATGTAGGACGGTCATCTTGTCTAGGGCTGATTACATTCGTATTCAGTTTTTGTCACTTTTGTCACCCACTAGGACGGACGCATCGAGTTCTCAGAGTTCATCCAGGCCCTCTCAGTGACCTCCAGGGGGACTCTGGATGAAAAGCTTAGATGTAAGAAG
Organism: Girardinichthys multiradiatus; assembly: GCF_021462225.1. Taxonomy (NCBI): domain Eukaryota; kingdom Metazoa; phylum Chordata; class Actinopteri; order Cyprinodontiformes; family Goodeidae; genus Girardinichthys; species Girardinichthys multiradiatus. Next base: position 16,050,467 of record NC_061805.1, read on the forward strand.
ACACTCTTCTTTATTTTCTACATTAAAATGACATGCTTTGGCTTTAATTGGGCTGTTTTACATATCAAAAAGGACAGGTGGGTTCAAAAGAACACCAACTAAAAAAACAAAACGATTGCACTATACTTCTTTAGCCTGGGTTTTTGATCCTTTCAGTGAAACTAGAACAGGAAAAAACACAGTAATCATACTCTAACAATATGTGTTTCATCAAACCTGCAACATGGGCTTTAACATTGCCACCGTTGCCATCATTCTGGTCTTAAAGACAGCATCTTGCAAAAGTATTCATAAACCCTGATCCTTTTCAGTATTTAGTATTGCTCTTTTTTCACTGTTGGCTCAATAATAGCATCATGTAACATCATCATGTATGAAAATATGATTTAATGTAATTATTGAGTGCATTTCAGCAGTACAGTTTCAACACTTTATGTAACATTTTTAATTTGTGGAGTTCACAGCTAATCGTTGCCCGGTCAACAGATTCTCCCACCTGAGCTGCTGGTCTCCGCAGCAGCTTGTTTTTTTCTGAATGATGCTCTCCTTGCTCAGCCTGTCAGTTTACATGGATGGCCATATTTCAATAGGTCTGCAGTTGGGCCATCGTCTTTGTATTTTCAGATGAGAGATTGAATAGTGCTCTATGAGGTCTTCAGAGCTTGATTTATAGCAGTTTGCAAATAATATAAGACTTCTGGAAGCAGTTGGTTGCTCTGGATTTCACTTAGTGGTATCAGGGTAAATGGGGCAGAATAAAAAGGCATCTCACACTTTTGGTATTTGTATTTGTAAAGATTTAAGAAAAAAAACATCCTGTTCATTCCACTTCACTATTATGCTGCAGTTTGTGTTGTTCTTGTGTTTACTGGGTGACTGGGCGAATACAACTGATTGCGCAGAATCTTCCTGAGGGGTGTCAGAGTAAAGGGGGCTGAATACAAATTTATGGCACTTTTCAGATGTTTATTTGTAAACAAATAATTTTGCTTCCACCTTACAATTATGCATCACTTTGATTTGCCCTGTCGCATAAAAACCAAAAAACAATCAATTGACGTTTGTGACTGAATTATGACAAAATGTGGAAAACTTGGAATCTTTTTATGCTTTAAAATTATTATGTTTTTCTCTGTACAGGGGCCTTTAAACTGTATGATCTCGACAATGATGGCTACATAACTCGAGATGAAATGTTAAACATTGTAGATGCTATTTATCAGATGGTGGTAAGTGTGGAGCTTCATCTGTTTTCTACTCCTGATTTGTTACAGTGATCTAAAGTGTAATTATATGATGTCTATATTAGGGAAACACTGTGGAGCTGCCAGAGGAAGAAAACACACCAGAAAAAAGAGTGGACCGCATTTTTGCAATGATGGACAAGGTTTGTATGGAATTATTACACTCGATAATGTAACCTAAACTTTACTTAACATACCTGCAATTGCACAGCAATAATTATTAGTTTAGCATTAAATGGGCTAGGTCTGCCCTTGTTGCTACCCTCAGAGCTTTGATACAGACACTGTTAAGCTTGGAGCTGTTAGCTGTACCTGTTATAGCATCACTAACACTTCCTGCAGTCTATAAACATACTGTAATTTCTAGTCACTTTCAGCACTGCCCCACACTTTAATCACTACTGCCAGTGTTAGCCAACAAGACTACCAGTGCAACTCTTAGCTATTTCTATAAAGAGAGTGACCATCAACAAGGTTCTCTGAACTTAAGATCAGTCTATCAGTATACAACATGAGCAATACAGTGCATGCAGAAGAATAGACAACCCCTGAACCTGGTCTCATTTGATCTCTTTACAACAATTTACACAATACACCATTACAACTTCAATGTGTTTTATATTTCGTCAGGATTTTGTGGATAAACCAGCACAAAGTAGTAGTGGTTGTGAAGTTGAGGAAGAAAAAAACATTTTAAACAAATAATTAATTAGTAAAGTGTGATGTGCATCTCTATTCAGCCCCCTAAGTAACATCTTTTTGCCTTAGTTCGAATATAGCTGTTCTGTGAAGGCCTTGAAGGTTTTTTAGAGAACAGCAGGTTGGTCATGGATCTGGAGAAGTTAAAAGCAAGGTTAGGTTTAAAAATGATATCCCAAGCAAGGGAGAACACTGTTCAATCCATCATCCAAAAATTGAGTAATGGAGTACAAAAGAGTATTGCACAACTGGAAACCTACCAAGACATGATTATCTACCCAAACTGAAAGGTTGGGCAAGGAGAGCATTATTCAAAGCAGCAGCCAAGAGCCTCATTGTAACTCTGGAGGAGCTGCTTAGATCCACAGCTCAAGTGAGAAAGATATCAACAGCAGAGCAATTAGTGGTACTCTCCACAAATCTGACCCCTTTATGGATAAGTATCAAGCAGGAAAGTGTGAAAAGATTTAGGGGGCCTGAATTGTTTTGCCAGGTAATATTAGCATGGCCAGATAGATTTTTGATATTTGTAAGTTGATGATTCCAAGGCTTTAGTTTCATTGTGTTTCCTGTTGCAGAATGCAGATGGAAAGCTGACTCTTCAGGAGTTTCAGGAAGGATCAAAGGCAGACCCTTCTATTGTTCAAGCACTGTCACTCTATGATGGACTTGTTTAGGAATGTAAGGTGAGTGGAGGAAAAATTAGCTGGAATCCTCCTTAGCTCCACTCCGATCCCAGCTCATGCTTTAAATCTCTGTTAATACAGTAGAGTTCCTATTCCATCAGAGCCGACTATGGAAAACAGAGGAAACACGGTTAAGCCACTGTCTGGTCTCAGTTTGTTCTCATGAATTCTTGAAATGGCCTATTTGTTTACTGGCAGTGTAATATTGTTGCAGCACCGAATGAAGATGGAAACAGCCCGCACATCTCACTGCGTAATGTAATGCACTGGCTGCTGCCAATTGTGGCTGACATCCTGCTCAGTGTTTTGTCAACTGTGAAGCGAGCTTGTGTAGACATATGCATTCTGTGTAAATGCTCTGTTTGGTTGTTATCTAGCTAGCTCTGAAAACATCCAGGTATTATAACGCTACACTCTGTCTTCAGTTTGCATGGTGATCCGTCTTGCAACTTTTCAAATGGGTCCAGTTGAGCGTTCTCCTGCTTTTTGCTCGCCAATGCAGTGCCATCACATCCTGATCACCCAAAAGGAGGACCAGTCACTGTATCCACTTGTTTGTGCTCATCCACAATAAGGATGGCAAACAATAATTTATTCTGATATAATGGAGAATGCAAATTTGCTCCCCCACCTCCAGTTATCAATTAGTGCTTCTACAGCTGTGTAGCACACCAGAGTCGTGGACTGTGTTCGAACGTTTCTAGGAGTGAAGGCTTGGACAATCCGAGGAACGGGATCCCTCAACAGCACTTGCGTTCTTCCCTTCTAAATGCCGTAAATCATCAGAACGGCTAACAAGGATCGTGCTTCATCACCACATGGAGAGACTTTAGATCTCACTCTGGAAAAATGTGTTATGAACACTAAAAGCTACAAGGCATTATAGTGTATATTATAATGTAAATATATATTTTCTGCTTTGCTGCATTTATGAGACTTTCCTCGTAAATATAGAATGTTTTTTTTTTTTTTTTTATCATGTGTTGAAATGTATTACACTGTATTTTTCATTACCATTGTTGGAACATTCCTTTTCTCCCATTCAGAGGTTAGTTTTCCTGAGAGAAGAGGAATGTTGAACTAGCGAAGAGTTTTCTATGGAGGATTTTTATTGCGTTTGCTGTCTGTGCACCCTGTTATGTTTTAATTTCCCTGTTAGCATGAGTGTATTTTGTTGACCCTGTTGCACAACTACATCCTGAATGACATGGGCTGAACAACAGAGAGCATTCCCACAGCTTTACATCAGAATTGAGGCTGAGCGTTTCTTTTTGAGAGCTCCGCACTCCACCCTTGGCAACACAAAGCCTGGGTCACCAAGAGGCGCAAACAAGACATCAGTTTTGGTCGTAAAGCTTTGCAAGTGTTGTAGTTACAAGTGTCAACATGAAATTTGCCCTGTGTGAGGCCAGAGCATGTGCTGATTCCTTTTTTCATATTTAAATTATTTATTTTAGAACATTGTGGTATTTTATTGCCTCCCCTAATAGTTTTTTGCCTTATGCAAGTTATAATTTACTAATTATAATGGTCATTTAACTGTTAAGCAGTGTAAGAGCACATAATAAAATGCATTTAAGTGGCTAATATTTATATTTCTGTATTTTAGTTTGGAATGGGTAGAAAACAGTGTTTCATTTTTCATAAAGCAGTATTTGGGATGAATTTAAGGGGCTGCTTTGTAGTATACCTGTTTAAATGTTTATTTGTAGAATTTCAAATTACCTTGATTGTATTGCTATTTGGAGAATATCAATCAAGTTTGCAAAGATTGCATTAAGGCTAAAATGGGATGTGTTCTGGGATCATTGTTCCACTGCAACATCACGTATAATGAGAAGAGTCATGGTAAGCTTTAGTGCCCGTTATTGCTTTCCAACACAGAATCCAATGTGCCAGCTTACTCTGCAGTGTACACCTCCACTGCATGGCTGTGTAATGAACAATGAAGTACACAAAACTGCTGCATGTGGCAGTGATGGATGAATTAATGAGACCTGGCGGCTTTTGATGAGGGAAACAAAAAATCGCAGCGAGGCTAAGAAAATTCAAAGACAGATGCATGAGATACCAGAAGGAAGAAACATCCAAATGTATGAATGTCATTTTAAGGCCATCCATCCTTCCTTTATTTTGTATTTGTAGCATGTGATACTAAAAACTGCAGTAAAACACAAGCGTGTTTAAAAAAGGAACCACCAGCCTTGTGTTTCAAAAATGGTTCTTCGCCACATACTTTATAGGCAAACAACAACCTATTTGCATTCATGTATTATTCATGCAGTAGCAGTTCTCAATATGGACAGTGTGGCTTACTGACCAGGGCGCAACAGCATGTGGGGTCAGCAGGAACACTTTGGGGAAAAGGTTATTTCTCGCTTGTGTTGCAAGTATTTTCTATTGCTTATTTGCTTACCCAGTCACTAAGGAGAGGATGCCACCCTGTGTTGTGTGAACACAGTAATGTAACATGGTTTTACACTGGACAAAGGACAAACATGTTGGAATCTGATTTTCAAGCTTCTGATTTGACATGTTATATTTTAGCCTTTTTTTTTGTCTTTAAGGATTATGATAAGCATTTGATCTACTCCATCATCTAAAATGCTTACACCCGTCTCTTATTTCAGTGTTTCTATCCAGGATCCTTCCTGTCTGCTTACTTTAGTAACCAGACAGGAAGCAAATAAATATATATATATATATATAATAATAATAAATATATCTGTTAGATGACCCAACTCTCCCATGCCATGTATAGCGCAGAAATGCACTGTTGCTGCAAAGTCAATGCAACTACAACTCAAATATCAATGCAATGACCCAGGACATAAGTTAATTTACGTTATCCAGAGGTTTCTCTCACTTTAAGATTCTCTGAGGATTGGAATTTAATTTTAAGTGAGTCAATTGATCCTTCTAATGTGGACAAAATAAAAATAATACAAACAAGACGGTGATGTCACAGCTAAAGTAACTTGCCTGGTTCCTGATGTAGTTGGGTTCTGTGATTCCCAAACAGTTGATCTCAATTGATACGTACATATGCGCCTATGTGCATGTCAGGAAAGGAGAGGATCAAAAGTGACATACATGACTGGATGTTCCAACAAATTCCTCTCATTTCTTCGTGTTTACACCCACCTAGGTGTTTTTCAATTCACTGGGATACATTGCAAGATAAAGCTGTTCACACTGAGTTATTCTACACTGAAAATAGCTTATTTGAAACACTACTCTTAAAAAAAATATCATCTCATTCTCAAAAGCTAAATGTATTATTGCATTTAGCTCTCCCCATAGGGGTGTCCAGTTTAAAGGGTCTCACAAATTTTCTCTACCAACCTTAGACTGTAGAATTCATGGTGGATTTCATTATGGTGAGCTGGGCAGGTCCTGCTGCTGCAAATCATTCCCAAACCATGACACTTCCTACTTCACAGTTGGTTAAGTTCATTTCCTGGTATGCTGTATTAGGTTTATGCCAAATATGTCCAATATTCTGGTGTCCAAATAATTTAGTTTAGACTCATCTGTCCAAAAAACACTTTTTTTTAGAAGTTCTGGTCTTTATCTATATTCTCTATAGAGAACTTCAGTCTGGCCTTTAGGTTTGTCATAGAGAGCAAATGTTTCCCCCTCTTACACCTCCCATTAAATAAACCCGTGCAGTCTCTTTTCAGGCATGCACTTTCATATCAAAAGTAGCAGGAGTCTTTTTGCACACTTGTTTTAACATTTTTCTGCTTGCTTTTTAGGATGAACTTGCTTGGATGTTAGCAGTAGTTATGACTGTTAACCACTTGTAGAATATTTTCCATACAGCTGATTTCCATTTTTAAATCCCTCACCAGCCTATAAACTGCAACAATATTCTTTGTAAAGGCCTCAGACAGCTTTGTCAGTTAGGAGCACACCAAACCAAACGACATTTAAAACACAGAAAACCCCTTTCAGAATATTTAGTAACAATCTTCTGTCTGTGTGTATATATATAACTATAAATGTATGTCAATATGTCCTTGTTTTGGAAATATTTTAAGTGAAGCAAAAGACACTATGGTCAACATATTAGTGGCTTTGCTCATTCTTACAAAAACCGCCACCGAATATTGTTGATCTTTTTTTCTTACTAATGACATTTAATCTATATTTAAATAAAAACCTTATCATGTTAAATGATCTAACATTTCTACCCAGATCAAGATGGGAGCACCCTGATATACCACTTACCAAGAGGCTGCTTCTCGGCGTGGACTGCGTGTAAAATTAGACCGGTGTCAAGCTGAATATAAACCTCGGTTATTTTTAAAAACGAGGCTGTAACTAAGACAATGTTGTCAGCGAGTCCACGTTACAGACTACAGACCCACTTCAAATCTGTTTAAAACCGTGTCACAAGGGGCCCCACGCGATTCATAGAGCAAATCAAACTGTATGTTAGATTGTTTAAGCCAGTGGGGTCGTGTTACAAACACACACTCACACGCACGAGAAGAAAAGGAAAGAAAAAAAAAAAAAAAAGCAGGTTGGGTCTTGCGAACCTTTTAATGCCATCTCCGCCCCCGGTTTGAAGCGTCAGAGCACCAGCTCTCCCGGGGCTCTCCAGCGCACAGCCAGTCCTCACGCTCCTCCAAACTTTACGCACGGATGTTCTCCTTTGGAAGTTGTGCAAACCTGATTTCGATGTGTTTCAGCCGAGCCGTGATGTTCCAAAGAACTTTTCTACCTGGAGCCGTCCCAGACTCATTTAAATAGCCATTTCATTTCATGTTTAATTTTTTTCTCTTTGTTTTATTTTTATGTGAATGTGTTCATTCCGGTGGACAGATGCTGTAAATTGTGGAGAAATAAAAATGTCCGGTGCCTTATTGAAGTGCCTAGTCTTGGCACTCCTGGTCAGCGTGCACAGACTCTTGGCAGACTCCTTGGTGCTCCCCCGGTTTGAGGAGGGAGATGAATCCAGTGACAGCGCCTCAACGCTGGCCTTTGTATTCGATGTTACTGGCTCTATGTACGACGATTTGAAACAGGTGATAGAGGGGGCCTCACGGATCCTGGAGAAGACCCTCAGCCGGAGGACCAGACCCATCAAAAACTTTGTCCTGGTTCCCTTCCATGACCCAGGTACGGTCTACTAACACACAAATCTGTTCCAGAAAGCGCCAAAGATACACATGTTTATTTTCTTAAAAGATGTATGATGTAACAAGCCTTCCAAAAGTATTAATACTCATTCAACTTTGACGTATGTTATGCGGATTTTATGTAACAGACCAACAAAAGAGCACATAATTGGAAATGGAAAGTAAAGTGATTTAATATTTTTTTCTTAGACATTACCATAATAACCTTTTAACACATTTACAATCAGCCCACTCAATATTTGTAAAGCCACCTTTCGCTGTTGAAGTCTTTTAGAGTTTGTCCTTGCCAGTTTTGCACATCCAGAAAGTGAAACTTCTGCATAACAGCTGGAGATCAGATTAGATGGCGAGGATATGTGAGCAGCAATTTTTAATTCACAGATTCTGAATTAGATGTAGGTCTGGACATTCACTGGGTAATTCTAACACATAAATATGCTTTGATCTAAACCACTCTATTCCCATCAGCTCTGACCAGCTTTGGCTTTCCTGCTGAAGAAAAGCACATGTTTCTTCCACCGCTGTGTATTACAAGGGTGATTGTGTATTAGGACTGATGTCCATATAGCCACTCTAGGTTTTGCATAAAAAATAAATATATATATATATAAAAAGTTCAGTTTTTGTCTCGTCTGACTTGGATACCTTCTCCAACGTGTTGTGTCCCCTACATTGCTGAGAACGAGGTCTTATGCCTTTCTTCTTGCCACTCGACCATAAAGGCAAGATTAATGAAGGGCACAACTAGTTTTTATTTTGTCGACAGATTCTCACACCTGAGTTGGAATGCTCTACTGCTCCTCCAGAGTCACATTGGGCCTCTTGTCTGTTTCGCTAAATAAGACTCTCCTAGCCAGCCAGTTCAGGTGAACCGCCATGTGCTGCTTGATTCTTGTTACTTACAGATGATGGATTGAACAGAGCTCTGTGAGATGTTCAAAGCTTGGGATACTGCTTAATAAACTAATCCTTATTTTAACTTCTTCACAACTTTATCCCCAACCTGTCTGTCTGTTCCTTCACCACAGGTGGACTATTTACTATTTAGTATTCTAAAGCCAGTTGGTTAGAGCAGAATTTATTTAGGGGTATCAGAGTTAAAGTAGGCTAAATCCAAATGCAGGCCGCACTTTTTAGATGTTTGTAAATAATTATGAGAACAATGCCTCATTTTGCTTGAAGTTTGTGATCATAATAGACCAAAATGTGGAAAAGTTTGAGGGATGAATACTTCGCAAGGCACTATATAGCCTTGGAATTAGGTTACCAAATGCCATGGACACTGCTTTTCCTGCATAGATTACTATATAGGTAATCTGAGTTTCTGCTCAGATTACCCTGTGAGGATATCCAGTATTTAACAATGTAGTATATTTTCCATTTCCTCTGATCTAAATGTTGCTGAAGATTGCACATTTTAATCACAGGAAAAAATTTCGTACATGAGAAAAGTAGAACTTGTAGTCCAGCCCGTACGTTTCAGAGGTTTACTGTCATGAAGCAGCACATTAAACCCAAACAAGCAATACATCAAGCAGGAAAGTCTGAGCTTGTAGAGTAACAGGTAAGTGTCTTCCCCCACCAGCATCTGTCTTCTTTGGAAAGGCTTTAGCTTGAAAATAAGAGTGCTCCAGTGGTGTTTGTCCTCTGATGAGAAGCATATGCCGACTGCTTGTGTGTAATTACCCCAATCGTCCCCCCTCGTCTCAGCACACAAACATACATACACACACACACTTAGCTTACCCCCAACCCCCCACCCTCTGGAAAACCCTCACAGCCCCCCAGTTTAGCCAGCCTTGGGGAGAGCATGTGGGGGTGGCGGTGGCTAACACCACACATGCTGTCTGTGTTTAATGTGCCCTGCCCTCGGGGACCTTGTAAACTTTCAAGATTGCAAAGAAGCAGCAGCGGCTGACAAACAAAGAGTCGTGACAGTGCTGTCAGTGTTTTACAGGCACCGAGGAGGAGGCAGGGAACTTGAAAGGCAGCAAAACTAAAAAAGATAATGATCGAGTATGAAATATCAGCCTGACACATGTCTGAAAGCTCTGCATCATTACTCTTATAAAGACATGCCAAAATGGCTGTTGATAGAATAACAATCAGAGACAGAACTCATGAGGCCCCACCCTACCTGATGAGGGTCTTCTTTGTAAGAACCACCACATACAGCAGCAACAGTGTTCAATAGGGAGAACAATACATTCATTGTGTCATTGCTGATGTTTACTGCTTCACTGACTGACTGCAGAGATTTTCAAAGTGAGCACCGGGCTCTAACTGGCTCCTATCCATCATCTGGAGTCTGCTGCTTCTCCAGACCTTGGGAAGTTACTCTGATAAAAATGCTGACAGCTGCACTAGAAAGTGATTCCTGTGTCTTTGTCCAAGCTGTGGCCAGATTTCAGTGATTTGTTAAAAAAAAAATGAATGTAGTAATTCTGTTAGTACATTAATCCTTTTTACAGCAGTGCACAGTGTAAAAATTAGACCCATGTTTCACACAACATGCTTTAGGACATCTTTGGGTCCTAATGGATTTGGCTGTTACTTATCAGGCAATTTGATTTTGTAAATGTTCTCTGTGGCCAAGCTAAATAAAGCTGAATGCATCTTTATTATCACTGCAACATGAACATGCAACAGGGTAAAACTGGAATCCGCTAAGATGGGACAACTAAATCAGTTGTTCTGATGGGGTTATGATGAAAACTTTGCTACCAGAACATGTTGAAATTACTTTATCTGAGGTGTTCACTCAAAAATTGAGATACATCTCTTGATGACATTTTTCACCTCACAGATATCGGCCCTGTGTCCATCACCACTGACCCAAAGAAGTTCCAGCAGGATCTGCAAGACTTGTTTGTCCAGGTGGGAAAGAAAATACACAAAGATACTATCTCAAAGTACTAAGACACAAATTCAGATAGTTCCACTTTACAAACAGCCCTAGGTTAATAGCAACCACTGCAGCCACAGGGAACAATAGTGTGATTTTGGTAAATTCTCTAATGAAGAGTGTGTGTTCATTTCCACGGGAGAAATTGTCTTTATTCACATAGTGCTGCTATGATTAAGGGTATTATGTATATAAAATCTGACATATTCATCCTAAATGGCACATCTTTCACATATAGCACAAGTAAGCATGCTTTTGTCATACAGGGTGGGGGCGACTGCCCTGAGATGAGTATAGGAGCTATAAAGCAGGCCTTGGAGGTTTCACTGCCTGGATCCTTCATCTATGTCTTCACTGATGCCCGGGCCAAAGATTACCGCCTGAAAAGAGACGTCCTACGGCTGGTGCAGCTCCGTCAATCACAGGTACTGACCAAAGACTGAAATTTGTGCTGTTTTATACTGATTTAGAAGACACTCGTATGTACTTTAAAAATAAAGACCTGCATGAAAAGCGTACACAAAGTAGCACAGAACTAGAAAGAACAGGATACATGGTTTTCCTTTTCTTGCAAATGAAAATCTGAAAAATTGTGGAGTGTTTGCAGCTCCCATGAGTCAAAGATTTCTATTGGTGTATATTTCTGGCAGCTCTGCATGCCAAGAGACAGCAGAAATAGCTCGCAGATTGGATATAAAATGTTTTGTGTACATCGATTTTCACGTTTTGCCACAGATTCTCTATTGGATTTAGGTATGGACTTCAACTAGGCCACTCATGAAAATGCTTTGATCTAAACCATCCCCCTATTAGCCCTGGCTGAATTAATCTTCTCATTAACTCTAACCAGCTTCCCTGTCCCTGCTGAAGGACTACGTAAGACAGCATGGGAATTGTGTGTTAAGGGTGATGTGCAGTGTTAGTTTTCACCCTAAACATAATGTCTTGCTGTGAAAAGTGGCTCTACAAGTTATTAACTAAGAAGGCTGAAAACAAATGTATGTCACACCTTTCAGGTTTTATTTGCTAACATTTTTGAAGACCGTGTATTCTTCTTCATCCATCTCACAGTTATCCGTTACTTTAATATTTGATCTACTTCATACAATGCCAAAGAAAAACATTGACATTAGTAATTATAATGTGACAAATTATGTGAACTTTTAAGAGCTATAAATATGTTGTAATTAACACAGTAAACTTCCTTACTCTCTGTCTCCTCTGTCCGCAGGTTGTATTTGTGTTGACCGGAGACTGCGGTGACCGCTCCCAGCCTGGTTACAGGGCGTACGAGGAGATCGCCGCCACCTCCTCAGGACAAATATTTCACTTGGACAAGCAGCAGGTGAACGAGGTGAGAGCATGACAGAATGAACTTTACTGTAATGAATGATGAAACCACACAAGCATTGTACGAAACCGTTTTAACACATCTGGAAACAACTAAAGGTAATGTAAATGAGTGAGTTGAAGGCAACGTAAAAGATTATGCGTTCTGTAACATTTTGTTCATTTTATACTTCACATGCAAACATGTTTTTGTGTGCTCAGAATGAAGACTTTATAAATAGACATTTCTTGGAGTGACTGATTTACCTTTGATCTATATCTCAACATTCCACAGCAATACAGTTGTTTTTTCTGTAAACAACTGCCTAACTTTCTGAAAATGTATAGAATCATTGTCCACAAAGCAAATGAAGGAGAGAAGGTTACTAATTATTTTCAGGTAGCTGTGCCATTCATGCGTTATGTAAACAGAAAGTGACAGTTAACAGGTTAGGTCAAGATCTGGTCTTGTAGTCCATGTTAGACTAGAAAATACTTTTTATAATTATGCTGCACTTTCTGCAGCAGTGGTGCATTGTTTTAAAGGGGATATATGGTAGTAGAGAGATGTCCCATGGTTGTGTGAAACACAGCAGAAGTGAATGAAAGCAGCTGAAAGTCTTAGTTTGACACAAAATCCGTCTGCTTTTCCCTTGAGGGTTTGACTTTTCTGTACTAATGTCTCTTTCAAAATGTTAATCAGAGGACACATGTCTGTCCCCCCATTCATTCTCTATGATTAGTTTTCTCATGGTAATATGTTTGGCTATAAAAAGTCTATTCAAGCTAATGTCACACATAAGATGTTTGGAAGGGATGTCAGAATGCTGATATACAATCTCTGTTTAATTAGCTCAGACACTGAGAGAAAGTGAGTTGTTGCTGCAGCTAAAGTGGGAAAACATGCCAGAGGAACTTTTGGAGAGAGTGATTATGCTGTTAGGCATAGCCGAACCTTTGGGGAAGGTAACATTGCTCCCTCCATTCTCTCTCAGGGTGTATTCACACCTGCCACTTTTTGGTCTACTTTAAACGGAACAGAATTTGTTTCCCCCCTTGGTCCGGACCTTTTGTGCAGGTGTGAATACACTCAAGCGAACCCTGGTCTGAATCAAACAAGCAGACCAAGACCCGTGTTTTGAGGACCAGAGTGCGTTTGGAAGTGGACCTTGGGACTTACCAAGCCACCGTAGCTGGTCGCAAAGGTGTATACTGAAATCATACCTGATCAGCTGTATGTTGCTTAGCAACGCTGCCACCCGCATGTTGTGGAACAGGGCACGTAGAGCCCTAGTCTCCTTTAGCTTGCAGCACACGATTGCAAAATTAGAAACAGAATGTCGCAAAATCTGTGTTGAACGAGCTGCTCTTGACCCTAACAATGATATTGCAGCTGTAATAACAACATATATATGCAATGCTGCATTCAGCAATTGTTTTCCTCCGTTTCCTGGTCTGTGCTCTGTCCCGCCCCGAGAACTGCACCAAACAAAAAAACATAACGTCCTCTTTTGGTCCAGACCAAACAAGCAGACCAAAGGACTTTCCTGAGGTGAATACACCCTCTGTGTTGTCCATATGGGACCATATATCAATTCAACATATTAAAATTAGAATGACCTTTTTTTCATAAAAACAACCTGTTTTCTGTTTACAGTAAACAGTGATGTTCTGCAGCTCTTGGCGACATGTTGCCATCCATATATGGTTGTGCTGTTCTGTTTTATTGGGTCATTGCTCTACACGCTCGTTTTCTGTCAGAAAAATGTGTAATTATTTGCTTTAACTTACAACATTTTTAGATCTTCTGGCTCTAAATGATGACATTTAGCCTTCAACAAGCAGTGAATAATCTTAACACAGAAGTGTTCAGAAATTATACTTCTAAAACCTCAGGCCATTTAGGAACATTTCCTATAACCCTTTTTGGTATTACCGTAATAAGAAAATGATATTGGGGGGAAAAACATTTTCATTTTCTTTTTCATTGCTGTGAAACCATACAAATTTGAAACCTAATAAGCTTGCCTGCATTTTTAAAGAAATGTGTCAGCTTAGATGTAATGCATTCATGCCATCTGGTAGTTACACAGCTATTCATAGCTGCATAAATTTTGACCAGGGTTGTCCAAGCTTTCCGTGCTGTTGTATTTACTACCAGGTCTGAAAAAGAGCAGAAGCAGACCAGGCACAGAGCCTATCTGACTGCTACAGCAGCAATTTCATTCAGTTCAATCAAACGATTCCCGTGCTGATATTAAAACTTCCTGTTCATATGACACGGATGAAGGATCCTTTTATATCGGAAGGAGCTTGTAACAGAAGCCCCTCTCTCTGGGCCAAAGACAGCGGGGCTCACTTCCCAGTCAGATGTAAAAGAAGCCAGAGTTTCCTATAGAAGATACACTGGTATCCTGCATGTCAACACAAGAGATGGCTGGGCAGCACAGGGCTGGAGCCAGACGTGCTGGATACTAGTGGCCCACTGAACCTTTGAACTCTGAAGTGTTTGCGTGTGTAGATCTGTTTCCTGTCAAATTATGCTTGTATGTATAGCATACATTTGCCTGCGTGTGGGGCAGCTCGGGTTTATTATCACACCATAATCCTGCCAGCTGTTTAAAGAGAGTCTGGATGTGATTTTTTTGATGGAGTATTAGGAGACTGGATTCATACTCACACCCCATCTCCAGACGATTCACTCTTGTAAGTATTGTATATCACCAGATCCTCAGTGTATGGTTACACATAAACCTGTGCATACTTGTTTTATTTTTTTGACCTGTTTGATTATACTTCTTGTGTGGCATACATTTCTAGAAAATGTTGCAAATCCTTTAATTCCTAAAAACTTCAAATGTACTTCCATTCTGACCAAAACATTCCCCCTAATAACAGTTTAATAATGTGCAGACAAATGACACATACAAAGTCTTTTTTTTTTTGTGTGCAGGGAGGGAGTGGAGTTAATACAGAGCACTTATTTTACTCTCTAATCCCAGGATATGCTCTGTAATGGTTTTGCTCCTTCCAACACAGCTGCTTAGGTCCTCACACTGCAGCCCATTCTCATCTCAACATAACACAGTCCTTACAGTCATGATCTGAGAGGGAATGTGTAAACGAGTAGGTTGAACAGAGAGGGAAAGCGCGCATTATTATGCTGGAGTGTGAGCTGGACATTTATAATAATGCTTAAAATCCTGTTTCCACATGAGGGCTTTGATTGTTTTTATTTTTTATTATTTGCTGGCCTCCAGATAATTAAAGCTATGCTATCATGCCTGCCTACTGACAGGAGAAAACATTTTTAAAAGGTACAGGTTTACTTGCAAAAGCATTAATACTTTAATACCACATTTTTCACGTTACAAGCACGCATTTCAATATATTTTATTGGGATTTTATGCATGGATGGGTTGACCAGCTAAAACAAACAAGCACTTAACCAAACTGGTAAGCAGAGCAAGGTGGGTCAGCAATACCAAAATAATGTGCAGCTGCCAAAACAGTCTCCAAACAAACCACACAAAGCAAAGCAGGGGTCAGCTGTACAAAACCTCTTCCAAAAGCTGCCCCACTAAAACAATGAATCCAGGAACCTTTTGTAGGATGCAGGTGGGTCTCATCATCCACCAATTGGCTTGGTGATTCAGCAGGTCCAATCAGGTTCCTCAGCAGCCTCCAGGCAGCCAATCATCTGAGTGTGCTCCCACACCTGAATCTGCATAAAAGAAACGACTGCAAGGCCAGAGGCCGTAACTAAATGGAAGAGTGGCGAAAATAAACTACAAATACATCTTTAAATGCTGGTAAATGACTTTTAATATTATAATAGCCAATAATTTGCTATCAAATGAGTATTCAAATAATTGGATTTGATTTGATTTAATTATTAGGCTTTTGTTGAAGGAGTTCTGTTTTGCTCAAATTTGTGTGTGGTGTCGCCCTTCTGGTTTTCTCATTATGTGGATTCAGTTGTGAGTTAAGGGGGTGGTAATGGTTCTCATGCATTAAATAAAAATGTAGGTATCATTCACTCCAAGTCCGAGCTGCCTCCCACTACTACAGCTCCCTTTCACAGCAAGAGTTTCTTTATGTCAAGGCCCCCGCTGAGAAGGAGCAGAGGCTCCATCTGGTGCGGCCCACTCTATTTGTAGTGGGACATTTCACAGCAAATGTCTGCGGTTGCAGTGTTTAAACCTGAGTAAAGACTAAACTGACCCCTGCCCACTGGGATGTCTGGAGTCAAGCTTTATAACCGCAGCGTTGATGCATATTTTTCTCTTTGGGTAACATACATGCATGAGTCTGGGGGAATCCAGCAGCACTCAAGCTTGTGCTACCGCTCCTTCTCTGTCCCATCTGTTGAGCTGCTTTGACTAACAGAGGGGAGTCCTTCCTGTAACCCTGTTCATCTGAGACACACAGGATGAAGTTACTCAGGACTTAAGATCTTTTGCCTTCCTGGTGTTTAAGACGAGGTGTGGCTGCAGAGCCCCACCGTGGCCTGGACAGAAAGTTGTCCCATGTCTGTGCTTCCCTTTCTTTTATCTGAGCTCTTAGAGCAGATTAATTCTAACTCCTCCCTCCTGTCTTGCACAAGGAGCGGACGCTGTCCTGAGGCAGATGTAGGACTCTTGGTTTGCAGTTTCCTGCCCTGCTGGTGATGACTGCACATGTGGCAGTCATTACAACTGTTTCCAGTTTTAAAAGAGAGACCAGTTGCTATCAGCACTCAATTGAAACATGTAGAAAAAGGGGAGACTTGACAAAGACATAAAAACTTCTTTTAATGTTTCGTTGACTGCATGACTGTTTTACTAGAAATAAAGCGATTCAGTTTGTTTCCCTTGTACACCCAGTTCCAATATAAAGACTAAGAGGCCAAAGCAGGTTAAACTAAACACTAGACATCAGTTGCTTGTTAAGCTTTCAGAGGATGGAAGATTTTGGGTCTGTTGTGTCCAATTAAAGGAGACGCTGGGAAATGTCAATGGCTTTTGCTGTTTCTGTCTTCATTTCAGTTGAAAATGAGAGTAAAATTGTATTTGGTAATCATTATCATAATAATTACTATACATATAGAGTAAAGCAGCTGTCAAAACCGAGAGACTATAATATCAGATGTGTGTCCTGAGAGCTGCTGAGAGACTTGATATTGTGAGTAATAACTACCATTACCTTTTAGGTATAATCAACCTGTTTGTGGCTATTTCAACTTTTGGGAAATCTTTTCTTTGAGCATTGGGATGACAAAGTGAGCCCTGTGTGTCACCACCTGACCTAATCTGGCTGTGTACATTTAATGGATTCCCTGGAAAGGTGGAATGACTTCTGTGTCTGTTATTGTTTTATTCAGGTTGAACCAAGGGAAAAAATGCAGTTCACTATGCAAGTTTGTTTCCCCAGATCCATCAATGCTTTTCATTCTGAGTAGGAAGCCGTAATTCATGAAATCTGTGCTGCAGGAGGGGCTACTGCCTTAAAAACGTCCACTGTGCGAGGCGCTCTTCTGGGAATATATGCTTGAGAGTGCAGAAAACTGTATGTTATCAGTTTGACAGCTGAGGCATTTCACTTGTCCTTTGTTTATGCAAAAACCTCTCTCTGGAATACTTAACTATAAAAGAAAAGTCTAAAGACAAAGAGCAGGGAAGGGGATGTGTGCCAGGAAGTCTTTCCGGTTCCTGTGCTGTGTATTTTAGGTTAAGAAGGGAGACCTTTGGTTAGCCTAATGATCATGTCTCGAGTGGCATTTCAGATTTTTAAAAAATGTTTTTGGTTTTATAATGCTGTTGTTACTCTCCTGCCAGGTTTTAAAGTGGGTAGAAGAGACGGTTCAGGCCATGAAAGTCCACCTGCTGTCCTCCAACCACGACAGTGCCCAGGAAAACAAGTGGGAAGTGCCCTTTGACCCCAGCCTCAGAGAGGTCACCGTCTCACTCAGCGGACCGGCGCCACAGATCGAGCTCACTGACCCCTTTGGTTGTTACACAGTTTTTTTTCCATGCATCTTTACTTATTCTTTCACAGAATTACCAGTGAATGTTGAAATATGAACATCTAACAGTGGAAGGCAAACAGCAAACTGCTGTTTTACGTTTTCTCTTTAATTAGATGTATTGTGATGAACCAACACAGAGTGAACAGGTCACAAGCTTTCAACATGTCACAGAGCACTGTTCAAACAATCTGCCAGAGATGGAAAAAACCTACCAAGACATGTTTGGTCGTTCACCTAAAGGCCAGGAAAAGAGATCAGTATGCAGAAAACCAGCCAAAAAAAGTAATGGTTGCTCTGGTGGAGCTGCAAAGATCCACAACTAAGTCTGGGAGAATGACATATTAGATGTGGATTCTATGAAACTGACCTTTATTAAAGAGTGGGAAGAAGAAACCATTGCTGAAGTAAGCTAGATGAAATCTAGTTTATAGTTTACCTCAGGCCATGAAGGGACAGAGAATACTTCTGGAAGAACTTCTGGTTGGATGAGGACAAACCTGAACTTTTTGGCCTACATTCAAAATGCAGAGTATAGCAGAAAACTGACCCTGTACATTGACAAGAACACACCATAATCATGATAAAACATGACAGGTTATGGCCATAGGGATGCTATTTTTCTGCAAAGACAGGAAAGCTGGTCGGAGTTCACGATTACATCTCTGGAGCTTGAATATTGCTTTTCTCCATCCAGTCTGACTGAGCTAGCGCTAATTTGCAAAGAAAAATGGGCAACAATGTAAATCTCTAGATGGAGAAAGTTGGTAGAAACATTCCTCAAACGACACTTTGGCCCCAAGTCGCAGAAGAGCTTAATCCAAATGCATGCCACATTTTTCAGATTTCTTTATAAAAAAAATAAAAATAAACCCTTTAATCAGTTTTCTTTTACATCACAATTGTTGGCCACTCTGTATTGCTCCATCACATAAAATCACAATAAAATACATTACATTTGTGGCTGTAACCTGGTAAAAAGTGAAAAAGTCTTTTACAAGGCCCTTTTACTCTGAATAATCTCTGTTTGTGCTTCTTTCCCAAGGTCGGGTAGTTGGTGCTGAGCAGGGCCTTAAGGAACTGCTGAATATTCCAAACTCCGCTCGTGTCATTAACCTGAAGTTTCCCAGGCCTGGATTCTGGAAACTTAAGGTACCTGTTCTTGGGAATGGTGCATTGGAAATTGTTCTTTAGGTCCTTTTTTTACAGTTAGCTAATTTACCTGTGCTATTTTATTTTTAAAGGTGAGCTGCAGTGGGCGCCATACTCTGAGGGTTACTGGGGTCAGCAGTCTAGACTTCCGGGCCGGCTTTTCCACTTTGCCTGTTTCAGAGTTCAACCACACCAGGGAGAGACCAATTAAAGGTGCTGACAGGCTGCTGTTAGCTTTTTTAGTTTCATGTCAAGGTGAAAGTGTGTTTAAGATAATTGACACACAATATTTTCTTTCCTCCCAGGGCTTCCAACCCATGTCATGCTAAAATGTACGGGCCTGAAGCCCCCAGGTTATCTGAGCCAGGTGGAGCTCATGTCAGTCTCAGGACGCTCCTTACGCACTATCCCTGTTTCTCTGCCTACTGACCTGGGCCAACAGGGGCTATGGACTCTTCCGGAGTTCCGCACCCCACCACAGAGCTTCTTCATCAAGGTAACAGGCAATGATGAGGGTGGCTTCCGCTTCCACAGGCTGTCAAGTGTTTCCTACACCACTATCATTCCAGGCAAGGCTACGACCTGCTATCCTTTCAGAAATATTTCACCAAAGCCACTTTAACACCTCATCTTCTCTTTAGTAACTTTAACCTTTGTTTCATCCCTCGTGTAGATCCCCCAGTGGTGAGAATGCCTAATGTAGTGAAGGGCTTTTACATGCAGCCTGCTGCCATCGGTTGCTCGGTGCAGAGTGACATTCCCTACAGACTAAGATTCACCAGAAGTGGGATCATTCTGGAAGAGGAGAAACATTTTCAGTGAGTCTTTTCCTGTTTTTCCTTTGCTCTCTGCAGAATTTAGCCTTGCATTCAATCAGGTTCCTTAAGATGCTGCACCTTCAAGCACCCATGACCAGCAAAGACGGCGCTAATCAAGTTGCTCCCTACTCCCCCCACTGAGCATGGCTGTAAGGCATTAGTTTTCCTGGTTCTTGCATTTTGTTGTCTCATCTGTCAAGAATCAAGTCTACACAGTGCCTTTTAGAGAAAATGACATATTCAATTATGTCATCATAAAAAATTAAAGCTTCTCCATTTTCTGTCTGTTGATAATCTGTTTTGAATTACATTTATAAAGTGTGACTGACCTTTGGTAAAAACTATGTGCATTATCCAGAGATGAGGGCTAGAGCCTGTGGCTAAGAATCGAGTTGCAGTTAAGTAGCAAAAACAGAAACTGCATACTTGACATAGACTTACTCTCTAAAGAATCAAGACTCTAGTTAGACTCAAGGTCAGGGACTTGATCCTAATGAACAGTCATTATCTCATCTAATCAAAGGTGAACCCAAGCTAGTAAGTGTGAATCATTTGAGAACATGCTTTTATCTTAATTGCTGTACCGTTTAAAAACCTAATGCCATAGTACTAAATATTCAACAGTATGTGCCACTAAAAGTCAATAACAGCAGCTTCCATGTTTTCTACTTTTTGGGATATTGTGACAATCACAAATATGAACATAGTAACTAACCTTTGTGCCACACGCTCCGTTATCCATGGTAGCTCACATGCTTATCTCCCTGCTCCTTCTTAGCTGATTTTCTTCCTAATTGCCAAGAACACCAACAGAAGCAGAGTGATGCTTCTACGTTTTCAAAACAAACTTGCTTTTACAGTCTGTAAGTACCATGGAAATCTCGAAACATATTCAGTTTTTAACTTACTGGCCGGTGTTGATGGAAAAACGGGTACTGGCCTGTGGCTCAGTGGTTGGGAACCTCTGCTCTAAACCACATTTAATGTGCTACATTTAATTTACAGGTCTTAACAATGTCAATACGAAGGCACTATTGGTTCGTCAAAAAAAGCACTTCCTGTTTCATTACTTTGAAAATCCAACATTTACAGTTGTTGACATATTTTTATTAAAAAGTGCCCTGATTATTTGCCCCTTACAGCTTACCTATATTTTTGCTTTTTTTTGTCAAACTTAAATGTTTCAAATGATCAAACAAATGGTAAGACGAGGATAACCTGATTATAAAACATAGTTTTCATATGACTCATTTATCTATGAGCTGTGAAGAGAAATTCAGTTATCCAAACTAAACTAGCCGCCCTTGTTAAATCTCAAATTACAAAAATAAAATTTTTGGGGTCATATTTACCAGCCATATCAAGGCTGGATTACTGCCATACCTCTACAATCAAGAAGTTATTTTAGTTGAACCTGTCTGATAACATGAAGTAGACGGCACACAAAACAAAAAAATCATGGTCCTGTCTAAAGAAATTTAGATGAGAAATAAATGCTTAATTATCTATCTATCCTTATATGGATTACAAAGCCTTTAGGACTCCAGCAAACCACAGTGAAAGCCAATATTCACAAATTAATAAAGCATAGAAAAGTTGTAAAGCTTGCCAGTCTACCGAAATTGCATCAAGAGCTCTTGATGACTCATCTAGGAGGTCACAAAGCACCCAGAACCACATCTAAAGCACTGCAGGCCTCAATTGCTGCAGTTAAGGTCAGTTAATGTTAATCTAAATCAATAGAAACATAATAATTGACTTGGAAAAAATGACTTATTAACATCTCTGGCATTTAAATGTTGTCATACTCCCACCTACCACATGTGTTTTTATATTAGGAATTCTGCTGTAGCATCTTGGGAGATTGCACATGCATCCGGTGAGGATGAGGGCACATATGAATGTGTAGCACAGAGCAGTGCAGGACAAGGACGGGCTTCAACACAGCTTACTGTTCAAGGTATATGACACACACATGTGATTTGAAGTTTTAAGGAGTTTAGCATCCATGCATCACTGTCTTTGCAAAGCTTTGAAATACATTCCAGGCTTTTTTTTTAATCCTTCCTTTATCTACCAGATGCTGAGCATGCCAGCACAAACATTTGCTCTAAAAGGTAAACTATTTTTGTAGTGCTTGCTTACCGCTGATAATTCCAGTTTTTATGTTTTGGTTGCGTTTCCACAAAAACAGAGCCTGCTCCAGTCTTGAAGCCTGCAGTGAACGTGACCTCCTCTGTGGGAGGCGTGGCCATGCTGTCTTGTCAGGTGGATGGTCACATGCGTCACAACCTGACATGGCATCGAGCTGGTCAACCCATCCATGCCCGAGTAGGGAGGGTGAAGTTGCTGGCTGACTCGTCACTGCAAATCAGTGGAGTTCGGGTTCAGGATGCTGGAGCGTATCAGTGCGAGGCCACCAACACCCACGGAGACAGCAGGATCACAGTGTGGCTTCTTGTTCCAGGTACGGAAGGAAGATACCCTGTGGATCATCTGCTTAAACACTTAACACGCTGGGCCCTGATGGCTCCTCAGGCTCGCTTCATCTGGTTTCCATTACTCTCTTAGCCTCCATGCAGTCAGAGTGAGCTACTTCCTTTACAGAAAAAGAGCTCATCAGCCAAATGTGATGTTTAAAGAAAAATGTGTTTTTCATTGTAGACATGCCCTCAGTAAGTATCTAAAACAGAAAAATAAATGTGAAACTTGTTCGCGGTCATGATGTCAGACATTTAATCGATTTAAGTTTTCTGTTGTTAATCTTGTGATAGGAAGTTATAAATGACATCATGCTGCCTTGAAAATGCACTGACTCATCGCCGTTGCTTTGTTTGCTTGTGTTTCACTCAAATTGCAGAGGCTCCTTCTGTAGAAGTTCACCCCCAGACCCAAATGTTCTCCCGAGGGGATGAGGTTCGCTTTGTCTGCTCTACGTCCGGCTCCCCCCCTCCTCAGATCATCTGGAGCCATGGAAATATGTTCCTAACTAATCAGCCAAGGTAAGGGAATGCTCAGCCAACTCAACACCTCTGGCACTGTGGAGGAGTCAGTATCATCATAATTCACCTTTACAGTGCCTTTTAAAATATGCATTATTCAATTTATTTTTTCACATTTTGTCACATTACAACCATAAAATTAATTTGATTTTATTTGACTTTTATATTTTTGACCAACAAAGTAGTGCATGATTGTAAAGCCACAAAAAAAGTTGTTTTTTCTAAATATTTTTCCAAATCCAATTTGAAAAGTCATTAATCCTCCCTGTACTCCGACAGGTGATGTCTTCAGACATCACCTACCTAGAGTAAATAGAGTCCACCTGTGTACAGTGTAGTTCAATCTTATAAGTATAAATATTAGTAGAAATCCAGCTCCGGCCTCAGAGGTTTGTTAGAGACATCAGTGGACAAAAAGCATCATGAAGACCAAGGAATACAGCAGACCGGTCAAGGAGAAATTTGTTGAGATGTTTAAAGAAGGATTAGATTATAAAACAATGTCCTAAGCAGCGTTCAGTCCTTCATCTGAAGAGGTAAAGAGTATGACGCAACTGTAAACCTACTAAGACTTAAACTGACAAGGTGGACAGGGAAAGCATTAGTTAGAGAAGCAGTCAAGAAGGAGATGCAAAGATCTACAGCTAAAGTGGGAGAATATGTCCACAGGACGACTCATAAAGCTGGCGATTATGGAAGAGTGGGGAGAAGAAAGCCATTGTAGATGGAATGCAATAAAAATTCCCATTCCCATACAGTTTACCACAAGCCACTTTGGGGACAGAGCAACATTCTGTGGTCAGATGAACCCAAACCTTTTGACCAACATGGAGAACACTTTGTTTTACAGAAAACTAACACTGCATATTACTCTGAATCCATCAGATTTTTTATTCAACAGGAACAGATAAGTTGGTCAGAGTTGATGGGAAGATGGATGGAGCTAAATACAGGAACATCTTGGAAAGAAAACCTGTTAGAGAGTGAGCCTCAGGTTACAGCAGGGCAACAACCCTAAACATACCACCAGAGTGACCTAAAATGGTTTAGCTGATCACAAAATTGTGTACTGGAATGGCCCGATCAAAGTTCCCACAAAAATATAATTCAGTATAGGTCAAATTTGATGTTTTTTGATGTTCTCCATTCCGTCAGACAAACTAGAGCTATTTAACAAAGAATAGGCACAAATCTCAGTCTTTAAATATGCAATGAAAGCTAAGACATACCCTAAAGACTATTTAGCCGTAGTTGCAGCAAAAAGTGGTTCTATATCAGTTTACCCCTACTTCAAAATGATGTGCTACCTAGTGTTATTCTAGGACATAGAATTACAATAAAATCCATGGTGGTTTATGGTCTGTAATGACAAAATGTGAGAAAGTTCAAGGGCTATGAATACCTTTGCAAGTCACTGTACAGTAGATTCAATCTCATGCTCATGTTTAAAGTGTTAAACCAAATCATGTACTTTCTTGAAACAGTTTTTTTAAATCTCTTTGAACCCTCCACATAACAAAAATGAATATTCACACTACAGAAGAAGGACTTCTCTATCTGCACATTGGAATATGTCAGAAAAAATAATTTTTCTCATTTGTAAAATACAGGTTGACTCTAGACAAGGATGGAGTTTTGACTATTCAGAGAGCCCTTCCAGAGGATGCTGGGGACTATATTTGTCTGGCAACCAATGAAGCTGGAAGTGCCTCCCAGTCTGCATCACTAACGTATGCAGGTAATCTTTACCCATGTCTGCTGGAAGTTATCATTATGCTGTAATAAGTGTTGTGAATGTGGCCACATCCTGCTCTGCCTCACACTCTCAGATATTTCTCCTCTTGTTTCTTGAGTCCTCACAGTTGTAGATCTGTATTGTCAGTTAGAGCTGTCAGTCTATCCTTGACGAAAACATTAACACTGATGGAGTATGGCAGCCTCCTCCTAAGTCAACCGGTGTTATACACCCACTGAGTTTGAATGTCATGTTTAACACTCATGTATCAAATCAGATATTACTTATAAGATATGAACAGTCTTGCAAATGAATTAATACCTCTTAAACATTTTGTTTTTTAAGTTTTGCCCTAGATCTTCTGCTGGATGTAGGCCTGGAATGTGGCTGGGCCATTTTAACACATGAATGGGCTTTGATGTAAACTATTTCATGGTATCTTTGGCTTAACATACAGGTCCTTCTCAAAATATTAGCATATTGTGATAAAGTTCATTATTTTCCATAATGTAATGATGAAAATTTAACATTCATATATTTTAGATTCATTGCACACTAATTGAAATATTTCAGGTCTTTTATTGTCTTAATACGGATGATTTTGGCATACAGCTCATGAAAACCCAAAATTCCTATCTCACAAAATTAGCATATTTCATCCGACCAATAAAAGAAAAGTGTTTTTAATACAAAAAACCTCAACATTCAAATAATCATGTACAATTATGCACTCAATACTTGGTCGGGAATCCTTTGGCAATGACTGCTTCAATGCAGCGTGGCATGGAGGTAATCAGCCTGTGGCACTGCTGAGGTCTTATGGAGGCCCAGGATGCTTCGATAGCGGCCTTTAGCTCATCCAGAGTGTTGGGTCTTGAGTCTCTCAACGTTCTCTTCACAATATCCCACAGATTCTCTGTGGGGTTCAGGTCAGGAGAGTTGGCAGGCCAATTGAGCACAGTGATACCATGGCCAGTAAACCATTTACCAGTGGTTTTGGCACTGTGAGCAGGTGCCAGGTCGTGCTGAAAAATGAAATCTTCATCTCCATAAAGCTTTTCAGCAGATGGAAGCATGAAGTGCTCCAAAATCTCCTGATAGCTAGCTGCATTGACCCTGCCCTTGATAAAACACAGTGGACCAACACCAGCAGCTGACACGGCACCCCAGATCATCACTGACTGTGGGTACTTGACACTGGACTTCTGGCATTTTGGCATTTCCTTCTCCCCAGTCTTCCTCCAGACTCTGGCACCTTGATTTCTGAATGACATGCAGAATTTGCTTTGATCCGAAAAAAGTACTTTGGACCACTGAGCAACAGTCCAGTGCTGCTTCTCTGTAGCCCAGGTCAGGTGCTTCTGCCGCTGTCTCTGGTTCAAAAGTGGCTTGACCTGGTGAATGCGGCACCTGTAGCCCATTTCCTGCACACGCCTGTGCACGGTGGCTCTGGATGTTTCTACTCCAGACTCAGTCCACTGCTTCCGCAGGTCCCCCAAGGTCTGGAATCGGCCCTTCTCCACAATCTTCCTCAGGGTCCGGTCACTTCTTCTCGTTGTGCAGCGTTTTCTGCCACACTTTTTCCTTCCCACAGACTTCCCACTGAGGTGCCTTGATACAGCACTCTGGAAACAGCCTATTCGTTCAGAAATTTATTTCTGTGTCTCACCCTCTTGCCTGAGGGTGTCAATAGTGGCCTTCTGGACAGCAGTCAGGTCGGCAGCTTACCCATGATTGGGGTTTTGAGTGATGAACCAGGCTGGGAGTTTTAAAGGCCTCAGGAATCTTTTGCAGGTGTTTAGAGTTAACTCGTTGATTCAGATGATTAGGTTCATAGCTCGTTTAGAGACCCTTTTAATGATATGCTAATTTTGTGAGATAGGAATTTTGGGTTTTCATGAGCTGTATGCCAAAATCATCTGTATTAAGACAATAAAAGACCTGAAATATTTCAGTTAGTGTGCAATGAATCTAAAATATATGAATGTTAAATTTTCATCATTACATTATGGAAAATAATGAACTTTATCACAATATGCTAATATTTTGAGAAGGACCTGTATAAGGTTCTTGTTTTGTTGGAAGGTAAACCTCTGCCCCATTCTTAGGTCCTTGACTGTGCGTTTTTTTGTCCAGGACTGCTTTATATTTGGCTCTATTCAGTTTTATCTGCTCTGAAGATATTCTTTCCCATAGCATGATGCAGCCACCACCATGTTTCCTGGTGGAGTTGGTGTGTTCATGATCATGTGTGCTGTTGATCTTCTGCTGCAGACCAAAAAGTTGCATTTAGATCACATCAAATCATGATCAGCTTCTTTTACATGTCCCCAAAATGCCCTGTGGGAAACTGTAAATGGGACTTTTCATGGCTTTCTTTTAACAATGTGTATCAATGATATCAATGCTGATATCAATTACTGATACAAATGCAAGCAAAAGTATTCAGATTTGCATTTGTAAAAAAAAATTGAAAATCATCCATTTTTTTTTCCTTCTATTTTAAAATTTTGCACGATATTGTGTTGGTCTATTGAATAGAATTCCAAAACAATACTGTTAACTATTATAATGTGACAAGATGAGTAAAAGGTAAAGCATTGTGAATACTTTTCCAAGGCGCTGTCTCTACTTTACTTTTTTTTATTTGTATTTTGCTAAAATATAAACATCTTTGGCACATTTTTCTCCAGAGATGCCAAGAATAACGGTTACACAGCAAGTTGTGCTAGTATCTGTTGGTAGTGATGCAACCTTGGAGTGCCAAGCCACAGGCATTCCTCCTCCCCTCATCCACTGGTTCAAAGGTTAGTTATAGACAAGCAGTGGAATCTTTACCACAAGTGTGGAGACATTTTTTGTTAAAAAGCAGTCTTCCTACTTTGTTTGT
Organism: Girardinichthys multiradiatus; assembly: GCF_021462225.1. NCBI lineage: Eukaryota > Metazoa > Chordata > Actinopteri > Cyprinodontiformes > Goodeidae > Girardinichthys > Girardinichthys multiradiatus. The sequence continues at coordinate 16,078,078 of NC_061805.1, forward strand.
GATTCCAGGTGAGCTTGAGGTGGGCTCTGCTCCTTTTGTAGAGCAGGATGTGCACCGTGGGACCTTGCAAATTCAAGGGGTGCAGAAAGTTGATGCTGGTCAGTATAACTGTGTGGCTAGCAGCTCTGCTGGAACCTCCACTGGCGCTGTTCATCTGGAGGTTGGAGGTAAGACCACAATTTACTGTTTTTTATAAAGATTGTGTTACTCTCAAACCCAAACAAACGAAAAGTCATTTTGTGCCACTTACACAGCGGGCCCATTGTTTTCTGAGGCTCCGGCTGACATGAGTGCTAACGTGGGGGAGAACATCACTCTTCCATGCATTGCCCGAGGTTTCCCGCCGCCAACCGTAAGCTGGCACAGGAGGGATGGCAGACAGTTTCTTGCAAGGACAGACGGTGGCAGCCGGACAATGCAGACAGAGAATGGCCATCTTTTAATTCAGAGTGAGTGAGTTTTGGTCATATATGTCCTCTGTTTTTAAAATATTCCTAGTCACTCTGCATGACTTGATGCCTTATATTGTGTAACTCCTCCCCAACATAATATATAATATACATATATATATACATACATAATATACATATCGTTGAAACCAGATACTTACATATAATGAAGAAAAGGTTACAGCTTTGTTTTTCCACACTGTCTGACAATAAATCAGACTAAATATTTTCTATTTTAGATCAGATTTACTGAACGTCAGAATAATGACAGAGATAATTATTTTTTACTTTTTTAAAAGTCAGATATTTATACATTTTTCTTTAGTATTTAGTAGTGCCTTTGGCTTGGTCACAGATTTTGAGACTAAATGTTTATAGTGTTAAATTTATAACCCTGCAGAGGAATGGACATACTTGCATGGACTGTTTGTCACTGTTTCCATTTGAAGTGCCTGACCGACCTAATTTATTCGATGTGTTGCATTCCTTAAATTTTTACCTGTTCTGTTTTAAACAGCAAGCAATGAGCATTCTGTAATGCACAAATCCACCTCTTATTTTTACATTCATGCTTTTTCTCCTGACTTTCTGTGTCGTTAATGCTTATGTCATTACCTGCTATAACCATCAGCTGGCTAGCCTATCGCAAGAATTTAATTATAGGTCAATTTCACCACATGTAATGTCCAGGGAGTTTACCAAAGAGGGGAATTGTGTGTCAGCTGGCTAGCAGCTGAGCTCAGCCCATTAATCCCTCTTTTTTTTCTATTTTTAAACCAGTAATTACAGGGCCGTCAAACCAATAATAACACTGGTTATTGAGAAGAGGTTTTAACCGCTATTAACAGGGGCTTGATGTTCTACATAAAGCATTTTCTCAGAGTGAGTTTCGAGATGTTCCAGTGCCACATGTGATCTGTTTCTAAAGACACTACTGTTACTGTAGGTGTGTGGCTGCATGACGAAGGCGTATACATCTGTGAAGCCAAGAACCAGTTCGGAACCATTAAAGCTGAGGCCAGAGTTAGTGTCACTGGACTGGGTAGGCTTTCAGCAACAATAATACCAATCCAAAAAGCCTAATTCTCACACCCTTCTACTCTATTTATTGGTGGTTGTTCTAACTTTCTTTCCCTACAGAGCCCCCTGTCCTAGCCCAAGCTCCACCAATCATCACCACAGGAGCTGGCCAGTCCCTTAGCATCCCTTGCATGTTGCTGGATGGAATACCTCTTCCAGAAAGACACTGGTCCAGAAATGGAAGACCTGTAAGCCTGACTGGAATTAAATATATTTTTCAGAATATTTCTCTTTCTTTTTTTGAAGAGTTTGGTTGTTTTGTTTTTTTCCCCTGCTTGAACAGGTCCAAGTGAATGGGAGAATGTTCATAAGGAGTGATGGCAGTTTGTACATACAAAGAACCCTCCCAGAAGACACTGGGACATATGTTTGTACTGCAGTGAATGTCGCAGGCTCCATGAACATTACAGTCAACTTGGAGATCCAAGGTAGGAAACTAATGCAAGGGAAAAGCTTAGAAAGCTTAGTCACTCTATTAGTAGTAGGCCTGGGAAGAATTCTCACCCTATGGGTTTGTTTCGACTATCTCAAAACACAAGAATCTCACTAATCTAACTAAGATTAGCAGAATTTAATAATGTATTTGAGTGAATGGGTTTAAAGTGGGTGCAAACACAAATACCAAATACTTTTTATTATTTAAAGTTTACAGAAAGCTTTGACTGTCAACAAGTATTAACTGGGAGATGAGTGAAATAAAATTATATGAATAGTCAACCAGTGAAAAATGTTTACCTCCTTTTCCACCAAAAACCTTCACCCATAGCTCGGGTTCCGTTCAAAAAGTACTCCCTCCTTATCAGTGCCATTTTCTGGGATGAATGTCTACCCTGGTAATCTGATCTGGCCCTTGTTACTGCTGTAGAACACCACGGCTAAAAACGAATGGCCCCGGAAATCAACCCTGGTTCCCAGAAAAGTTCCCGGCAATGAAAATGCTCCTTATGGTTATCTTCAGTACAAATACCAATTTGTTTAACAGTGTTACAATATGTATACAAGATCTAACAGTTTTCTTTTTTTTTAAACAGCTTGCCAGCCAGCTCTTGATTGGCCAGTTGTGGTTTTAAAACATTGTTATCTTAAGGAGTGATGGATGGTGCTCTCTTAGTTTCCACAGAATAACTGCCGGTATATTTCATAACCATAAATATTTCCAAACAGCCTAATTATGTTCTGTATGTATGAACAAAACTTCTTTCAGCCAGTTCATTGACATTGCATAGTACCCCGAGTTGGAGGGTTACGTGGCAGAACAGCACTTTAAAAAATAGAAACAGCATGAAGTAACATTTGTCAGGTTTCACAACCCTAACATTTAAAAACCTTAGTATAGCTGAAGATATGTAACAATTTCTTGCCTAATTAGTAGTCATATTTACTTTAAAGTTAAAACTAGCAGATAGTTAGCAGAGGTAGCCAAAGTTTCAGGTCAATAATTGAAGGTTTTAATGGACCTCATTCTATCTGCAGAAATGTCATAGTGCACCTCAAGCCACCCCACCTGCTTCACCCTCTTGTTCACACTTCCTGCTAAGCTAATAGGCTAAAATCCTCTTGCTTCACATTGTTTGATGAATCAAAGTAAACTTTAATTTACAATCTAACTGTGCAGAAAAGCTTATTTGCTCAATTTTTTGTTTAGAGTTTCTCCTTGGCAGGTGTAAAAATATGCTGACAGTGTTAAACAAAATATGTTGGTGGTTCATCCACCTGCTCCAATCACGGAGAGGAGAGTCATTTACTGCATGCTTCGATGAGTGGGCAATTTTGTTAGTAGGCAGGCATTGACAGACTGGACAGATTATAATTCATCATCAGTTTGTAATAAGGGCATACCTCAAATGCTACTAATACTGGCAGGCTCTGTGCAGTGATGGTGCTATGGACAGGTCCCTTGTGGTCAGACAGCTGTGTTTTACAACCCACTTCCTCCGCAGTGCCCCCAGAGATCAGAGCTGGACCGTATCAGTACATAGCCAACGAGGGAGTAGCCAAAACACTGTCATGTGAGGCCAGCGGAGTTCCCAAACCAGTTGTTGTCTGGTCCAAGGTAGGTTATCACACACAAAACCCAAATGTTCATCACTGACCGATTTTTGCATCTCATATATATATAATCGACTATATCTAACCGTTAATGTAACACCAGGATGCAAGCCATTCCTGTCCTTTTATTAGAAATATCAAAGATTAAACAAAATTTTTCTCCTAATAATTAATTAATGTAACATTTTACATATTTAACTTCAAAATCCTTAATAATGCAAAACATTTTCAATACTAGGGTTTTAGAGGCATAACCAGATTATTGCGAGGCCATTACTTTTTACACAAATAACACTCACTGTAATTTATTGTGATTACATTAACATAAACATTATTTTTTATGCACTTTCCTTTTTTCGATGCAGTGCTTTCTTTTGTCTGTCAACAATAGTTTGTGCTGCAATCAAACCTTGATTATCCTCTAAAAAGAGATGATGTAACCATGGCAACTCTACCCTGTTGCTTCTCGGCTGTGGAAAATAACTCAGGATTTTATAATACCTTAGATATCTATTTAAAACCTCTTGTGACAGCTTCTTCACATCATGAGAGGAAAACCCTGAAGGTTTCATGCGTCCAGGCAGAAACAAAGAGATTTTCTTCATTTAGGATGCCAGACATGAACTTTATCACATTTTCTTGCAAGTTATACATCACACTGTCCAACTCCTCTGTCTGATTGATGATTCACTGAATTCACTGATCAGTTTGATCAGTGAAATAACTTCTCTACAAGCAAATGTCGACTCACATGGTCACACATTTAAATTTATACAATTAATTTAGCAACTAAAGTCAGGAAAGGCAGTGAGATGATCCTTTGTAATCAGGGCTAATGAAGACTCATGTCAACTCACATTTTATCATTCCTAAATGCTGAGGTAAGGTCAAGAAGCTACTCTTTCAACATACTTCACTGAATCTGCCTTTGTTTTCAGACTGCTACACTTTCATAAATATTTTTTCTGGTCAGATAAAAGCAAATCTGTAAACACATTTGTTATGTCTAAAGCAAGTACTTGCAGAGCTGGCTGCATTCTTCTCTGTCCATTTTGCAAATAGATAGCATTTCAACGGGTGGTCTGTAATTACGTTTGACATCAAAGGCTGAGATGTAACCCTTAGACTAAGCTGAACATCTCTGCACTGGTGTGGATCTAACTTTTACAGTGAATTGTTTCTGGGCATTACGCCTGCCATTCTTCCAGGGAAGGCAGCCTCTGCACAGGGACAGCTCCTCTCTTCATCCCGATTCTGACGGATACCTCCACATCCCCCACCCCATTTCTGATGATGCAGGCATCTACATCTGCACTGCCACCAGTCCTGTGGGATATGCTAGCCGAGAGATCCAACTCAGTGTCAATAGTAAGAGAAAAAACCCTGACAACAAAGTCCGAGACATACTCTGTCTTGCAAGCATTAGTACTCCTTGAACTTTTTCACATTTTGTCACATTACAACCCCAAATTTGAATGTTTTTCATCGTGGTCTTATGTTAAAGAGCAGCACATGCTAGTGCAAATTGTGAAGTCAGAGTAAAAGGACACAGGGTATTCAAAATTGTTTCCAAATAAAAATTGGTATTAGTATTCATCTCCTCTGAATCAATACTTTGTAGAACCAACTTTTAATGTAATTGCAGCTGCGTGTTTTTTGTGGAGAATATGAACATCAGTTTTCATGATGTCCACAGATCCTTAATTAGATTTAGGTCTGAAGTTTGACTGGGCCATTTTAAAACATATGTTTGATCTAAACCATTCTCTGGCTGTATGTTTAGGATTGTTGTTCTTTTGGAAAGTGAAGCTCCAGCCCAGTTTAGAGTACTGTTCAATGTCAAAATAAGCTTTCTTCCAGGATCGCCATTGCATTTACTCCATCCAGTTTCCCTTTCAATACTGAAAAGAGTATACCCACAGCATGATGCTGCCACCCTTGATGTGTCCAGTGCACTGAAGTGTGTCTTTACATATAGTCAAATGAGTTCAATTTTGGTCTCATCTGACCAGATAATCTTCTTCCAAATGTTTATAATGTCCCCTACATGACCTGTGGTGCAGTGCAAACAGGATTTTTATGGCTGTCTTTTTGTGACTCCTCCATAGCTCCTCTGGAGTTAACATAGGCCTTTTGGCTGTTTCTCTGTTTAATACTCTCTTTGCCTGGCCAGTCAGTTTAAGTAGAGAGTAATGGTAGGAATGCAGCTGTACTATGTGTTCTCCATCAGATGGGAATCTGTTTTATAATCTAACTCTGCTTTAAACCTCTGCACAACTTTCTTGCTGACATGTCTGGTGTGTTTCTTAGTCATCTTGATGCTGTTTGTTCACTGATGTTTGTTAACAAACATTTGAGGCCTTTACAGAACAGCTGAATTTACTCAGATTAAAATACACACATGGGCTCTCTTCGGAAGGCACATGCTTGCACTGGATTGTTAGATGTAGCAGAGTAAAGGGGACTGAATACAGATTAAATTGAATTCAATTTTAAATTCAGTTTTATTTATATAGCGCCAATTCACAACACATGTTGTCTCAAGGTACTTCACAAAAGTCAGGTACATACATTCCAATTAATCCTAACCATTGAACAGTGCAGTCAGAGTTAGTTATTTATTCAAATTGGATAAAAAGTTTTTCTGTCTAAGGAAACCCAGGAGATTGCATCCAGTCAGTGACTTGCAGCATTCAGTCCTCCTGGATGAGCATGTAGAGACAGTGGACAGTCACTGGCGTTGACTTTGCAGCAATCCCTCATACTGAGCATGCATGTAGCGACAGTGGAGAGGAAAACCTCCCTTTTAACAGGAAGAAACCTCCAGCAGAACCAGGCTCAGTGTGAGCAGCCATCTGCCACGACCGACTGGGGGTTTGAGAGAACAGAGCAGAGACACAAAGAGAACAAAGAAGCACTGATCCAGGAGTACTTTCTATGGGAAGGAAAAGTAAATGTTAATGGATGTAGCTTCTTTAGTCGTTTCACCTAAAAGGAAAGAACAGATAAACTCTGAGCCAGTTTTCATGGTTAGAGTCTGAAAGAGAGCACATAGAGTTAGTCACAGTAAAAGCTCAGTCAATCACCATGTCTAGGAGAGAGAAAGGGTTAAACACTAAAAGACAGGCCCATGTGGATCATCGGTAGAGGGTGAGCATTACGCACCACACTTTTTAGAACTTTATCCCCTTTTACTTTACTTTACAATTATGTGCTACTTTGAGTTGTCACATAAAACCATAATAAAATACCCCAAAGTTTGTGGTTGTAGCCAAACATAATGTGAAATAGCAAGGTGGTGCAGTCTTCTGGGTCAATCACCACTCAGTAGACAGGTTATATATTCAACCTTTTACAAGACAAAAGACCCAGAATGATTTTGCCATAACCCGTTCTTCCATTTTTTTAAGCTATTCCAAAGATAATGGGCGTGAGTGGCCATGACAATATCATAAAGATGGCTGCAGAGGTGGGGACTGAGGTGGTTCTACCCTGTGAGGCCCAGGGAAGTCCTTTTCCATTGGTCACATGGAGCCGAAATGGGTACCCCATCCCCCCTGTCACAGCTGGGTAAGAATTATTTTGTTTTTTCCGGAAATCAGTTTGCAATCATAATAAACTTAACCAGAAAATGAACCAGGTTCTCACCTTTGTTATACCAATAACCATACCAACATCTCAGCCAGCCAGAGTTACAAGGAGATGCTGAGGATAGCCTGCCATTTGAAAGAACTGCTGATGTTTAAATTTAATTTGATGATGCCTTAAACTGGAGCAAGGAAGAGTCAGTGACTGTCTACTGAGAAGTTGTGTGTAGGCCTCACCCACAGTCTAAACTGAGGAGGAACATCTGGTTCCACATAGCCTGGTTCCTTATTTTCATGTGTGGTCACCCTAGGTGCAGACAGTCTGACAGATCAGAGAAACATATTGGATAGATCATGGGCAAAATCTCATAACCAGACAGCATATGCTGTCTGGTTATGAGACACAGGCTGGGGAAGGGTAGATGGGAGAATGACAGGGACTATGGGGCTAAGAGTCATGCTGACTCAGTTACTGTAAGACTTACGCGAGCAAGATGGAAAGGAAATAGTGGGGGTGGAGTGGGGAATGCCAGGAAAAAAGGAGGGCTATGAACTAACAGAAATGGAGATTCAAGCCCGTCTGCCTGATGCTTGGATTCCCAGGTGTGTTTGAGCAGAAAACAACATGCTGACTCTTTACTAGTTCTGTCTGATGACAATAACACATTTCTGAGAACAACACCCACATCCTATGGTTTGCATATGGGGGACCTGTGAAAACAGCAATGTTGTGTAAAGATTTGCTCTTTGCACCACAAACTCTGGGGTAATGATCAGAGGGCACTGGTTGTTGAAATAACATGAAAGAGTGGGAGTGGAGTTTCCTTCCATATCTATTAATGTTTTTGCAAAAACCCTGATGGAGTTATAAAATGACACAGAGACACTGGATCAGGAGATGCAGTGACTTGCAAAGATAGTCATGCATTTTTCTCATTCTGTCCAATTGCAACATGGCAGCATCATGATGGTGGAATGTGTTTTTTTTAGAATGGACAGGGAAGCTGGCCAGAGTTGATGGGAAGATGGATGGAGATATGCACAGGACCGTCTTGATATAAAACCTGTTAGAGGCTGGATAAAATTGAGACTGGCGTGAAGGTTTACGTTCCAGCAGAGCTACAATGGCATAATTTTGATCAAATGATGTTCATGTGTTAGAATAGCCAAATCTTAAGTCCAGACAAAAATCCAACTAAGAATCTGAAGCTAGACTGTACAATCAATGTTCACAAATGCCCTCCATCTTATCCAACTGAGCTTGAGGTATTTTTCAAAGAAATAATTTAAATCTCTAGATTTGCAAAGCTGGTTGAGACCTACTCTAAAAGACTTGCAGCTGTACCTAAAGCAAAAGGTGGTTCTGCAAAGTATGGACTTAGGGGAGCTGGATACAAATGCATGCCAAATTTTTCAGATTTGAAAAAAATATGTATACTTTTCAGTCTACTACTCAATTTTAAATTACTTTGTTTTGGTCTATTCCATAAATTTCCAATAAGATACATTAACATTAGTTGTTCGAACATAAAATGTATAGATTTGTATGGGGTATGAAAACTTTTCTAATCTACTGTACTGTTTATTATCTACCCAGTGCTGACGAGTCCCAGTTAGGTTTTGAATCCGGCTATTTACTCAGGTGATTTGACACCAGTGTTGGGAGTGAGGAATAAATGAATGAGAGAGATGGCTCAACTATTCTGTGTCTGAGCGCTGCTGAGCATAAGTGCTGCAGGGACTGACCGGGCAGCCAGTCGGTTCTGATTGTAGATGTTGCTGCTTCTCTTTCTGTAGTTTGGGTGGGGGTGGTCGTGGGGGTGATATTATAGCATACAGATACAGAGAAATAGAGAAATAGAGAGCTCTTTGTGCATGCAGCTGGGGCTCCATTTTCATGAACATGTTATTGTTATAATTCAGTTGCTTAGCAGAAAGAATGATCTAAGATAAATAATTGCAGAGGTGTGTTTACTTTTATGAATAGTATAAAGTTATACAGCTGCACAGCTTCTGAAGTAATTTATATCATCACAAAATCATGAAACATGACTGACCTACATTTAACTTTACATACGTTTAACTCCTGCTGTTGTTTTTGCAACAAAGCATCTTTTTCACATACAGTTTAGTTTAAGTGAACGCCACAATCTATAGATGTCCTATGGAGGACTATTCCTGACAAACATCCAAAGAACAAATGGATGTTTCAACATAAACAGTGTCTGTACCTGGTTATTCTGACAAGCAAAACGTTGATTATGAAGACCTTAATGACCTTGCATTTTAACATCACCTTTAGTAAACATCTGATTTCCACATGTTCTGTGTGTCCTCAGCCCTCAGTGTTAAAAAAAAAAGAAATCACAGTATTGTTCCCAACAGGAAGTAATTAATTGGTCTTTTTAAGAATTTGACCATAATGGTCAAGCTTCCCTTACCTTTTTATACTGTAACTGCTTTACGCAGTTATAAATGTGAAATTAATTGCTCAATGGGAACATAAATATGGTGTGGTTGAGGTCCAGACTTTACTTAGTCATCTCTGTCAGTCATCACAGATCCATTTATGTTCTCTGCAACAAAACAATGACATCATAAAGGGTAACAAATGGCTGCTTTACTTTGTATTTCCACCCTTACATTTCTTCATTTTAATAATTTTCTTAAAACGATTAAAACAAATAAATTAGAACAAACTAAACAAATGCGCTTATTGTATCTGGAGATTGAAGTTTATAAGAACATCAGACAGGCTGCATTCAACAGTTGCAGTGTCTTATGAAAGTATTCCCACCCCTGGACTTCTACACATTTGGTTGTAACCATAAACCTCAATGTATTTTATTGGATCTTCATATGATAGGCAAACGTAAGGTAGTTCATAATTGTGACGTGGAAAGAGAAGGTCAACAATGTCAAGAAAAAAGCCACTGTACTTTGCCATGAGGAATGTGGGGGGAAAATAACTCTGAACATGACCCTTAATTTACCATTCCTACAGTAAAACATGGTGGTGGCAGTATCATGCTCTGGGATTGCTTCTTTATAGCAGGGACAGAGAAGTTGGTGAGAATTGATGGCATAATGGATGGAGTTACAGCCAGGGCAATTCCGGAAAAAAAACGTGATACAGTAGAACAATACAATAGAACATGTCACAATGGTCCAGCCAAATCCAGGCCTAATCCTATCGATAATCTGTGGAAAGATTTGAAAATTCCTTTCACCTCAGAATAATACCTGACTTTGTGATTATTCATCTTTTAAAATCCCAATAATATCTATAACAATTCTGGGGTGTAATGTTAAAAAAGTGGTTATGATATTTTTTGGGGGGCAATGAATTTCACTACCTTTGTTTTCATATATCCATGTGCATTCATTACAATTTTAATATTACATTATTAGAAAATTATTTTTCTCAAGACAGAAGCTGCTTTTTAAATAGCAGTTACTGCAATTCTGCTGTGATAACGTGTTTTCTCCATTGCTTTGTCTTTGTACCCTACCCCGCTCCAGGTTCACCATTTTGCCTTCAGGTTCTCTGAGGATCACTGATGTGCGTCTGATTGATAGTAGACTGTACACCTGCACTGCAGAAAACCCAGCAGGGAATGTGTCCCTAAGCTATAATTTACACATTCAAGGTAACCTGGTGGAGGTTCATTTGTAAATTGAATTTCTTCTAAAGTTTAGAACTTTTTGCAGAGATGCTGTCTGTCATGTGACCTATGTGGAGACAATACTCAATACAAATGAATATTTAAATAAGGAGGGTTGTTACTGAGTTGTATTCCAGTTCACTAACTATATTTCTTTCTGTTCTCAGCCAAGCCCAGAATCCAGCCAGCACCATCTATCCTGAAAGCCATGCTTGGTCATACAGTGGCTCTGCCTTGTGTGGTCCAAGGAGAGCCGAGGCCTGAGATCAGCTGGTTCCACAATGGCCAGCGTGTTGGCAACAAGAACTCCACACCCCTAAGGATCCATCCGGTCGGCCTTGCTGACCAGGGCACGTACGAGTGTGTGGCCAAAAACAGTGCTGGAAAGGAGACATTAGAGATTAAGCTAGAGATTCTTGGTGAATATCACAACTTCACATCTTCAGACCCTGTATGAACAATTTATAATGCATACAAAAAACAATAAACCAATAAATTAAGCAATACGTGTAATTTAGCTCAATTTGTATACAATAGATGTTCCCAAATTCGGGGTCACAAAACATTAATTCATCAGTCTTGAAATTGAAATTGAAATTACAAATTACAAAATAAATTATATTAAAACATTTGTTGCCCTTAAAGAAGCAACCATTAATGCATAGAAATACACTCAGTAACAGTTAAGAACCTGGAATATATGTTCCAATCTGCATTTGAGTTGGTACACGTGCAGATCAATAGAAGGCATGTAAATAATATGATTTCCAAGGACCTGGCACATGTAGAACAGGCACCTCCGGGCCTCAAGTGGTGGTACATAAGCAAAGAGATGGTATCATCAGGCAATATCAGGAGGCTCTGACAGTCCATCAGAACACTGAGGGAACATCCTCATACAAGGACTCAGTAGACAGCATTATTGGGACTTGCTGATTACATTGTGGTTTGGATGAGCCCAGGTAGTCATACAGTGAGATTACCCAACACGTGAGGTCAGGTGAGGACAGATGTCACAATAGCCTAAAGTTAGAACCAATAGGTAGCTAACAAATCCCACAGTGGTTGCAAAGTTTCTAATTATCTAAGATGTACAACACCAAAGGATGACAGTCATCAGATTTCCATGGACATGGCTGCGCTAACAGGACAGAACCCTTCCCGCCAGTGTTGTGGAAGGACACAGCAGAGTTACTTCTTGCCTCAGGATGTGGAGAGGCATAGAGTGTGATTTCAGGTCTACTATGACCATGCCAATTCTTTTATTTCCTTCATATGCATGTCTTACCCCAATTCAATTCAGCTTATTTATATAGCGCCAATTCACAACACATGTTGTCTCAAGGCACTTCACAAAAGTCAGGTACATACATTCCAATTACCCCCTGAGACAGCATGCTGGTGAGGTCTTTCAACAGGACAATACCTGTACATTTAGGCCACGTGTGGCTTTAGACAACAGTCTGAGCCATGTCCTCCTCATGGCCAGCTGGCTCCTGATTTTTCCCCAACTGAGCATGTGTGGGATAAATTTGGACTCTACTCCAACCTGGTGCCGATTTGTTGAATCGTAAGGCCACTTACAAAAGCTGTGGGCTGACTAGCCATAGGAGAGGATGCAGTGGGTCCAAGTGCATCACTGGTTGTATGAAAGCCCAAGGGTTTGTCTGGTAATCATTGCACTGCACTCTGTCTGGGTGCAAATCTTTCATTGCCAGTCACTGTAGTACAGTGTTTGTTGATGACCTCAGATTACACATGTGATCTCAAATGTCACAGGAACAGAAGTTAGTCATATGCCCAAAGGCATCCTGATGCTTTCTTATTTCCACACAATGAATATCTGACTAGCTCTCCTTATGCACATTTAACTTTATCATGGTTCTCTGTCCCTACAGAGGCCCCGTCCTTTGCAGAGCCTGGAGATGCCATCATGGAGAAAGTAGTGAACAGCAAAGTTGTCATCCCTTGTCATGCTAAAGGTATGAAATGATTTAAACTGAAAAGCTGCACTTTTGCTGGGTGAGGCATTACCTGACCACCATTAATGTCTCTTGCAGTTGCGTCCACAACCTGGTGAGAAGACATATACATATAAACATAACCCTTAAACCTAGTCACAGTTTGTCACACCATAAATGCTAACCTCACTGTTCTTATTGGGATTTTAGGTGACAAACCACAATTACTACCTAACTTTGAAGGGGAAGTACTTTAAAGGGTATAGCCTGCATTTGTATTCTGTAGGCCTCAATTATAGAACAATACCTTAAAAACAAATGACATAATAATGCTATGCAATGTAAGAATGATGACTTCTAGTAACCAAACACATGCCGACGTATACAGTGTTGATGTCGTTTTGCTTCGGGCTCCCTGCAAACAAATATCCCAGATAGTGAACTGTGTATGCACATACTGAAAAAAAAATTAGAGAGTTTATTTCAATCTCATTTTTTTGATTATATGGACACATTTGCATCTGGCTACAGTTACTGTTAAGGAAATGAAGCAGCTTAGTTGCTTGACAATACATTTTCTCAATGACGTGCAGTACACCCTAACTTCTCTGAACAATAAACATCACCAATTATATTAATGGTATGCAGAACATCAATTCATGACACTAATATAATTAATGCATACGATCACTTTTTTTGAGACTTAATATACATTTTGTAGCCCCAGTGTTTTACTCTGTAAAACCACCCTTTGCTTCAGTTACAGCTGTATATAAAATGACTAATTTCCCCATTATTCTTTGCAATATAGCTCAAGCTTAAGATTCTGTAAACGTTTTCTGTAAAAGTCTTGCCACAGATTCTCATTTGGATTTAGTTTTGGGTTTGTTCTTTGTATTTTCTAACAGGTTTCCTTCCAGGGTTATCCAAGATAACTCCATTCATTGTCACATTAAGTCTAATCAGCTATGCAGTCTCTTTTTTCAGTGTCTGTCTAATTGCACCACCGTGTGTTCATGTTGATGAGAGTACTAGTTTTAACCTCACATATCACTTTGCTTGCTGGTCAATATGTTTGGTTATTGAATCTTTGGACTAACATGTTGTCTTTACTGCGTTTGCTGTGCCCTGTATAGATTGTAGCCAAATTTAAAGAGGGCCTCTTCTTGCCACACTTCTATAAAGGTCCAGTTTGTGGAGGCATAATTGATAGTTGTCTTGTTGACAGTTTTCCCCACCTGGTTTGTGAATCTCTGCAGCTCCTCCAGTTACCTTGAGCCTCTTTGGTGATGCTTTCCTTTCCTGGTCTGTCAGATTATTTAAACGGACATGTAAGGACTATGATTATTGATTAATTAATATTTATCAAGAATTATAATTTAAAATCATAATAAAAAAAAATAATAATTTCTTAACCAAAATCATTACTTACGAATAGAAATCAGAGATGTCCTCTGGTGTTGTGATTATGGGCTCAAAGCTCTTTAATAATTACAAATTATTAACCAAAACCACAAACTGTCACTGTTTATTCAACCGCTTCACTGAAGCTGGGGGATCTTCGACCTTGTTTTGACAGATAAATCACTCTTGCACGAAATAAACACAAACGCTTCTCTTAATTATGTATATGAAGATTTATTGAAGCCAAATAATCCTGATATACCATTATTCTGGTCCAAAAACCTTCACCTAACCAACGAGCACCATTCTACACAAAGGGGATAACAATGACTACCTAACAATAATAAGAAAAGAAAAATATATATGCACATTTAGTGTCTATGAAGAACAAACCATTAGTTTTATGGACAAAATATGTAATTTGGGTTAAATGGAAAGAAGTCCTCTTGTTGTGCTGATGTTCCGATTGCAGTAATCAGTTGATATAACGGTGAGGCCACGCCCCTTTAGCCACTATCAGCTGATCGCTTCAAATCTTGACAAAGAGTCATAAAACTCTGAGGCGGGAACTCAGTGGAAAATCTCCAGCAATAAAACTGGAACAAAGAGTGGTCGGGTGAGGCCGAGACCGCAGTTGCTTTGAATGAAAAACTTTTAAAAGTCCAACTTCTAACTCCTGGCCGATTTGAGATCACCTGGAAAAAACATTAACCACAATTCCGCAGCGCTTGCGCACCAAATCAAAACACAGCTCAGCATAACATAATTCCATCAGTATTGCATACAACACGTTAATACCTGTGATTAACTACTGGTGATCCTACATCACCTTAACTGCCTCATCCTGCCCAGACCTCTAAATGCACCTATCTGGTTTAATATGAAAGGAACAAAATTACTTTGAAGTTGATTTCTCCTCTCCACCAGTTTAGGATGGATCAGGTTTGAAGAAAAAGGAGGGGAGGGGGACCACGGGTCCGTGATCAAATTAAAGAAAAAAACGGTAATTTCTCATCTGTCCAGGAGGGGAAAAGATGAACCGTTAGTTGACTGCATTACACAAGGAGGGAAAACTCCTCTCCTTGGACATACAGGTCCTTCTCAAAATATTAGCATATTGTGATAAAGTTCATTATTTTCCATAATGTCATGATGAAAATTTAACATTCATATATTTTAGATTCATTGCACACTAACTGAAATATTTCAGGTCTTTTATTGTCTTAATACGGATGATTTTGGCATACAGCTCATGAAAACCCAAAATTCCTATCTCACAAAATTAGCATATTTCATCCGACCAATAAAAGAAAAGTGTTTTTAATACAAAAAAACGTCAACCTTCAAATAATCATGTACAGTTATGCACTCAATACTTGGTCGGGAATCCTTTTGCAGAAATGACTGCTTCAATGCGGCGTGGCATGGAGGCAATCAGCCTGTGGCACTGCTGAGGTCTTATGGAGGCCCAGGATGCTTCGATAGCGGCCTTTAGCTCATCCAGAGTGTTGGGTCTTGAGTCTCTCAACGTTCTCTTCACAATATCCCACAGATTCTCTATGGGGTTCAGGTCAGGAGAGTTGGCAGGCCAATTGAGCACAGTGATACCATGGTCAGTAAACCATTTACCAGTGGTTTTGGCACTGTGAGCAGGTGCCAGGTCGTGCTGAAAAATGAAATCTTCATTTCCATAAAGCTTTTCAGCAGATGGAAGCATGAAGTGCTCCAAAATCTCCTGATAGCTAGCTGCATTGACCCTGCCCTTGATAAAACACAGTGGACCAACACCAGCAGCTGACACGGCACCCCAGACCATCACTGACTGTGGGTACTTGACACTGGACTTCTGGCATTTTGGCATTTCCTTCTCCCCAGTCTTCCTCCAGACTCTGGCACCTTGATTTCCGAATGACATACAGAATTTGCTTTCATCCGAAAAAAGTACTTTGGACCACTGAGCAACAGTCCAGTGCTGCTTCTCTGTAGCCCAGGTCAGGCGCTTCTGCCGCTGTTTCTGGTTCAAAAGTGGCTTGACCTGGGGAATGCAGCACCTGTAGCCCATTTCCTGCACACGCCTGTGCACGGTGGCTCTGGATGTTTCTACTCCAGACTCAGTCCACTGCTTCCGCAGGTCCCCAAGGTCTAGAATCGGCCCTTCTCCACAATCTTCCTCAGGGTCCGGTCACCTCTTCTCGTTGTGCAGCGTTTTCTGCCACACTTTTTACTTCCCACAGACTTCCCACTGAGGTGCCTTGATACAGCACTCTGGGAACAGCCTATTCATTCAGAAATTTCTTTCTGTGTCTTACCCTTTTGCTTGAGGGTGTCAATAGTGGCCGTCTGGACAGCAGTCAGGTCGGCAGTCTTACCCATGATTGGGGTTTTGAGTGATGAACCAGGCTGGGAGTTTTAAAGGCCTCAGGAATCTTTTGCAGGTGTTTAGAGTTAACTCGTTGATTCAGATGATTAGGTTCATAGCTCGTTTAGAGACCCTTTTAATGATATGCTAATTTTGTGAGATAGGAATTTTGGGTTTTCATGAGCTGTATGCCAAAATCATCTGTATTAAGACAATAAAAGACCTGAAATATTTCAGTTAGTGTGCAATGAATCTAAAATATATTAATGTTACATTTTTATCATGACATTATGGAAAATAATGAACTTTATCAGAATATGCTAATATTTTGAGAAGGACCTGTAGAACCTCTGTGGGTTTCCACCTGCGCCAGGTGTCGGCGTGGTCTTCGATCGGCAAATAAATCCTCTGATCTTCTCCTATCAGACAGATTTCCAGCTTTCAAGCTCTTCTGGGAATGGCCTTGTGGAGCAAAAGTTTGCCTCCGAGCTTTTTTTTCTCCAGATATCCGCCTCCGTTGCGCTGTCCTGTAAGACAGGCGGGAAATGGCAACAAAACTCTCCATCTCAGCTGGTTTATACTCCTAGTGACGTCAGAGCTGCGACATCTGTTGAGCTGCGTGTGTCAAAATGTGCGACCAAAATGGATGGCCCCAACAGACTTGTTTTGGTATGTTTGCAGTTGGGCCATGCTCTTTCCATTTTAGGCTTATGGAGTAAACAGTGGTCGGTAACATGTTCACACCTTGGGAAATTGTTTTATAAATTAACCCTGCTTTAAACCTCTCTAAAACTGCGCCCCGATATGCTCCTTGGTCTTCATAATGCTGTTTGCTCAGGCCTTCACAGAACAGCTGAACTTATACTTATTTAGGTGGACTCTGTTTACTATTTAGATGACTTCTGAAGGCACGTAGTTGCACTGTTTTTAGGGATATCAGTGTGAAGCGGGCTACATATAAACACATAGTACTTTTTTTCAGATTTGTATTTGTACAAGTCATTGTCTTCCACTATCCCAAACAAATACATTGAAGTTTGTGTTTGTAAAATGACAAAATTTGGAAAGAGTTCATGAGGTGTGAATATTTTTGCAAGGCTGTGAAAAGGGGACTCTATATTTGTGCCTCTTCAATGGGATGGTCAGCTTTCACAGTGAATTTGCATGATTGCAGCGTCCTCCTTTGCTGTCCTCATATTTAGAAATCTGTGCACTTAACAAGCTAGGCTTTCCAAGAACTTTCTGGTTTATCACAGCAAACAGGTGTAGGTGCCTGTCCCTGGAATCGCTGAGTGATACTTACTAGACAGCTCCTGCAAACAAGCATTGTTTGTGTGGAGCTCTGCCATGGTAACCAGCTCAATGAGAGAAGGTGAGGACTGTGTCTAATGTGGAGGAACAGCTGGAACATCAGTCTGCCGGCTGCCACAGTGAGCCACATCTGCTTTCCTGTGTGACGCGGCCTGCTGGGAGAGGAATCCTAATTACAGGCTGCTGCTGGCAGATAAAGGACAGAGATGTCTGAGGTGCACCATGAAGCAGAGGAAGAGGGAGATAAAGCCAAAGTAGCCCTTCTTACATCTTTGCTATACAGGAAGTCAGATACCACCATGTGCTTTATGGGGCTCATGGAGAAGTACTTGATGTTGTAGAGAGGCAATTTGCAGCAGAACACAAGCTTCCCTGCATTGTTTTATTGAGATCAATCTGTTTAAGCAGATCATGGCAATAAGCCAAATCTCTGGCAGAAGGATATTATTAATACAAATGTGTTCCAGAAGATCAAGGTAAATATTTAAGAAACGCATGGAAGATATCCTCTCCTTCTAACGACTCTAAGTAAAAAGCATACTAATGAGATCTGTTAGCATCAAAAACAGACAGACCATCTGTATGCATTTCCTCCCAGCAATGACAATGAATCTGCATTAAAGCTCTTTAACTGTGAGCATGTGTTAAAAGAAGCAGCACATGATAACATTGCCTGCAGTGTCCTGTGGTGAGCGTTTTACAGATTGAGGAAAAGTGTTTTTTTTCCCCCCACCTCACGGGGCTGGTGTTTGTATGTAACACCTCTGGAAATAGACCAAGCGGTATTTCCTCTAGGACTGCTGCGCTGTCACTCTGTTGTGTCGAGTAGAAAATCCTTTTTTTTTTCTCACCTTCCAGCTTCCTCCAGTGGACCATTTTCACCTCTCCTTTGCTCGGTAATCCACAAAACACATGTTTCAGGCTCCTCGCTTGAATCGTCACTTCCTTTGAACTGCTTGTTCTTTTCTTTTCTTGCAGATTAAAGCTTTCATTTAATTGTTGGGTAATAAATCTGGAGGCCATAGTCTTAAATATTACATCTCACTCCAGTATACTTTGTTTTCGGTTTTATATGAGACTGACCTTGGAAATAGAATGCCTCTGGCTGCTAGGACTCTAACCATTTTGGCAGCGTCTTGCCTGCTGTCCTGCAGATAAATGGAGAGCTGGTATTTTCTAGTCTGGGCTGCGTGCCCAATAAGTTCTTTCGACAATCGGTGAGATGGGAGTAACTTCTCTTTTTTTTTTTGGGCATGGTCAATATAAAGCTTGTTTTGTACTCACTCAGAATCTAAATTATGCTCCTCTCTTCCACCTGCAGGTTCACCCCATCCTAGGGTACGCTGGTTTAAGAATGGCCTAGAGATACATCCAGAACAATCTGAGTATTCTGTGGTGAGGGATGGAGCTCTTGTAATTAGTGCAGCATCTGCCAGCCACAGTGGAGACTTCAAGTGTGTGGCAACCAATGAGGCAGGCTCAGTGGAGAGGAAGACTAGGCTAAAAGTAAACGGTGCGGACTTATTTATAGCTGCATACCTGCTTTCTCTTCCCCTAACAGCAGACATAGTAATGACACAAATACTTTTATTGTGTGTCTTTAGTTCCTCCAGAGATCCAGGATGATGGCCAGCCACTGAACCTTACCGTTACCTTGAAGCATCCCCTCACTTTGGGATGTGATGCTTTTGGCATCCCCGCCCCACTGATAACTTGGACTAAAGATGGTCATGCTGTGAGTGTGTCACCTGTACACTGTATCATTTCTATCTCTAGCTGTGCAATGCCACCAAGTGGCTGATGTGCCATTGACAGTAGAAATGCAGAGGTTTACAGAGCTGATCACTGTGTCCAGGTGGACAGCCCTGGTGTGTATCTGCAGAACGGGAACAGACTGCTCAGAATCTACAAAGTTCAGCATGAACACGCAGGTCAATTTGCCTGCACAGCTCATAACTCAGCTGGAGAGGCAAGACGACAATACAACATCGTGGTGCAAGGTGAGTTCATTAACCCACTGTCATTGTGTTGTTTATTTTATCTGGCAACAAAATAAAAAAAGAAACAGAGGAATTAAAAAAAAACTGCTCACATTTTCCTATGTTAAATGAATATTTTATCTTACCATTTTATCAACATTTTTAATTTAAGTTAGATTATTCTGTTTTAAGTAATTTTAGAAATTGAGTTAATAAAAACCCAACATTCAGTTTCTCAGAAAAATGTTTATAATTAATTTAAATTAACTCAAAAATCAATACCTGAAATATATTACTCTGTGTAATGAACCTGTATAATATCTGGCTTTCACTTTTTAATTTGAACAATTAAAATAAATAAAGTTTTAGATGTTGTTCTGATTTGTGACATGCACCTGTGCATTATTTTATTCAAGCTCCTCCAGTGATCTCAGGAGCATCCCGACTTCAGGAGCTAACTGTGGTGCAGGGTCAGGAGGTGGAGTTTCAGTGTCGGGTTAGCGGGCGACCAGCACCAAGAGTGGAATGGAGCCGTGATGGAGAGTAAGTAATTAACGGCGGCACATGAGGGATGGAACAGTAACATTGATTTGATCATTGATTCTTGTATCTGTGTCCAGGGTTCTGTCCCCTGATGGAGACCCTCACGTGGTGTTTCTGGAAGATGGCCAGGTCCTAAAGGTGAAATCAGTCAGACTGAGGGACCAGGGCCTTTACCAGTGTCTGGCCAGGAACAGTGCAGGAACTCAAATGCGTCAGTTCAGACTCACAGTTCAAGGTATTTGCTTTAGTTGCTTTAGTTAAAAGGTTAAAATCTTCCATCATGTCATCATGAACAAACACCTGCAGCAAATTAATTACACGAAGCATGCAATGGTCAATGTTAAGTCCATGTGTTCTGTATTGATGAAGCTTTGAGATTCATTTGCCTATTAGCATATTTTTAATTTTCTTTCTGTTACAAGCTTTCTTCCTGTTTATTCATTATTAATCCTCTGATTTCAAGTCCACATGTTTTACACAAACGCATGTATCCAGATCTAGAAACTTTGAGCTGGCCTTTCAAGTTCATAATTTAATTAAATTCAGTTCATTTTAAATGCCGCCAAATCATAACAAATACTGCATCAAGACACTTTACCAAACAAACCGGGTGAATTCATATACAGAGTATATAATCAAATAAATCCAGTACAGTCCAGTCATGCACACAGATACAGATTCAATCAGATACATTCCAATGTAATCCTAGTTATAAAAAAAAAATGTAGCTGAAATAAGTTTAGAAAGCAAGAAAGTTATAAATTTAAGGACATCTAACCAACTACATTAAGTCATCGACTATGCAGTTGTCTCTTCTCCTGAGCAAGCATGTGGCAACAGTGGAAAATAATGACTCTCAACAACTTAAAAGTATCACTAAGGCTAATCTGCATTACACAATGGTTAGTTAAGATACATTCCTTAATAAAACACAGGATATGGTTATTTTGCTTCATAGCTTAGGTCCTCTGGTGTTTCAGCGCATAATTCTCTTTGTGCGAGGCTTCATGCAGGGCTGTGTGGATTCTGTGCCTTGCTTTAAATTTACTCGCTCTCGTTTTCTCTAGCTCCACCCATCATCAAGGGCACAAATGAAACTTCAAAGGTGTCAGTTGTACTGGGTTTCCCCACAGTCCTCTCCTGTAATACTGAGGGTTCACCTTCACCCATCATCACATGGCTGAAGGATGGTCAGCCCATCGTGTCCACCCCTCAGCTGACGTACACCCACGGTGGGCAGGCTCTGCGCCTGAGCTCAGCACAGGGAGACAGCGGTGGTCTTTTCACATGCAGGGCCACAAATCCAGCAGGAACAGCCATTAAGCATTACTCTCTCAGTGTTCTGGGTAAGACATCTTCATAGCAGGGATGGGTATAGAAACTGGAGAAACTATTGTTGGAAGATTAACTGTTTTCTCCATCTCATCAGTCCCACCAAGGATAGAAGGAGACTCCTCATCCTTCACATTTTCTGGCCAGGAAAGGAAGGTGCGGATAAACGGAAGTTTGACTCTGTCCTGCTTGGCCAAAGGTTTTCCTGAACCCAAAGTTCAGTGGTTTAAAGATGGACAGGTTGGTGTGGTGCTGTAGATATATATTCAAAGCTAAAACCTCAGATTTTCATGCATTGAGATCTAACCTCTATCAACCTCTGGTGGTGATAAGTATGAATTACAAGACACTCAACAACATAAAGACCCCTTTGCACAAATCACCCCCACTACAGATTTTGGGTGATGAGTAAGCATGTTAATTATAGCAAAATCATGTCCCAATAGAACCTAGTAAATAAATGGAATGTCTTTGACAGTAAAATACTGCCATTTGTTTCCTTTCTCAACCTGCACGTTTTTGTCCATTATGTAAATCCCCCCCCCTATTCCCCATTTTACAGTTTGTAAAGCTTCTAAAGCAAAAATTAAATTATATATAATTTTTTTTCTGAGTATGGTTGTTTGGGAACATATTTTTTCAAGTATTTGGACAATTAATCTGTGGTGATGAGCTCCAAGTCGCTGAAATTGCAAGGACTCTTTGTCATCACCCAAATCTTCACCTTTCTCTATCAGATTCAAGTCTGAACTCTGGTTGGGGCACTCCACAATATAATTTCTTACAGTCAGATGAAACATGCTGGTAGAACTAAAAGACAATTTTAAACCTAACTGGGGGTTAAGGTGGTCCTGTAACCAGTGGGTTGCAGATTTTACATGACACTGAATGCATTTGTTATACCAACATAAAGGCAGCACACGTACCAGCAACATATAAATTGATAAAATGCTTTTAATCTCATCATTTTTTTTATACTGACCCACTCTAAGAATTATACATAAAGATTTTCAAATCTGATGTATGCATATTTTTGTTTAGTTGCTGACTGGAAACTATCAGGCTGGAATTCAGGAGAGTGGTTACCTCCTCCACATAGAGAATGCCGTTCTTTCCCATGAAGGACAATACACTTGTGTGGTGTCCAACTCTGCTGGAGAGGATAAGAGAGACTTTCGCATCACTGTTCAAGGTATGCACACAGTTGGTTTAGATTTGGTTTAAACTTTCTGTTAAAACAACATCTCTTGTTGAGTTTGAAGATTTTTTTTTGCATCAGTGGAGAGTGATCAGACTCAGAGTGCTGTCTTCTTGGCAGTTCCACCAATCCTCCAGCGGGTGACAAACAGGGAAGCAGCGTGGGGTTTGGGACATGAAGGGGACAATGAGGACAGGGTGGAAAAGCAGCACATTGCCTTAGGTCACTCAGTCAGTCTGTCCTGTGAGAGCAATGCCATCCCACCACCAAATCTCAGCTGGTACAAGGATGGAAGAAAACTCACCTCTGCTGACGGAGTGATGCTGCAACCAGGTCAGTGGAAACTCTTTTAACTGTGATCTCTAATTTGTTCTGTATGACCAAGACTTCATATCTATAATTCAAGCAGTTTTAAGGGTTATTTGTTTATCCTGCTAGGAGGACAGGTGCTACATATCCCACGTGTGCAACAGGAGGACAGTGGAAAGTACACGTGCCAAGCTGTAAATGAGGCCGGAGAGGATCACATGCATTTTGAACTGGAGGTCCTCAGTAAGCAAACACCCTTTTTGCTTTGATATTTGTAATAAAAGACATGCATACACATTCATTTTCTCCTTTCATAGTTCCTCCTGTTATAATGGGAGCATCAGATGAGTTTGTGGAGGAAATGGGAGCAGTGGTGAACAGCACTGTGGTTCTACACTGTGACGCAACTGGACACCCCCCTCCTGTGATCTCCTGGCTGAGAGATGGCCAGCCAGTGCACACAGACTTGCAGCACCACATCAGCAAGGATGGAACACAACTTCAGGTTAGATGTATTTTACTTGCAGAGTTTTATCAGTCTGTAGACAGATCTAGCAGGGGGTTTTGTACTGAGGAGTAACACAATGTTCTCAACCCTTCAGCTTCTCAGTGTGCAGGTTTCAGACATGGCTGACTATCTGTGTGTGGCTGAAAATAAGGTTGGAACAGTTGAGAAGCATTTCAATCTAGCAGTTCAAGGTAAGACATTAAAAGTATTCATACCCCCATACACATTTTTACATTTTCTCATGTTACATTTACATCTTCAATGTATTTTACTGGAATTTCTCTGTGATAGACCATCACAAAGTAATGCATAATTTGAGGTGAAATGTTGGAAATACAATACTCATAGAAGTCACAAATGTGGTGAGCATTTGTATTCAGTCCCCCTTACTCTGATACCCCTAAATCCAGTGCATCCAATCCCTTCTAGAAGTAATCTAAATAGTAAATAGAGTCTATGTGTGTAATTTAATCTTAGTATGAATCTAGCTGTTCTGTGAAGGTATACCACGAAGATCAAGAAACACAGCAGAGAGGTCAGGGTTAATAAAGTAGTAGAGATGTTTAAACGGTACGGTTAGGTTATAAAACAATATCCTGACACATAATTGTGCACTGTTCAATTCATCCATCATCAAAAAGTGAAAAGAGGCTAAGAGGCCCATGGTAACTGGAGGAGCAGCAAAGATTGTCCGCTCAGGTGGGTGAACTTGTCCTCTTGCCTGGTCTTTATGAGAGAATGTCAAAAAATGAGACTTTGTTGAAAGAACAGAAATTCCAATTACAGTTTGCCAGGGACAAGGATCAGATTTCATGGAAAACAGTCAGAGGCTGCAAAGACTGGAGTGGAGCAGAGATACACAATCCAGCAGAACACCCCTAAACATATAGTCAGAGCTGCAGTGGAATGGTTTAGATCAAATCATATGAATGTGTCAGAATAGCCCAGTCAAAGTCCAGGCCCAAATCCAACTGAGAATCTGTGGCAGGACTTCAAAATTTGTTTTTACAGACTGATCTTACATCTGATCTTACTGAGCTTCAGTTGTTTCGAAAAAGAAATATGGGGCAACGTTTTCATTCTGTAGATGTGCAAAGCATGAAAGGTGGCTCCACAAAGCACTGACTCCGGGGGGTGGCTGAACACATAAGCATTCTTTACTTTTTAGATTTTTATTTGGGAAGAAAAAATTCAAACACCGTATATTAACTTCATTTTACTTTGCATTCTTCTATATTGGTACGCCATGTGAAAGTTTGTGGATGTAATGTGACAAAATGTAAACAAGGTTTTGGGTATAAATACTGTTGCAATAACCATACGCCTCTGAATGCACTAAACAAATGTATTTCTCAGTGCCTCCTAGAATAACTGGTCCTAAAGAGGAGGAGGTGAGCGTGATTGGGGGCCTTATGATGTCATTGCTGTGTGATGTCCAAGCGTACCCTCCCCCAGAGATTACCTGGACCAAGGATGGGCAGGTTCTCCATTTTAGCACCACAGTTCACATTCTGCCAGGTCAGCCAGGGGTCAACTGCTCATATCATTTTTACATCAGCTACATTTCTAGTCCCTCAATCGAATCCTCACACTGAGATTACATTTATATATATAAATCTAAACATGCATTAAAGGTGGCCAGATGTTACAGTTGCCTCGGGCGAGACTGGAAGATGCAGGTCAATATGTGTGCACAGCCAGCAACTCAGCAGGGCAGGACCAGAAGAGCTTTCTCCTCAGTGTTTATGGTGAGCAAACACACGATGACCCATCTGCACATTACAGATTCATATACAGATGATCAGATCTTGACACTTTGTCCATGCAATAAAATATGTTTATCTTTAACCAGCTGTGACTGACGACAGGTTAGCTTTGAATCATACAGAGTCTAAATAGATCAAACTCTCCATTGTCTTCAAACAAACAGTCGCGCCCTCCCTGAAACCTCGGCATGATGCTGGGACTGATGATGTGACCCCTCAAGTTGGCTCTTCAGTCATCCTGCGATGTGAGGCTAATGGTGTTCCTGAGCCAGAGGTCACATGGTACAAGAATGGGCGGCAATTGGCTGCAGGGAATGGGCTGAAGATAAATGATCACCAGCTGGAGATCATAGGAGTTCAGGTCGGAAGAAATGCATTACATCATGTGTGTGTCAGGCTGGAAATAAAACAAAATCTTTATAAGGGCATTAAGTGGCTGTCAGCATGACCTGTTCACCAGATTGTTGATGTTTGTTGTCCGATGAGCACATATTTGAGCTAGCAAATGCTTGTATCATCTGTTTGTCTTCAGCCTTCCTCAAAAAATGCAAAACTTCACGACAAATATGCACATTGATATCTCTACAAGCTTCAGGCTTTTAACACAAAGCCTGCAAAAAAATACTGTGGAGGGATGGATGGATGGATGGATGGATGGATGGATGGATGGATGGATGGATGGATGGAAAAAACCCTGTTAAGGAGCACTTTTTTCTGACACAGACTACAGATGGTGGTATATACACATGCAAAGTGTCCAATGTGGCTGGACAGGTGGACAGGACATTCAAGCTGACAGTTCATGGTAAGAATATCTCTAAACTGCACCTTAACAGTTTAAGCATCTATCTAGGAAAAGTTATGGGTAATATGTGCGGGATTACCATGCTCATTTATTCACAAAGTTCCACCGGTGCTTGATGGGCCTCAACGTGAGTCTGTCAATTACACCCTGGGCTCCCATGTAGCCCTGCTTTGTGAAGCCACAGGAGTGCCTGTCCCCAGCATCACTTGGCTGAAAGATGGAACTCCTATAGGTAAGAGCAAGACAATGATGTGAGAAAAAAGAAAAGTATGAACTTTTGATGTGTGACAGCTAAAGTAAGTGGACATGCTTGCAATCCAGAAAGCAGTCTACAGTGGCAGTGGTCTGTTCGAGGTAACAGGCTGGAGCTGGGCCCCCTCACTCTGTCTCATGCTGGGATGTACACATGTCTGGTAAAGAGCAGCGAAGGACAAACACAGAAAGACTACGTACTCACAGTGCTAGGTAAGGGGTTTTCCTTACATTCCCTGATTTATTCTGATTTTGTATGAGAGCAAAGATTTACAGGTGGTACTTCTGTGTAATTTGTGTGGCTCCAAGTATCGCCCACCATCCTGAACTTTGACCAAGCATCTGATGTGAGTGGACTTGTGGGAGAGGAGCTGACCCTTGACTGCAGAGCAAATGGAATCCCCACACCCCGCCTCGGCTGGCTGAAAGATGGAGAATCTTTAGAGGGATCGGACACACATCTCATCTCGTAAGACTTTCACTGCTCTACTGTATGAAGTGATTAGCACTTAAAATGTCAGAAGTGATTAAAATTGTTCCATGGAGGTTTCTGAGTAATACAGTATGAATCATAATACATAATAACAGGCATGACCAAGGGAAGCACAGACAAATGGCTTTAATTCCACCATGACAGGGGTACTATGAGCAGCTGTGTCACAGCTGTTCTCCTCATGATATGATCATCATAACCGCATCAGCCAGAGAGAGCAAATATGTGTTTGCGTGAAAGCCATGGGAAAATGTTGTTGATAATGATGAGAAAATAATGCTTAGATTCAGAGGTGGAGTAGTTTTGACAGGGGAAATGGATGTGAAAACATTACGTGGGTGTGTATTTATGTGTAACCCTGCAGTTTGACCCCTGGTGGCAGCACACTAACTGTAAGGAGGCTGAGGCCTGAGGATTCTGGGACATACACATGCTTGGCTGTCAACACCGCAGGCCAGGAAAGCAAAATCTACACACTTGTTGTTTTAGGTTGGTTTTAATCAATTATTTGTAAAAAGTGATCTGTTATATCTATTTTGAATGTTTTGTTATAGGTAAGGGCTGCACAGTGGCATAGCTGGTATCATTGTAGCCTTGCTGCAAGAAGGTCCTGGGTTCTTGGCCTGGGCTTTTTCTGCATGGAGTTTACATGTTCTCCCCGTGCATGCATGGATTCTCTCCGGGTACTCCAGCTTCCTCCCACAGTCCAAAAGCATGACTGTTAGTTTAATTGGTCTCTCTAAATTGCCTTTAGATGCTGTATGGGTGTGTGCATGCATGGTTGTTTGTCCTGTGAGTCTCTGTGTTGCCCTGTCCGGGTTGTAACCGCCTCTCACCCAGTGACTGCTGGAGATAGGCACCAGCCTTCCTGCAACCCTGGATGGATAAGTTGGGATAGTTGGATGGATGTTAGGAGGTACCGATAGATCTGTTAAAACAATATTGTGTTAACCAGATTTTTTCCTCACTGAATAAATGTACTCAAAGGTTGGGTTGAGGTTGGATTTTTTAAAATTTCCAGTGTAAGATTATGCTACACAATGAAGGATAAATCTATATTAACTTTTTCTACACATCTTTACCATGGATGCCAACATATTTGTCCACATCTGTATGAGATAATTTAATCCAACTTGCTTTGTTTATCTTAGTCCCACCATCTATTTCTGGTGAGACCACCGTCCCCAGAGAGGTGCAGGTGACTCAGGACAGCATTGTGACTCTGGAGTGTCACGCAGAGGGAAACCCTCCACCTCATATCAGCTGGCTGAAGAACAGCCATCCATTGCTGCTCTCTCCTCGCACACGCCTTCTCTCTGGTGACTCTTTACTGAGGTTTGTTTAGATAATAGCAGATATCTCGTAAATAATCAGAGTATCAGAGATGAAGTCATTCTTCATGTTTTTGTTTGAAATGAAGGATTGCTCCTGTGCAACAATCTGACGCGGGGGTTTATACATGTGTGGCACGGAGTCAAGCTGGCCTTGCTGAGATCAACTATGATGTGCAAGTCCAAGGTAAAATCCAAACTAATTTACCTTACAGACAAGACAAATAAATGTGGATCTGAAGAGTTTATTCAGGATGTGTCCCTGGTCTGCAGTGCCCCCTGGTGTCGATCATGTTGAACCAGTGGAGCCAGTTAAAGTAGTCCAGGGATCCTTGGTGACTTTAACCTGTGAAGCACGTGGGTTTCCCCTTCCCACACTGACCTGGATGAAGGATGGACAGCCGCTGTCTTTACACAGAAACCTGTTGCTGGATGGACAGGAGACGCAGCTGCAGCTGCCTGATGTGACTCGTTCTGATGAAGGCTTATACAGTTGTGTGGCCAGTAACCAGGCGGGAAGCACCACCAAAAGCTTTAACCTCACCGTGCTTGGTAGAACAATCGTTGCATTTATTCTCTCTACATCTTAAAGTCATTCTGTAAAATTGTATAAACAAGGAAGCAAAACATTCTACTTTCTGATCCAGAGCCTCCAAAGATTTCCCACTCCAGCTCTCCGGAAGAGCTGACCATACCAGTAAACAGTCCACTTGAGCTGGAGTGCTCGGCTGTGGGTGTCCCACCTCCCACCATCAGCTGGCTGAAGGATGGTCGCCCTCTGGAGGGAGCTGCCATCATTCAGCAGGATGGACACATTTTCCGGATCAGTAAAGTTCAGGTATGCTGTGCCCTGCTAAATATTCATACCCATTGATCTATTTTACATTTTGTCATTACTACAACAAGAAACTTTGCTTTATTTTATTGTGACTTTTTGAGATAAAAATGAAGTAGTGTAGTATCGTGAAAAGGAAGGTAAACAATACATGCTTTTCAAATGTTTTACAACAGAGGTCTAACAAATAAGGTGTCCATATTTTTCAGCCCCTCTTGAGACAATAATTTGTAGAGCTAGTTTTTAATGCAATTACAGCTGTGAATCTTTTGTGGTGTATTGGCTTGGCACATTTAGAGAGCTGTTTTGCCTAATCTCCTCTGTAAAATAACTTAGATCAATCAGTTTGGATAGTGTGTTTCTCTGAAGAGGATTTTTCAAATCCATTGAATTTAGGACTTTGCCTTGGTCATTCTAACACATTATTTTACTTTGATCAAAACAGTTTTATTGTAGCTTTTGGCTGTGTGTTTCGGACTGTTCAGCTGGAAGTTGGACCTCAGTCTCAAGCCTTCCTATCATTCTATGAACTGTTAACAGCTTCCCTGTCCCTACTTAAGAAATAACATCCCAACACCATAATGCTGCCACCACCATGGGGATGGCATGTCGTGTGGGTGAGGTGCAGTGTTAGTAGGCCAGAAATTTCATTTTTGGTCTCATGTGACCACAGCAACCTTTTTCCCCATGTTTGTTGTGTGCCATATATGGCAAACAGCAACTGGAGATCTAATAGCTTTCTTTCAGCAATGACTTTCTTCTACCCACTTTTACATAGCAACCAGATTTCTGGACTGCACAACTATAATTTGTTTAGTCAGCAAATTCTTCCACGTGAGGTGTGGACCACTGCAGCTCCTACGGAGTTACTATGGTACTTTTGTGTGCTTAATGCTATTCTTGCACAGTCCAGTCAGTTTGTTAGCAGTTGTGCAAAGTCTTTTGATTTGCAAACAATAAACTTAGCCGAAAAGTTCAAGGATTGGAGGATTGTTTTAAAATCTAATGCTGGATTTAATTTCTCCACACTTCCTCCCCGAGTTATGTGTTCCTTGCTCTTCATGATGCTGTTTGTTCACTAATGTTCTTTAACAAACCTCTGAAGACCTCACAGAATAGCTGTATTTATGCTGACTCAGATGGATTCTGATTACTATTTAGAAGACGTCTTAGATGAAAACTGGTTGCATGATAGAAAAGATGCCCTTAATTATTTATTTTCTTTATAAACATAGTCACACCTAAAAATATGCTATAATCAAAACAGCCTGAGAACTCCTCTAAATATAAATAATAATGATAATAAATGGAAGTCATAATTTAGATAACACCATTCTAGGTGATAAACAGACTGCCCTGCCTCAAGCATCCAAACCAATAAATGTGCTCTCTTTTAAAGGTCGAGGATGCAGGTCTGTACACTTGCTTGGCCAGCAGCCTTGCTGGAGAGGATGGAAAAAATCACTGGGTCCGAGTCCAAGGTGACAAAAGCTGCTCTTTCTAAATCATTGACATTAGAGAAATACATTGTGTCCTCACTTCCTTTCCTAATTACACCTAGGACATGATGAATAAAGCTCAGAAGAAAATATCTGCTGAAACAGACATGACATTTGACAGACATTTCTGCTGTTTGCTGCTATATTATGCACAAAATGCACTGTGAGGAAATGTGTCTTTTTTTTTTTTTTGATTGATGAGACAGCTTTGATTTGTAAAACTCTAAGCATACTTCATTTATTCCACCTCCTGTTTCATGCTATAACAAATTGAGGCTTCTATAAATGTGAATTTAACATTTATTGGGGCCTGCAAAACTGCTAAGATTAACGCTGTAAGTAAAACCTGTAAAGGCGCAATCATCAACCTCCTTTTTGTCTCAACTAATCTGACTGAACCTTATCTATGGTGACATTTTTACAGTTGATCCTTTTTTCCATAGGTTGTGTTGCGTGGAAAGATAGGCACATATTTTTGCAGTTTGAACACTTGAGTTGCAAATATGTTCTAATCTGCTTGCTTATTTGTTCCACCCCCTGATCAGACTCTCTAAGGCTTAAAATGAGCTCATCAATCACCTCAGGATTTTTGCTGTCAGTAATTCATTTCAATGAAAGCCATTTGTATTTGTATTTCAGTCCCACCGACACTCCTTGGTTCTGGTGAGGTGAAGACTGTGACCATGCCATTTAATGGACATCTGACCTTAGAGTGCCTGGCTGACAGTGAGCCCCCTCCAGATATAGAGTGGTACAAGGATGATGCCAAGCTGCAGGTACAGAGTTGAACAAAAAAAGCTGAACACTTATATAATACTGCATTCCTCAGACTCTTACTTTGCCCTTTCCTTGTCTCTTCCTGTCACATCAGCTCGGTGGTCGTATCCAAAGGCTGGCAGGAGGTCAGTACCTGGAGATTCAGGAGGTGAAGCCTGAGGACAGTGGCCATTACAGCTGTGTAGTTACTAACATGGCTGGAAGCACTAGTCTCTTCTTCACAGTGGAGATTCTCTGTAAGTATAATCAAAATATGTTCAAACATTTTATATACATAAAAAGTACAGCATATACTAAAAGCTTAATGCATTTATCCTAATTTTATTTAAAATACATTTTAAGTTTACATTCAGTTTACATTTTCTCAATTTGTATCTATTAGGGAATACCCTAATAAATAAGGGACATCTTCAAGTGTGTTTGTCTTTTCACTGATTTTATTGAATCATTTAGTGAGTAAGACTGATTTCACTGTGAATGTATGCCTCTATGGCATACAAAACGGTTGTATTTATACTGAGAATAAATTGCGAAAACTATTTACTATTTAGATGCTTTGCATGGTATTAGAGTAAAGGGCCCTGTATACAAATACACACCACACTTTTCAGATTTGTTATTACTGTGCTTAGAAGGGAATGTAAAACCATTTACCATTTTCCTTCTGTTTCACAGTTATGTACTCAGGTTAGGTTCCCCCATAAGATCCATATAAAATCCATTAAGGTTTGTTGTTGTAAGGCGACAAAATGTGTGAATGCTTTTGCAAAGTGTTATATGTGATCCATTTCCCAAAATCATTTTACATCATTCTTTCAAATTCAACTATTATACATTTGACTTTTTGTGTTTCTGGTGATACTGTTTATTAATTTAATGTGGCTTTTTAGGAAGCTGCAATAAATCATGTTTAAAGGCTTTTAAATTGTTTAAAATGCCTTCTCTTTATTTGTTATTATGATCTACTTAGTTGTGTGAAGTGATTTGTAGGAGTCTTTTCTATCTGCCAAAACCAGTATATTTTTTTTCCAAAATATTAAACAGCAATTTCTGTATTCAAACAGTCAACCCCTAATGGATTTTAGAAAATAATGCTTTGCGCAATGCTTGGAATCCATATATGTTCAGCTGTACCCACTTGTCTCTATTTGCAGTGCCACCAGTAATAAAGGAAAGCAGCTCCTTAGTAACAGTTCATATTGGCCAGGATGTGGTTTTACCTTGTGAAGTTGAAGGTGATTCCTCACCTGCAGTCATGTGGAGGAAAGATGGCTTCCCTGTGCCTAAAGATACCAAAAAGTATGTCCTAAGATATCAAGTCAAAGCATCTGTCACTTCACACTTCCTGAAGCATCACATACACATATTATTACAGCATATTGATTAACTTTTTAACTGTGTGTTTGTTTTAGATACACAATGTTATCTGAGGGCTCCCTGCATATACATGGGGCTCAACCAATTGAAGCTGGTCGCTACTACTGCACAGTGTCCAACCAGGCTGGCTCAGATCACCACGCAACAGATCTTCGTGTATTTGGTAAATACCTCATGTAGTTTCTTTATTAATCAGCCACTGTATTGTCTGTAATTTATAGGTCCTATAAAAAAGTATTTCCCCCTCTAATCGAACGTTTTTCTGTGTCTTCTTAGTGGGTCCGTCTATCAGTCCAGGTCCATTTAATGTGACAGTAACCATTGGAAGTAGAGCTGTGCTTAATTGTGAGACCACAGGCATACCACCACCTAAAATATCCTGGAAGAGGAATGGTACTCCACTTGACATTAACCAGCAACCTGGTGCATACAGGTAAACACAAAGCCGTGTGTGTACTACCTTTGAATATGCTATTAAGATGCAACCTAACACACAGAGCTGAAGATACAGAAGTCTGTTCTGCCTTATCCCTTCTTCATCCAGGTTACTATCTTCTGGGTCTCTTGTTCTATTGTCTCCATCTGATGAAGATAAAGGTTATTTTGAGTGCACAGCTTTCAACGATGTTGGAGAGGAGCGCAGGGTCATCGAAGTCATCCTCCAAGGTAATGATTTGAAGTTTTGTACCACATGCAGAATGCTGTTACAGATCTCTTAATACTTGACTTTCTATATTCCCCTGTAGTCCCACCTTCTATTGTGGATGACGTCACAACAGTGAAGGCTGCGAAAATGTCTCCTGTGGTGTTGCCTTGTCATGTACAAGGACTGCCTCAACCCACTGTGACCTGGACGAAGGGAGGAGCCATGCTGGGCACCAGGGGAGGAAGTTATCGGGTCCTTCCCACTGGTAAGAAAACTGGTTTGAGTAACTCTTCAGCAGGCATGGGCCAGCATGAGATTTCCAAATAAAATGAAAAGAAAACTGTATGATCTAATTGTTTCCATTTAGAACAAAGAAACAAAGTAATTCTTCTGCTGATAAAATGATCCAACATTTATCAATACAGTTATAATAATGTTGACATAACTGTAATGTTGTCTGCAAGTAAATATAATGGATATATTATTGCAGTTATAATAATGATTGTGATATAGATCAAATAAAAATATAGAATATATAGGCTGCAAAATTTAAAAGTAGTTTTGAAGTGATTATAATGCAAAATTGAACTGCTGCTTTCTCTGGGATTTCATTTAAAAGAATTTAGACTGTAAGAACAGTGTGATTGTAAAATGTAAGTTGTTTTGAAACCGTAACTTTTTAAATCCTTGGTATATCTTCTTACCAGAAAACGATCTGTGCCTGCTCTGCAGGTTTTATAGCTCCTTACATTGTACATTTTTTACTGAAATAACAATCCTTCAGGTTTACACAAGAATATTGTGTAAATGCATTGTTAAAAATTTGCATTTTGGTCATTTTGATGAAGGGGTGTTGGAGATAACAGCTGCTTTGCCGAGTCATGCTGGCAAATACACATGCTCAGCCCGAAACCCAGCTGGAGTGGCTCACAAGCATATCTCTCTGACCATACAAGGTAGGCCCTAATGGACCTGAGGCCAGTCATTGGGTAAAAAAATTAGATGAGTATTATTTTCATATAACATGTCCCCTCTGAAATAATAAACTGTGTCCTTTTCCTCCTCCCTAGAACCACCAGAGATCAGGCCAATGGCAGAGGAAGTACAGGTACTGTTGAATCATGGAACTGTTCTTCCCTGTGAGGTTCAAGGATTCCCCAGACCAACGATAACTTGGCAGAGAGAAGGAGTTCCTATAGCAGCTGGTAATAAGAACACGAGAGTTTTCTTTTTAAACAAAATCAAATGTAATGTACTGTATGTACTGATATTCAAAGTATTTCTGACATGTTTACTGCTGGGATAATGGCATTGTCATGTACAGTCCTCACAGAATTATTATTTATTCCGATTTTATTGATTGCACCCATGTGACTACTACAGGTCACAGGCTGGCTGTGCTCTCAAATGGAGCTCTGAAGTTCTCTCGTGTGACTCTTGGAGATGCTGGGACCTACCAGTGCCTGGCAAAGAATGAGGCTGGTGTAGCTGTAGCAAGAACCAAACTGATTCTTCAAGGTGAAAATTTTCAGCATGAATGCTTTGTTGTCGCAATAGAAATGCCATGTGCAAATGCAAAAACACTTCCAGTTCTTCTCTCGTATTTAAAGTGTTACTACTCGTTCCTTAAAAATTTATTTGAAGCATTTATGGGGCATTATGAATTATGAATGTGAATTTTCTCCCCTGCTTTTCCTTCCAGTTCCACCGGTTCTGAGTGTGCCTCAAACTGATTACACTGCTGTCTTAGGCCAGTCAGTCAGTCTGGAGTGTGTGGCTGATGGTCAGCCTCAACCTGAAGTTACTTGGCATAAAGAGAGGAGGCCTGTGGTTGACAGTGGTCATATGCGCATCTTTGCCAATGGAACTTTGGCAATTACTTCCACACAGCGGAGTGATGCAGGGATCTACACGTGTACAGCTAAAAACCTGGCTGGCAGAGCTAGCCATGATATGAGGCTAATTGTTCAAGGTGATCAGAGACTCTGTTTAACTGCACCTCACATTGTGTATGGAGTATAAGACATTCACAACTGTTGTTATTACATTTCAGTTCCACCCATGATACAGCCAGCACAGACTGAGCTGTCAGTCATTCAGGGGTTTCAGGCTCTACTACCATGTGCAGCTCAGGGTTTACCAGAACCCAGAGTGCTATGGGAGAAGGATGGTGCTACTGTCCCAAACCTGCTTGGCAAATTCACCACCCTACGATCTGGAGAGCTGATTATCGAGAGGGCAGAGGTAGTACATGTTATCATATGTACTGTTCGCAGAGAATTTGGCTGTTGAATGGAATCGTCCAATTATTAGCTCAATTGTCTTTGAGCAGTTGATTAAAAAGTCAAAAATCAGGCAACAAACCATACTTGAGCGCTACCAGCTCAAAGGGACGACACTTCAGTGTGGAAGCTGTTACTGGGTGAAGAAAACTCTAAGTTAATTGTTTCAGTATGAGAAATGTGTTTTAAAAATGAAATTAGAGGTAGCACTGAGGTGGTAAATAAGAAACTATTTAAAAGACAACTTTATTTTCTACAATATGTCATGACATATCTGTGGTTCAAACAGAAAGGCAGAATTTATCACTACAAAGTTACCACTAGATTTGAAAATGTTGGCAGCCGTTTGAAAATATCAGAGGTCATGTGAGGGTCTGAATTTTCAAGTCATACACAGAAACTACCATCATAATCACCCAACTATAATCAGAACATTCATACACCAACATACAGAAGGTTAGGCAACTTGGGGTGAGGTGCCTAGCCCAACGTGTGGTGGAGGAAGCTGTACTCACACAACCTTCTGATTGCCCAGGAAATACTCTACCCACCAAGCCACAGCCAACATGACTGTCCCAGGATAAGTAACGGTTTGCTAATTGAAAGTTGCAAGTTCAATACCAGCTTCCCCCTTTACATGATTTATTAAGAGTTATTGTAGTTATATTATAATCATAGTAAAACAGCAGTTATTTTACAAAGTAATAAAGGCTACATAGATGCAGTGTGAAGTTACCTTTGCTAAACATAATTAATACGTTTTCATGGCAAGAAGGCTAGAGAGATCTGTATATTCAATCCTATATTATAGTTCCTAAAGAGATATAGGAATCGACTAAAGATGGTACCTGAAGGTGAATGCTTTCCCAATCACTTCAAATCTGCTCTAAAATTTTGATTGCTGCATCTCCGCTGTTAACTGCTTAATAGCGCACATTTGGCTCTAGCTGTTGCAGAAGAATTCATTTTGACAGTTTTCTTTACACAGCTGGGAGATGCTGGTATATTCACTTGCGTGGCCACCAACCCCGCGGGCTCTGTGAGACGAGACATCCGCCTGTCCATCAACTCCCGGCCTGTCTTTAAAGAGCTGCCAGGTGATGTAACCCTGAACAAAGGCCAGAGTCTGGCATTATTTTGCCATGCTCAAGGAACACCTCCTCCCACCATCTCCTGGACGACCAACAACAAGCCCTATAGAGGTACTCAGTCTAAGTGCAGCACTGTGTTGTCTGCTCCTCTGTGATGGATAGTTATCTTGGTTTATGACAGTATTTTGGGTTCTAACTCCATCCAAACTGTTTCAGGAGCCATTATAGATGAGGCAGGGAGGAGCTCCATCCTCACTGAGAATGTGACTTTGAATGATGCTGGGACCTACGTGTGTTTAGCAGAGAACAGTGTGGGCTCCATCAGAGCACTGTCATTTGTCCGTATCAGAGGTGAGATTTAAATTAAAGTATTCTCTCTACTTTAAGATTTACATGCAAATAAACCATACTTTACTAATTTTCCTTGTTAAATATGTATTCGGTGCAACATCAGAGCCTCCAGTGTTAAAGGGTGAAGCCCACATGTCTCAGACAGTTGTCCATGGTGGCGCTGCAATTCTCAACTGTCCAGTTCATGGAGATCCCAGCCCTATCCTCCGCTGGCTAAGAAATGGGAAGCCCTTACACCGCCTTCTCCGAATGCAAACGTTCCACAATGGATCTTTGGTCATTTACAGCATCACTGTAATTATATTTATTTTATCATTCTGCATTTTACATCTTACTATATCCAGATTGTTAACCACTGTAACTTAACCTCGAACAAATAAGCAAAAAAAAAAGTTTTACATCATTTATCCAATTCCAGCTTCATTTGCAGTCCCCTTGGGTGTAGGGACAGTTTGTGACTGTACTGCAGTGTTCCTTCTTCCGTCCAAATCAGATTTAGTTCAGCCACAGAAGCTAACAGCATTAGCCACAGAGGGAAGTAAAGAAGAGGGCGGTACATATTCCCAGACCTGCCCCACCTGCGTTCATTTGTAACCTTGTTATGGTCTGTTACTGCAGCTGTAATTGAACAGCCTGCAGCTGAGACTCTCACAGACAGATAACTGTCCTTCCCACAGAAGACTCTAATGTTAAATCTTCCCCTCTCTGGACAAACCTTGCTTGTCATGGCAAACATAATAGAGTAAAATCAGCTGCTTTACTGAACATGTTCGGTTTTATTTCTTTGTAAAAGTAACTGATTTAAAGATAGTTTTGTTTGGAAGAATTGTGATGCCACTATTAGATGGTAGAATATTAATTGAGATAAATTTGTCTCATCCACCTTTTCAATCAACAGGCTGCAGATGAAGGAGAATATCAGTGTGTGGCAGAAAGTGAGGCTGGAACAGCTGAGAGGACCATTACTCTCAAGGTTCAGAGTAAGTTCAGATAATGTAACTTCACAGATTATGCATAAATCTATTACTACCAAGATGAACTGAAGAGCCTGTAAAACTACTAAAATCTCTGGGTTGTTTATGTGGAGCTTAAATTATACTGGCATCCAAACCCCCCTCACTGCCACGCCATCTCACAGAGCCCACCTCCCCCTCAGGGAGGAATCTGTGGACACCGATTTTCAAAAGAAAACTCTCCAGATCGGTGAACCTCAGCACAGGCCGAGTTCCCTCCAAGAGTGGAGAGCCAACATAAAAGAAGTGGTTATCATTAGCGTTCTGTGGGGTGACTCGCGGTACACAAATGTGGGAGTGGGTCCATTGCTGAAACGGGCGCATTTCAGCAGGCCGAGTGGTGCCACTGCGATCATAGACGCCATCATGCCATAAGATCATCTGGAAAGGTAGTTTGTGTCCCAACTGAAACTGTCTGGAAGATGCGCTCTGCTTGTCAGGGAGCATATTTACAGCCCAAGAAATGAAAACTGCTGACTTGGGGTTAACTAGCTTTTTGGGAAAACCACAGAGCTTGAATATGTGACAGAACCCAAGACAGTTGTACTGTCACCTGCTCTCTGGAGTTCCTAAAGCCCAGTTGTCCAGTTAAGCACTCTGAGGCATGCTAGCGCTGCCTCTCTAACGGTGCAAGGTGCTAGAGACCGAAACAAAAGTATGAGGTACTCGTAGGCTATGTCCTTGGAAGCGAATCTCAGAAACTGTCTGTGGTCTGCGTGTATCGCTATGTGAAAGTAAGCGTCTGTCAGGTCAATTGTAGAGAATCACTCAAAATCAGTTTAACTGTTAGCATTTTGAACTTGTATGTTCTGATGTATTTGTTCAAAACTCTCAACGCTCAAGATCAGACATAGCCTGCCCCCTTCCTTCGGAACAACAAAATAACGGCTTTGCCAACCTTTCACCTCCAAAGCAGGAACCATATGTATAGCTCCTTTTGCCAACAGCATATTTATTTTCTCCCACAGAACCAGTGCTGCTTTCGTCATGACCACAGTGTTTAGCAGACCAACAAAACAAGGTCTCAGGTGAAATTGTAAGCGATAACCCATAGCCATGGTTCTTTTCACCCAAGGTTGGAGTGTGCATACAGTTTTTTAATTTTGACTTCTTTCCATTGAAAAGGTAGTCTTTATTAAAACATTTAAAACATTCATACAAACATTTGAAACAATTGCTGCGCCCTTAGACACATTTAATGCATCCTAACTGGGGGTTCCCTTTTGGGAAAACAACAGCGCCTCATGGCACTGGGACCCCAAACAACACCAACAAATCACCTTTTAGTCAACCACTGAAAAATAGTGAGCACATTTCCCTGTCTTGATGCCCCTTAGTCTTTAGTCCTTTAGCTAGTACTGTCTCCTCTTACTGCATGACATCGAGTCCTTCTGAAGTCCCAGTGGGGAGCCTTTGCTGCAGGCCATCTGGCAGGTACCTTGGCTGTGATTCTGTGGTTGTGGCAGCTGGGAACTCAAGCCCACCACCCTCTTTGCTAGGGGAGGTGAAACAGCAGGTTTGTGAGTGCCCGAACTGGATTTGGGTCTCACGTCATATCTGGGAATATTGCAGCGCAGCGCTTCTGTCTGCATCTACTTCCTGAGCTCAGATTTCACCTGTATGGCATCAAGAGGCAGCCCGGCAGCCAGCACTGGTTCATCCAGGTAGACAACGACCACTGTTGATTCAATCCCTCTGCCCAGGGCACTGCACAGCAGAACACACAGAGGATGTAGTGTGCGGTGATCCTTATCGCATTTAGGAGTGGTATTAGAAGGCTCTCCAGCGGGGTCTGAGCTCCGAGCTTTACCAGGCACATCAAATGGTACATCTGGAGCATAGTGATGGAGCTCAGGGCATGATGGACATGCTTCAGGCTCCGCCAAAGCTCTCCGAGCATTAACAATCCCCAGACAGACGGGGATGGTCTTTGACATGAAGCAAGAAGCTGCACCCATTGGAGACAGGGACGAATTGAACTTCGTACTCATCCTGAACCACAAAAGCCAGACTAGAATACTCAATATTAGCGCTTTGCGGGTAGACAGGCTTACCAGCAGGTAGCAGTGGCTAATTCCAACAGAAGCCGTTAAGCTAACACCAGGTAGCCTCACTAAACACATAGCTAACCAGCAGCAGCCAGCTAGCCTGACTTCAAGAGATGTTCTTAGCGAGGTGAAGGGCGTAAGATCTGAGTAATGATGGTGATGACAAATGGGTACATAGTGAAAAAAGGGCCTGTCATTTGTCGTCATCACATCATTTGCTTAGAGGCGTGATTAGAGGTGGCTTCAGCCAAACCATGCAGCGGTAATATCCCATAGTAATTCGACTGAAAGAAACGTTTCCTAACATTTCTACCATTTCTACCATGAGCAGCCAATAATAATTTTTATTAGGAGCATTGGGGAGGTCTTACTGTTAGTTTCAGAGAGCACATTTTTTTACTCTTACAGTAAAACAGAATGATTCCAGATCTTACATTTTAAACTCTCTTTAGCATCATAAATTAGCAATTAGCACTGTTTGCCAGGCTGGCATTACAGAAACAGCAGTCCAGGTGTGTATTTTAGGGAATGTAGATCCTTACCTTAACTTGAGATTTACAAAAGGGTGCCAACATTTTCAAAGCTAGTACATTCCATAACAGAGATGTTAAAGATCAAAATGATAAAACTGAACAACTTTTGGGTACTTCATTCAGCTTTCTGTTATCCACTGTTCTCCTTTGCAGCCTGAATAAGCTGAAGACATGTCATTGTGTGTCATGGATAATACAGTTTCATTGTAAAGAGCTTCTTACATTTCTGTTCTTCCTCTGTCTTTATTTTGAAAACAGCATAACAGCCTTCTTCCCTCAGTAACTGCGCTCACACTAAAGAGTGATATTGTCAGCTGGTGGTCCTTAGTATGGTGTATTCAATAATTTGAAGAAAAAAAAAAAAATCAGATTTTTGAGTTTCCAACTGAAGCTTGCATGTGGAGGCAGATTAAGTTAAAATGCATTTCTTAATAATGCACTGTGCTTTTGTGTGATGCAAGAGCCTTTTTCCACATGGTTGGTGATAAAAACCAACTCATCCATGCCATTATTATTGTCTCTTCCTCTCTACCGTAGTTCATGGAGGTTACTCCAGCTGGGGGGAATGGGGTCCATGCAGCAGTACATGTGGCCAAGGTTTTCAAGAACGAATCAGATTGTGCAACAATCCAGCACCAGCAAATGGAGGCCGCACCTGCAGCGGTCCAAGCACCGACTCAAGGAAATGTCAGACTGGTTTGTGTCCAGGTAGCGTTGACAGACCATATTATATTTCATTTGGTTTTTACTTTCCACAGCAAGGTAACATATACACACCATTTGTAAAGGTATACATAACTCTTGTTTATCTTTATGTTTGGGTTTCTCCTGACAGGTGAGGTTCCACACAAGACTAGAGGCAGTCTGATAGGGATGGTGAATGACAGAGAATTTGGTGTGTCCTTCCTGGAGGCCAACATTACAGACAACGAGGAACAAGGCACAAGCACTCTGGAGGCACGTCTGGACAACATCCCTCCCACTGTGGGTGAGTCACTGTACATAATATACTGCAGCT
Source organism: Girardinichthys multiradiatus (assembly GCF_021462225.1). Taxonomy (NCBI): domain Eukaryota; kingdom Metazoa; phylum Chordata; class Actinopteri; order Cyprinodontiformes; family Goodeidae; genus Girardinichthys; species Girardinichthys multiradiatus. The sequence goes on from NC_061805.1 coordinate 16,119,929, forward strand.
TCATATCTGCAGTACAAATGAGTTGTTCCAGCAAGTCACACTGTTCACTCACCCTTTTATGTTTGCTGTACTGGGGTTTAGAAACCCTTTGTAATAAATCCCACTGATTCAAATGCTCTGGATGAAAAACAGGCTCCATTTTGACAAAAAAAAAGAGTGTTTCAAGTTTTTTTATCTGTTTTTGTTGACGTGGCATTTTAACTAATCTTTATTGAATACTTAAATAACTATTACAGGAGAGTACACCCATCTGTAATTTCTTTACAAGGTGAAAAGGGAAAAAATGTAAAGTGCTTAAAATATTACACTTTAAACTTTGAACTGTGCTGTTTGTCTGTGGTTCAGTAACGGATGAAGAATTAATGCTTTGCTGTAGGTCCCTTGCTGAAGGTTCTGGTGTCTGTTTTCACTCCCATCTATTGGACCACTGTGCTTCAAAGCAGAGCCACCAGAAATGGGTTCTCCTTTACACAGGGCCACTTCAGACAGGAGTCTCAGCTGGAGTTTGAGACTGGTGAGCTTTGGTCCCAATGAAACCATGTTCAACATTATTTTCATTTATGTATTTATTTGTCCAATACAATGCAGTCAGAACATTATAACAGGTTAGTTTAACATATTACACGTGTTAAATACAGGATTTTTGTTGCCATTAACAAATTTACTATCCTTATCCTCAGTTAAGCTACTTGACAATGCAAAGCAACAATAGTCATAACACATCATTATGAAATACATTCAAAGCCTCAAGAAAACAGCAATTTAAAACAGGAAAAGGTTTCAACATGTAAGAATCATATGTAAACTACAATATCAAAAAATAATGTATTTAAATATCTAAACAAACTACCATATCAACATTACAGTTACTAAAAACTTCATTGGTAAAGTTAGAGTATCTATGCTGTGTATTATCCAATCGTCTCTTTAGCTGTGTTTCAGCCAGTCTTTTCACCTTTCTATTAAACTATTTAAACTCTTTCAGCATTTTTGTTTCTGCTCATTAAATAATCAATATTTCCTGCATTCAATTCCTTTAGGGTAACACTCTTTTTATAGTAACATTTAGAATGCTTGGTGAATAAAATATTTACTCACATAATATGCAGTTTTCACCTCATCACATTTTTGTGTAAAACTAATTTGTTATCTAATGAAAAGTTCACAAAACAATCTTGAGGACAATATTACATTATTATAATGTCCTCTTTTCTTTGAGGACATTGTACTTAAATCTTCTGTGACACCTTATTTGTAACACAACCCATAGATGGCAGCACTCGCTATCTTGAACATTTCCAAGTTTGTATAAGGAACAATATTTTATTCAATTGTCACAGGAGAGGTTCTCCGTCTGACCCATGTTGCCAGGGGATTGGACTCTGAGGGAGTTCTGCTGATTGACATTGTAATGAACGGCTTTATTCCTCCATCATTATCATCATCTAATCTGGGCCTTCAGGTGTGTTTGTTGAAGTGATTATGTGTATCCAAGGACATCAATTATATCTTGAGTTCCTGTTACATTACTACAAAATTGGATCTCATCATATTTCCACAGTCTTCAATTTATCTGACCTGACTTCACCTTCTTCCCACAGGACTTTGATGAGTCATATGTGCAGACGGGCCAAGGACAGCTGTACTCATGGTCATCGCAGACCCACCAGAGAGGAGGCAGCCCCATGGGGCTGCGCTGTAATCACACCATCATTTATGAGGGCCAGGAGGAGCGCCAAGGCCCTGTACTTCAGCTGCTCAAGGTTTCCGGAATAAACAGTGTCTACAACATATTTACTCTTAGTTTGGACTTCCAGATCACTACCAGCCTCCTCGTACCAGGTTTGGAAAAAAAATTGAATAAGTTAACCTCTAACATTTCTACATCCCTTTAATTATTATATAATAATTTTTCTTGCAGATGGTTATGAAGACACATGCCCAAAAGGCTTCACTGTTGACACAGCCTCCTACTGTGCTGGTATGACATTTTCTGGTAACATTTATTGGCATTATTTTCTAAATGCTGCAGTTTTATTAATGTAACAAAACATCTTCCTGTTAGATGAAGACGAGTGTGTGCCGCAGTCTCCCTGCTCTCATTCATGCAACAACATCATGGGAGGGTTTACCTGTGTCTGTCCTTCTGGCTTCACTATCTCTACAGAGACCAACACATGCCACGGTGAGACACTAAATAACTTGAGGGATAGTAATATTATATGTAAATAACAAAAAATATTATCTGTTTTAACCATTTACTTAGTTGTGGTCATTTTTTCATTCTGTTGTTTTATTATATACATCCCTCTCAGATATTGATGAGTGCTCCCAGGGCTCCCACATGTGCCACTACAATCAGCAGTGTGTCAACACAGTAGGCACATACCGCTGCCAGGCCAGGTGTGGACCAGGATATAAACCCAGTATCACAGGAACCAGCTGTGAAGGTTTTATCACTGTTAATCTCTGATATACTGTACTACAGGCATTTATCAAATGTATAAGCACTCTGTACAACATTTGCTAGTGCCTTATAAATCTCTTTTTCTCATTTTGGTAATTTTACAACTGCAAATTAAAATTTTTTTGTGTTTGGATTTTATTTGTGTAAATTAATAACATAACTTATAAAACAATATCCCAAACCTAGAAGCTGTAGAGATCCACAGCTCAGGTGGGAGAATCTGTTCACAGGACAACTGCTAGTTATGCATTCTACAAATCTAATCATTAAGGAAGAAAAATAAGTCTGTAGAACGCCAGTTGTAAAGTTTGACACATGCCAAGCAGGGGTCAGCAAATGTGAGGAAGAAGGTGCTCTGGTCAAATGAGACCAAAATTTAAAGCAAACTGCTATGTGCGAAAGAAAACTAACACTACGCATCACCCCTAACACAACCTGCCCATAGTGAAACAAAGTGGTGGCTGCAACATGCTGTGGGTTTTACCAGGGTCATGTAAGCTGGTCTGAGTTGATGGGACGACAGATGGAGGTAAACAAAGGTTAATCCAGGAAGCAAACCCCATACAGACTGCCACAGAGTTAGGACGGGGTAAGACAACAACCCTAAGCATACAGCCAGAGCTACAACGGAAGGGTTTCAAGCGTAATCATATATCAGAATGCTCCAGTCAAATCCCAGACCTAAATCAAATTAGAAAAATGTGCCAACACCTAAAAATGATTGTTTACAGACATTTTCCTGCCCATGGCTGAGATTGAGGTATTTTCCAAAGAAGAATTTGCTAAATTTCAGTCCCTTTATGTGCATAGCTAAAGAGATACCCCAGAAGACTAGCAGCTGCAATAGCAGAAAAATGTGGTTCTGGAAAGTATTGCCTAAGTAGTACAATTTTGTACTACTTTGTGTTGGTCACATAAGATCTGAATAAAACCCATTAAAGTTTGTGCTGTAAAGAAGACAAAATGTAAAATGGTTCAAGGTGTATAAACAACTTTAGAAGGTACGGCATATAGAAGGACTGATGAAACCTTGCATGCCAAATTTGTATTTCAGATGTGGATGAGTGCCAGGAGTCTGTTATCTCCCCGTGCCACCATAAGTGCCTCAACACTTTGGGTTCCTACCGTTGTATCTGTCATCTTGGATACCAGCTGTCAGGACATCGCTGCATTGGTCAGTCAGTTCACTCTTTTTCCCTTTTGAAGGTTACATTGTGTTTGAGAGGACCCACTTTGGTTTAGTGACAGAAAATTCTGAAAGTGGTTCAAACACAGATAAGAAAGATTTATTTCTGAACAGCTTAAGCTGAGGACACACTACTGGATTTTCTTTTGCCAGGTTTTACCCCCGGTTTTCAGTAGGGAAAAGTCTGCATCGGTCTGGAGTAGTTTGGGACAGTCAGCAGGGCGAGTTGGCTTTAAAATCTGTTGGTGTGAAAAGAGTAATGACTGCAGTCCGCAGGTCTGAGAGGAGAACCGTCTCGACCCAACATCAGCCGAAGTTAAACAAACATGTTTGAATTTTTGGAGCTGAACGTTGAGGGAGATGGGTAGTGTGTATTGATTACCTACCAGACTGCAACAGCCAATGAAAAAAAAAGGCTGGAACACAAAATCAGCTGGGAGCTGTTTTTTGTTATTTTTTAAATACATTTGTACCTATACATTACATATTTAAACACAAAACAACATAAAGAGAGAGACAAAAATATAAAAAAAGGAAAAAGACTTAAGCTTAAGCTTAACCTAAAGAAATGTATGTATCATAAATTTGAAATTTTTATTTGCACAATTCAGTCCAAATATTATACTGTTGTCTGTTAAGGTAGAAAGCAAACTATTTTTAGATTAAAGCCAACATTGAAAGTAATTCTGAAACCCACTAACAGCCTCACTTGAAAATAAATGAATACTCCAAACTCTCAACATCAGTATAACAAAAAATACACTGTCCAAATCAAACTGTCTTGAATAAGCTTGGATAAGCTTGAAGTGTTTTGACTGGAACAGCAATATAGCCCGTCAGAATTCGGAGAATTTCTTATATTTACCGCCTGTTTATTTGGTCTGTTTGTTTACCATGTCAACCTCGTGAGTTTGGATCCCTCAGCAGGGGCAGTCGTATGATGTATGATCCTAAGTCTGCTGAAACCAGTCTGTCAGTGTGTACTCCAGGACTTATCAAATATGTGAAAGTCATGTGGCATGTGACATTATTTTACCAGTTGAGTGGTAATGTTTTCACTTTACCAGACATCAACGAGTGCATGAGAAATGTGTGCCCAACGCATCAGCAGTGCCGCAACACCGATGGAGGATATCAGTGTTTTGACAGTTGCCCGCCTGGAATGACCATGGCAGAGAATGGAGCCTGTGTAGGTTAGTGACTGTGTCACACATTAACTGTGTCAAGGGATGTGTCCATCTGGATTTTTCTCCCTGATACTGATCTGAGTCATTTTAGAAAATCAATACCACATACATCCTTGAAAACACGGTACCTTTAAAGTGCAGTAAAATACCACTGCTTGTATTACACTTAGTTACCAATGACATTCTCCACACTGCCGTATCTGTTTTTCTTGACAGTTACTCCTCTTCTTTCCTCACAGGGAGTCCTAAAAATAAAATCTGTATAGCTTTACCATTTCTTTTTAAATATGATACACAGTACAGACCAAAGGTTTGGACACACCTTCTCATTCAAAGAGTTGTCTTTATTTTCATGACTATGAATATTGTAGCTTCACACTGAAGGCATCAAAACTATGAATTAACACATGTGGAATTATATACTGAACAAAAAAGTGTGAAACAACTGAAAATATGTCTTATATTCTAGGTTCTTCAAAGTAGTCACCTTTTGCTTTGATTACTGCTCCACACACTCTTGGCATTCTGTTGATGAGCTTCAAGAGGTAGTCACCTGAAATGGTTTTCACTTCCCAGGTGTGCCCTGTCAGGTTTAATAAGTGGGATTTCAAGCCTTATAAATGGGGTTGGGACCATCAGTTGTGTTGTGCAGGAGGTGGATACAGAACACAGGTGATAGTCCTACTGAATAGACTGTTAGAATTTGTATTATGGCAAGAAAAAAGCAGCTAAGTAAAGAAAAACGAGTGGCCATCATTACTTTAAGAAATGAAGGTCAGTCAGTCCGAACAATTGGGAAAACTTTGAAAGTGTCCCCAAGTGCAGTCGCAAAAACCATCAAGCACTACAAAGAAACTGGCTCACATGAGAACCGCCCCAGCAAAAGAAGACCAAGAGTCACCTCTGCTGTGGACGATAAATTCATCCGAGTCACCAGCCTCAGAAATCGCAGGTTAACAGCAGCTCAGATTAGAGAACAGGTCAATGCCACACAGAGTTCTAGCAGCAGACACATCTCTAGAACAACTGTTAAGAGGAGACTGTGTGAATCAGGCCTTCATGGTAAAATAGCTTCTAGGAAACCACTGCTGAGGACAGGCAACAAGCAGAAGAGACTTGTTTGGGCTAAAGAACACAAGGAATGGATATTAGACCAGTGGAAATCTGTGCTTTGGCCTGATGAGTCAAAGTTTGAGATCTTTGGTTCCAACCACCGTGTCTTTGTGCGGCACAGAAGAGGTGAACAGATGGACTCTACATGCCTGGTTCCCACCGTGAAGCATGGAGGAGGAGGTGTGATGGTGTGGGGGTGCTTTGCTGGTGACACTGTTGGGGATTTATTCAAAATTGAAGGCATACTGAACCAGCATGGCTACCACAGCATCTTGCAACGGCATGCTATTCCATCCGGTTTGCGTTTAGTTGGACCATCATTTATTTTTCAACAGAACAATGACCCCAAACACACCTCCAGGCTGTGTAAGGACTATTTGACCAAGAAAAAGAGTGATGGGGTGCTGCACCAGATGACCTGGCTTCCACAGTCACCGGACCTGAACCCAATCGAGATGGTTTGGGGTGAGCTGGACCGCAGAGTGAAGGCAAAAGGGCCAACAAATGCTAAGCATCTCTGGGAACTCCTTCAAGACTGTTGGAAAACCATTTCAGGTGACTACCTCTTGAAGCTCATCAACAGAATGCCAAGAGTGTGCATAGCAGTAATCAAAGCAAAAGGTGACTACTTTGAAGAACCTAGAATATAAGACATATTTTCAGTTGTTTCACACTTTTTTGTTCAGTATATAATTCCACATGTGTTAATTCATAGTTTTGATGCCTTCAGTGTGAAGCTACAATATTCATAGTCATGAAAATAAAGAAAACTCTTTGAATGAGAAGGTGTGTCCAAACTTTTGGTCTGTACTGTATCTCAGTCAAGACAAAGAAATACATTCCCCAATAAACTCAAGTCCTCCTCCTGCTGATCATGTTGTTATACAGAACAGTTAGCTAAGGTTATTGGAAATTGTGGCCATGTTTATTCTTTTTTGGGGACTCACTGGGATCTGAACATATTTCAGTTCAGTTTCAGTTAATAGTGTGTGAGCACAATTTACAAAAAGTTGTTTGACAGCTTTATTAATTTTGCTGGAGAATTGTTTGGGGATGTCTTAGCACAGTACACAGAGCAGTGACGTGACGGAGCTGAAGAGAGAGGGACCTGAGCACCTAATGCAGTCTCTCTTCCACTGCGAATGTCAAAGTAAAGAGTGAAAACACCTAGATTATTGGGAAAACCCCAGATTTGTCCGAACAAATAATGTGATAAGCTTTTGTATACTATACACTATTTTGTATAGTATACAAAATAGCAACAACTACTATCGGAAGCTGAGTTTTGTTAGGGGTTCTCTGATGATAATGTTTTAAAAAAGTTTGATTAGAATCCAAAACTTGGGATTGGATTGGTGAATCCCTGTGTGTGTTTACTCTATTGATTTAGACTGTGTTAAATTTAACATTAGAACATGTATATGCTACATATAGATACAAAACTGTAGCAAATATTAATGATCAAAAGTGCCCTAATGTTTGATTTCAATCAAGTGCATGTGTTAAGAGTCACAGTAAAAAACTGAAATTACTTAGGCTTAAGGGCACTTTAAGACGCATGACAAAAGGCTGACTTTAATAGGAATGTTTTAGGGTAATTATGCAGACACTGTCTGTCACTCAGAGAGCCAAAATGATTGATTCAGAGTTGATCCTCAAAAAGACTCAAGTATTTATTACAGAGAATTCATAGTTTCAACAACAGAAGAGACGTGTAAAAGGAATTAGAAAAACAAAACTAACTTCTTTTTGTCTGTTTAATTTCAATATTATGAGTATATTATGGGCAATGTTAGTTTTTTTTAAGTTGGTTTTAAGCACCAAACAAAATGTGAACAACAAACCTTTGAATAAAGTTTTGTAGAACCTTAAAAAACTACTGTTGTCTCCTGTTTTTTTTCCTAGATATTGACGAGTGCCAGAACGGGAGTCACATGTGTCGCTACAGTCAGATCTGTCAGAACACAGTCGGGGGGTACGGATGCGTTTGTCCCAGAGGTTACAGATCTCAGGGAGTTGGACTTCCATGTCTAGGTAGGATTTTATTTCTCTCTGTTTGATGAAACACCTCTTTCAAAGGATCCCGTATAGAATCCAACCTTAATTTTATTTTACATTTCAGACATTGATGAATGCTTGCAAACACCAAATCCTTGTGCGCACCAGTGCCGTAACGTACCTGGCAGCTTCAGGTGTCTGTGCCCTCCTGGGACTCTGCTGTTGGGGGATGGACGCTCCTGTGCAGGGCTTGAGCGAGGGCAGATCTTCACCAATGGCACCAGAATCAGCGCAAGACTCCGCCCACAGCTGGTGTCATCCCATGGCAGGCCAATCTTATCTCGCTCTAACGGAGTATCTCGCATTACCAGGCAGAGCTGTCCTGTGGGCTACACCAGCAGAGATGGGTCGTGTGTGGGTAGGTTTGAATCCATGCTTGTTTTAAGGAAGCATTTAACGACAGCAGAACAGCTGCTTTCAAATGTGTTCTCAGAGATTTTAACAATTCTACATTATTTTCTACACAGATGTGGATGAGTGTTTGTTGAAGAAGCCATGCCAACATGAATGCAGAAATACAATTGGCAGCTTTCATTGTCTGTGTCCCCCGGGTTACAAACTTCTGCCCAATGGCAGGAGCTGTAAAGGTAAGAGCTTCCTGTACCACACTGCTCTGAACGTCAACCCTCTAAACGCCCTATAAATACAGATAAGTGGTATCCCCTCTTTTTAACAGACATTGATGAGTGCGTTGAACAAGGAATTCAGTGTGGACACAGTCAGATGTGCTTTAATACCAGAGGGGGATACCAGTGTCTGGATACGCCCTGCCCTGCTTCCTACCAAAGTGGAGGACGTCCTGGGTAAATAGGATATCAGTTTCTTTTTGCAGTTAAAATACAAATCAGTCTCTAAATATTAGGTTTTAAGGCTGATGGTAATCTTTTTTTTTTTTACTTTAATGTTTCAGGGTTTAAGGTGGCAGTTTGCAGCAATTCTTCGTTGCATAAGGAGTGTTTAGCTGAAAAACAATTGATTAGAAATCTGTGACAACAGTGATTTTGCCCCACAAAATGAGCTGTAAGCATCATTGCAATGATCTTGTTGTTGGTTCAGGGGAAAATGTTAACAAGGGCTGGGAGGCTCATATCACTCTATTTTTCTGATTGAACTAAAAGTGCAGAATGGTTGTTTTAAAATGCAGTTGTGCTTTAAATCATTCAGTTTTGTCAACCATGGTTACCTCCAAGGAAACAGGTGCAGTTTTCATTGCTTTGTGTCAAAAGTCCTTCATTGCCAAGAATTCTGCATTATCAAATTATCAAGAACTTCAGTCAGGGGTTCAGCTGCTGGGGAGAAAGCTTTAGCGCCCCAAGAAAAGTCCTGTAAGTGTTATGACCAACTCCTAAAAAGAGGTCAGCTGATGGATTAGGGCGCGACTGGTGCAAAGCTTGCTCTTGAATTGCAGTAGACAATGTTTCTGCACACACAGTAAGGTGAAGAGATTTGAATCCTAGTCTGTTGTCAAGGACAGGCTTCTGCAGGAGGTACCAGGACTGAACTGAAGAGGACTCAGGAAAGCTTCGGTTGGGACATCTGGAAAACTGACTGTGTGGAGAAAAAGTCAACGCTGCGTCTTGCCATCATTCTTACCATTCATGTGTGGAGTTACTTCTAGTCCGAACGCCTGGGATCACTCACAATTCTGCCTAAAACACTGCTATAATGAAAGAATGGGATCAAAACCTCCTCAATATAGGGTGTGGCGTAGTGGTAGAGCGCACGACCCATTTACAGAGGCTTCAGTCCTCGAAGCAGCTGTCTCTGGTTCGGATCCTGACCCCAGCGACCTGTGCTGCATTACTTCCACCTCTCTTTACCCCAATTCCTGTCTGCCTACTTTCAAATAACAAAAATAAAGGCCATTAGTGCCACAAGAAAAATCATTTAAAAAAAAACAGTCAAAATGCAATTTTGACTGACATCCAGGAACAATTTGTTGATGAACAATGTTTTTCCCAGCATGTCAGAACACTGTGTCTCAAAGCAAAAGTGATGATTAAATGGCTCAGTAGTCAAATCATTGATATTTAGATTTGCCAGGAAACTGCCTGGATGCTAATCTTAAAAAGAAAAGAACAGATAAACTTCATGCATTTCTCTATAAAAGCCTTTGAAACATATTGAACTTTATCAGATGTTTCCATTATATTTTAAAGAGATCTAACAACATTGAAACGGTAAAATCTGTGCAAAGCATTTTCTTCAGTTGTAAACCTTTTGACCATGTCTCTGCAAACACGTTTAGGTTTTGTTTAATAATTCCATATTTCCTCTTCCATTCTTACTTTTAAAGGACCTGTTTTAGGCCCTGCTCCCTGGACTGCACCACGGGAGGCTCTCCTCTGCTCCTGCAGTACAAGCTGCTCACTCTTCCCTCTGGCATACCGCTCAATCACAACGTAGTACGACTGTCAGCATTCTCAGAGTCAGGCATCTTGCAAGAGCGTACCTCCTTCACTATACTTGAGCAAGAATCGGTTACGGGTATGGTGGGCCGAGTGTTTGACATCAAAGACGAGGCTGGTAGGGGGATCATCTTCACTCGACGGGTCCTGGATAGACCTGGACTTGTAAGGCTTAAGGTGCAGGCCACCACCATCTCAGAACAAGGTCGCATAACATACCAGAGCATCTTCATCATCTACATCTCCATCTCAGCATACCCCTACTGAGCTCACTTGTTGCTCAACAGATGACTCTATCCTCCCCAGCACAAATAAGACCAAATAAAGAAACTCTATTTCAGTTTTTTTTAGCACCCCTGTAAAAAAAAAAAAGACATTGCTTTATTGTCAACATCAGAGAAAGCTGTCATGTGATTACGGAGCTGAGCATTCTGTAGTGAAGATGTCTGCTAAGTGCCCTAATGGGAAGGAAGTGACACTTTCATATTCTTTAACATGCAAATCCAAAGGAAAATGCTAAAAAATAGAATGGAAACCTACCAGTAACATCGTCTGGTCTCCATTTACAATCTAGAGGGTTTTTTCCTCCAGAATGTTCTGTAATCCATTGTTTAGTGTTTGATTCTTATGTTGAAAATCCAAGTTTGGTACATAGATATTTTTATAGTTTGCACTTGAAAGTACGAGTAAACAGCAAATTTTTCCACAGCTATGAAATTGTTTAATATCCCCCTCATATTATTTATTTAACTCATTTGAAAAGAGGACTCCGTTAAACAAATCTTAGCAACATGGAGTTTAAGGTGTCATAGATCTACTGGTGTACTGGCACATTGTAAACAGTCCTATATGATTTTATACTCCTTTTTGTTAGATTTGTCCTGTCAGAAGGTGCTATTTTGAATGTCACTGAGGTGTTTTCAGTTTGTGTGATTGGAGCTGGTGTAAAGGAAAAAGGCTGTTCTTAAAAAAAAATAATCAAGACATGCCTTTCAGCATTTGTATCTTGAGATAAACCTCAGCAGATTAATACTTTCCTGATAAACACTAGTTTAGCAGTAATGTCCTTTTTCCACCGGCTCTTTTTATATGGCACAGCTCCACTCCACTCGGTCTCTCTGTACTCAGCACAGAACCTGTTCTGTTTCCATTGACCCACTGACGGCTGGAGCTACGGCGACTGAAGCCCCGCCTCCAGCTTTCAGTGTAGTGCGCTGTGCCGCTATTAATGTTGCTGTGACATTGTCACATTTAAGTAATCTGTGTAAAACTATAAAAAAATTGAAAATAAAAACATAAACAAAATACAAATGTTTGTATTATTGTATATGCAAGATTGTAATTAGTTTTCTTTTTATGTATAAAATGATCAATTGGGATAATTGTCTAGAACACAACACAGCCAGAACAGGCTCAAGGGTTTTGGTGTGAGGGGGGCTGGCGGTGGGGGGGGGGGGGGAGCAGAGAGTAGAGATGCTGCTGTCTGGACTGGTTATGCTTCAAAGTTTGCCTGAAGATGTTACAATTTTGGACTTTATGAGAAAGTTTTTTTGTCAGCCATGGCAGTAACAAGGACAAGGACTTTAAACCCCTAAACCGCAGACTTTTGACTGTGGTGAAATTAGTTTTAGGTTGGATATTGGATATTTGCGCTCCTCGGATTTAGTAGGAATTCTTTAGCTGCTCTCTGCCTGCTTCCTCCTCTTTCAGATGGGGGTTTGCGTAGGGACCATGATGTCTGAACCAAACACGCTGTTTCTTGGTGGTATTGTTTTGTGTGTTTTGGAGGAAATGTTTGTGCATCTGAACAGCTGATTTTACCTGATCAGCTGATTTAGGATGTTATTAAAATCAGCGCATGACCTGCTTTTATTTCAGAAAGCTGATTTGTCTTTTCTCTTTTCTGTCAGCCTTCAGACATGGTTTATGATTTTTAAATAGTAAAAATATATTTTGATTTGAACCACTCCAGTCATTCTGGTCCTTAATATTATTTTAGTCGCTCTTGAGTTTTATTAACTTTTCCCTCCACTACCTCTTTGAAAACCTTCTCATTTCAGTAAACAGCAGTCTGTTCATGTCACATGTAGCCCCTACTCAGCCCCGGTTGTACCTGCTTAGGAACAAGGAAAAAGCAGGTATGAAAGTAGGTACAAAAAAACAGCGGGCCAAGTGGAGAAAAGCTGGGCTAAATAGAGCCAGTGGAAAACGGGCATTAGACAACCAGGGCCATAAATGACCAAGAAGATAAACTAATGAAAACATTAACTATAAACAATATTTGTAGAGGTTTGAATCTCCCTGTTGTTGTAACTGTGTCAAATATTTGTATTAATAAAAGGGCTTTTTTTTCTACAACACTGTACCAAAATGATCCCTGCTTATGTTGTTTATCCTGATTTCTATTGTACACTCACCGGCCTCTTTATTAGGTCAACTTTGATTGCACCGGGTCGGACCCCATTTTGCCTCAGGACTGCTTTAACTCTTTGCAACATAAATTCACCAAGGTGTCAGAAACATTCCTGGGATTTTAGGGTTTATATTAAAATAATCATCACATAGGTGCTGCAGATTCTTCAGGGTATTGAAAAAAACAGAAATTCAACAGATCCTATTCTACTCTAAACAAATTTTGTTTTCCAAATTAGTAATACAAATAAGACCAAGGTAAATACTTGCATAAAGGATATTAACATAAGTGTTATTTTGTGCACTGTTCTTGCTATATTGCAAAGCAACCTATCAGCATTGAGATTCTAGTATCACAACAACCACACTATATAGATAAGCCAGCCTGCCCATTGACCGCTGACATTAACCAGGTATTAGCTACATAAACTGCCCCTCATTGGAGATTTTCTATTTTTCAGAACATTTTTAGTAAACCAGATAAATCAGTGTTCTTAAAAATCTCAGTAGCATTTCTGAAATGCTCACACCAGCCCATCTCCCACTAATATCCATGCAATCTTCAAAATTACCTAAATCTCCTCCCCCAATTCTGATGCTCTGTTTGAACTTCAGCAAGTTGTCTTCCCCATGTCTCGGTGACTATATAGACTGAAATGCACCATGTGATTGATTGACTCGCTGTCTGAAATAACCATAATTAAAAAGGTCTACCTAATAAAGTGCCCAGTATAAGCCAAAGCTTTAGCAGACTTACAATCTGCTCCCCTCAACCGAGGCTAACATCTGCTGTTTACAGCATGTCTGCCACAGCTTACCATGAAATAATACTTATGAGGGACAGAACATTTTTCATAAAAGGAGCCTTTATCTCTGCTGTCAATCCTTTAATTTTCAAAAAGTAAAAAAAAACACAGCTTTAAAGTGTCTTTAGTGTGAGGCAGGGCTGTTATGTACCCCCAGAACAGCTTTAGTGCTCCATTCACACATTGATGCTACAAATCATGGAGGTTTATTGCAGGGATTGGAATCTCAGTCTGACTTTTACCAAGAAGCATACTGGAGGAATCTGCAAATTTAACAACTTAAGGGTGTTTTAAGTTTTTTCCAGAACTAATGAATTTTTATTCCTACAGTACAGACATGGGAACAAGAGAGTTCACTCTTTTCCAGTTGAGGGCATAGGAAAAATTGTATGGTCTTTACCAGGTTTTAGAGGTTATATAAATCTAACCTTAAGAGTACAAAAACACAAACAATTTTGGAGAGATTTGACTGAAGTAGAAATGTTTGGTCAAATGCATAGCACCATGTCTGGAAAAAACCAAGAGGAGGATATCAGTAGAATAACGACGACATACCAAATGTCAAGCACAGTGGTGGTGGTGTTGACCATGAACTCCTCTGTATACCTGTATACCAGTTCTAAAACAGATATAAGACTATCTGACTAAACACAGCAGCAAATCTACAACAAAATGGCTCAAAACAAAGCAAAAAACTAATTAAGATGTTGCAATAACCCAGTCCAAGTCTCTGCAGAAGAAGCAGAACGCCTTACATTGACCCAGATCCAGCTGTGTCACCTCTCATTAAACCGGACTGGGTCTCTTCACCTGATATTCCAACACCTGTTTCCCAGGTTGGCTGATGGGGCTAGTCTTGTCATAACAGATGTTCGAACGGCTCTGATGATGGAGTGGCTGGTTATGTTTAGATGTTAGGATGGTAATCCAATTTGGATCACTCCGGGGAAAAAATCAGCGGTGTGGTGGAAAAAGAAAATCTCCAGGAATTTCACACAAAAATTTGATAAAAGTAACAATGGCCTAGAGCAAACAAGGACATTTTTCTGACAGTGCAAGTCTAAGAACTCTGGTCCCTTGGGAACCCGCTGCCTCCAGGGGAAGGATTTGTCGCAAGGGCCAGATCAGCCAACTTGAAGTAGACTTTGGGAAATGTGTGGCCATGTTGCGCTAGCCAGGCAATACAAAAATTGGATTCTGATATTTCGTTTTACCATATTTAAACTTAATAAACACTGGGAATGTAAAACCACAATCTCCTTGCTAAAGTCATTCCACATTTAAAGTCCACATTTAGAGTTTAACACAATCATTTAAAGTTAACTAAGAGCATATTTAAAAAGCTTTTCTGAAGTTCCAAACTATCAAAACAATCTAATAACAGATATTTTCAAGCACGTCCACAGGCAGTCAGACATTACTTTTGATCAAAGCTCTTCAGGGCCAAAACAATGTTTTAAAACCTTAGAATGCAATCAGCATTAAGCTGTTTTGACTTTCAGCAAAGGCATGTTGGAGGGCCTGGATGAAAACACTTAAAAAGTATGAGAAAGATCAGATGTGATGTTTGTGAACACAACAATTTTTGTATGACATAACTTCCAGATCATGCGTGACAGACCAAGCATGAGCAACAAAGACAGGCTGACTAAGACAGAAAAACAGGTCTATAATAAACTCAGAAAAACAGTTTCCACACAATAGAAAAAAACATTACAAGTTACTTAAATAAACAGAAAACATATCTATATTTTGTGCAATTGTGTATTTATGTAATGGATTTTTATGTTAGGTGCACAGATGTTTAATACAGGTATCTGACTAGAAGAAGTTGGGTGAATTATGCAACTTATTAAATGGGTGGTCTTTGTCTCAGGGCCTCAGATTAAACTAAGAATTGTTCTAAATAAGTAATAATGCAAATCCCAACACTGACCAGTCCTTCTAAAAGGCAGAAGTACAAACAAAGCATATTTCAGATTAACATTCAAGACCTCAGAGTTAGATCAGTCTCTGCCTTTTGTTTACTTTGCTGACAGGAAATCTCCAGTGAGGTCATTGTCTTTAGGTAATACCTCAGCTGCTCAGTAGATGGAGCAGGGCTCAGTTGTTTTATCCTCAAGATGCTGAAGCATTTCTCTTACACCCAGCATGACAGAGTACTGTTGGTATTTCAGCTGCCGCTAATTTCATATCTTAAAGTTCTAGTTGTAATAATAGACTTCAGAAAAACAACAAAAATAAAACAAACCACCTTGTATTTTTAGAAGTACTGGTTGAAAATTGAGAACTTCTACAACTTGGCATATTCTATACAAAGAATTGGTTTTATCTCTTATCGTACTCATTTCTCAAAAAAATGGGAGGAGGTCAAAGAAAGGTCTGTACTGGGGCAGTGCCGACGCTTCAGTGCGTGTGTGTTGAAGTGTGCAGGAGGTTGCTTTGCTATTTTGAAATAATAACTCTTGATAATAACTAAACAGTATCAACACTATTTTATGTAATGTTATATTAAAATATTTAGGGTTTATTTTTATTTACAGCTGCAAAATCCACCTTATGTCAAAAATGGTTTTCAATAAAAATCTGAATTTGGTTAAAAAAGAATAGCACCAGTGAAAAGATTACACTCATTGTGAGCATAGATATCATTTATTTTGACCTTTTAAAGACATATGTCGACCTTTCATCAGGGCAGAATGATGATACAACTAACATAGGTATGTTTTACATTTTTTTGTGAATTTTCTCTCAGCCACACAGGGTCAGAATTATACATACAGGCTCAAATATATACTAATGTTTAAATAAATGTCCTTTCACAAGCTGCAAAAGAAACATACATTTTCAGTCCATGAACAAGCTTCTGTCAGAAATCTGTCTGGATTTTTGGCCACCTTTTTGGTGGAACTAAATTAAAGTTGGTAGGTTTCCTGACATGTACCTGGCTTTCAGAGGTAGTCCATTAATTTTCATTTAGGTTGAAGACTGGGCTGCACCAGGAGCCTCATGTTAGCCTTCTTTTTCTGTTCCAAACTCAGTTCTGATGTGTGTTTGGGATTATTGTCCTGTTGGAACACCCAGCTGTGTCCATGTTGCAACCATCTTAGCCAAACTATCCCTTTTAGTGGAAAGACAATTGTATAACGTAATCAGGAATGGTTCAGGAACCACTGAGTCTTATATTATTCATAAACTGGAAGATGCTGGAAAAGCATCGTCACTGGCCACAGTAAACAGAGCTTACTTCAAGGGTGTTGAATAAAAAAGAAATACCCGCTCCAAATTTGACACCTCTAAGCACAGTTGAAATTTGCCCACATGGACAGGCCAAATGCCTTCTCGAGAAGGTTTCATGTGTAACAAAAATTAGGTGATTTGCTCGTAAAAACAAGAAATGTGTTTGGAGTAGTTAAGAAAAGGCTTTAAACCTACAAAAACTGTCAAACTGCCAAGGTGGTGGTGGTGGCACCCTGCTGAAGGTGTATTTTACTGTTATTGATAT
Source organism: Girardinichthys multiradiatus (assembly GCF_021462225.1). NCBI lineage: Eukaryota > Metazoa > Chordata > Actinopteri > Cyprinodontiformes > Goodeidae > Girardinichthys > Girardinichthys multiradiatus. The sequence goes on from NC_061805.1 coordinate 16,137,071, forward strand.
TGTTAGACTGCACAAGGTGCACGGAATAATTACAAAGGAGGAATCCCGTCTTATTATTCAGCCGAGCTTCAAGGCGATAGCAAGACAGTAAAACTTTGAAAGACTAGATGTTCCAGCAGGATGACTTTTCTGGAATGGACCCAACATCAACCACACTTTAATTTCGAAAACTATGATTACAGCCTGGAAACCAACCAATTTAAAAGAACAATGCTGCTGCACATTGCAGACCTGAACTTCAACAGATGCATGTATTTAGAACAAGCAGAGGTTGCAAATATCTTGAGAAGAGTTCATGTAAAAGAAAAAAAGAAATAAGTTTCTTAGAAAAACAGCAGGAATACACTTAGACCTGGGGGCAATTCATTCATTAGGTTTTCATTAAGCCTAATGAACATGTGTAAACTACTGTAAGGCAGACTGAAGACTGGGTCCCCTTTACCATAAAACAACTATTATTAGTGAAAATGAACAGTTAAAGCCGAGGAATGGCCACACGTGCCATCTCCCCTACTGCTTTACACACTTAGGATGTCAGTACTAGGTCAGTAATGAGCACAGTGCTACTGCCTATTAGAGGATATAAGCAATGGGACTCAGAGCGTCATTAACAAACTAGATTTGCTAACAAAATCTTCACGTCAAAGTTGTGTCAAACATTTGGTTTTGTCCAACATGATGACCAGATGAAAAGCCATACAGACCTGATTTTACATCCCAGAGCCTAAACAAGATCCAGCTGCACACATCATCATTTTCATATAAATAATTATGCCAAACAACTGGAAATGTTTGGGTTACAGTAATGATAATAGAAGGTTGAATATTGTCTTAGTGTTTCAGTTTTTACAACCTGCACACAATCTTTTGGTTCGTCAATATTGCTTCCAGACACAGACAGCTGTTTTCAGAAAGGAAAGCAAATCAGCACATCTCAACAATCAGATTAAAATCAGTTTTAAATAATCCAAGCTGGTGCAAACAGTGAAATAATAGGCAGCTAAAAATACAGATATGTGCCTAAGAAGAGAGTAAATACATTTATCAGGTGCCCATCAACTAAATAAAATTTGCAAAGTGTGGAACGGGACTGCTAAGAGTAAAACATCAGTCTTTTAGATTGATATGTGATTGGTGTTTTTAAATGTACCTCCACATTTTGCAAATTAGTACAAAATGAGTCAAGGTCAATGTAGATTTTAAAACCTTACACTGCAGTAAAAAAGTAAAAGTGAACTTTTTCCACTGAAATGTTAAGTACACAACTGTCCTGACACCCCACAAAGTTGTCATTAAAATACGCAGACAACAGTGCACTTCCAAAACTGGAATCCAAACCAGTAAGAAGCATGAGTAATGCTTAAGTTTCAGACAGTCTAAGCTTGTGTGCCTGCAACCATGAGTGGGGAAACTGAGTAAAATTGTGATGTGGCGACTCAGAACTAACGGTAAATGTGTGGTAAATGATGTTGAGCAGAAAAAGCAATGCCAGACATCTCCAGTGGCTTGCAACAGCTTCAATACAGCTTGAACCTTTTTACATTTGTCACGTTACAATCACTGACTTGAATATATTTCAATGTGATTTTATGTTATAGACTAAAACAAAGGGCCGTGCATTTGTAAAGTGAAAGGAAAAAGATGTATGCTTTTCAAAATGTTTTACAATAATAAATTGAAAAGTTTGGTATACATTTGTATTCAGGCTCCTTTACTCTGATATCCCTAGAAAAAATGTCACGCAATCAAATGCTTCAGAAGTCACCTACCTAGTATATAGAGTTCACAAGTATGTAATGTAACCTCGGTTTAAATCCAGCTGTTCTGTAAAGGTTTCAGAGGTTTAGTAGAGAACATTGGTGAACAATCAGCATCATGAAGACCAAGGAACACAGCAGACAGTTTAGCGAGACAGTTGTGGAGAAGTTTAAAGCAGAGGTAGGTTAGAAAACAATATACCAAGCTTGAGTATTTTACAGAGCATTGTTCAGTCCATCAAAAAATGTAAAAAGAAGAGAGTATAGCACATTTACTAACTTACTAAGGCAGCCTATGTAAATTGGCAGTCCAGGTTAGGGAAGCAATAAGCAGGGAAGCAGTCAAGATGCCCATGGTAACTCCAGAAGAACTCCACAGATCCACAGCTCAGGTGGGACAATCTGTTGACAGAACAACTATTAGAGAGATTATGCAACTATTATGGGCACTCCCCAAGTCTAATATTTATGGAAGAGGGGAAAGAATTAGGCCATTGGTAAAAAAAATAAAAAACATCAGAAGTCCTGTTTGCAAATTGCCATAAACCATGTAGGGAAAACACAGCACACATGGAAGAAGGCGCTGTGATAAGATGAGAATCATTATATGGAGGAAAACTAACACTGCACATCAGCTTGAACATCAGCTTGAACATACCATCACCCCTGTGAAGCAAAATGGTGGCAGCATCATGCTGTGGGAATGCATTCCTACAGTAGGGACTGGGAAGCTGGTCAGAATTCTTGGGAAGATGGATGTAGCTAAATATAGCATAACCCTGTAAGAAACCCTGTAACAAGAGGTTCTCTTTCCAACAGGACAATGAGCCAAGACATACAACCAGAGCTACAGTGGAATGGTTTAGAGCAAAGCCTATTCATATGTTAGAATAGTCCAGTCAAAGTCCAATTCTAAATCCATTTGAGAATCTGTAGCAAGGTTCTGGTAGGAAAGTACAGGGGGCATGAATACTTATGCAAGGCACTGTAGCTCTAGACTTACAAAACATAAAGGTTACAAATGAAGCGGTCTCATTTTAGAGTTTAGATCTATGTCACAATTACCTAAACAGCTTAAATTTCCAGGAGATTATTTGGCCACAATCAGTTAAGCACTGAGCGGTCCAGTCCTTTTGGTAATCCCCTGGCCTGTCTATGTGTGAAACAACTCCTCATTCATAGTGTCTGAATATAAAGATGTTGACAACATATTTGAAAGCCATTCATAGATTTTGCTAGCACACACTTTGTCAAAAATGTGAAGACAAATTTATAACACTGACATATGTTCCAGATGATATATCAGGTTTCTAGCTTCAGATGCCTCTTAAGCACATAATGATGTTAAGAATCAACCTACATAGCCAGTATATTCTTACCCAAGCCTGTTGAACGTCTGCCAAATAGCTGTACACAAATGAACAAGACAAGATCTCAATATTTACTTGTTGCCATAGAACCAGTGAAGCACAAATTGCACAAAAGCACAAAAACAAAATAGGCATAAGGGGATAATGTGGAGAAAGGCTATTTTGCAAGTAAATTATATTATGTATTTTTGTCATTGAGCTTAATCTTAGTTGGAGAGATGATGAAAGAGTTGAACATGGACATAGATTTATATCTGGAACAGAAGTGTTGAAGAGTGTGCATGAGCTCACAAAGAGACAGCACCAACATGAAAGCCGCCAAAGCCGTCTCCTCTCACAGCGTGGCAATAAAACCACAAAATGCTGTGTGGCAGATTTCCTTTACATCATTCTTTTCAGCCAGCTCGACAGTATTTCCTGCACACGTAAGGGGCCGGCTCGCCAAGAACATCAGTACGTTTTTGAAAGAGCGTTTACCTTTTACATGGCCCATGTGAGACTTCTTATGGCTGTCTGGAGAATTTGCAGTCAGTGATATCATAACTGGGATGATGTCCTGTCAGAACCACACACACCGCTCCCTAATTTCCAAACAGCTGACAACAGGAAACGCATCGGATTGTCTGTATCAAAATAACACCGCCACATGCTCTAAACATGTTGGTTCTATTGAAGCTGTTGTGTGAGTCCATGTGCCTGCTTGGGTTTTTATGTGAGCGAGAAACTGACTTCATCACCATAACCCTCACCACAGTAGTTCCATCCATCCTGCTTCCCGGTCTGCCAGCCAAGTCCTGTTTCCTACCATTACTCCCAGTGACATGTACACATAAAAGGGGAAAAAGGGGGGCCTTGTATCATATCAAGCGTTTGGTTGTTACAAATGGAAAGAGGTAGAATGGCAAGCACATGCACAGCCCTCAGAGCTGAAGTCTCAAAGCTACTGTTCTGGGTTTGGTTTTGCATTTCATTTCTTTCACATCAGCCCAGAAAACACAGCAGAACCACAGATGTCAGATTTTTTTTTGGTTGTTCCAAACCCTCACACTCATAATTTGTTTCAAAGAAAATGATTTTCCAGACTCAAGTGAGTGATAAGTATTTACGGTAGGTACAGGAAAGCCACTGTTGTGTGATTGAGCCAACTTTGCCATTTATATTTTAATATTCACAGCTTGTATAATGCCACACACCCTTAAATTAAGCTTTCCAACATTTTTAGGCACCCATCTGATTTTACTTGCACTATTTGACAGCTAAAAGGTTCCAGAATTCAGAGGAGGATTTTTCAGCTAGAGATGCATATTTACAGTGTCTTGCAAAAGTATTCAAACAATTTGACCTGTTTCACATTTTGACACATTACAACCACCAGCATTAACGTATTTTAAAGGGGTTTAATGTGATAGACCGGCACAAAATAAGCAATATTTGTGGAGAGAAAAGTATGCAAGTTTTCTTTATCCTTAAAGTGCGGTGTGCCTTTCACTCTGATACCCTGAAATAAAATCTGGTGCACTCAATTGCTTTCAAAATTCATCTTGTTGGTAAAGAGAGTCCAGATGTGTGTAATTTAATCTCCATATAAATCTAGCAATTCTTTGAAAGCAGAGATTTCTTAGAAAACATTAATGAACAAACAGCATCACGAAGATCAAGAACACAGCAGGAGGAAGTTATGGAGATGTTTAAAGCAGGGTGAGGTTATAGAACAACATTTTAAGCTTTGGAGCTTTTGGATCTCAGAGCACTGTTCAACTCATCATTTGAAATGTGGCAAGAAAAGTCAGTTGTTAAACAAAGCCAAAGAGGTGTCTTTTACAGTTTGCTACAAGTAATGTAGGGGACACAGCAAATTTGTGGAAGAAGGTGCTCTGGTCACGTGAGATCGAATTTTAACTGTGCTCAGGTTGAAGCATTATGCTGTGGGGAGGATATATTTTCAGCACAGATAGAGAAGCTAGTCAGAGTTGCTGGGAAAATGGATGGAGCTAAATCCTGGGCAACACTGGAAGAAAATCTGTTAGAAGGTGCAAAAGACTTGAGACTGGGGTAGAGGACACCTTTCAGCAGGAAGGTGTCCTCTGGGTGGTTGAACCAGCCACAGTTGGCCATATATATTGAGGATGAAATGGCTTAACTCAAAGCATATTCATGTGTCTGCAGCAACATTTAAACATCTATGTACACAGACCAGGTATGAGTGAAATTGAACTTTCTGGGCTACATATAAATGTTTTGTATGGAGGATAGATTATGGAGGAAGGAATACAAATGCACGCCACATTTTTCTGAATTGTAAAACATTTAAAAAAAAGTATCCTTTTGTTCAATTCACATAACGCGCTATTATCTTTGTTTCTCATTAAAAGTTTTTTGTTGTAACTTTACAAAATGTGAAATAGTTTTAGGGGTGTGGATACTCAGCATTTGGTAGAAAGCAAAAGCAGAAGAGTTGTGAATAAAAGCAAAACAGCACTAAACAAAAGGTAACCATGCTGTATAGATATCCCGTGTGATTCAATAAACTGCTGATAATAAGACTTTTGTCTGAGTACCTGTGCAACGCTCCCCCTCCACCAGCGAGCTAAACATTTGGCACACCATTCAAGTTTGACGAGCCCTCAGGATATTCAGTTAGCGTGCCCTGTTAGTGAGACCGAAACTGCCGTTTACCAGACGCACAGTTGCTTCGCTAATCACTCTGCAGAGATTTACAACCCAGACAGAACAGGTAATTGTCTAGCTTGCTTCAGTTATTACTCTGAAAACAGAACCCATGCCATGAAGGGCCGATGCTACAAAAATAGTTTTCATGCCAGTGCTCAAGGCTAAGAGGTAGCACCCAGAGAAACAATGCAATTACATGTTAGGTGTTTCATTACAAGGCAAAATTAAAGTATATTGTAAAGTAAGAAAACCACTCTCTCTTTTTTAGCTGCATCTCCCTTTGAACAGGACAAACATCAACAGAGACAACATATTTCAAAATTAAAATACGCCATTAGTTCCAACTTATAGATGGAGGTTCCTTATGAACAGCAGATTAGAGATGCTACTATTCACCGAGCTTGAAGCCGAGACATTAAACAGCATTCCCCGTGTTCAGCCGGATGCCCACCAACCCACATCTGTAATCACGTAGTTGTAAAAATACTTTTTAAAGCTCAAGTTGTTTATTAAAAGAAATTTCAATAGCTGCTCTCCAATCTCCAGACATCAGCAACATCAATCCTTCCAAACTTTTACATAAGCTTTAATGCACAAATATCTTTAGTATGATCAATGACATCAAGTTACAACTTGCAGAATGTTGGATGTTCTGCAGCTACCATTGTTATTAATGGCTTTAAAGCACAGATGTAAAGATGAAAACAGCCCACAAAGTGGCTGGGGCATGAATATGGTAATGACTCTGAGCATTTATGCCAGTTCCATAAAAATCAAATGTTGCAGTTAAGCAATAATTCTGCTTAAAACTGAGGTTCTGACAAGAAAGCTGCAAACACAGACTGAAATTGGGGGTGACATCAGTGGATCCACTCCCTCTATAACTGAAAACACTGAATTACCTCAGAAGAAAAGAATGGGCTGAACATGGGTTCAGTGAAGCCATGTCCTACCACTTCTAAGAGTCAGTCAACATTGTATATTTTTTCAAAAAGACTGAGGCAACCAAAAGACAGCATCCCAAACGATAAACTCTGTTTGCCTTGGCAGCTTCTCAGTTTAGTTATCTCCTGTCCTCTAATAACATGTGCTGCTTTGGCTCCATTTTGTAGTTTATGTGTGATCAGGATGGACCGAAAGCTGAGATTTTCTTCCTGGAGCTGGGAGGACCTGTGAGTCACTTACACAAAGATTTGACCTCTTACAGCGTGACCCCAGGAAGTGGGGTGGTAGTATAGGTCCTGACAGCCATTCATCTAGGTTAGAGCCCAGGGGCATATTGTGGAATATGGCTACAACAGCCTTTACTCTCAGCACTGACCAATTCATGCTTCTTGAAATCCAATGCCTGCTTATATTTAGCTTGTCCTCTCTATGTTTTACAACGTGGACTAGGCCAACAAATACTCCAGACTTATAAGACATGACATTTTATGGCTGTTGCATGAAACATTAACCAGGGCAACAAAATTGAGCTACATTGCGTCTTTGTTGTTGTGAATAACACTGCAGCCAAAAGTAATCAAACTGATAAGTACCTAAAATGGAAGTCAGCTTTGGATAATCAAGCCACACAGTGAAGTAATGAGAATTTTTTATTGTGACCAGTCAGTTTCCTAAAACCTTTCACCAAGTTTAAGGGCAGCTCCCCGGCAGTCAGAGTCCCCTGAAATACATACCTTTTGTTGCACAATGCGTGTCGGCAAGATTTTGTTTTCTTAAAACCACACAGTGTTGTAGATTATGTATGCTGATAAATTAAACTACAACAGTGTATCATATTACTGGCAGCTACTTTAAAACACCAATCTCAATAAATAGCAATGTTGGTGAACAACATTCAGTCATTGATTCAGTGAAAGATTTTTTTATATTAACAAGTCCATGAAGATGTATAGCATCCTCCAATCATTGCCATGTTTAATAACGATGTGAACAACCTCTTACAACAAGTGTTTCTTTTGGTGATCACAGGTTTTAACCTTTGGATGTCGTTCCCTCACATGGATCTTTGTAGAGATTTCCCTCTTCAATACCGTCCTGCCGTGAGAGCCTTTAGGCAAGATAAACATGAATCATTGTTCGGCCCCGTTTGTCACAGCTCCGTTTGATTTAGACTTATGTATTGTTTATTGTAACATAATGTGACAACCATGCTTCATGTTCCTTTCCCTCCACAATTAAGCACTACTTGGTGTTGATCTATCATATAACACTCAATAAAACACAGGTAAAGCTATGGTTGTAATAGGTAAAATTTGAAAAGGTTCAAGGGGTGTACCTTTTGATTCACTGCATAGTGAAACAATGACTTTCACAAAACACAGAAATACAGCTCGGTCACTACAACACAAACCACGAGTCCGTGTGTTAAATATTTTATGGTTAATAAGTAGATGCTCTAGTACAACTGCTTTTCCCGGGCTCTCCTAAATTTTCCTCTTTCAGTGCTGCCTGAAGGTTAAACATCACATTCATCCAAATGGTCTTTCCACCTTTGCACACAGTTTCTGCCTCCCACTACACATTTCCTGTGATACCCATTCATGCTGCTTGAATCTAGCCACAAAGAGCAGTAATTAAAAATAATCCACTGTCAATGCAAATCTGTTTTAATGAGGATGATACACCGTTGGCCCTGCTTTCCAGTACAGAAACAGATGCATTATCAATAAGCCCGTTGTCAGCATCCATGTTTTTTGTGCTACAGAAGCAAACAATTATCCCAAATGTGATGTTGTGATTATGAACATATTAATTAATATTTAATACTTTAATTTTTTATTAAATAATAATTTGGTCTGTTAAGGGTTGTCCTGTGAATATCAGCCCAAGGACAAAATTGAAAGGGATGAGCCTAGCTCTGGCATTATTGAACACCAAAACTCTGCACACACACAGAATGAAATCACACTATTTCTTAAAATACAATAATTTATAAAACAAATAAATAAGGAAACTCAAAGCCAAACATATTTCAATCAACAAACTCTTTACTATGCTAAAACAGCCCAACTAAACTACCAAGCACAATGAAAGAATAAGGAAGACTAATGGGCTATGTACACTATAAACAAGTGAATCAAAGATGGTTGAAAACCATAATCAAATGTTATTTATTTGGAGAACCAAGCATCATTTTGAAGAATCTGGAAATGAAGTTAAGTTAATCTCAGAATTTAGCCAATAATTGGTATACCTTCAAACAACCTTTCACAATGCAAGATCAGATAACACATTATTTTAATAAAATAACATCGACTGAATATGCTGAGTGTTCTTAGCCGTTAGCGGTTGGAGCTAACAAAAGAAACGTATAGCTTGTCATCAGAATCAAACACATACCTTAAAATACCACTAATAAAAGGGTTGGAATGCATAAGCATGGACAGCATGTTATGACCGATCTTATGTGTTTAAAAAAGACCTTTTGAATAAAGTTTGTCTTCACTTTAAAAACACAACACAGAACACACCATTAGCTGAGTTTCTCAACACAAGTAAAGACAAGCGTCATTAAACGAACATTATTTAGATTATTTAACTCTAAACGAATCTTCTCTGCCCCCAAACTACCTCTTATGTGAACCGTGCTGGGGAGGTTGTCCTGGGAGTTTATGGAGGTAAATTTGTTTCAATATTATTCAATCAAAAAAAACTAATCTCAATCAAAAAATATTAAGTTGTGATCAAAACTTTCAGAGTTGTAACGATTATTTTTTTTTAAATGGAATATTTTATTTTGGGGAGAAAAAAAAATTGTTTGATAAAACTTTTTTTTGATTAAAATGACGAATTTTTTCTCACGAAGAGAAAAAAGTTATTTGCAAAACATAAACTTTTATTTGCGCATGTCAAAAATCTTTGGTTACGAGTCTCGCTTTTTTGGTTTTGACGCTCTCTGTTTTTGGTTGAACTCAACAAATTTTGAGTTCTGGAAACATGAACATCCTGGGGTGGGCCTAAAGACGAACGATGTAAGACGTTTCCCTATTGGTTAGCGCTGACTAAAGCCGCAGACTCTGATCCCCCCCACCTCTGAATTTCTGCTCGAACTGCAGGGCTTGCAGCGTCGCTTCAGTGAGGAGACATCAACTGTACAGAAGAAAACTGCGGTTAGGTGAGCCGAGAGTCAGAAATACGTGGTCACGCCAGCCGACACCAGCACTTCCTTAAAGATTGCGTTGGGCATCCAAGGTGCATTACGGTAATGGAACAGAAAGGACGCCGATCCTGGCAACGGTTGAGAAAATAAGAGGAAAACAGAAAAGTAACCTACAGAGCATTTATACTAATTACATTTTTACAACTTTCACATTCATGTTTTATGTAAAAGAATAAATATTTCATATTTTACTGTACAGTTTTGGAGAAATATCCTGTCAAAATACCTCAAAATGCTCAACCATTATATGCATTTGTCCCACTTTCAGGAATTCCTTTCTCCAAAACCATGAGAGGCAACAACACAATCTCTTCACATTATATTAGAGGGCCATCTATATTATAACCAAAATTAGTATTTCATAATTTCACTGTAGGTTTCGGGAGAAATACACAACTACCCCAACAAAGTACCACAAACGCTTATTTTTGGTGAGGTCGATGAGGTCCTGTGGGAAGTGGTCAGGACAGCTTAAAGTGCAAGATCATCCAGATCTCCTCTGACCTCTCCTGGATCGGAAACACCCATCGCCTGTTGAAGAAGGTACAACAACAGCTCTTCTTCATCTCCTCAGCTGCTTACAGATGTTTACAGGGCCACGGTGGAAAGCACTCTGTGTCTCAGCATGACAGTGTGGTGTGGGAACTGCACAGGAGAGGAAGGAAATATCACAGGTGGTGAGGACAACACACAGGATTATGGGATGCCATCTGCCCGACATGGATTCTGTTTTATACAACACTTGGGGTAGTTGTGTATTTCTCCAAACCTTTACAGTAAAATTATGAAATACTAATTCTGGCTATAATATAGATAACCCTCTAATAAAATCTGAAGAGATTGTGTTGTCACCTCTCATGGTTTTAGAGAAATAAATTCCTGAAAGTGGGACAAATGCATATAATGGTTGAGGCATTTTGAGGTATTTTGACAAGATATTTATCCAAAACTGTACAGTAAAATATAAAATATTTATTCTTTTACATAAAACATGAATGTGAAAGTTGTAAAAATGTAATTAATATAAATGTTCTGTAGGTTACTTTTCTGTTTTCCTCTTATTTTCTCAACCGTTGCCAGGATCGGGTCCTTTCTGCTCCATTACCGTAATGCACCTTGTATGCGCGACGCTAATCTTCAAGAGAAAGCTGGTGTCGGCTGGCGTGACCACATATTTCTGACTGTCGGCTCACTTAACCGCAGTTTTCTTTTGTACAGTTGATGTCTCCTCAATGAAGCGACGCTGCAAGCCCTGCAGTTCGAGCAGAAGTTCAGAGGTGGGGGGGATCAGAGTATGCGGCTTTAGTCGGCGCTAACCAATAGGGATACGTCTTACATCGTTCGTCTTTAGGCCCCGCCCAGTATGTTCATGTTCCCAGAACTCAAAATTTGTTGAGTTCAACCAAAAACAGAGAGCGTCAAAACCAAAAAAGCGAGACTCGTAACCAAAGATTTTTGACATGCGCAAATAAGTTTGTTTTGCAAAAAACTTTTTTTTCTTCGTGAGAAAAAATGAGTCATTTTAATCAAAAAAAAGTTTTATCAAACAATTTTTTTTCTCCCCAAAATAAAAATTTCCATTTAAAAAAAAAATAATTGTTACAACTCTGAAAGTTTTGATCACAACTTAATATTTTTTGATTGAGATTAGTTTTTTTTTTATTGAATATTCCAAAAGGTTTGACCACAATTTATTTTTTTGATTGAGATTATTATTTTTTTTTATGGAAATTAGTTTTTTGTTTGATTGAATAATATTGAGACAAATTAACCTCCATAGGCGTTGAGGAAAAATCCACGTGTGGGTAAACAAAGGGTTAGCTTGCAGCTAACCTCCGTAGCTGTGGGGAAGGGCTTTTAGCTGGCCTATCCGAACCGTACGACAAAGGCACGTTTGGCTCCTCTAGTGGCTGCGATGTTGAGGGGTAGCTCTCGCTACCTGGACGTGCATGCAGGAAGGAGTATGATGCGGTCCCAGCCTTCTTTTCCAGGTTGTGGGGAAAATCTGTTTTGATTAGGGCTGCTTCTGGAGGCCTCAGAATAAAAGCCAAGTCAAGCTTGTCTCATTACACTCGTTATATGAATGAATGCCGAATACTCGAACAGCAAATCATTACTTAACTTCATTGCATGTGATCGTAGTCACTTTTGGATCTAAGTTGAAGAGTCATGTCTTCTTGCCAGCAAGGAAACTTATGTCTCCGCATGGAAAGAGATCTATTTGTTGGAACGGGGGTTTTTATTCAAACAGTGATATCACGGGAAGTCCACTGTTACGCCTTCTGTTGCTGGGCTGAGTTAGGAGTAGATTACTGTGATTTATTTTGAAAATTTCAGAAAAGATCAAACTGGCCTTTAAATGTTGTAATCCATGGCTGGACCCAAGAGTAATATATTGAAGCTCACCAGTTAATATTTAAATACTGAAAATGTGTATTTCCAGCACATACTACCCTGTTTCCAAGTGCACACATGTAAAATCACGATCATATACTAGTAAGCCATACCCCAAATCTCCATCACAGAAACAGTTAGGACACTCTACCCCTCTGTATGAATGCACAAACCAAAGGTTAGGGCTAAGAGTGAGGCACAAGGGGAGAAAAGTGTTTTAGCGATACAACACTGAGCTGCAGATGTTACCAACATAAAAGTAACATTAAGATTATTTTATTGTTCTCATATAAATCACAACTTTAATTCCATTTTACAACCATTTGTTGTAGCTGTTATATATGAGAAGGTCTGACTGAGTGACGTGTGCATGCCTGTCTAGCTTTGTGTGGATGAATTCCTGACAGAACATCAACAATGTGTGGACATTTTCCTTGGTCCACACAAGGAAAAATGGTTTATGTGGGTAAATGGTTGTGTTGAGGACTAAGAAATGAATTGAGTTTAGGTTAGGTTTAGGGTAAGTTACATACTGGTAAGGGTTAGGGTCAGGGTCAGGGTTACGCTATCGCAACGAATATAATTCAATGCTAGGTCACTGTAAGGATAGTAAGACACTAGGTGTGTGTGTGTGTGTGTGTCATGTATAAGGAGGATAAAGACTTACACAACTTGGACATCAGGCAGGTTGTCATCTGCATGTGTCTGCCCAGTAAGTATCTCACTGTCAGAACCATTCAGTCTTGCAATGTAATTGTGATTGTAATTGTATGGAGGATCTCATTTTTAAAGAAGCAAATAAGTCCAGCACTCACAGAGAAACAAAACACTTGTATTGGTTATGAATATTACAATGAACATAGATGTTATATTAAATGCTCTTTTATTTTCATGTGCCATTCTTCATGTACCCCAAATCTGTTGGAGAAAGTAGTTGGTCAATGTGACTACAGGACTGAAACACTTAAAGGTATCAAAAGAAAAACAACGCAAAGTGTCCAGAGGCAGCTGCAGTGAAAGAACTGCAATGACCTACTGTAAGCTTTGAAGGCAAGAATCAGCAACTCAGACTCAAGTGAATACTAAAATGGCAACATTTAATATTAAGGGATGATCTGCCTTTTATTTGCAGTTAAGGCTGGCATTTAATTGCTCGCAACAGTGGAGCGAGTATCTGACTTTAAAAAACTGCACATTTTGGTTGCAGGTATTGGCATGTATCCAACAAACCAACAAATCACAGTATTAAAACTTCTAAAGTGTTCTGTTATACAGTGTTTGTGATTTAAAGTGCCTTTTTACTGAGATGCACAGAAAGTGCCAGGGTGATCAGTGCTTTCTCTGGCTGCATGAAGTATTATATTTAATGCTGTGCTGCCCCTCCCCAAATATTTTAGCACACTGCTTGGTAACTGGCTGAGAGAAGGCTCCTACACTTTGCTTATTAATCCCAAAGGGAAATTAAATGTTGTAGTCACTCAAACTCTATGAAGCCTCAGACTGAAAACACTCTGTTGTCTAACTATTTATTATTTGAATGATTCCAGTCATGGCATAGAAACTAAATGAGTGCCACCCATCTAAAGTAACACTGTTTTAGAAATGCAGTTAGCAAGCCATGAGCAGCATGTCTGCTAAGTAACTGACTGCAGGGTAGCTACCTGAACAGATAGCTCCACTAATTGACCAGCTCCTATCAGCTTGCTATACGCGTTAGTCTATTTAGGGCAAAATAAAGTACAGAAAAGGTATAATATTCTGTACAAAAAACACTTGCAAACTACTACTAAACAGAACAGACACGTCTTCCATATTCTTGCTACAGTTGATGTATCAATTGAAAAAGGATAAAATCATATTACAGATAACTATTATTCAACATGTTCTAAAACTTTAATCGGAGTAGGAAGAAATGGTTTCAGTAATATAATGCTGTAAACTTCGGAATAATTTTTGTGTTACTATGAAAACATATTCTTTAAAGTTGATTATTCTGTGGGTATCTCTTACTAGCCCAAATCTAGAAACGATGAATAATTTTCAACCATTTAAAATCAACAAACAGTACAGTCCATAAATATTTGGTCCATTACAACTATGTTAGGGATTCATCCTTTAGTTGTGAGCAGTTAAACAATACAAATGCCATATCTGTTGATTCTATGAAAAGAAAAAAAAGAAAAATGGTTTTCTTGTTCCTATGCCATGGTTGCTATTCTTCCAAAGGGGATAATTGTGCATCTTCACATAAAAACAAAAACAGAAATGTACACAGGAAAGATTCTTCCTTGATTAGAATAAAATACAATCACCAAGTACACAAGGATGCTGAGGGTTTCACAGTTACCATGGCTCCTCAAAAGGTGCATCATTACATTTTCATTTAAACACAAACTCAGGCACATCAACATATTTAAAATTGAAAATTTTGAGATTTGCATTTTAACTTTAAGAAAAGTCTAAATAGTTTGATGCTTTGTCAAAAAAACTCTGAAAAAAACTATTTCAGCGATGGACTTCAAATTATATGAATAATACACAGAGGTATATGTTAACATTGAGCTAATTTTCTGGAATTTATTTTTAATTTATTTATATAAAATGCCTAAATGTCTATGTACATCGGGAGGCTGAGCAATCCATGGTCCTTTGGTTCCTCCAAAGGTGCATCATCACCTCCTCATTAACAACAATCAACCTCAAGGGCATCATCTCATCAAGAATTGAGGTGTCCACAAGAAAAAACAAAATAAAAAAAAGTACAACATGCAAAATGTTAGATTACATTTCCTAGAATTTCTTTTTTTTTTTTCTTATGTTTAATTTATTGGGGAAACTTATGCAAAACCTACAATTGTCAGGTTTAAAAACCTTTAAAAGAAACTATTTTCATTCTGGAAGTCAAATTATATAAACAAAACAGGGAAGCAGAATTTAGCAAAATATAAAGGAAAAAATATAATGTACGTGCCAAATATGTGCAAACGTAAATGCCCAAAAGGATGTAGTCAGTGGTTGCCATGGTTACTTAAATACAAAACTCAGGTGCTTCATCACATTTAAACAACAACATTCGTCTTAGAAAATATATTTTCTTACACTGTATTCTTGGACTTTTGTAAAATAATAACTTCTTGTGTAAACATCTTATATCTGTCATAATCCGCCTGTGTTAGTATTTAGTCTTTGTCTGTTTTCTCTACTTCAGTAACTGTTATTTCAGTTCATTATTGTTTATTAGAATCATGATTCATAAGTCTTGTGTTCTAAATACCTTCTTGTATTCCTGAGTTAGATGTTTTAGTTTGTATTTGTAGATCTGGTTCCTCCCTGTTAATGTTTTTAGTTAGTTCCATTGTTCACCTATTTCTATTCCCCTGGATTGCCTGCTCATCTGTGTCAGTTAACCTCCCTCCTTCAGTTGCATGTTCTCTCCCGCCAGCTGCTCCTGATTGTTTCTTCTGATTAGCTCCCCTTGTTCATTGGTCCATTCTCCACCCTGCCTCAGTATTTAGACTCTCTGGTTTCATTGTTCTCCACTGGTTCCTCTTGATCACTACCTGTTCTATGTTGGGATACCTGTCCATGTTCATTGCCTCCTATAAGTTATCAGATTTTTTTTATTATTATTAAAGACTCAGCAACTTGCCATACGGCTTCAGCACTCTTGTCTGCACGTTGGTCCTACCAAAACTCAGCAAAATATGACAATATACTGTAAACACTTCAAATTTTCAAAAAGCCAAATTTATGGTTTGGTTTCTCATGTTTCATTTACCAGGGAAAATGTTATATTACTTAAAAAACACTGATTTGTTTTGTCAAAAAAGCTCTGAAAGAAAGCCTTCCTTTGCTGGAACTCAATGTATTTGCCAAATGTGTCTAAATTTACCTGGGGAATGTATCCAGAGAAACTGAAGATTGCATTAAAATAATTAAATAGGTATTTGCTTTTTCCACCAGTGGGATTTTCCTAGCTCAGTTGCATTGACCCCAAAACCTGAGACAATACATGCAGTCCATTTTTCTGTTGAGCTTAAATGGACGGTTTAACCTTGGACCTTGTATAAAAAGCCAAAATTCTTTTTTTGTCACATTCTGTTAAGTTCATTTTATGGCCAAAAATTAAAAGCAAATGTCTTACCTGAATTCAAAACTTTTAATCTAAACATACACTTTGAAGAGCAAAGACATTGCAATGCTGTTTTCCTTTTATTCATTACTGATACATAATACAACTGTGACCTGGCTGGAGTTAAAGATAGCAACATCATTTCAGGGTTAAGCTGTGAGTATCATAAAACTCTGCAGACTCAGGCCAGTCTGTAAAATCTGATATAGAAATGGTTTGGTGAAACCTCCCAATACCATGGCCCGAAAGTCAGGGACTCAGTTTTACTTCCCTAATTGGTTTTCACTTTCACAGTGTAGGCATCCCTGCAGCTATGTCTTCCACAAGCATTTCACATAGAACATGTGTGCAGAAACAAGTCTTGTTTTTTTTTTACAAGCTTCATGATAGTTAGAGCTCGGGTACTGCTGACATTCAAGAAACTGAAGCTGCTTTTCTTCTTGCTTAAAAAATGTAAGCTTTGAGGAGTAAAACAAAAAGGGAAGGAAGTCTTACTTAACTTTAAGTTCACTTTTTTGGACATTCCATTAACATATCATCATACTCGACAGCAAGCCTGGAAAGCAATAAACTCTCTCTCTCAGCAGAGATGGCTTTTTCATCAGCTCTCCAGCTCTGTTGTTCAGGTGAAGGTCAAACCTGCAGTGTGGTACCTAAAGTAGCAGCTTCACAGTGAAAGCAAATTGTGGCGATTTATACTGCTCAGGGATCAATTCCCACATCTCTTATTATGGAATAACTCTTTCCTGGGTTAATTATTTTGCTATCAATCAGATCAGGAAAAAAATCATCTGGTAAAAGATAAGCCGGAATGGAAATGCAAAAAAACAACAACAAAAAAAACCAACAATCTAAACAGTATCCCTTTCACACTTTTGCTCGTTGTCCTTGTCTGCTTTGTTTGTAAGCTGGAGAAGAAGAATAGGGGGACAAAGTTAAAGCCTCAGTTTGTTTACATCACTGCTGCTGTCAGTTGCTTACAGGTCCTTCTCAAAATATTAGCATATTGTGATAAAGTTCATTATTTTCCATAATGTCATGATGAAAATTTAACATTCATATATTTTAGATTCATTGCACACTAACTGAAATATTTCAGGTCTTTTATTGTCTTAATACGGATGATTTTGGCATACAGCTCATGAAAACCCAAAATTCCTATCTCACAAAATTAGCATATCATTAAAAGGGTCTCTAAACGAGCTATGAACCTAATCATCTGAATCAACGAGTTAACTCTAAACACCTGCAAAAG
Organism: Girardinichthys multiradiatus; assembly: GCF_021462225.1. Classification (NCBI taxonomy): domain Eukaryota; kingdom Metazoa; phylum Chordata; class Actinopteri; order Cyprinodontiformes; family Goodeidae; genus Girardinichthys; species Girardinichthys multiradiatus. The sequence goes on from NC_061805.1 coordinate 16,154,814, forward strand.
ATTCCTGAGGCCTTTAAAACTCCCAGCCTGGTTCATCACTCAAAGCCCCAATCATGGGTAAGACTGCCGACCTGACTGCTGTCCAGAAGGCCACTATTGACACCCTCAAGCAAGAGGGTAAGATACAGAAAGAAATTTCTGAACGAATAGGCTGTTCCCAGAGTGCTGTATCAAGGCACCTCAGTGGGAAGTCTGTGGGAAGGAAAAAGTGTGGCAGAAAACGCTGCACAACGAGAAGAGGTGACCGGACCCTGAGGAAGATTGTGGAGAAGGGCCAATTCCAGACCTTGGGGGACCTGCGGAAGCAGTGGACTGAGTCTGGAGTAGAAACATCCAGAGCCACCGTGCACAGGCGTGTGCAGGAAATGGGCTACAGGTGCAGCATTCCCCAGGTCAAGCCACTTTTGAACCAGAAACAGCGGCAGAAGCGCCTGACCTGGGCTACAGAGAAGCAGCACTGGACTGTTGCTCAGTGGTCCAAAGTGCTTTTTTCGGATGAAAGCAAATTCTGCATGTCATTCGGAAATCAAGGTGCCAGAGTCTGGAGGAAGACTGGGGAGAAGGAAATGCCAAAATGCCAGAAGTCCAGTGTCAAGTACCCACAGTCAGTGATGGTCTGAGGTGCCGTGTCAGCTGCTGGTGTTGGTCCACTGTGTTTTATCAAGGGCAGGGTCAATGCAGCTAGCTATCAGGAGATTTTGGAGCACTTCATGCTTCCATCTGCTGAAAAGCTTTATGGAGATGAAGATTTCATTTTTCAGCACGACCTGGCACCTGCTCACAGTGCCAAAACCACTGGTAAATGGTTTACTGACCATGGTATCACTGTGCTCAATTGGCCTGCCAACTCTCCTGACCTGAACCCCATAGAGAATCTGTGGGATATTGTGAAGAGAACGTTGAGAGACTCAAGACCCAACACTCTGGACGAGCTAAAGGCCGCTATCGAAGCATCCTGGGCCTCCATAAGACCTCAGCAGTGCCACAGGCTGATTACCTCCATGCCACGCTGCATTGAAGCAGTCATTTCTGCCAAAGGATTCCCGACCATGTATTGAGTGCATAACTGTACATGATTATTTGAAGGTTGACGTTTTTTGTATTAAAAACACTTTTCTTTTATTGGTCGGATGAAATATGCTAATTTTGTGAGATAGGAATTTTGGGTTTTCATGAGCTGTATGCCACAATCATCCGTATTAAGACAATAAAAGACCTGAAATATTTCAGTTAGTGTGCAATGACTCTAAAATATATGAATGTTAAATTTTCATCATTACATTATGGAAAATAATGAACTTTATCACAATATGCTAATATTTTGAGAAGGACCTGTAATGTGCCTCATTATGTGCCAGACTGTGTGATGGAGATGTGGTATGTACAGTACAGTGTGTTGTAAAAGTATTTGTACCCCTTGAAGGTTTTTACACTTTGTCCAACACAAAGTAGTACATAATTATGAAGCGGAAGGTAATGTATATATGATTTTAAAAACTCTTTACAAATAAAAACCTAAAAGAAATTTGCATGCATTTTTTTGCCCTGCAGCCCTTCTCTGCAGCCCTGCTGAATCAGTATTTTATAGAGAAACTATTGCTGCATTTACAGATGCAGGTCTGTGGGTGTTTGTTACAGCTAGCTTAGCACACCTGGACATCAAAATGTTTGTCCATTGTTCTTTGCAGAATAGGTCAAGCACAATCTGTATGGATAGACAATGTCCATGAACAACAATTTTCAAGTCATGCCAGAGATTTCTAATTGGATTTAGGACTGGACCATTGTAACACATGAACATGGTTGTGTAGTAGCCATTGTAGATCTGGCTGTAGGTTTAGAGTCATCATGCTGAAAGATGAACATCCTCCCCAGTGACAGACTCGAACATGTTTGCCTCCAGGATTTCCCTGTATTTAGTTATCTATCTTACCATCAAGACTGACCAGCTTCCCTTGCCCAGCTCAAAAAGGCACTCCCACAGCATGATGCTGCCACTGCCAGCACTGGATTTCCACCACTCAGTGTTTTGCATGTCAGAAAAATAGCAACATTATAGGAACTGATCAGAGCACCTTTATCCACATGCTTGCTGTGTCCCCTACATGGATTGTGGCAAACAGCAAATGGGACTTCTTATGGCTTTCATTCCACAATAGCTTCTGACCCTACCTTATTTGTTCACTAATGTTCTCTAACAAACCTCTGAGACCTTCACAGAACTGTTGGATTAATACTGAGAATAAATGGCCCACTGGTTAACACTGCTTCCTAATTAGGTGACTTATTGGCTGCGCTTGTTTTTATTCAGTGGAATTAGAGTAAAGGAGGCTAATTTTATAAGCACATTATACTTTTCAGATTTTTATTTGTAAAAAAAATTATAAAAACAATGAATCCTATATCTTCCACTTACAGTTATACACTACTTTGTGTGGGTCTTGCATAAAAAACACATTGAAGTTTGGTGTTGTAACCTGAAAAGCTGTTAAAAGATTAAGGTTTATGAATACTAACAATGCAATGTATGATGTTTTTAGTATAATCTATCAGCATGTTGTCTTTATGGCAGAATATACCAACAGACAAAAAACATGCAGACGTTAAATCTGAGACAAAAGGTAGATCTGGCCAAGGTACAGTACAGACCAAAGGTTTGGACACACCTTCTCATTCAAAGAGTTTTCTTTATTATCATGACTATGAATATTGTAGCTTCACACTGAAGGCATCAAAACTATGAATTAACACATGTGGAATTATATATTGAACAAAAAAGTGTGAAACAATTAAAAATATGTCTTATATTCTAGGTTCTTCAAAGTAGCCACCTTTTGCTTTGATTACTGCTCCACACACTCTTGGCATTCTGTTGATGAGCTTCAAGAGGTAGTCACCTGAAATGGTTTTCACTTCCCAGGTGTGCCCTGTCAGGTTTAATAAGTGGGATTTCAAGCCTTATAAATGGGGTTGGGACCATCAGTTGTGTTGTGTAGGAGGTGGATACAGTACACAGCTGATAGTCCTACTGAATAGACTGTTAGAATTTGTATTATGGCAAGAAAAAAACAGCTAAGTAAAGACAAACGAGTGGCCATCATTACTTTAAGAAATGAAAGTCAGTCAGTCCGAACAATTGGGAAAACTTTGAAAGTGTCCCCAAGTGCAGTCGCAAAAACCATCAAGCGCTACAAAGAAACTGGCTCACATGAGGACCGCCCCAGGAAAGGAAGACCAAGAGTCACCTCTGCTGTGGATGATAAGTTCATCCGAGTCACCAGCCTCAGAAATCGCAGGTTAACAGCAGCTCAGATTAGAGAACAGGTCAATGCCACACAGAGTTCTAGCAGCAGACACATCTCTAGAACAACTGTTAAGAGGAGACTGTGTGAATCAGGCCTTCATGGTAAAATAGCTGCTAGGAAACCACTGCTGAGGACAGGCAACAAGCAGAAGAGACTTGTTTGGGCTAAAGAACAGAAGGAATGGACATTAGACCAGTGGAAATATGTGCTTTGGTCTGATGAGTCCAGGTTTGAGATCTTTGGTTCCAACCACCGTGTCTTTGTGTGGCGCAGAAGAGGTGAACGGATGGACTCTACATGCCTGGTTCCCACCGTGAAGCATGGAGGAGGAAGTGTGAAGGTGTTGGAGTGCTTTGCTGGTGACACTGTTGGGGATTTATTCAAAATTGAAGGCATACTGAACCAGCATGGCTACCACAGCATCTTGCAACGGCATGCTATTCCATCTGGTTTGCGTTTAGTTGGACCATCATTTATTTTTCAACAGAACAATGACCCCAAACACACCTCCAGGCTGTGTAAGGACTATTTGACCAAGAAGGAGAGTGATGGGATGCTGCGCCAGATGACCTGGCCTCCACAGTCACCGGACCTGAACCCAATCGAGATGGTTTGGGGTGAGCTGGACCGCAGAGTGAAGGCAAAAGGGCCAACAAGTGTTAAGCATCTCTGGGAACTCCTTCAAGACTGTTGGAAAGCCATTTCAGGTGACTACCTCTTGAAGCTCATCAACAGAATGCCAAGAGTGTGTGGAGCAGTAATCAAAGCAAAAGGTGGCTTCTTTGAAGAACCTAGAATATAAGACATATTTTCAGTTGTTTCACACTTTTTTGTTCAGTATATAATTCCACATGTGTTAATTCATAGTTTTGATGCCTTCAGTGTGAAGCTACAATATTCATAGTCATGAAAATAAAGAAAACTCTTTGAATGAGAAGGTGTGTCCAAACTTTTGGTCTGTACTGTATCTCAGTCAAGACAAAGAAATACATTCCCCAATAAACTCAAGTCCTCCTCCTGCTGATCATGTTGTTATACAGAACAGTTAGCTAAGGTTATTGGAAATTGTGGCCATGTTTATTCTTTTTTGGGGACTCACTGGGATCTGAACATATTTCAGTTCAGTTTCAGTTAATAGTGTGTGAAAAAAATTTATGAAAAGTTGTTTGACAGCTTTATTAATTTTGCTGGAGAATTGTTTGGGGATGTCTTAGCACAGTACACAGAGCAGTGACGTGACGGAGCTGAAGAGAGAGGGACCTGCAGCACCTAATGCAGTCTCTCTTCCACTGCGAATGTCAAAGTAAAGAGTGAAAACACCTAGATTATTGGGAAAACCCCAGATTTGTCCGAACAAATAATGTGATAAGCTTTTGTATACTATACACTATTTTGTATAGTATACAAAATAGCAACAACTACTATCGGAAGCTGAGTTTTGTTAGGGGTTCTCTGATGATAATGTTTTAAAAAGGTTTGATTAGAATCCAAAACTTGGGATTGGATTGGTGAATGGTCTGTACTGTATGTCTTTGCTCTGCAGCTTTTGCAAATGTACCAAACAGTAGTGCCAAAACTGACATCTCTTATCCTATTTATGGTTAAGTTCAGTTGTCTATTAACTATATGCAGAAAACACAAGTCAATTTATGAAATAGTGGTGTTTATTCCCAAAAGACAAAATAAGTAACACAGCTGGGCAAAAACCTTTGATAAACTTAAATGGAGGCATTTTTGTTCAAGCAGTGCTGTCAGTGAGGCATGTGATTGGTCCAAAAGTCGTTCTGCAGCATGATCATGACCCCAAACAAGCAGCATGAAGAGCTTTTTTGAGCCACAAGGGAAACAAGGATTCCAGATTTCAATTTTATCTGAATACCTGCTGTGGGGCGAGGAGCAACATGTGAAGTTCTCTTTTTGTTGACTTGTGGAGGAAGAAAAGAAGTTCAGTTAAAAATATTTGGTAAAATAATAAATTAATAAAACATTTTTGCCATATGGCCATTGCTTGTTTATTGTGTCAAAGCACAAAAATGCTATACCATCTCCACTCTCAGCTTACAGTGCCAGGAGGAGGATATAAACTCTGTTTAAGATCATTTAATAAATCAGACAGCTGCAGACAGCAAAAAGGTATATTTAGTACATGTAAGAGAATGTAAAAATACAGATGGTGGGTTTATATATAATCTATAATTCATTTACGGAACAGAACTTAGGTCACTGGAGGGCTATTTGAAGACTAGACAAAAACTTTGAAATTCATCTCAAGTTCCTAAATTAAGAAAAGCAATCCTCCAGTCTAATCATCCTGATAATAAATCCTAACCATAATAATCTCTAACATGAGGTTCGGCAGTGTTTAAATCGTTAGCAACAGACTGGTGTAATGGTGTCTGTCTGAGCTTCTGACCTTTTGATGGCACGCTCTGCCTGGCCAGTGGAAATAACTGACCAAACTGGCAAACCTGTTAAGACTAAATATTGCCACTAAGCACATGGAAGTTCTGACTAAAACATTAGGTAACAGTTTGAGTCTCGCAATGTCAACGGACTGCTGAAACACATACTGTATAATAAACATGACGTGAAGAGTTTAAATTTATCTGTTAGGTAACAGTTTTTTGTCTGCAACTCATTATCCCAGTAATTAGCTCACAACAGTCTTCTTTCCACAAATTATCGAGCATAAACAGCTGTCCAAACTAGAGCTTTGGTCTGATCAAGAGTCTGGCTGGAGCGCTGCTCTAAACTGAAAACATTTTTTGAGACAGTGTGCAGCACACCGCTCTTTTTAACATCATCCAGGCAAGGGTGCAACGAAAAATAATTGGAAAAGAAATTCGCTGCATTGCTCTGGAGGAACAGCTAATGTTGTAAACTTATCCACATGAGACAATTAATCTGACAGGAACCCTATTGTTCCATAGGGATTCTGACTGCCAGCTCAGTAAAAGAAAATGTTTCAATTTATTGCACTCACAGGACAAACTTCAGCAAGATCGTTATTTCCCAACTTCAGGTCCTTGGTGACATGTGGCATGTACATAATCTATGAAAGGGCTACTTATGACATTAAACACTTGACACCATGAACTGTGCACTGTATGCAATTATTTTCTGGAGGGAAGTTAGAAGAACTACTTTAGCATTTCAGTATTGAGCACAAAAGGGACCCTAGCGTTGTTTGAATCTGGTGAAAGCGCATTTTAAAGAGCTGCCATTCTGAACATTTCATGAAAGCCTTGACTCAAGTGGAAATTGAATTTACTTTCGTACCTCTGCCATGCCTGTTCAGTTCGAGTACTCCAACATAAAATCTCAAGGTAATCTCTTTAAAGTCCTTGTTGAAACAAAGAAGTGGGAGAACCAAAAGGCTCCAAATTGCATGCATTTGTGTTTCCAAAATCAATTTCCAAACTAAACATGCCCTTGTTGTTTTTTAAATATAAGAATGCAACCCTGGTCTTTATGTGGTTCCAGGCAGCGTATGGTACAAGACGCCTGCAGACACTGAGCCAAATTATGATCTCACTACTGTAGGAAATGAGCAGCCTCTGCTGAGAGGACACTAAGTGCACACATGTGTTTGAACAGAAGTGTAGGCTTAATAAACTTCTCTTGTTTTCTGATGTGGTCCAAAAAATGCCTCACTGCGCTTCTTAAGCCATTTTTAGGTTGCAGCCGTAAACATTTTGTAGCCAGTTTTCTCCGCATTGGGAAAGCTCATGGTATAGCGTCCTTATAAAAAAAAAATCCTTCCAGACTTGTCTTCTCATTAACCAGAGAGGATGGAATCTCGTTACATCATTGAAAGCTGCTGAATTAAATAAACTACAGGCAACTATTACAACTGTTTTACATCTGTAACCTTCTCGTTAATCCGAAACTCTTATCTAAGCTTAAAGGCGAGCAATGAAAAACTGAAATAATGCTCAACCTTGGCAGCCGAAGCAGCACACATAGATTCTCATGTGTGCTCTCATGCAGTGGAAAAGCAATTCCCATTTTGTGGTTCATTTGGTTTTCTCCTGTAAGACTGGGGCCTGTCATTGAAGTGAGAGCAGGGAGAATGCTTTAATCTGGAAAATATTATTGGGGGTGGAAGAACATGGGAAACAATAACTGTAGGAGGATTCCTCTTCCATCCTATGGGTTCTGTGATTTCGAGATACGCTCTAGTCTGCAATTTTGGCTCACCGCAGCCACCCGCTTGGCCCCCGTCCTTTCCTGCTCTTTTTCCATATCCCTCTAATAGTGCCCTTTTGTCCTGACCAGCACATGAAGTAGGATGGCTGCGGGAGAAAACCAACAGGTAACACTTTTAGTCAAGTTAACCTTCAGTTCAATTCCTGAGATCCTTTAAAAGATGAGTGTTTAAAGCTTTCTGAAGTTTTCATGTGACTCTGCAATCCTCCTACTATTACAGCAGAAAGAGGAGATGCTGATGTACTGCTGAGCCCTGCGGCCGTGTGCGGAAAGCTTCCCGTGTTCACTCAAGAGCTTGTTCTTCACACAAGGAGAAGTAATCATAACAAATGGAGCAAGTAGCTCTTCCTTCAAAGCAGGATGATTCCCTTCTGTTTTTGACATTCAGACAGCCGACGTTTTCCACCTCCTGATTAACTACTGTTTTCATAGAGGAAACCATAACAAATGATTTGTAAGATGTTGCTCCACAAAATTCACTACAGGGACAGCAAAGGAAAAAAAAAATCTAATCCACATTTGCTTCCTGTGCGGTTGTATTACATAAAATAACTTCAGCTGAAAGAGGAAAAAATGAAGCAGCATTCTATGCCGGATGTCTCTTTATAAATGGCCGAATGGTTTTATATTTACAGATATGCAGCAAATACAAATCTCAGCACAGATGATAGCGGTCCAGTTTTCATGTAAACAATGTAGTTTTTTGTTTTGTTTAACATCCATCGCTCAATAGGCTTGAAAACCTTCTTATATGTATTTCAATTCAATTCAATTCAAAAATACTTTATTAATCCCAAAGGGAAATTAAATGTTGTTATAGCTCATATTATGTAGGTTTCTTCAAAGAGATGTTTAAGCATGTTTCACTGTAGGGATGGTATGTGCGGTGTGAGGTGCCTTGTTGATTTTCTGACACATATGGAGAATTTTATATTGGCCAAAAGGTTCAGGTTTAGTCTCACAAAAGCTTGGAATGTGGTTTTTTAACCTAACCCTAGTTTAAACCCCTCCTCAACTTTATCCATGACCTGGCTAGTGTGTTCTTTATGACACAGATTGTTCACAAACGTTCTCTGCATTTATACTGAGATAAACACAGGAGGACTCTATTTACAAATTAGGTGACTTTTTAAGACAACTGGTAGCTATGTATTTTATGTAGGGGTATCAGACTACAAGGGTCTGAACACACATGGAGAAAACACACAAAATGTGAAAATGTTAAAGTGGTGTGAATACTTTTGCAAGGCACTGTACAAAGGTTACACCAATTTTAAGGTCATAAGTTAGGAATCTCAGATTCTCTTCAGACATGACTTAACTTTACCTTTACCGAATTCAGTTCAATGTACCTGAATATGTTGCTTATTACTAAGCTGTAAAAGAAGTATACCTATTAATTTTATGGCTAAAAGATAGATGACCCTCGCGACAACTGGTTGAGACAAACGGCCACACATCCTCTCTGTGTCTGCCACAGTTTGACATTCCTCCTCCCCTCTGTTAAAGTACACTTTGAGAAGGATCATCGGGTTATGCCTGTTACACTGTTTGTGTTGACTATGCAGTTCAAGAATGAACCAGGAAGGTGTGTTCAATTTTGAATTGTTAATGTGACCATATTAGATTTGCTTGGTGACTGATGTTTAACAATCCAAGGCAGGCTGATGGGATAAAAGTAGTGGAGAGTGAAACAAGGCAATGTATGGGTCTGTGTTGGCCTACAATCTAAAAATGTTATCCTTATGCTTCCATAACCTTACCTCACCAAATGTTAGTTGTACTTTCAGTAATTTCTTGGAAAGAAACTTTGCGTTCCTGCAAGATACATAGTTTAGGGGGTCAAATTTTGGAAACCTTCACCACTAAATTAGTCATCTGTTTGTGAAGGAAGTGTCTGATTTCAAATTCTGTTAAAGCCCCACAATAGCAACATCGGTCATGGTCCGTACAGTGGCAGGAACACAAACTTTTCTGAACTCTTGGGGACCAAGAACTACTTCCAGACTAAAGCATACCTCAAAGCCCCAAAGTCTTACAAAGATTGTTTGTTAACTTTGTTGGAAGGTTTTGATGGTCTGGGATATGACAAAGACACTGTAAGTAAATTTTAAGTTTGTTACCTTCAGTCAACACACTCAAACCGTAGGGGAAAAAAAAAAAAAAAAAGAATACATCTATAAAAAGTCTTCCGACTTTTTGGCTGGAAAGTACTTTGGAGATCATTGGCAGCATAAGTGATTACTTTAACACATTTAAGTCCTCATCTGGATTGCCAAGAATTTAATATTTACAGTAGGGTCAATATTCATGGTAGGGTCATGCAAACAGGCATGCTTTGTAGAGATACAATGATGGAAAATGCCATACTGAGTTTCATCACGTAAAGCTGAGTGGGAATTCCCTTCAAGTTTAAAGTCAGTGGCACTCTCTAGGAAAGGTTCTAATTAAAAGTACAGATGGATACAATTGGACATTATTCATAAATCAGTTTTGATCTGAGAGTTTTGCTTGATCATTACATAAAACATTTCACGGTGTAGAGTAATCAGATCTATTAGGGAAACAAATCTCGCCATGCTGTTCATACCAGTAAAACTCTTAAGTTAGTTGGAAATTCACAACTGCCTGAACCACAACATTTATTGTTTTTCTAAATCTGGCTCCGCAATGTGGCCTTGGCAACTTCTGCTAACTGGCTATCGACAAAATATCTCCTGGATGTTATATAAACACGACGCTCTTCCCCAGCACTCCCCTACCAGCTGTGTGCTGGTAGGACTATGCGGCCAATTGATAAAACTTCCACCTCTCTTCTCAAGGACAATGGCGTTTCTATCAGTGTTGACAGTCTAATTCTTGCAAACACCGTCAGACTTACATTCGCACTGTCAAGATTCCACCGTACCCTTGCTAAATCTTTACTTATGTGTGTGTTGCTTACCCTTGCTGAGGTTTTTTGTACTATTTCAGACTTTATTCTGCTTACCTGACCTGACCTGACCTTACCTTACCATTAATAAACATTGTTCAAATCTTGGCTTAGAAGTTTAGTTGATTCCTAAGAATTAACAGGAATCAGGAGAAGAGGTATGATTTAATAACTTTTACCTCTTCTTACCCCTTTTCAGACATTATGCCTAAATAGGCTGGTGTATTTGTGTATGTGTGTTTTTATTTTCACTGAGTAAAATGTCAGCATATGTGTGTTAATTTTGTTGTTTTAGCCAGTCTGGTGGAATGTCTGAAAGAAATGCTTTATTCATTCATTCATTTATTCATTCAAACAGTAAATGGGGTGTAAAAACTTGAAGTCACATTAAAGTGGCCTTTTACTTTATGGTGCCTCAAAAAAGCAGAAAATAAAATGATCTCAAAACTAATCAAAGGTGAGCTTAGGCTGTTTTATTCCCTAAATGTAAGAGTGAAAACATGAAAGGATCAATTTAAAGACCCAACTGAACTGAGTCTTCACCCCAGAAAAAAGTCTATTAAGGAAGAATGGGTCTGAGTTAGTTTTAGTCAAATCGGAAATCTAGATTTCCATGTTTCTTTTGCTACGTTTAGGAATGGAATGGCATACCTCAAATCACCCAACTTTATTCCTTTTTTCTGCAAATTGTGTCTTTTTTTAATCTGGTACAAACCTTGTTACGTTACTTGATTCTAAATACAAATTATCAACTTTCTTACAAGTTTCCTTGAACTAGGTCAGGATGTAATAACACAGCACTGCAGATCAAAACACATATATGTTATTCATTAACTTACTGCTGTTTCTGTGAAGTGAACATTAAGGTCACCAGATATCATAGTTGGTCATAAGGTTCAAGAGTAGACGGCCAAACAAATAATAAACATGGAGGTCTAAAGGACACAAGCTTTAGTCCTTGTGTCCTTTAGACACAAGGACTAAAGCTTTAGAGTAGCATAATACAATAGAAGCAAATTCTAACAGATTTCAAAGCATTTTCATTCAGTGAGATGGATGTTTTACTGGAGGAATGCAGCTGAAATAGAGGAAGTGTTCCTACTGCAAATGTCATGATCCTTAGGTGTTGAGGGTGGATTTCTGTAGATGTCTGTTTCTTTCTATGTTGTTTATGTTCTGTTATTGCCACCATTTTTGTTAATTCCATTGTTTACTTATTTATTGGTTTATTTTATACATTTAGAAATGCCGTTTTACATTTCTTACCAGTGTTTCTCTGCTCATGTATTTTGTCCCAGCTTTCACTCCCTTCATTGGTCTCAGCTGTTCCCAATCTCCTCCTGATTAGACACACCTGTTCGCCATGCCTTCTCTCCACTCCTGCCTCTGTATATATTGTTCTGTGGTTGTCTGTCTCTTTGCTGGTTTCTTCTGTTCTCCTGGCCCATACTTTATTTCTCTTCCTTATGGTCTGTGTTACTGTCCAGTTCTCCATTTGTTGTCTTCATGCCAACTTTTGTTATTCATTAAATATTGTTTAACTTTATCTTTCGGCTTCCGGTTATACCTGCACTTGGATTCCACTGCAAACCGAATATGACAGCAAGGGCTTCAGACTTTTATCTTTGAGACAGAATATAATTCTGATCATCTAAAAGCAATACTGGACAGTAAAGTGGAAGCAGGGGCTGAAAAAAGTGGTGACAAGCATAACAATCCAGCATAAATCTAGTTACAATCTATTTTTATCTTTTTTTTAATCTGGTTGATTTCCACACATGTTCACCACTGTTAAATGCAGTATTCTGCTGCTTTTGCCCTGATTATGTAACATGCTAGTAGCTCCATTTGCCATCATAGTGAAGGTAACTCATTTGAGTGCATCCATCTTCGCTATGTCTGCTTGGCGATCATTCAGTCATGGCTTTAAATGTTCGGAAACCTAGTGATGTTCTTAACATATGCCTCAGGGTTTTTTCCTGCAGCTCTACAGAATGCAAGTAAGGCTCCCTGAAGAACAAATCAACATTAAAACCCCAAACAGTCATGGTTTGAGTGCATGAACCACACTCGCCAACAATCCATTATGCAGACTAACACTTTATATGACGTCTAGTTGTAACGTGCACTAAATGAAGAAGATATACATGATATACATAAATATAGGAAAACAAATTAAAAAACTGAATGTGACATTTCATTACACAGAGGGGGAACTGTATGTTAAGTGAGTCTGATTGATTTTAACAAATATTTCCACAAGTTATTGGAATTTATCATTAACTACCTTATGATCGTAGGCAAACATAAGATAGATGTGAAGCGCAGTCTGTTTGGTTGAGGAATTCCAGCCTCTATCATATATAGCAGAAATAAGATTTATAGTCTCCCTGGTTTCTGTTATTTCATGTGTAGCACATAGCTCCAATAGTCATGCTTCCTAAATATCTGAATGTTCTCTCCTAAATTAGCACGGAGACCCCTTCGACTACTGTTTCAGGTTAGGATACGCATCATACATTTTTCACCGTGAATGTTGCAATTTCAGAAACAGCAAAAGTTGTACATTTGTTGGGAATTAGCCCTATATAAATAAACAGAATTGAATTCAAATGAATTGAATTACTGTAATGACTGTAAAGCTAACACTAACATTAACCCTAACCCTATCCACTTAACATGTGGCACATTTTCATTCCCATGTCTTGACTGCTACCTTGTATACTAAATTACAGCACCTGCATAAACTTTCCCTTCAGATTGTTTTCACTTGGATTCCTTCTAAATGATGTAAAGAAAGCCAGGCTGGGGAACCATACACTGAACCTTAAGTAGTCCCATTCAATATAAGGTTCAAACCTGATCTTTAAATACACAATGATAAAAAGTAAGATTTAGGTACTGACATAGTTTGGAACACATTGCTTGTAAAGAAACAAGCTTCAAGCAGATAAATGTAGAAAGATCTAAATTTCAACTCATAAAAGCTGACCACATGGTGCAAAATTAGTTTCAATCCTCCTAATGCCTCTTGCAGCTAAGGCTTTGTTAAGAACATTGTTCACAGTCACTGCATGAATTATGACGAGAACACTGAAGACAAGGCCACACATGCTGCTCAGGCCTTCAACGTCAGACTAATGAAGTTTGATTGAAATCCCTTCCCTCTGAATTCTCACACGTTACATATTTATTGGTTTCATTTGATGGTTTCAGCAACCGTTGGCATGAGCTTGACAAAGTCCTGAGCCAGCCCCATTCTTTCCACCCAGATCATAAAACCTAAAATTTTCCTCCCAGCAGAACCCCCTTGAGGGTCTGGCCATCAGGCACCATGAATGCTGTACGGCAAGGACTTGGATAATTAAACATAGTCTTTCCAAACCACAAATAAAAGTGTAAATATTTCCATTATAATCCTTTTTTAAGCATCATTGTATTCATCCTGGCTGATCGCAGAAGAGACCGGCTTGAGAGAAAGCTTTGAACTCATGGGTGTGATTAGGTTGTCTCCTAACCAAAGTCATGGTTATGCAGTAAGGCTGCATTGAATTAATACTCTGGTCGTCAAATAATCTGTCAATATTTTATCCATTAATCTAATAGTTAACTGTTGTTTTGATCCATCTTTGCTCTATGTGCATGCAGCTTCTGTTTATAGTGTAGTAGACATTTTATTCTGCCTTTTGAACCTTTGAATTACACTCTAATAGCACTACACTGTACCCTCTGTAAAGACTATGTTCCTATGACATAACTGAAATAAATTACTTGCATCCATTTATTAGGCCTTGTTCCAAAAACAAAAAAATAAATAAATAAAGTGCTTTCATATTTATTTCATAAACCCACACTAGCTACTTCTAGCTGCTGATAATGGCTGATGATGGCTCTAAGAGATCCTTCTTTGGTGTGATCCATGTCCAAGCATCACTCCTTCTAAAGAGACAATAGATAGCTGATGTCCAGTTAATCTGTTCTGTCCTAACTCTCTTAACCTGTCCACTGTTTTTTAATGCCAAGAATTTATGTGTCCAAAACTAAGAACCAACGGCAGCCTTGGCAAGTTTTCGTGTTAACTCGCTGAAACTTTCCCATCCAGGGTTGGCACACAGTTCAACGGTTTTTGCTTTTTAGTTGCTCATGCATTTTAGTAGTGCCATGAAAGGAGAGCTCTGCCTTGTTAGTCTGCATTTGCCATGCTGGCAAACTATGGAGAGAATACTGTAATCACAAATTCCTTTAATGAATTGCAGTTAAAAGAAAACAAAGATTTATTTGTCCTGTAAACACAAAAAAAAATTGGGTTGGCCACGTTTGTAGTCGATGTCATTGATCATTACGATTACCCATTGCAGCTTTATTATGCAGCAGCAACCATCACAAATGGTGGAGTAATGGACTGACTGCTTAATGCCTGTTTAAACACAGCTTCCAAGTACTCCTACTTAGAAAACAGCGCTAGGTCAATAGACTAAAAGATTAACTATCAATGATGGGGAAGAATCGCCATTTACATGTTTCACATTTTCTGTCTAAACAGAAAATGTGAAACATGGGGGGTGCAGCCTCTTTGCTATGTGTGCTGTGGCCTTTCCTCGGCGCTCTTCGGCTTGCTGGAACAGCGTCTTTCACCCGGGTCCATGGCTGGATCTGCTCTGGCGTAGACGGCTGCCGGCGGGGCCTGTGGGCTTGTCGCTGCAGTTCCCTGCGGCTTCTGCACTGTGGCTGCTGGGTGGTTCCCCTCGGACTCTCCCCTGCTCTTCTCTGGGAGGTTGCGGTAGTCCCGGCGATGGTTCTCCTGGGGTCCTTTGGCTGTCTATGGCTCAGATCTTCTCCGTATCTGTCTTAGGTCCAGGAGGGCAGGTCTGTGGCTCCTCACACTCACTATTGCATATTTTTATTGAGAAACCTTGTATACACAGGCTCTGAGTGTGATAGATTCAGGTCTTAACAGATACACAAATGTTCTATATTGAGCCGCATTTTTCACTAAATATATTTTGCATTCATAAGTACCATGCACTTTTGTGTAAAAAAGCTGTTATTATATATGTTTCTGCAGGTGTAGAAGCAACCAGGGTGTTATCTTTTAATCTCTTCATCCTTCTTTCTCTCCTCCATTCTTTTCTCCTTCTCTCCCTTTTTCTGTTCTTGCCCCAACTCTCTCTCTTTTGGGCTTCTTATTTTTTCCTTTTCGTTTCCGCCTTCGTGTCCATAAAAATTTAAATAATCCCAAAGCAGATTCAAACAGTTTTTTTTTAAAATAAATATCAAGCAGAGCAGTAAAGCGTTACCCGTAATGCTCCACTTGTAAAAGTAAATCTGTTGGGCTTCTTCTTTCCACTCAGACAACAATTCACAGGACACGGATAAAAAAAAAAAAGAAGAAGAAAAAGAAAAAAAAAGAAACTAACAACCTTTCTGGATATATGCTTCTTAATGGATTCAAAAGATGATGTGCTGGGATGTCTATAGCTCCTTAAAGTCGAACATGTATCTTTAAAATACCATCAATAAAATGATCAAAATGCATATGCATTGATGGTGCGTTATGGCCGATTTGTGTTTGAAAACCAACATTTAAATAAAGTTTGTCTTAACTTTAAAAACACAACACAGAACACATCATTAGCTGAGCAGCTAGTCTGCTAGCACTTCGTTGACTTTCTTTAACACAGACTAAATCCAAATGTCATTAAACAAACATTATTTTGATTATTTCATTCTAAACTAATCTTCTCTGTGCAAACACTACCTCTTACGTGAACTGTTCTGAGGAAAGGATTTCCGAGCGACGAGTTGATGGAAGCGAAGCGTCCACGTGTGGACTGAACTGTACAACAAAGGCACGTTGCAGCAACTTCCGTGGGGGTAGCTCTCACTACCTGGACATGCACTCAGGAAGGCGTGCGATGGTGCTATCCCGATGCCTTTTTCTCCAGGCTGTGGGGGAAAATCCTCTTTAATTAGGGCTGCTTCTGGAGTCCTCAGAAGAAAGGCCAAGCCACGCTTGTCTTATTACACCCTTTTTATGAAAGAATGCCGGATACTCGAACAGAAAATTATGGCTTAACTTTGTTGCATACGATCGGCGTGATCGTAGTCACTTTTGGATCCAAGGATTCTTCAAAGTAGAAACCTTACTCAGCTGCGAGTTTCAAGGCCTTCAGCTGATGGGTGGTCTGGTCCTTCCCTTAGTCACTTTCCGCAGCCATAATGAGACCAAGCAGAGGGGGGAACGTGCCCTTGGGTCAGAGATTCCAGCTCTGACTCTTCCTTTTCCTTGGCTGTGATAGGAATAGGTTAGTGTGATGTTGAAAGGTGCAGAGGTTCATACAGGGCTTTGTGTACAGTTCAGAGTCAATGTTCATCCATGTTTCACTTCATGGCTGGGCTCCCAATATTGTGAAACAAAATTGAGCGACTAATTTGTTTTGCAACCACATGTGATGATAAAAGGGGATGATAAAAAGAAAATATAATTGTGGATTTTAGGAAGAAGAATGTCAAACACTATTTACAGGTCCTTCTCAAAATATTAGCATATTGTGATAAAGTTCATTATTTTCCATAATGTCATGATGAAAATTTAACATTCATATATTTTAGATTCATTGCACACTAACTGAAATATTTCAGGTCTTTTATTGTCTTAATACGGATGATTTTGGCATACAGCTCATGAAAACCCAAAATTCTTATCTCACAAAATTAGCATATCATTAAAAGGGTCTCTAAACGAGCTATGAACCTAATCATCTGAATCAACGAGTTAACTCTAAACACCTGCAAAAGATTCCTGAGGCCTTTAAAACTCCCAGCCTGGTTCGTCACTCAAAACCCCAATCATGGGTAAGACTGCCGACCTGACTGCTGTCCAGAAGGCCACTATTGACACCCTCAAGCAAGAGGGTAAGACACAGAAAGACATTTCTGAACGAATAGGCTGTTCCCAGAGTGCTGTATCAAGGCACCTCAGTGGGAAGTCTGTGGGAAGGAAAAAGTGTGGCAGAAAACGCTGCACAACGAGAAGAGGTGACCGGACCCTGAGGAAGATTGTGGAGAAGGGCCGATTCCAGACCTTGGGGGACCTGCGGAAGCAGTGGACTGAGTCTGGAGTAGAAACATCCAGAGCCACCGTGCACAGGCGTGTGCAGGAAATGGGCTACAGGTGCCGCATTCCCCAGGTCAAGCCACTTTTAAACCAGAAACAGCGGCAGAAGCACCTGACCTGGGCTACAGAGAAGCAGCACTGGACTGTTGCTCAGTGGTCCAAAGTACTTTTTTCGGATGAAAGCAAATTCTGCATGTCATTCGGAAATCAAGGTGCCAGAGTCTGGAGGAAGACTGGGGAGAAGGAAATGCCAAAATGCCAGAAGTCCAGTGTCAAGTACCCACAGTCAGTGATGGTCTGGGGTGCCGTGTCAGCTGCTGGTGTTGGTCCACTGTGTTTTATCAAGGGCAGGGTCAATGCAGCTAGCTATCAGGAGATTTTGGAGCACTTCATGCTTCCATCTGCTGAAAAGCTTTATGAAGATGAAGATTTCATTTTTCAGCACGACCTGGCACCTGCTCACAGTGCCAAAACCACTGGTAAATGGTTTACTGACCATGGTATCACTGTGCTCAATTGGCCTGCCAACTCTCCTGACCTGAACCCCATAGAGAATCTGTGGGATATTGTGAAGAGAACGTTGAGAGACTCAAGACCCAACACTCTGGATGAGCTAAAGGCTGCTATCGAAGCATCCTGGGCCTCCATAAGACCTCAGCAGTGCCACAGGCTGATTGCCTCCATGCCACGCCGCATTGAAGCAGTCATTTCTGCAAAAGGATTCCCGACCAAGTATTGAGTGCATAACTGTACATGATTATTTGAAGGTTGACGTTTCTTGTATTAAAAACACTTTTTTTTTATTGGTCGGATGAAATATGCTAATTTTGTGAGATAGGAATTTTGGGTTTTCATGAGCTGTATGCCAAAATCATCCCTATTAAGACAATAAAAGACCTGAAATATTTCAGTTAGTGTGCAATGAATCTAAAATATATGAATGTTAAATTTTCATCATTACATTATGGAAAATAATGAACTTTATCACAATATGCTAATATTTTGAGAAGGACCTGTACACAATGGAAGACGAAATGGAGGTGGTGGATAAATATAAATACCTTGGTGTTCACCTGGACAACAGACAGGCAGGTGATGCAACAGTAAAGCTATGCACATGAAAGGACTTAACAGACTTTATTTCCTAATAAAACTTATGGATCTTTCAGTGTTTGCAGCAGGATGATTCAGATCTTCCATAGATTAGTTGTGGAGGGTGTAATCTCATCTGCAGTCATCTGTTGAGGGAGCTGAATCAGGAAACTGCTCCGGGGTCTGTAGAGCAGATTGTACATAGAAGAATGCTTCATAAAAATTAACCTAAAAAAACCCAACTTGTTTCCACTTCACAACAGCAACTTAACGACACATTTAGTCTAAGTCAGTCTAAGATTCTTTTTGCCCACAACTATAATCACCTACTGTATAATGACTGTTTGAAGTAACTTGGATAATGAGAGCTACTACACCATCTAAATGTTGAACTAAAATAAACCCGTACTGAATATACTGAGAATGCTGAGACATCAAAAACTGATTCCTATGATTTCATTACACATATTTTAATTAGTGTCAGTATGAACCATAGAGCAAATAGAGATATTTGAGGTTTTGTTTCAAGTGATTTGTTTTGTTTTATTGGACAGTCATTTACCATGTACGGGAAAAACAAATATAAATAAATATTAAAAGAAATTATTTTATTTTAAACACACAGAATGAGACATATGTTAGCCTTTATATCCAATGGCTCCAATGGTGACTGTTGGGAGAGATAACAAAGCAAATATTATGTAGTAATCTGAAATGTGACCAGAAAGTCAGCATAAAATAGACCAACGTTCAAACATTTACTGAGATAGACATTCAGGTTACATAATGTTGGATGACTCTTCTTTATTTCTTCATAGTGGGTTCATCCCTGCCAGAAGCACTCCCCTCCCCTTCCCCAAGTGAAGATAGAGTAAATGTGGCAGGGGTAGTGGGAAGCGAACCAACGTTTTACTTCTGAGATGTGAAATGCCATATGCTGCATTGTATGGCCTCCAGATTAGTGGACACTTCAGTGTGTTTTATTCAGTGTGGAAACAAATGACCTGAGGGGTCGTAAGGATGGGAAGACTTGGTGGGAATGAACCATGACACAGTGGAAATTTGTAATGTGCTCACACAAATTAATAGTCCAGATGTTCTAGACAAAACAAGGCTTTGTTTTTCATATCAAAGCTAAAACAACACCATCTAGGGTGTTATCAGAAACTATTCTATAGTGGCACGAGGTTTTATTATATTGATGCTGAAAACTACACAGCAAGATTTTCATTCCAGAATTTCTACAACAAGATGATACAAAACTACACACTGCACAAAATACAAAGAAATGGGTGTGGAAGAAAAGAAGCAATGAAAACCAGGAATGACGTATTAAATTAAATGATGTAAATTAAATCAAGATGACAAGCTGCCACAAATAAAAGTCACAGGAAATGCAAGTGTCACTGCATTATCTTAATTTTTTTATTTATCTTGTCAAACAACTCCAGTCCGGGTGGTGTGAATCTCTTAAGCAGCTGTCGCCTGAATCATTTGAAGCTAGCTTCTTGCAACGACAATAAACTTCTTATTCTATTTTTACACCTTTTACTCACCTAAAATAAACATGGTGAGAAAAAATTATTTTTATAAACCTTATTTCAGAGAAGTGAAGATGAATAAAATCTCTGTCTTTGGGATGTGTGTAAGTGAATTTGTCTTGTGTATCGAAGGTGTTGCTAACTAAAGTTAATTTTTTATGTTGATCAGGGTTTACTCTCCCTATGTCACTGTTAAACTCTGGCTACTGAAAATGTAATTTATCAGACAAAATTGTAATCACTATCAGACAAAAAAATATGTACCATTATACACTCACCAGCCACTTTATTATGTTCACCTTGCTAGTATCAGGTTGGACCCCCTTTTTGCCTTCCGAACTGCCTTAATCCTTTGTGGCATAGATTCAACAAGGTACTAGAAACATTCCTCAGAGAGTTTGGTCCATATTGACATGAAAGCATCACACAGATGCTGCAAATTTGTCGGCTGCACATCCATGATGTGAATCTCCTGTTCCACCACATCCCAAAGGTGCTCTATTGGATTGAGATCTGGTGACTGTGGAGGCCATTTGAGTACAGTGAACTCATTGTCATGTTCAAGAAACCAGTCTGAGTTGATTCGTGCTTTATGACATGGCGCGTTATCCTACTGGAAGTAACCATCAGAAGATGGGTACACTGTGGTCATAATGGGATGGACATGGTCAGGAACAATACTCAGGTAGACTGTGACCTTGACACGATATTCAATTGGTACTAAGGGGCCCAAAGTGTGCAAAGAAAATATCCCCCACACCATTACACCACCACCACCAGCCTGAACCGTTGATACAAGGCAGGATGGATCCATGCTTTCTTGTTGTTGACGCCAAATTCTGACCCTACCATCCGAATGTCGCAGCAGATATCGAGACTCATCAGACCAGGCAACGTTTTTCCAATCTTCTGTTGTCCAATTTGGTGAGCCTGTGCGAATTGTAGCCTCAGTTTCCTGTTCTTAGCTGACAGGAATGGCACCAGGTGTGGTCTTCTGCTGCTGTAACCCATCTGCCTCAAGGTTTGACGTATTGTGCATTCAGAGATGCTTTTCTGGATGCCTTGGTTGTAATGAGTGGTTATTTGAGTTACTGTTGCCTTTCTATCAGCTCAAACCAGTCTGGCCATTCTCCTCTGACCTCTGGCATCAATAAGGCATTTTAGCCCACAGAACTGCCGCTCACTGGATATATATTTTCTCTTTTTCGGATCATTCTCTGTAAACCCTAGAGATGGTAGGGTGTGAAAATCCGAGTAGATCAGCAGTTTCTGAAATACAGGTCCTTCTCAAAATATTAGCATATTGTGATAAAGTTCATTATTTTCCATAATGTAATGATGAAAATTTAACATTCATATATTTTAGATTAATTGCACACTAACTGAAATATTTCAGGTCTTTTATTGTCTTAATAGGGATGATTTTGGCATACAGCTCATGAAAACCCAAAATTCCTATCTCACAAAATTAGCATATTTCATCCGACCAATAAAAGAAAAGTGTTTTTAATACAAAAAACGTCAACCTTCAAATAATCATGTACAGTTATGCACTCAATACTTGGTCGGGAATCCTTTTGCAGAAATGACTGCCTCAATGCGGCGTGGCATGGAGGCAATCAGCCTGTGGCACTGCTGAGGTCTTATGGAGGCCCAGGATGCTTCGATAGCAGCCTTTAGCTCATCCAGAGTGTTGGGTCTTGAGTCTCTCAACGTTCTCTTCACAATATCCCACAGATTCTCTATGGGGTTCAGGTCAGGAGAGTTGGCAGGCCAATTGAGCACAGTGATACCATGGTCAGTAAACCATTTACCAGTGGTTTTGGCACTGTGAGCAGGTGCCAGGTTGTGCTGAAAAATGAAATCTTCATCTCCATAAAGCTTTTCAGCAGATGGAAGCATGAAGTGCTCCAAAATCTCCTGATAGCTAGCTGCATTGACCCTGCCCTTGATAAAACACAGTGGACCAACACCAGCAGCTGACACGGTACCCCAGACCATCACTGACTGTGGGTACTTGACACTGGACTTCTGGCATTTTGGCATTTCCTTCTCCCCAGTCTTCCTCCAGACTCTGGCACCTTGATTTCCGAATGACATGCAGAATTTGCTTTCATCCGAAAAAAGTACTTTGGACCACTGAGCAACAGTCCAGTGCTGCTTCTCTGTAGCCCAGGTCAGGTGCTTCTGCAGCTGTTTCTGGTTTAAAAGTGGCTTGACCTGGGGAATGCGGCACCTGTAGCCCATTTCCTGCACACGCCTGTGCACGGTGGCTCTGGATGTTTCTACTCCAGACTCAGTCCACTGCTTCCGCAGGTCCCCCAAGGTCTGGAATCGGCCCTTCTCCACAATCTTCCTCAAGGTCCGGTCACCTCTTCTCGTTGTGCAGCGTTTTCTGCCACACTTTTTCCTTCCCACAGACTTCCCACTGAGGTGCCTTGATACAGCACTCTGGGAACAGCCTATTCGTTCAGAAATGTCTTTCTGTGTCTTACCCTCTTGCTTGAGGGTGTCAATAGTGGCCTTCTGGACAGCAGTCAGGTCGGCAGTCTTACCCATGATTGGGGTTTTGAGTGACGAACCAGGCTGGGAGTTTTAAAGGCCTCAGGAATCTTTTGCAGGTGTTTAGAGTTAACTCGTTGATTCAGATGATTAGGTTCATAGCTCGTTTAGAGACCCTTTTAATGATATGCTAATTTTGTGAGATAAGAATTTTGGGTTTTCATGAGCTGTATGCCAAAATCATCCGTATTAAGACAATAAAAGACCTGAAATATTTCAGTTAGTGTGCAATGAATCTAAAATATATGAATGTTAAATTTTCATCATGACATTATGGAAAATAATGAACTTCATCACAATATGCTAATATTTTGAGAAGGACCTGTATGTTCTTTACAGCTTCAGGTTTAAAAGTGGTTTAAAAGAACTTTGTTTTTTCTTAAGGCATTTTAAGAAACCAAGACAATATATGTTAGAAAGTTATATTGTCTATCGCAATCTTATATTTTCACATGTGAAACATTATATGAATATTAAATTGTTGCAGTGGGTTAAACAAAATCTACATTTAATACTCTTGGAAGTTTTGCAGGACCACCACTTCATTTTCTGTTTCACCCCATCATTGCTCTGTGAGCTTGTTTTGAAGTTGCTGGACAAAAGCAGTTAGATTTCACAAGATTTTAAACATTATGTCTCCAAGTTGAGCAAGGATTTCACTGAAGCTGACATTTATAGTGAAAATGTTGAGCCTCATACGATGTGCTCATAATATTTGATCTTCTGCTTCAAAACCCAGCCTTCTGCCAGGCAACCGATCAGGTCATTAACCAACATAATACCCCATCTGTGAAACATTTCCAGCCTGAAGCTGATTTCTACAACCTTTCCCATGTGTGCACGGGTTGATTACGATTTCAAGATGGCAGTGACATTTTCCTCTTGACATCTCTGTAATCCCATGTTCCTCACTCTGTTTAGGATTAAATGACAGTAACAGAACTAATCACTGTACCAACAATGTGGTTTAGGACAGGGCTCTCTGTTTCATTCTCTAATCTGCAAACATATATGAAAGGCTGAGCTTAGTTTCTTTGATTAAAAACCTACTTAAAGGATTAGTCTTTTCAATGAGTAAAGGATCCGCCAATTTTGTCCAATTTTGGATGTTATGAAATTAATTTGTCCACTTCTTTCCAATCCAAGATCATCTTCCAGGAATTTTATTTTGTAAATTCAGTTATACATTCTTTGTCCATCTGCAGGGAAAAAGCTGAAACATTTCCATTCACTAAAAACTGAATTGCAAATGGAAAACAAAACAATGCAGAGCAACAGATGATCTGTTAAAGTGCAAAATGAAAACAATCCTTTATGTAATACTCTCCGGACAACACTTAACAAGATTTTATGTGGTCGTTTGTAGAATAAATCTGTACTACTGGAGCAGTTTGTAGCCAAGTGTGATAAGAGTCAGCTCCCCTAAGTCTGAGAGGCCAGGGAGCTCTGCCATATGCTGAGATCTCCAAATAGAGCTCTAGCTCCACCGCCTTGAAAGCCAGTCAGTTAAGATGATTCAGGCATCTCATCAGGATGCCTTTTGGGCATCTTTCTTTGGGGGTTTTCTGGGGATGCCTCACTGGTCGGCACCTCAGGAGGGGGAAGCAGTGCTTCGCCAACACTGTTTACAGTGGGGGTGGGAAGCTGCTGCCCTCGACTGGGGACATTACCTGGCGGTGGAAGGAGTACTTCGAGGATCTCCTCAATCCAGCCATCACGCATTCCCTGGCTGAAGTCTCCGAGGCCGTTAAAAACCTCCGTGGTGGCAGGGCTTCGGGGGTGGATGAGATCCACCCTGAGTACCTCAAGTCTTTGGATGTGGTGGGGCTGTCATGGTTGACACGACTCTTCAACATTGTGTGGTGGTAGGGGACAGTGCCTCTGGACTGGCAGACTGGGGTGGTGTGTTCCAACTATAGGGGAATCACACTTCTCAGCCTCCCTGGTAAGGCCTACGCCAGGGTATTGGAAAGTCCGGCCGATAGTCGAACCTTGGCTTCAGCAGGAGCTGTGTGGTTTTCATTCCGGCCGTGGAACACTGCACCAGCTCTATACCCTCTGCAGGGTACTCGAGGGTTCATGGGAGTTTGCCCAACCGGTCCACATCTGTTTTGTGGACCTGGAGAAGGCATTCGACTGTGTCCCTCGTGATGCCCTGTTGGGGTGCTCCAGGAGTATGGAATCGGGGGCCCTTTATTAGGGGCCATCCGGTCTCTGTACAAGCGGAGCTGGAGTTTGGTCCGCTTTGCCGACACTAAGTCGGACCTGTTCCCGGTGCATGCTGGACTCCGGCAGGGCTGCTCTTTGTCACTGGTCCTGTTCATAAATTTTATGGAGAGGATTTCTAGACGTAGCCAAGGGCCGGAGGGGGTCTGGTTTGGGGACCAGTGGATTTCATCTCTTCTTTTTGCAGATGACATGGTCCTGCTAGCCCCCTCTAGCCAAGATCTACAGCATGCACTGGGGCGGTTCGCAGCCAAGTGTGAAGAGGCTGGGATGAAGATCAGCTCCTTCAAAACCGAGGTCATGGTTGTTGACCGGAAAAGGGTGGCTGGTCCTCTTCAGATTGGAGGGGAGTTCCTGCCTCAAGTGGGGAAGTTCAAGCATCTTGGGGTCTTGCTCACAAGTGAAGGAAGAATGGAGCGGGAGATCGACAGATGGATCGGTGCAGCTGCCACAGTAATGGGGGCACTTTGCCGGTCCGTTGTGGTGAAGAGATAGCTAAGCCGAAAAGCGAAGCTCTCGATTTACCGGTCGGTCTACATTCCTACCCTCACCTATGGCCATGAACTTTGGGTCATGACCAGAAGAACGAGATCCCGGATACAAGCGGCTGAAATGAGCTTCCTCCATAGGGTGGCCGGGCACTCCCTTAGAGATAGGGTAAGGAGCTCAGGCAGTAGAGCCGCTGCTCCAGCACATCGAGAGGAGCCAGTTTGATTTTCATCCCATTAACAACTGTTTCAAGTTTTACAATATCATCATAGTTGCAATGACCCATTATCTCATGCCGTGTTTTCAAATCAAAAGATACATTGCAGGAATCCTCACTGCTTACATCTTTCTGTGTGACAATGTCCAAATAGTACAGTCTGTCTTTTAGCTTCATTTTACACGTTGTGCCGTTAGGAAGAACCATTTTGTTGTTATTCTTCTCGAAGTTGAACCTTGCACCTTTCGAAACTACTGCATCCACAGACAGGATATTCTGTGGGTATTCTGGAATCAGGAGAGCGTCCGTGAACTTGACACTCACCACGTTCCCATTGCAGTTGGTCAACTCAATCTGCGCGTCCCCTTTCCTCAGGACGCTGCCAGTAATCCGTGTCCCATCCGCCAGCTGCTTCACTTGGTTCTTGGAATGGAATGTTTTGTCAAATCTGATGAAGGCATCCTCGTTGGTCATGATGTGGGCAGAGGCACCGCTGTCCACCAGCAGACCTTGCTGCTGTGTGCCGTG
Organism: Girardinichthys multiradiatus; assembly: GCF_021462225.1. Lineage (NCBI taxonomy): Eukaryota > Metazoa > Chordata > Actinopteri > Cyprinodontiformes > Goodeidae > Girardinichthys > Girardinichthys multiradiatus. Next base: position 16,181,032 of record NC_061805.1, read on the forward strand.
GGGTTGCCATTCACTCACCCGGAGCACAAACGTTTCTTCTTCATTTGTGGATTTATGCCTCTCTTTAACACGAACACGTCCAGTGTCTGTAATGGTGGCCACCTTGTTTCCATTTTGTGTGTCAGTCACTCTCCGCTGAGTTTTCTTGTCTGTGTTTCTGCAGTCTTTTGCTTTATGTCCGGTTTTCTCACAAATAAAGCATTCTCCATTGAAATATTTCTTCTCCTTTTCTTTAAACTTAGGCCTGGATGCTCTGTAATAAGCTGTCATTATTTCGTCTGTTTGGGGCCTGCTGCGGTAGCGCAAGGTGCATTCAAAATTCTCAGACTTGCCTTGAACTCATTGAAGGTCAACGTTTCCTTCGTCTGAGTGACGTGTATAGAAAATGGGTTGTAATCTTCCATAAGTCCTTTTAGTACCATCGCTTTCAGAAGTGCATCACTGAGGGTCTCTTTAGCTCTGTTTAACGCGGCCACTATCTTTTCAACACGGGCTAGATAGTCCGGATGGTCTCATGATTTTTGGTAAAGACATACAATTCTTGAATAATATGAGAGGAGCAACTGGCACAAGTCCTTGTGTGTCCGATTGCTTTTAGGAATATGTTCAAGCAACAGCTGCAAGACATCAGCTTTGAGTTTGCAAGCCATTTGTACTCCTTTATTGAAGAATAAGCAATATTTGGAAACAAACTTTGAATGAAAGTCTGCGATATAAAACTAGGTAAAACTGGTGTCGTGGAAACACAAATACTTCCTTTTTATTTTTTATATGCAACCAGGCACTTAGAGTTTAAACTTTATAGAAGTAAGTATAAAAAATTCGACAACATCTGTAACTTATTTACTGTTTATAACCTGTAAGGGAGAATCACACATCCTGTGACTTTTAAAACAAGCTCTGACACATAACGTAAAGTTTTATTTATCACAAAGCCACAATAAAACACTGAAGTCAATGTTTGCTTAATAATTCATCACCTTCCGAGTAATATACTGGAAAATGACAAGAGCCTACAGGGTGTGGGAGAGTTAAAACTATTTTTTATTCATTAGAGCAAAAGAAAGGCAGGAAAAAACTACAAGCATGTGACCCACTGTCCATCTGGTGCTTCTTCAAGTTAAGCTGAAACAATTTAATTTCAGTCTAGCAGCCAGAAATAATTAAAAACTTATTTTTGAAGCCGCTACAATTACTCTGTAATTTTGCTTTCTGAAATATTTATGACTCATACACACAAATAAAAAAACACCAAAATAAAACAAAACATGTGCTTAGTAAAAAACAAAATGAAATAATAGATGAGAAGCAAAAAGTGCACCAACATCATAGCTTTCTGGGCAAGGAAAATAAAAAAAGAAATATATGTTATTAAAAACAGACAAAACAGGCACGACAACAGAACCAAATGCCAAAGTATGGCGTGAGAAATTAGGATATCGCTGGCATAACTGACAACACTCCACTGACGTGTTTCATATCCTCATATCCACTAAAACACATGGACACAAATGTGTATAGCCTTGCTTTCAAAGTAATGACGTAATCACACCCTTGCAAGATCCAGTTCAACGTGAAGACAAGCTGCCTGTTTCAGACATCTCACCTCCAGGCTATAAAACACAGGTCAACAGTGACAGAATCACACCAGATCTAAACACTTGGATCTGCTCCCAGCCGGTTAGTCCTGCCCTGCCTCTTTTACAGGACAAGTGTGCATTTACACCCAACCGGGATCTGATCAGTGCAATGCCACTAACTGTATGTCCTCAACCAGAGCAACCATGCAAGCCTTGCCAGAAATAGTGGTGGTGATGAACCAGTGGCAAGGGGGCAGGGTGCTCGTAATTTGAGCAGTGTGTGTGTGTGTGTGTGTGTGTCTGAATACCTTGTGTTGTGCATGCTTGTGACTCTCCTTTGTACTGTGGGGAGGAGGGGTAGAGAAAGCCGGCTGTTGCTTTAAACAAGAATGTGTTCATTTTAAGGCGAGGGGTGGGGGGCTTTGCCCCAGTGAAAAACTGCTTGAGCATTTTTTATCATTTAAAAGCACCAAGGAGGGGTAGAGTGAGAGAGGTGCGGTGGAGAGAGACGGCCTCTTAGAGCTGTGAGGCAGAAGTGATGGATTCAGCGCACGAAACGTGACAGTCTTCTCCTAACCGGCCACAGGCAGTACACATCCTGCCCTGGACTCTCACCGTTTGGCAGGAAAAAACCTCCAACATCCAACTAAAGGTACTCATTGTCTTTTCTCAGAGTGCAATCTTTTCAAGAGGATTTCTGAACAGTTTACCCATATTTGCCAAAGAGTTCCTGGGAGGTTGGGCTACTGTTGGGCAAGTGACAGTCTTTTAATAACAAAGTTCTCCACTGTTGGAATGGACAAAGGTGTTAATAGCTGACTGACTGGATGAGGAGAGAGAAGAAAAAGAGCAGAAGATACATGAGTGAAACTTTCTGACTTGAGATACATTTCTACCCAGAAAATCTTCTAAGAGCTCTGACAGAAGGGCAAAGCAACTGACAGTCTCTTCAACACTGTGCAGCTTTCTTGTGAGCATTTAATAATCTTGGTCTCTTTATGGATGTTTCTTATTCTGTAATCTCTCAGAGAAAATGATGATCGTCTTGAGCTGATCCATTATATTAAAACAAAGTGCACTCATGATTCCAATATTGTAATGCTATATGAAGTCACACTTTGGCTCACATGCTGCTGAACTTCACACAATGAATTTGAGTCATCTCAGATTCACCAGTGGTAGCGCCGCATCTGTTATCTGACTCATCTTTTGGTGCCAGAGGCATATTCCAGTCTACATTGAGTAACTTGAATGATGCTGATGAAAACTTGACTGTCTAACTGAGAACAAAGTTGACAGAGAATTGCGCTTTGGAATAGTGTATTTTTGCAAATGAGCTTGTCAGAAAAATAACTTTTAAGTTCTATAGGATTTGTAATGTCTAATTTTCAGGAAAAAACCTTGAATGACATTTGCTTTTATTCTAATGAGGGGGGGAAGATAACGTTCCTATGGCAAGCATACAGCAACTTCAGGATGTTCCCCTGGAGGCAAAAGGATCGAGAAGTAAGCAGCTGAATCCCCTCTTTGTTTCTGTTGCCAGAGTAGTGTTTGGATAAAAGAGCTTTGAGGTACAATGGTGGAACTTATCAAAATTGCTCCCAAAGACCCTCTGCCTTCCGCTCTGTGATCAGACCTAAGGTACAGATGTTTGCATTAAAACGGAAGACAGAAACCGGCTGAACTGTCTTTCAGCAACAAGTAGAGCAGGTGGTCTGATTTAATTATATCTCCAATGTCATAGATTACATGCTTAAGGAAAGAATGATTACAGTCAAGGTAAAGTAACAGTGCGAATTACTAAAACCAAATTAATTTTGACTCTGATCCGTCAAATATTGGGTGTCACGGAGGGGACTGTTCTCTGCAGAGCTGGTACTAATTTGTAAGTGCAGCACAAAGCTCCCATAATAAGTGCAGTGTCCTCATCTTTTCAGCTACTGACAAATGAGGTGCTGTGTGGCCATGTTGTTATCTCCCCTCGTGGATGATGATGTGATTATGAAGCATTCACATAGAAAGTAGGACACTGGGAATGAATTGGGTCAGCAAGTACAGTATGTTTTATAGGTATGGCACAGATTGGGAAAGTGGTGGTTCTGTATGTAGAGGGTCTCTCTGCCATTGCCAATGACTCTTCTTGTGAGCATGGTAGCTCACTCTAATAAGGTGGCGAAGAATGTGAGGAATGCCATGTTCAGGCTGAAATGAGAGGGGCTGGGGTGTGAGATATGAGCCACGCTGAGCCAGGCTGAGCAGAGCTGCCCACCTTCTAATTAATATGTGCTGAGCATGACCAAAAAGGCCTGAGCTAAGGGCTGATCAGAGAAGCAGTGACCCAACCCCTTGCGCCAGCGCCCTCTAAAATCCAACACAAGGAGTGGTGTAAACATGGACATTTCACCTCAATAAGTAACCAAAACATTTTGGTATGAAGCAGACTTCAAGAAACTGCTGGTGTTGGTGTACTAGTTGCACTTGAACAAGGAGCTATTCACTGTGCATCATTCACTTGTCTTTATGCCGAGCACATCAGACGTGTTTGACACCTCAGCACCAGTTAATCACTGGTCAATAGAATCTTGTTTCGGCAAACCAATTCTAGGACAATAAAAAGCCACAGGTTGTTAACAGCAAACAATGAAGTGAAGGCTTTGTTCCTTCTGGGAGGCTGTGGACAGGTTAATAACTGGGTGCCACCATCAGGACAGATGGGACTCTCTCTGTCCGTAGGAGATGGAGCCCATCAAGTGTTGTTTTTTGAAAACATGCGTGCAAGCATGCACATGCCACCTATACTTACAAACACAGATTTCATCACAAGCTGAAATGAAATCATTGAAGTGTAGCAAAGCCCAGGGGAGGAGATTCCACGTTAACAATGTCTAAAATGGGAGTCCTCCTCAGCAGGGGAAAATTACATGGCTTTACTTAGAGACAGACTCATGTTCCAGGGGAGAAACCACAAGAGCCACTGGCCAAATACACTCATCAACACATTACAAGGGACAAGCTCTGAGCTGTTCTATTATCCTGTTGTAGGATTATTTGTAAGATATTATTACTGATTTTGTTAGCAAAACTTCGATGACATGAAACTATTTCAGAGATAACTACAGCTATGACTGTGGCAACAATCGCAGTGCCAATCAGTTTTTGCAGAGATCATGTCTTGAGTGCAGGCTTTGTCAGCAGTTTAGGAATTCTGACACATTAAAAAATTTGGTGTCAGAAGATTGCTTACTGCAAATGTTGAAAAATGACGTGTGCTTTTTCATTGCTTTCCCTGTCATTTCTTCATAACAGTTGCATCTTTTTTAAAAGAGGTATGTACTAATAAATAGTTATAAGTAACTTGTTCTGCTGATCTCCTGTATTCTACAATTTTCTATGAAAGTTTTCCAATTATATAAATAAAAATCAGATTCTATATCACATACCTTTTTCGGGACGTTTTGATTACCTGAATTACAGCATGCTTTTATTTCATCTGTGAATGGGAATTAGGGGAACTGCACTTAAATTGTCAGTTCTATATCTCAAACAGTAGCTTTTTCCATTTTATCTACAACAGCATTCTTCAGGGCTTGATTTTAGGGTCCAATCTGTTCACATTATATTTGCTATCACTGGTATCAATAATCAGAAAACACCAAATGTCCTTTTCTTTAATTTGCGAATGAGTTACAGACCTATTTCCTCACTCAAACTAATAGTTCTGCTTCAGTTAAGCCACTACAAAGCTGTTCTAAAAACATATAACTTAAAAAGCAACACAAGTTTCTGCATTTAAGTACTTTGCAGTGTTGAATTGGTATGACACCACCATGGACCCCTCTAAGCCTTCTTTAGCCATCCAACAGCCAGAAACCTTTGTTTCTGTTGTTCTGCTCTGTTGTTAAGATGGGCTTCTTTCAGCTGATAGTAATGCTTACCTACTACAACCAGACTTTGAGAAAGTGAATCACATCTTCATTTCATCAAGCTTGGATTACTGTAACTCTTTATATTGGGCGGACCTCATTTTACCCCATTACCTGCAGCTTTTCCAAAATTTTGTTGCTTGCTTTATTATCTGAGCTAAACCCCATGACAGCATTACTTTGGTGTTACCTTCCTTGAACTGGCTTTTAGTCTATTTAAAATTCAATAAAAAAAATGTATCATTGTTTTTTAAGTGCTGGGAACACAGTAGTATTGTACAGATATTTTAACCAGACATGCTAACCAGTTTTGAATTCATCAAACCAGATACTCATACAAGTTTCTAGGTCCAGGCTAAAAACCAAAGGAGCAAGGGTATTTTTAGTTGCAGCACCAAAACTCAGGAACAGTCTACCATCTCAAGTGAGATCTGCCAAGGGCTAAGAACTAGTTAAAAATGTCTTCAAAATACATCTGTTTATGCAAGCTTTTTGTTCTGATTGACTATGATATGACGTTTGAGCATTCCTTATTAATATTATCATTGTTTTCAATTATTAGATCTTGTTATTGTACTAGATTTCCTCATATATTGTTTGTATAGGACTTACAGTGTAACTTGCTTGTCTTTAAATGTGCACTATGAATGAATAAATTAAGTAAGATGAAGTTTTACACACTTAACAAAAAAATAAACATAAAGAGTTAATTGTACCAAGGGTCATGTTCTTAAGAAGCACAGCATTCTCCTCTCCATGTCTCCAGTCTAATGTGCTGGCATCTTTCCTGCACATTACATAACAAGACTAAAGCATTTCTGACCTTCTTGCCTTAATTTGTGGTCAATATTTCTATAAAAGATAATCTGTGTGAAATGTGGGAGAATCGTTCTGCAATCACAATAAGGCTATTTATAATGCTTTATGATTAGAAACACTCTTTGTGACTCTGGAGGTGTATTGCATAAAAACTACCATATTCAAACATGCAGCAACTTTCACTCAGCTTGCCTCAGAAGCTCACTGACTAATTATACTTAGACTGCAGTTACAATAGTCTGTTGCCATTTTTCATCTCTATCAAGACTACGTCATTATCAAAACCCGTAGTTACTTGTTTTAATAAAAACAAAAATTGCTTATGTGTTTGAGGGGAAACAGTCACGTAAGTTTTCATTCCTGTGTAATCTTCATTAAAGTTATAGGTTGTGTCATACGGTTTGGTTTCAAGGAAAACACGTAATACCAAAAATATTATCAGTGATTTAGTCCAGTCGGAATTATGTAATACAACAGTCCTTTCTACTTTCTTCCAATTATGATGTTGCATAATTGGAATGATCTTTCCGTGCTAGCATGTCATGCATTTTCTTTTGGAAGAGGCTGCAGACCTTACTGATGCAATGCAATCAATATTTAAATCAGTCTGTTGAATTGCATCATCTGGTGATGTCTCAGCTTTTCCATAAGCAAATATCTCCAGGCCTGCAAACAAACAAGTGTGTCTGTATATAGAGAACAAACTGTCGCTGTTGCCCAAAGCGAACCAGAGGAATGGACTAATCAAAACACTCTCCTGACAACAATGTATCTGATTAAAAGAGATCAGCACATTGTTAGGTAGACGAAATATTATACTTGGCTTACAAACAGCAGGTGTTGCTTTTGATAGTAGAGATCCTATTCAAACATGTCAGACTCAAAAGTAAATATTTTCAATGAATTACATTTTCCTCTTATATTGATGAGAACAGAACAGGCACCATGAAACTTCCCTTGTACAACATGTATGTCCTTCATGATTATTATGACATGGCAAGTCAAAGCAGCCACCGTTGTGCTCAGTGGGATATGTGAGCAATTTCCTCTCAGATTATTTGCGTTTTGGTTGCCCAAATCTTTTAAGCGCTAAAACCTACTGAGGTTTAGATGTTTATGCAAACTGCGTATGTGTTTGAATGCTGGTCACACTTAACAAATTAGTATTATCTGGCAGAAATGTCTGCTTTTGATAAGCAAAGCAATGAATACATTTACTGATCTAATGTCAAACAGGTATCGGCCAGTATAATATTCTCACAGAATGAGAAAGAAACTATAGTTTCATGATACGATAGTTTTCAAACAAAAATTGAAAACAAAAACATATGACATGATGTAATTGTTTGGTGTAAAACAGAAAAGCAAGAATTATTCCTACTGCTGCTAAAGTAACAAAATGTTTTTTTAAAGTAGATGTCCTTATTGTTCTGAATATTTCAAATTTTTGGCATTTTGTTCTTTATACACAAGTATAACAAGCTTATATTAACTGGTTAATTAGTCATGCTATGCGCTCCGGTAGCTAGCCGCTAGGTGGCAGAATAAGGTTTTTGCAAAACCCTGAGAGCTTACCAACATAACAGAAAGTTGGGAATAAGTTGTATAATGGTTTAGCAACAACCGCTTCAAACTAACATTTGTAATCATGATCTGTTTTCCTATAGACTGTCTTCAGGCTTTGGTGAGTTGGAAAATAATACATGGAGCCCCCTTCAATGGTCTTGCTGGGGTTCCTTCTGGTTTGTGGACTATGTTGTGGGGTCCGGCAGACACAAGCAAGTTTGTCAGACAGTAGCCAAGGAAAACATAAGACCAAGGAATTTGGGAGCAGCGAGGATGATTTGGAAGGAGAGTTTTTGTATGCTGGAAGACAAAAACGTGCTCCAGCTGGACAGCCACAGGACAAGTGTTCCTACACTTTTATTGTGCCTCAGCAAAAGGTTACTGGAGCCATCTGTGTGAACTCCAAGGAACCTGAGGCTATGCTGGAGAATCGGGTCCAGAAGCAAGAGTTAGACCTGCTAAATGTGGAACTCCAGAAACAGAAGAGGCAGATCGAAACCCTGCAGCAATTGGTGGAGGTGGATGGAGGTATTGTCAATGAAGTTAAGCTTCTAAGAAAGGAGAGTAGAAATATGAACTCCAGAGTCACTCAGCTGTACATGCAGCTCCTCCATGAAATCATCAGGAAGAGGGACAATGCTCTAGAATTAGCTCAAATAGAGAACAGGATCCTGAACCAAACCTCAGAGATGCAGCAACTCACCAGTCGATACAAAGATCTTGAGCACAAATACCAGCACTTGGCTTCACTAGCCACAAACCAGTCGGCTGTAATTGCTATGCTGGAGGAGCAGTGCCAGAGCCGCCCCCCTCCCCGATACGTTCCTGCCTCACAGCCACGATCTCAGCCTCCTCCACCACCATCTCCACCTCTTAACAAGCCTTACCAGCCACCTCTTCTTCCACGTATAAACAACCCAATCAGCAATGAGATCCAAAGTGACCAAAAGTCTCTTCCACCCCTTCCTACAATGCCCGTTGGTACACACAGCCCATCCACCACTGACAAACCATCTGGTGAGTAGAATAAAGTCCAATCTGAACATTTCTTTCAGATTCTCTCTTACTGTTTCTATCTTGAACTCTAGTTTAAAATAAGAGCTTGTGTGTTTGAACTGCCTAATCACTATTCATAAGACAACACCACTTTCCCCATTATTACAGTAATTGCAATAAAAAAAAACTTGCATTTCCAGGAGCATAGGGCTAGTTGTCAGAACAAAAGAAAAACTGCTGTCTGTCTTTTTCTTCAGATGAATATCTACTAATTGCCATCGTTAAACCCACAAAAAAACAAAGTATACCAGCAGGGTACATTTGTGTACCAACATGAATCGTTGGCCCTAGGTCAAATGGTTTTAGAAAACACATGTTGGTAGATTTTAAAACTGATATGAAGGGTGTTTTGCATGGCCTATTACTTTCTCTTTTCATAAGAAAACTATGCTTTGTTGGAAAACCAAGAGGAAAAATTGCACACGCAATTTCCCTGATGACTACTGGGTGTTTTTCTGTTGACATTATACACTAATGCTTAACCATGAGAATGGCAACCTTTGAATTGACTGTTTGAAAGTAAGCGAGTCATTTCTTGCCCAGAACCATGGTGCTAACATCAGAAAAAGGTACGCAAACCCTTAACACAAACAGAGAGCTGCATACCAAGCAGGAATACACAATACCGTGCGGAAGAGATAGATAAAAAGGGAAACAAAGCAGGAATACAGCAAACTAGAGGGGGTGGGGTAAGTACAAAGATACCAAGAGTAAGTGATGTAATTTGTTCCACTTGCACCAGGCAAGAAACAGTCATATGTTCCACTAGAGGAGCAAACTTTATCAGGCAGAACAAGTAGGGCAGGACAGGGCAACTCTCTGGCTTGTATCTGCTCAACAGAGACATTCCTGAGAATAGATGGGTGGCTGAGCACAGGCCAAGAAGAAGATTATCATCCAAAGTCATTTTTATAAACCAAAAACAATCTTTAAGGCAATCATAGGTGCAATAGAGGGTTTTTCCCCCGCTTTCAAACTCCGTCTTGCTTCATTCACTGTAACCGTTTGGTATAACCCTCTCAACTACTTTTCCCTCTTTGTGTGACCCCACTTAAGCCATTTCTAATTCCTCTAACTGTATTTAAGCACTGAGTAAACTGTGCCAGTTGGCAAACCCCGCAAGTGTTATATCTGGTAATTGTAAACACTTTCAAAACATTGTTGCCAGGGAGACAGTCACCATTTGGGGTTTTCTACATCTCCCATTAGATGTGAATAAACATTACACTGATACCCACACAAGCAGATTTCATTAATTTTGCTAAAGCAATGTTTTCAAAACCTAACATGTTCTAGGTCCCATAAACCTTTGTCTTCAATCTTAGTAGGCCTCTTTGCGAATAAGCATAGGATTTATCAATCGTATGTTAGTCCCAATGAATGACCTTGTATCCCAAAAGGAGTACCTACACTGAAAATGATCTAAATAACATAAAATAGATAAAATGAGTAAAATAACAATGCTTGACTGTTAATCTCTGTACAGTGCATGATGGAAACTTGCTTCGATCGTTTCAGCATTCATTTAGTAGTCAGGATTCCCTTTGCCCTTTTGCCAGTGTTTCTTTTGGCTGTGCAGCCCAGCAGCCATTTCCCTTATGAAAGAAGCAGCCAAAGTAAATTTTACTGTTATAACAAGAACTTTTGTTGAAAAATGGGATTTCCTATGCAAAGGAGCAGTGCCTCTTTTTTTCATTATAACTTTCTTTTCTAATCTGTCGAGATACTACAGCAAAAGATAACTTTTTACTTGGTCCTGATTTTTTTTCTCCAAATCTGCCTAATAAGGTCCATTTAGGGACTGTCTGCAGGCACTTGAAGATGGCCACACTTCCAGCAGCATGTACCTGGTGAAGCCGGAAAACGCCAACCGCCTCATGCAGGTGTGGTGTGATCAGAGACATGACCCAGGCGGCTGGACGGTTATCCAGAGAAGGCTGGACGGCTCTGTCAACTTTTTCAGGAACTGGGAGACGTACAAGGTGCGACAACTTCACACCAAATCAAGGTGCTCATAGTTTGGAGGCAAGCTGGAGGCTCAGGAAAGGTGTTTTGACACCAACCAGATGTTTACAAGTTCAACTAATGAATAAATTATTGTTAAGCTTTTAAAGCATTTTATATTGTCAGATCCTTGGGAGCTTTGTGACTCATTAATTCTATATATATTTTCTTTTGAATTCGAATCACAGCAAAATTAAAAAAATATATATTTGTAGAAAACTAAATCACATTATCTTATTAATTGTAATCTGCAAGGGAAATAACCTGATTTCTTTTGTTTTGCATTGACTTTCCTTTAGGACTGCTTTTTACTTCCAAGCAAATGATTCACAAGGTTACATCTTTGTTTAGTGCAACAACAAGCCTATTTCCATAACTACAGAAAAAAAAAACTTTAAATTTTAAACCGATTTTGGTACATTTCTTCATCAAGAGGAATGCCTCCCTGGTTCAAAACACTGCAAACCAACTTACAGTATGAGGGCAGCCAGATCAAGCAGTTAGAAACCCTGGATTGTTGAGTTTCTCACTTGGTGTAGTGAATCCTGCTGCGTTTCAATAACAAAATAGCAGTGGAAACTTGGATAGCTGGTGCAGCCTATAAACTTGACCCAAAGGCTCCATTTATAATAATGTTCCCTGACGACAAACAACAGAACCGAAAGCAAACACTACTCTCAAAGCATGAGTATCGGACCTGTAGCATCCCTGCAGACATCCAAACAAGCAGCACAAAGCATAACCCAAATGATTTAGAAAGGGTTTCCTAATCGTTCTGATTATGTTTACTTATCGCTGTGCTCCACAGCAAGGATTTGGCAACATTGATGGCGAGTACTGGCTCGGTCTGGAAAACATCTACTGGCTGACAAACCAGGGAACCTATAAGCTGCTCATCATGTTGGAAGACTGGTCTGGGAGGAAAGTGTTTGCAGAGTACGCCAGCTTCCGAGTGGAGTCTGAAGCGGATCATTACAAACTCAGGGTTGGCCGGTACCATGGCAATGCTGGGGATTCCCTTACCTGGCACAATGGCAAACACTTCACAACGCTGGACAGAGATCATGATGCATATACAGGTAAAAACTTCAGCTTTTAAAAAGATTACACTAGATAATTTGTCGCAGTCAGAAGCAAATTATTTGTTTTTTATTATTTTCTCATTTGTTTAGGAAATTGTGCACACTATCAGAAGGGAGGGTGGTGGTACAATTCTTGTGCACATTCAAATTTGAATGGAGTTTGGTACAGAGGAGGACACTACCGCAGCCGCTACCAAGATGGAGTCTACTGGGCAGAGTTCAGGGGAGGAGCCTATTCACTAAAGAAAGTAGTTATGATGATCCGTCCTAACCCCAACACCTTCCACTGATCAGCATTGGGATACACATGGAACAGCGTTTCTCATTAAACAAAACTCTTGCCATCATTTCCAACAGATCTCAAACAAAAACATGAAGTGCAATATTGAAAACATCAGGGTGATACTGGCCTCCCTAAAAATGTAATTATATTTTGATACTTTTATTTCTATCAGTTTTTCTTTTTTCAGTATGGGACATAAGATTGCTTGTGGTTCAGGAGTTATTTTAGCAACACTTTAGAAAACAGGGGGTCTCTGTGTCTGTGCTTTTATTTGGTCTAAGTAGCTCTGTATTATGAACCCTACAGTATATCTATGTAGAACATAAGCAAACAAGGTTGACACAGGAAATGTATCCAGTGAGTGTCCTTTAATTTCAAGCTCAATATGTATTTTCTTTTCAAACTGTGTAGTTTTCAGTAACACTAAAACAATTAGTTTGTAATAAAGTCTCTGTGTGCCACATTTTACAGTACACACTACAAAACATCTGTAACATTTTTTAAAGAAAGCTACAAATTGCAATGCAAACATGTAAATGTTTTGTCGATCTTATTTCTTTTCAACTAAAAAAGGTGAAACATCAACTCGCCAAGATCTAAAAAGGTAAATCAGTAATTTTTGGTAAATACTTTGAAATTGTGGATTGCTTATGCAGGTATCCTAAGTTGCTTGTAAAATTCAAACATTGTATTTACTGTATTAATGTGTTGGCTTGTTAATACCAATAAATCCAACACAATGCGTTTGTACATAGGATAATTGTAATATAATGTATGTAAAGATTATGTCATAATTAAGTTGCAATAAAATATGTACAGATATTGTGTTTATAATTATTTGTAAAAACAAAAACCAAAAAACTGTAACAGACTAACAATAAATACTTGAAGGTTTGCCCATAGAAAGAATCCTTAAAGAAATTCTGCACCTTACTTGATATACACCTCCTGAATTAGTTTGAAGTTATAGATGATAGAAATGATAGAAAAAGAACGATGAATACTTTAAGACACTGCACAGAAGATGAACTCTTTTCCTTGTACATCTTTTTTTTTGTTTTTTTAACATATCCTGTCCAGCAGAGTATCGCTCAGAATGGTTGTCTGAGTGCCAAGAAGAAGCCCAACAGATTTACTTTAACAAGTGGAGCATTACAGCTAACGCTTTAAAGCTCTGCTTGATATTTATAAAATAAACTTCATTAGAATCTGCTTTGGGATATTTCAATTGTTACGGACACGGAGACAGAAACGAAAAGGAAAAAATAAGGAGCACGGAAGAGAGAGAGGTGGGCAAAATGGAAAAAGGGAGAGAAGGAGAACAGAATGGAGGAGAGAAAGAAGGATGAAGAGAATACAAGATAACACCCTGCTTGCTTCTATACCTTCATACATAACATTCCTTATACTTTCTAATCTTGACTGTGTAAATAAATTAAAATAAGTCTTTTTGTGACTGGTTAGTTCATTTTTAAGGGCAGCAAAACAAAAAGTATGTGAATATTCCTCAAATAAAAGTAAAAATCTGTCAACAGTCCTGAAATTGGATTGTAATCAAGTGTAAACTGCTTGAGCACAAAGGTTTTGTGAAAGGTTTAGTATGCTTGAGTTGAAGTTGCAGTTGTTTATATTGCACTAATTCATAACAATAAGCCATATCACGGTTAGATTAAATAGAAAAAATAAACAATTCCAGCATGCTCTTTGACACCTGCATTAGAGGAGGTAACATTAATGAAAGTGACATTGCTGTTAACTAGAGAACAGTAGAGATATTCCTCAGCAGCAAACGGGGGAAAACATAGTATGTTCTCAGGATGTTGAAGGGGTTGCACAGAGGATTAAAGTTATTTTAATTATGTTCATCCTGTTGTACTGAAAGCAGAGATGTGCCCATCAGTTAGCAAGTGATTGGAATAGGCCAATATTCGCTGCTGCTGAAAAACCAGATTTTATTCCCCTTTATTCGTTAAGTGGATCATGTCCAAAAACTACCACTGTTTTTGTTGCATAAATGCAACAACCAGCTTGCACTTCTGAAATGCCTTTATGTTTTCAATAAAAATAAGGTTAACCTGTTAAGCCCTAAGCGTTTTGGAGCAATTTCCGGCTGGAATTACATAACGGAAATAAATCAAGAATAGCTCCACAGTTATAATGTCTAACTGAAAGCTGTTGGAACCTATGTAAAGGTTAGACATAAAAGAATAATTTTCCAGTGGAACCATTATTGCAACTCTTACCATGTCAAAAAGACAAAATCCAATTTTTTGAACCCCTGCCTGTCCGGTATCTAATGATACCGGGCATGGGGGTTTGCTGCAAAAAGAAAGGGGTTTTATGTTGCATTTTGTTCAGTCTCCCCTGTCTGAAGGACCTCATAACGTGATCTTGGCTGTTTAAGTTGCTGTAAAACCGAATGTATTTCTGAAAAACTAATTTGTCGAATTGTTTTATTAACATTAAAGCCTCCTCTTGTGAGGGATTTAGCTGTGTTCGACGTGATTCTAGAGGCGGAGAAATAAACATGTCTCAGCTGGACCCAACAGTGGAGTGGGTCTGTATAGCAAACACATGCCTGATTTTTTCTATGTCCTAAAGTTATTATTTATGATTTAATCTGAGCAAGCCATTTTACAAACGTACATATATATCATATGTAACAATAGACAGTATTTATAAAAAATATATACTATTGCTAACACTGATTATTTAAAAACCCAAAAGCACAGCCACAAAAAGGATTATGTCTCCAACGTTCTGCTCCATACTCAGATATCATGTATTGTTAGCGTGACTGATGAAATATGACAGGCTAGTAAACCTAATGCATTCAACAGTCACTTCAACTGACAGCAAAAAAACTCTTTAATCTACAATTTGTCAGTGTGACAGGAAAATGACTTAACACTGCAATGAACCCAACTCCATTAATACTATATTCCGACAGCAAACTGAAGCTGAAAGATTTTTACACTGTTTAATTTATATAGAATTTCAAAAGGGCGGAAATAATATGCAGTGCAAGCCTGCTGTATAGTGTTTAAGTTTCACAGTTTCAAAATTAGCCATGCAAGGGTTTGGGTCAGGAAAATATAGATACGCATTCTTGAGTGACAATAGCTAAAACACTTCAACCAGCATAAAACTGACAGACAGTGGCTGTTAGATCTGGCTGAAAAGCTTCTTTCCACATGTCATAGAGGCTTTAAACAGGACAAAGTTAAGACTTTGAGCACGCCTCTTGTCATTACTGTCAGCAGCGTCTTTTTTGTTAACACAACATGAATGAGTTGCTAAAAGGCATGCAGTATAAAGTCCTTCCGCTTACCAGATTCACAAACACTGAACGTCTGCTTTCTAAATCAACTTAATGGTGGTAAAATAGGCAGTGTTTTATTGTCTCCGTCAACATAGACGACAGACTCTTTGGATGCCGTGCAAGTCTGAAGACTCACCACAGTGGAAAACCTTGAGTAAGGGTGGCCCGCTCCCACTCCTCAACCAACATGGAAAACCTTGAGCTGACATATTGCTCTCTCAGCACAAAAGGAGCCCACATTTCCTGAACCTTCAAACCTGGAGTTTTCAAAAGAGCCTGCATTGTTGCAACCCATCTAATAAAATCTGCATAGTTGAACCTTTAGTAGAGGAATTTTTTACTTTCCTGAGCTCTCACAATGTCTGTTTTACTTTAATGTAGTCACACCAAAGAAGACCACAATTCCTTTTACTAGGAGCCTTCGTCATAAACATTTCATGGTTTTCTATGGAGGAAACATCTGGCAAGTGACAAATCATTGCCACATAACTGGGAATTTACACTCGATAATTATAATAGCTTAAGTACATTCTTTTATCTAATATCTAAATACACAAATGGAATGGTGGTCCTTTTATTTTATTTATAAAACAACGAACACATTTTCTGGAGTGCATTTAATTAAAAAGACTACCCACCCCTATCTTTTTTTTTAAGCAAAGTGTGACCTCTGCAATCTCAGAAAGATGCATGAAATAGTATATGCAACAGTATGGGGTGTATCATATTGTGGGTGACTTGTATATGTTATGAACCCAGAAAGGTTTGTAAATCACAAGGGCAGATGGAGATATCCCCCACAGCTGCTTTCACAAATAAGTGCAGGACAACAGGAAGCTTTTTTCTTGCAGCTCTTCTAAACAAGCCACATATGAACTTTAACATGCTAACTGAGGCCTGTATAGTCTGAAATTACATTATTTTCTTTCTTTTTTTTTTCATTTTCTCTATACCAATCTTAACATTTTTCTACTGGCTGAGTAACATTTTACAGTTGTTGAAAGACGATTGGAAAATGACCTTAAAACCCTTCCCATACTGATGTACAGCAGCAATTGCTTCTCTGAGATAAATGCCGATGTTTTCCCTCCACAGCATTGAGTTAACACACACATTACATCAGCAAATATCTGTTTTTACAGAGCTTGTTCCACTCGCTGACAATCAGTTCATCTTTTGCTTAGAAACACCTGACGTTTACCTTTCACCTCTTATGGAGCTACCAAGGATAAAACAAATTTTTTTTAAAAGCAGCTTTTTTTGTTATATATTTTTTATTTCATGAATAATGTCTTTGACAAATCCACTGTGTGTTTTCTTAAGATTACATTATCAGAACTTTAGATCCTGGAAAAGACAAGGTCACTTTTATAATGTCTTGATACATAAAACCCTAGAATTGAAGGATGGTGTACTTTCTCTGCAGCATGACTGCAGCTTCCCACTCAACTGAAAAAGTCATAGATTTTCTATCATTAAACACTTTTCATAGTGATGACACTGATTCATTTTTGTCACTACCATTCAGATATGTACAGTATTTCTAAAAACACACCAGAATGGTAAACTAATTAGAGGCAAAAACAGGACCTCTATGTAATGACAAACCTTATTGGTCTAAATATGTTTAAAATTCATCAGAATTCCACATTTTGAAGCACAGTCTTCAATGGCTCAGCATAGTTAGATTTTTAGCAGCAAACCTATTCCTGTGGCTGGCATTACCCACAATCCTTTAGTCAGCTGGAGGTGAGACTGCAGAGAAATTCCTGTTTGAAAGACTTTCTAAAAGAGGCATCATGCTGAATCTTTATTACCGATGTAATATTGTAAAACTATTACAAAACACCAAGACCAGTTATTCTTTCAAACTGCATCATTCCTCGAGTAAAACATTTATCATAAGTATAATCAAATCAATCTTTTCATTACTTTTTTCTGCTCTGCTTTCATTTCAATTTATTTCAATTCAGTTTATTTATATAGCGCCAATTCACAACACATGTTGTCTCAAGGCACTTCACAAAAGTCAAGTACATACATTCCAATTAGTCCTAACCATTGAACAGTGCAGTCAGATTCAGTTATTTATTCAAATTGGATAAAAATATTTTCTATCTAAGGAAACCCAGCAGATTGCATCGAGTCAGAGATTTGTAGCATTCACTCCTCCTGGATGAGCATGTAGAGACAGTGGACAGTCACTGGTGCTGACTTTGCAGCAATCCCTCATAGTGAGCATGCATGTAGCGACAGTGGAGAGGAAAAACTCCCTTTTAACAGGAAGAAACCTCCAGCAGAACCAGGCTCAGTGTGAGCGGCCATCTGCCACGACCGACTGGGGGTTTGAGAGAACAGAGCAGAGACACAAAGAGAACAAAGAAGCACTGATCCAGGAGTACTTTCTATGGGAAGGAAAAGTAAATGTTAATGGATGTAGCTCCTTTAGTCGTTTCACCTAGAAAGAAAGAACAGATAAACTCTGAGCCAGTTTTCAAGGTTAGAGTCTGAAAGAGAGCACATATAATTAGTTACAGTAAAAGCTCAGTCAATCCCCATGTCTAGGAGAGAGAAAGGGTTAAACACTGAAAGACAGGGCCATGTGGATCATCTGTAGAAGGTGAGCATTAAGTTGTTGCCAGCAGAAGCTTGGACGATTCCCCTCTCCAGAAAGGTGTCACAGGTAGACACAGAGTCAGGCCAGGTGTAGCTTCTAGGAAGAGAAAAGAGAGAACAACGTTAAAAGCTGAAATAACAGCAAATAATGCAGAATTGGAGAGTAGTGTGAGAATGTAGCGAAGAGGGTGAAAGTGGTCATTATGTCCTCCAGCAGCCTAAGCCTATAGCAACATAACTACGGAGATAGCTCAGGATAACCTAAGCCACTCCAACTATAAGCTTTATCAAAAAAGGAACATTTTAAGCATAGCCTTAAAAGTAGACAGTCTGTCCATCTAGAGCCCACTGATGGCCATTATTATACTAAAAACCACAACGATTGAGATACCTCTCTGTCAGATTGACCATAACCATTGGAAAAGAGAGGGGGTCATACAAGTAGCAGAAATGGAGGGTGTGTTTGCACCTCAACCATAACTGAGCCGGTTTAGGCTAAACCTGACTCCCCCTTACTCCATCCAACAGGGAGAGAAGAAGACGGAGGTAAAAAAATAAGGAAGATAGCTCAGGATAACCTAAGCCACTCTAACTATAAGCTTTATCAAAAAGGAAAGTTTTAAGCCTTAAAAGTAGACAGGGTGTCTGCCTCACGGACTAAAACTGGGAGCTGGTTCCAAAGGAGAGGAGCCTGATAACTAAAAGATCTGCCTCCCATTCTACTTCTAGAGACTCTAGGAACCACCAGTAAACCTGCAGTCTGAGAACGAAGTGCTCTGTTAGGAACATATGGAACAATCAGATCTCTGATGTATGATGGAGCTTGATCATTAAGGGCTTTATATGTGAGGAGGAGAATTTAAAATTCTATTCTGGATTTAACAGGGAGCCAATGAAGGGAAGCTAAAGTAGGGGAAATATTATCTCTCTTTTTAATTTTCATCAGAACTCTTGCTGCAGCATTTTGAATCAGCTGAAGGCTTTTAACTGCATTTTGTGGACATCCTGATAGTAAAGAATTACAATAGTCCAGCCTTGAAGTAACAAATGCATGGACTAGTTTTTCAGCATCACTCCTGGATAGGATATTTCTAATTTTGGCAATGTTCCGGAGGTGAAAGAAGGAAATCCTAGAAACCTGTTTAATATGAGATTTAAATGACATGTCCTGGTCAAAAATAACACCAAGGTTTTTTACTTTGTCAATTTAATGCCATCCAGGTTAAGTGATTGACTAAGCAGTTTTTTTTTTAAAGACTTCGTTCCAAAGATGACAACTTCTGTCTTGCCTAAATTTAGAAGCAGAAAATTTAAAGTCATCCAAGTTTTTATATCTTCAAAACATGCTTGTAGTCTATCTAACTGGTTGGGCTCATCAGGATTTATGGATAAGTAAAGCTGAGTGTCATCAGTGTAAGAGTGAAAGTTTATTCTATGCTGCCTGATAATTTTACCTATTGGAAGCATATACACTGCTCAAAAAAATAAAGGGAACACTCAAATAACACATCCTAGATCTGAATGAATGAATACTTTGTTCTGTACAAAGTTGAATGTGCTGACAACAAAATCAGACAAAAATCATCAATAGAAATCACATTTATTAACCAATGGAGGCCTGGATTTGGAGTCACACACAAAACTAAAGTGGAAAAACACACTAGAGGCTGATCCAACTTTGATGTAATGTCCTTAAAACAAGTCAAAATGAGGCTCAGTATTGTGTGAGGCCTCCATGTGTCTGTATGACCTCCCTACAACCTCTGGGCATGCTCCTGATGAGACGGCGATTTGGTCTCCTGAGGGATCTCCTCCGAGACCTGGACTAAAGCATTCGCCAACACCTGGACAGTCTGTGGTACAACGTGACGTTGGTGGATGGAGCGAGACATGATGTCCCAGATGTGCTCAATCGGATTCAGGTCTGGGGAACGGGCGGGCCGGTCCATAGCTTCAATGTCTTCATCTTGCAGGAACTGCTGACACACTCCAGCCACATGAGGTCTAGCATTGTCCTGCATTAGGAGGAACCCAGGGCCAACCGCACCAGCATATGGTCTCACAAGGGGTCAGAGGATCTCATCTCGGTACCTAATGGCAGTCAGGCTACCTCTGGGTTGTTGCCCTCCTACGGCCTCCTCCACGTCTCCTGGTGTACTGGCCTGTCTCCTGGTAGAGCCTCCAGGCTCTAGACACTATGCTGACAGACACAGCAAACCTTCTTGCCACAGCTCGCATTGATGTGCCATCCTGGATGAGCTGCATTACCTGAGCCACTTGTGTGGGTTGTAGAGTCCGTTTCATGCTACCACGAGTGCGAAAGCACCACCAACATTCAAATGTGACCAAAACATCAGCCAGAAAGCATAGATACTCAGAAGTGGTCTGTGGTCACCACTTGCAGAACCACTCCTTTATTGAGTGTGTCTTGCTAATCGATAAGATTTCCCCCTGTTGTCTATTCCATTTGTGAAATTGATTGTCAATCAGTGTTGCTTCGTAGGTGGACAGTTTGATTTCACAGAAGTTTGATTTACTTGGAGTTATATTGTGTTGTTTAAGTGTTCCCTTTATTTTTTTGAGCAGTGTATATAGTAAAGAGAATTGGCCCAAGTACTGAACCCTGTGGTACTCCACAATTAACCCTGGAGTTTAAAGATGATTTATCATTTACATGAACAAACTGGAATCTGTCAGACAAATAAGATTTAAACCAGCCTAGCACTGTTCCCCTGATCCTTACAGCATATTCCAACCTTTCTAAGAGAATTTTGTGATCGACTGTATCAAATGCAGCACTGAGATCTAACAGGACAAGTACAGACACAAGTCCATTATCTGAGGCCATAAGAATATCATTAGTGACTTTCAGCAGAGCTATTTCAGTGCTATGATGAGCTCTGAAGCCTGACTGAAACTCTTCAAACAGGTCATTGCTGTATAAATGCTCATACATTGGATTAGCAACTATTTTCTCAAGAATTTTAGATAAGAATGGAAGATTGGATATAGGTCTGTAATTTATTAAGTCATCTCGATCAAGCAAAGGTTTGATCGAGTGAATCACATTCAGTGTGATTCACTGTTTGTTGGTCATAACTCACCACAGAGAGACACAACATACTGTTTTACAAGAGCATTCTGCTATCATCTGAGGATTTATCTCAGAAATCATAGCTTGTCTGACATCTGTGTAATTGAGCATTCCACTGAACTGACCGAACACTGACTTAAGCAGGGCCTCTTATTGTCATGATCTAATAGCAGTTTAGTTCAAACAAAGCTCTTTCTACTTCTGACTTTTCGAGATATAGAAAAACACAAATCTTTGGCTCAATGGAAAAAAAAAGCCTCTTTTTCCAAGCCATTTACGAGAACTATTCCCAGTTGCTGCTGTAAAACAGTTGTGATGCACATGGAAGTTATTAGTTAAGCTTCAAAATAGAAATGTGTAACATAGCGGTGAGGTATTTTCTTTAGAAAAATAGTTGATTCTTTGTTTATTCTTATATAGTGGAAATTTTTTTCTTCCACTTTCCAAAAACTCAGCATGTGAACAGATTTCTATCTGAGGAGATGTGCAGATCTGGTTAGACATTTATAGCCACATACTCTGACCACTGTTTCATGCTCTTCCAAATGGTCTGCAAGTCCTCTGCAGAAACGTTACAGGCAAATCGTTCAAGGAATAATATGAGGAATTTTCCTTTACACAACAGTTTTTTTTCCCCCCCAAGTATATTTTTTTCTATAATACAAGTATAATCAAATTATCCTCACCTTTTGTAAAGTGAAAGGCTCCTAAAGTCTGTTTGTACAGATCAGTTGCCCCCAAACATATTATATCTGGGTAAATACAGATAGCAGTTTTCAAGAAAATATTTATTATGAAAACAAATTATCCAGAAGCACCCGGCCAGGGAGGTCTTTCTGCATGGAGTTTGCATGTTCTCCCCGTGCATGCGTGGGTTCTCACAGGGTACTCCGGCTTCCTTCCACAGTCCAAAAACATGACTGTTAGGTTAATTGGTCTCTCTACATTGCCCTTAGGTGTGAATGTGCATGGTTGTTTGTTCTGTGTGTGTCTGTTGCCCCACGATGGACTGGCTCATGGACAGGATCATGCCACAGCATCTCAATCGGATATATGTCCAGAATTTGACTAGGCCACTCCAAAACCAGACATTTAGACATTCAGAGGTGGACATACTTGTGTGCTGCTGATAATTTTCCAGCGGCATAACCATAGTGTGGTTGAGGTCACAAACTGATTGTCAGACATACCCCTTCAGGATTTACTGGAAGATAGCAGCCATCATGGCTCTATCAATTACAGCATGTTGCCCACATAATAAGACAGCCAACATCACACTACAATCATGTTTGACTGAAGGTGTGATATGCTTTTTCTCAAATGCTCCATTGATTTAATGTCGGATTTAATTGTATTTACACCTTCCAAAAAGTTGCACTTTTGTCTTGTCAATCAACTTAATTATTTTCTCGAAAATCTTTGGGATCATTAAAATCTTTTTTGGCAAACATGAAATGGAGTTTTGATGAAAATTCAAACTGAAAGACTCACCTCCACCCCCGGCTGTCCTATGACTCCACTGTGCGTCTCTCCTCCATCGAATCAGCATCAGATCCGCATGTGTTTTCAATCAATCATCCTCCGAGGCTTCACTTTTAAGGACCTCCAGTCATGGATTGCCCGCTCTTCCGCTGAACTTCGACCCTCCTCCCTCCAACCTCCACAATGTCCCTTCCATACTCCTTCCGGCTCCCTTACCTTCTTAGGCCTTCACTCCACCACCAGTTTTGGATCCGAAAGGGGGCAGACTCATCTAAGACGTTCATTCAAGCTCATGTCATTCTCAGCATTCATTTCTTCCTCCGGGGTCCGAGCGGCAAAGATATTAACTTTTATCAATAAACTTCTCTAATCGCCATCTTTTTGTTTCTTATTGTGAGTCTTTTCAGGTTGAAATGAGGCTTTGCTCAGCTGGCCACTCATGGAAAGGTCCAACACTGTTCTATGTTTTCTTTGTTTGTGGATAATGTGTCTCAGTGTGGTTCTTGTAGAATTGCAGAAAAGGCTGTGAAACCCTGATAGATGTGAGTGACTTTGTTACTCATCTGTTGAATTTCTTTAAGTTAGAGCATGAAGTGTTGCTTTTTTAAGATTTGTTAGCCTACTTCATGTTGTGAGACAGGTTCTATTTACGTAACATCTGAATTGTACAGGTCCGGCAGTAGCCGGTTGAAATTATGTCCTTCCCAACAGCGACCAAATGACAAAATTTGAGGTTTAACCAATTCCGTTTCAGTGTGCTACTACTTGTTATTGGACCTATTTTGTCACATAATATTAACTAGCTGGCAGCTAACATTGCAAATACTTTAACTAAACTTAGTGTCAATAACATGCCACTGTTTTAGCTGAAATGGTGCTTTTCCTTTAGGCTGGGTGTGTTCACAGGTTTCTTTCTTGAAATATTTTCCATTCTGCCATATTTGGAGCAAGTACACCAGCAGCCACTGGACGTTTTTTACTGGAGTCAAAGGTTAACCTTCCTTAGCTGTCAGAACTATTTTCCAAGACTGAGGGGCCGACACTTTCCATCAGCTTCTATTTAGTGAAAAGAATTTCACCTGGGATAAAACGGACCTGGGGACCAGAAGACTTAAATGTTATTTCTGTTTAGGGAAACAGTTTTTTTCTGCTTTCCCCACATGCTGAAAACTATCACGGGCCAGTATGAGACTATTACCATATGATGACATACTGCTGTATGACAGAATTTAAAGAAAAGATTTAGATGAAATATAGACAAGCAACAGCCAATGCTGTTGAGGCTAAATGCCAGTTTGTTTTCTATAATTAAACTAACATTACCAATAACATTTATTCATTGTTAATTTGATTTTGATAATCTCTGCAAAAAAGACCCCCTAATTTAGCATAAATCTTTAGAGAGATGTGCTTATTGCATCAAATGTTTCACCTTTTTGTCATTCTGCACTTTATTGAACAACAGCAAGCTGATATTAGCTGGTTAATCAGGCTATCAGCTCAGGTAGTCGGGCTGCAGTTGGTGCTTAACATGCAACTCATAGCTTGTCAACCACAGTTTTAAAAGTGCTTTATTTTCACTAATACTGAACAATGGTAGTCCATTAGTTTCCACACAATGGCTGTTTATCATAACCAGATATATTTTAACTGCCAAATGTGTCTTTCTTTCTTTTAAGCAAGAGGGAAGTCTAAAAGCCTGCTTTCAGCCAGGTGACCGGTAGAGCACAACAACATAAGGGGATGGGGCAGTCCTGCTTTCCTCTATCTGGTCACTCAGGAAACCTTCTTGGCATCCAGTTAAGACATTTAACCGCAGGAACCGCGGTTATGAAACCGCGACTTCATAAAACTTTAGTATACCTTGATACTGGTAACTGTCCCATGTATATTCCCTCTTTCACCTGACAGATAAACTATACAATTTTGAGACAATTACACAAAAGTAGCTGAATTTCCAATCAACATACAGTGCCGTGAAAAAGTATTTACGCCCTTACAGATTTCTTTTATATTATTTTGTCAAATGTTGTAGATCATCTGACAAATTTGAAAATCAGACAAAAATATTCTAAGCAAATACAAAATGCAGTTTTCAAGTTATTATTTCCTTTATGATGGAGAAAATACGAAACAAATCTGGCCTCTCTGAAAGAGTAGCTCATACAAGGTTGTTGAAGTGTGATGGTCTGGGGCTGCTTTGCTACTTCAGGACCAGGATGACTCGCTGTAATTGATGGAACCATGGATTCTGCTCTCTAGCTGAAAATCCGAAAGCGGATTGTCCAGCCATGGGACCTTAAGCTTAAGCGTGCTTTGGTCAGACATAAAAGATCTTTTCAAAGATGCATTTTTAGAAAAGTATGAATCAAAAATCCAAGTTTCTGAGATCCATCCATGTTTGTGTTAAAACCCCACAACACATCATACTGTATTTAAAGATCCTTGTGGAAACACAGCAACCTCAAGATTCCTGGCATTGTGTTTAGTGGTGCCTTTTATTCTCTTGTTCCACTGAGCAGAGATTTTTAAACTGTTATTTTAGGATCACATGTGCTTACTATCTTATAAGGCTGTCAATTCATGAACTATATTTGATTTCCCTGCATAAACTGATGCAAATTTCACATCACATGTTGTAGTCTTATCTTCAGTAACTTTTGGAAAGAAGAAGCACTGCAGATGGTATTATGTAAATGTAGCATACAGCTGCAAATGCTGATTTATGAGACATTTACCTCTTTAAATAAATGAGCAGAACGCCCTAACAGACCTACCAAGAGATGTTGCTGCACGTGTGTGGTGCCGCTTAGTTAACAGGGTTCTCCCCCTGGATGCCTTTTTCTGATACAGCAGATGGGATAAGTAACATTGACAAAATGATGTAGAGTTTAGCTGGAGAGCCACGAGGACTGGTGAAAAATTCAAATTTTATCACCAGCCATCTGGGATTAATGTTTATTGTTTTATACACTGCTACTTGGTGGCTGTGACTTGAATGAATCAATTTTTCCAAGGGCACAGTTTATCA